>NW_026562379.1:8705916-9305916 GCF_027474105.1 Poeciliopsis prolifica
TTAAAATGAATCACAGCTTCATCTAATGTTGGTGTCAGTTTGTTACAGATGAAGACGGTGGGCAGTCTGTTAAACAGCTTCAGCTGGATGTTAAAACTACTTCACTGTTTGTTTCTTTGCTCCAAGATACCAAGTGTCTTGTCACTCAGTGGCTTAAGTAGTCTATAGCAAAGCGCCTTGTCAGGTATTTGTGTGTGTGTGTTGATAGTCTGAGCTTGGTTTGCTGTGTGTCATTGTGTATTGTAGGCTTTTATAATAACTCTACAAATGTGCTTCAAATAATGTGTGATTATTTTGATTAACCTCTTTTTCAGAATGAATGAGCAGCATTTCAAAATCATTTGATGAACCAAACTCTTATGTAGCAGCTGTCATCTCTGTTGATTGTTTTTTGTGATTTTTTCATAGTTTTTTCTTTTGGTTTTTGGACTTTTACTTCATTAATTTAAAACACTTTTCAGTGTAAGTTTGAAAGTTTGACTGTTTATTGGGGGTTAGTGTTGCAAGGATAACGTAACCGGCTAGAAACAATGAATGGATGACCATTAAAACTCTCATTCTCCTTCTTCCATCGAGTACTAAAGAGTATTGGAATTAGGTTAGAGTTGAGACTAAATAAATAAAAACCCATAAAATGCAAAAAATATTGTTTGGATGTAACATGAATTATATTTATGCTATTTCTCTATTGTCCCCTTTTGTTGAATGATAGTATTAATGCTAATAATAAGTGCATCAGAAACTGATACAAAAAGTTTTTACCTAAATAATGGTCAGTAATCATCTGGGAGTAAAAGTGTTATTTGAGGATACAACAGGCAGGCCTGATGGTCAAAGTTTTAACATTTCAAGTGGTTTTTGGAGAATTTTTCAGAATTGTAAGCTATTTAAATAAAGGAGTTTGTGAAAAGTTTCTCTGATGTATTTGTGTATATTTCTACAGCGTGTCTCAGCTACTCATGAAGAAAAACTTTGTGGGCTCTAATAAATCACACATAGAAATACAATATGTTGATAGATAAGAATACTGTTTTGCTGTTATTGAAATGTATACATAATTGTATCCCAATTCTGTGTTTTTTTTAAACGCACTAAAGCAAGTTTCTGCTGACTTTAAATAGAATTCCCCTTTCATGTTGCCCTTAAATGATCAGATTCAGAGAACTTAAGATTTAAGTGAATATTTCAGGATGTTTGAAGTGAGGCTCAGTCAAAGGTAATGTGAAGTCTTAGAGTAAATTCAGACTAGTTGGTGCTAAGTGTGTTATTACTCTTACTTGAGTACATAATCTTTGTACTCTTTCCAGTCATGTCATTGACTAAGCTATGTGTCTGAGTCATCAAAAAAAAAAAACGATAACGGAATTAGTTAAATACTGGACACAGGAGATTAATATTATCTGAAAAGAAAGTTCAGAATGAAATCTCAGAAGAATACGCACAAAAAAAACAAAAAAACAAACTGAGTTACTTTGAACACGTTTGAGGCAGTGCTGTTAAAACGTGGGTTATTTCTAAAGGTGATGGTGCGAAGCGCATTTCATTTGTGGCTGTTGTACGCCACAGGAGAGCAACAAGTGAGGCTGGTTAACATGTTAAATTGTAATTTTAAGGAGTTCCAGGTACATCAGTCTGCTGTCAGTTGGCCATGAATGGCTGCATCAGGTCAACACCCTTGCTTTGCAGCTCAGCTCCTCTTATTTGAGTTGATGAGTCACTTAGAGCAGGCCGGCACAAGTACTGGAGGCGCTGAAAAACAATGAAGATTTACATCGGTAAGTTCAAAGGAACATATTTGCTAATAGACTATGCTGCTGTTGTGTTGTGCTGATTTTTGCCACATCAGGATTAAGATATAAAATACTACATTCCTTAACATAAAGTGTTCATAGTTTAAAAAAAATCTACTTTGTAATGTAACTTTACAGAATAAAAATGTAGATATATCCTTTATCTAACATGCTTTTTATTAAGGTTATCAGTATCTACAGGTAAATCTGCAAAAAGTTATCATAGTTTTTCAGAAAAAAATTAACCACTGTTCAGCCTATTAGTCTCTGGAACAAATGACCTGACATTCTGATTCACAATGCCATAGAGAATCTTCTTTTTTTTAAGGATCCACATAGACTTTCATTTCATTAGTATTCTCCAAATCATAACAGAATTTCTCCACTGTTTGGAAATTAAATGCTGTGATTTCTTTACAGTAAAAAATCTTAAATGTAATTTGAATAAAACATTGCTATGCTTTCTCACCTGTCTAGGTGTGCCGCTTGCGGTCATCATCTTATAAAGTGCCCACCCAGGTACAAGCAGGATGGAGGACAGAGCCAGCACCCAGCCCAACACGTAAGCCCAGGATGGGTAGACATACCAGCGATTAAAGGTCAAAGGCTGATACTCCACTAAGGAACATATGAAAGATCCCTGAAAGAGCAAGCAGGATTGGTTTAGTTAGACTCTGGTTTGAAATTAAGCATAAATAATCACTGATTTCAACAGTTCACATCTGATCCAGTGACCAAAAGCACTCTGACAGAGAGACAGGTGACTCACCAGTGAGACCAGTGGTGTGAGGTAAAGCCAGCAGATTTTGAAGAAAGGGTTGGCCTTCACCCCCGTCATATCCTCTATGATGCCGTACAACCGATCTGCCCCTAAATAATTACATATTGATGAGATTGGATTGCACTGGTTTGGAAGACATTTTGTAACATTTAAGAGTTCAGTTTTTATATGTTTACAATGTTAAAATAACATTTTACAATTATTAAGACTCTAACTAAAGGTGTGTAAAATAAATCACTTCAAATGATTTAATCTTTCATTGCTATTAGTTCAACCTTCAATTTGTCTTTTCTTTGGTGGTGAGACAGCAAGGTTGATAAATACTTTTTATATGAAATTAGGTGGTCTGCAATATTTTGTTTGTATATTCTACTTTTTCTAGTAGAACATCTTCTAGTCTCCTGTAGATATTGTGGGAAAGAGGGATTTTTGACAATCTCTCTACATCAGAGCTTTCCAATTTTGAAAATTAAAACATGCATAGCATCAGTGTACATACCAAACACCCAGCCCATTGACAGAGTTTCAAACACACAGAGGAAGAGGATGCAGGCTCCATTACATGCATAGTAGTCAAACAGCTGGAACACAAACATCCCTCCCTTGGAACAACAGCAAAAGAGAAAGAAAATCCTGTTCTTATTTTAAATTTATGAAAAATGATTTTATCCACACATCATGACCTCACACTTGTGACAAAAACAGTTGTACAAGAACGATTCAGTATTGAAAGGTGTAAAACATTAAAGTTTTAACGTTGAACACAGACTTCGGTAATCATGACGAGTTGCAAGAAGAAGCAAATCAGACAGAAGAACAGGAGGAAGCTCTCCCGGCGTCCTGCCCGTCGCATAACTCTGGGAAACATGTCAATGATGGACGTCATCACCACCTCCATGGCGACAAACTGAGCAGAGAGAAGATACTAACAGAATTACATTTTTCAGATGAATACTTATGATCCTCCTTCAGTTGCCTGGGCAGCTTACTTGTGTGTCCAGACCCAAGAGGATGAGCATGACAAAGAAACAGATGGACCAGAGTTGGGGCAGAGGCATCATGGCCACCGCCTGAGGGTATGCGATGAATGCCAGGCCTGGACCTGGAACACAAAGCCAAAGTGATGATTTAATAATCTCCTCCTTTTAATATGCTTTTATTAATCCGTCAACTGCCCTACCAGGTAAAAACCAAACTGACAACACTGCAGAATTGTATGGACTACCCAATGAATAAACAGACATTTTTTCAGACATAATTTTCTTTTTCTTTTTTTCCAAGAAAACTTAATTGTTTAGGGCAATAACATTTGCTTCCTGGAATCAGTGAAAGTTTTAGAACTTCATGTGTAAGATCAATTTGGAAGGTTGTCACGTTACAACCACAAACAACTGGGGTTTTGTGTCACGGTTCAACACCAGCTGGTGAATAATTGTGAGGGGTGGGAGAAAAACTGGGAAAAGTTCTAATTTTTAGTTTTGAAAATAAAAATATGCTAAACCTAACATGCACAATGTTTGTGTTTGGGCCCCTTTGATCAAACATATGTAGAGTCAAACCTTTGTTGCAGCTGCAAGTCTTTTTGGGTTTGTTTCAGCTTTTCACTGAGACAGCATGTTATTTTGATACATTCTATAATGATTTATGGTAATGCATAGGTAGTAGGATAGGCTTGGAGACTAAGCCTAACCTAAGAAGTTTAGGCTTAGTCTCCAAGTTTTTGCAGTCACAATCAAGTTTCTTTGAGGATTGCCCTGAAATTAGTCCCGACCATTTTTCCATCAACTCTACGCAGGTTTCCTGTTCCTGCTAAAAAATGAAAAAACGTCCCCACAGAACATTCATAAAGATGAGGTTTCATATGACTGAAAATGTGAAAATATGCACCTGACTCGGCCACCTCTGCAATGGGAATGCCTTGCTGATGGGCCATGAATCCCAGCACAGAGAACACGGCGAACCCAGCTACCACACTGGTACCACTGTTCAGGAAACACAGCCAGAGGCAGTCCCTAACAAAACAGAGCAATGTTACATTCATTGTACTTGATACATGAATAACATACTTCAGTAGAGATGCAGAAGGCCTATTGACACCAACAAGCTGTTCTACCTGTAGCAGTTGTTATTATTTTTGTTGTAGCTGCCCAGCACAATTAGAGAGCCCACCCCAACACTGTAGGAGAAGAAGATCTGCGCGCCTGCCTCCATCCACACCTGCCCCAACAACAACTTAAGTGTACACAATTGTCTCAAAACCTAGCTGTCTTCAATCTTTCATTCCTCAGAGCCTACCTGAGGGTCAGTGAGTCGTGACGGTTCTGGAAGAAGATAAAAAACGACTCCTTCCAGGGCGCCGGGAAGAGTTAGTCCTCGAATCAAAAGGATTAGCAACATTACATATGGGAAGGTGGCAGTGAAGTACACCACCTGGAAATAGAGAAAACACAATCTTGCAATTTGAAACCAAACTTTGTGTAGCACCCTCTACATTTTTGGCATCGTTGGCAGTCATGTGTATTATGTGGTAGCAATAAGCTGTTGCATAATTTCACTGAAATTCTGAGAAGAGTTAAGCCAGGTTAACCTGCCTGAGTAGATTTTTTTCTGAGTTCTGAAAAGTCAATCTTGTTATTCTCTAAGCAAAACGTGTGGTTCTTTAAAGTCCAGTGTGATGTTGAGAAAAGACTTCTGAATGGCACCAGTGATTCTGTAAAAAAGATCAGCTGACCTTTCCTGTGGACTTTACTCCTTTCCAGATGCAGAAGTAGCAAATGATCCAGAGTACAATCAAACACAACAGCACCTCCCACCTGATGCTGCCCACCTCCTCAATTCCCCCTGAGATAGCCAGGACACGCCGTCTAAAAATCAAAAACACATTTCTCATCGGCCTCATAAGTAGCTGAGCAGCTTCCTTATCTTTACTTACTCCCAGAATTCTGTGGCCGCTGAGGTGGAATTAGTCCTGTTGGTCCACTGGAAGGTGCTGTTTGTTGAAAAGTCCACACAGTCCTCTGAAAAGATGATGGTAAAAACGTTCTGTCACTATGGTTCTGTGAATATGTTGCATCTGACAGCTAGGAACATTTTTAACACGTTTGCATGCAACCTGTGT
Organism: Poeciliopsis prolifica; assembly: GCF_027474105.1. Classification (NCBI taxonomy): domain Eukaryota; kingdom Metazoa; phylum Chordata; class Actinopteri; order Cyprinodontiformes; family Poeciliidae; genus Poeciliopsis; species Poeciliopsis prolifica. Next base: position 8,711,606 of record NW_026562379.1, read on the forward strand.
TCCAGGAGTTGTCGCAACTAGCCCAGGGGAGCTGGGAGCTGAAGGAGAAGACGAAATAGAGCAAAGCCCAGGACAGAATAATGATGTACGTCATGCAGCTGTAGAAGAGGATCAGCTGCCCTCCAAAGCCTATACCTGCAGCACAGAAAACAACAAAAGCCTTGATTTATCCAGTGACTGAAGTGAGATATTCCACTTAGACACAAATGTAGAGTTAGAAAAATGTTTGAATCAGGGTAATATTTGGACCCTCAGGGAAGTCCTAGATATCAACAATCTTAATATTTGACAAATGTGGGCAAACAATCTGAAAGGACTCATTTAAGATTAGATGAAATATTTCTAAATTTGCGGTTATTTTTCTAAACTTCTATTTATAGGAAAACTTTGACTTTATAAGTCAACAGCCCTGTTTATGATGTTTTACTTTCTCCGTTTCCAGAGAATAAAGTTCTGCAGGGGTCACCTTCTGAAAGTGGACACAGCTTCCTCCAGCAGGTGATGCCGCCCTCCTGTGTGTACTGGCCCATGGTTGTTTCCAGCAGGAACAGAGGTACGCCACAGGTCACCACAAAAACCAGGTATGGCACCAAGAATGCCCCTGATTTTAAAAGATAATCAGTTACTTGGCTCAGAGGGTCAAAACAACAAATTAAGACACTGATTGGATTCTGATATTTGCATTGTACTGGAACCATTTTCTTTACGTTTTTGAACAGTAGCTTTGCAAACACATTGATCTCGTTGAGATATTTTTTAACAGTTTTCCATGTTGTAATCAGTAACGTATGAATTTCATTTGGCTTTTATGTGAAAGCCTGTTATAGAAACCATCTATAACATAAAAGTTGTGCCACTGACATGGGATCCATTGGAGCATAGTCAGCAGATCACCCTCACAGCTTATTTCTTGTTACTGAAAAGTTACATCCCTAAATAGAGTAATACACAAAATTTCTTTGGAAGGTTTTAATATTTTAGGTTTCTCTGAAGGATAATGTTCTCCTGGAAGAATTTGAACCTTGAGTTAAAATAATTTAATGTTTCGACTGTTTCGACAATCATCAATTGGTCCTGAGAACAGGAATGTTGCACTTTGGCTCTTTGAACAAACATATCCAAGACATTTTTTCATTATTTATTCACTTTCAGTTTTTCAGTTTCTGAGAAAAGAAAAAACAATCTGCTCAAGTGGTTTCAATCAATCTCTAAAACTACGAGTTTCTCACAGAGATGATCTGAAGACATCACCTCAAGTTGACTAGAAAAAGTGGTTTAACACAGTTAAATCCCAGAAAACATGGAACAAATTTCCTGCTTTGTTTAACCTTCACTTTCATAGAGCTCATTGCTCTGCTATCTGCAGTGGAAAATAAATACAGTTTTAATCCCCAAGTTTACAGCTTTGCATAATAGACTTTTTGTAAAATTGTTATTTAGTTGACTGATGCATCTCATCTTGCCTTTTATTTCTAAAAACCTCTATATACTGTATATTGTTTGAATTTGGGTTGCTGACCTGACTGATTTCCACATAATTTTATTTAGGTTTTACCGTAAAGTAAAGGCATGATTATCAGTTAAAATCCAACGTCACCTTACCCCCTCCGTTTTTGTAGCAGAGGTAAGGAAACCTCCAGACGTTGCCGAGTCCGACAACATTTCCAGCCACGGCCAGGAGAAACTCCACCTTGCTCGCCCAGTGTCCTCTGTCCTCCATCTCAGGTGGAAGTTCTTTCTGGGCACATTTTTCATTCAACATACCAACGGGTTTGGTCTCGACCCAGAGTTTCTCTTGATCTCTGAACTGTGTCTGTTTGTCTTTCTATGTACCACGGACATGTAATAAGCAACTGTATCGACAGTTAATCAGTTTTCAGTGGAATTGTAAATTATTTGCGAGCTGATGGTGAAGTTTTGTTTATGGAGCTTGTTGTAGAGCCCTGGACAACTGTGAAACTGTAAATTAGTAATGGAAGAGTAAAACGTGCTGCTTAAAATATTGCTAATTCATTTCAACACACTTCAACAGGTAGACACAATTGAGATTGGGAGCAATGACTTTATATTGCAGATAGAGAACTCATAAATCCTATTGTAATGTTGGGTAGATCTGTTTTGCCTTCAAAAAGAATTTGTGATGTGAAAGGATATTGCAGAGGGATGAAATCATGTTAATAGTTAATAATTATGTTGTTTGGCTGTTTGCACTAAGGTATGTTTTTATTAAAACGAAATGTGCCGTGTCAAATGTACTGTTGCAAAATGCAAGAAATCTGCATCAACCAAAGAACGAACTGGATTGGTTGAGAATGCCACATACACAGACAGATTTGAGTATAAATCTGTATAAATACACTGATGATACATATCTTCAGTGTCGCATGATGATTTGTATTTATTAGCCAATTTCACTCCTTAACAATATTAACAAAACACACAGAAAGTCAAATATCACTTTGTGAATTTTGATGAGGAACCTGTTTCCATCCTAAAGGTGTGTGAGGTCTTTTTGGAGTGTGCGGCTCTTTGAAACACCTGAGCGTTTCTGAGACCCTGCCAGGCCAGTTAAGATCAGTAATCATTGGGTTCTTGACAGCACAGCCGTTGAAAGAATGAACAGGAGAACCATCAATAAGTGTGAAACCAGGAATTTTCTAAAATCATTACCTATTGTTTTTCCTTCCCACTAAAGGACTCTATTCAAATGAAATATTATTAAAAGTTTGCGGTGAGAGATCATGCTGTCGCAAACAAAGGATTCTTGTATCACCATCTTCATCAGTGGTGCTGAAATTATTTATCCGTTTTCATCTTCCTGCTCTGAACATTTCAGTGCTACCCTTCACTTTTCTCAATAAAATGTACCATCTATTACTTTTAACAATATTTGTTTTTCATAACCTATTAGGAAATTTTCTTATTTGTAGTTTCACATCAAAGCATTATCAGCATTTATTTGAATTAAGTGCACTTCCTGTCATACTTTTCTCTCTGTATGACGTTAGCAGCAAAACATTTGTAATTACATAGATCTACATCAGTGGAGACCACAGCAGGCCCACCAGCAGGAAAACGATGCCTGTCAGTGCTGCTCGTCCACTTCCACTGGTTTCTGTGGTGGTGTCACTCTGTACCCTCTGCTGGTCAGATGTCAGAATGCAGCGCTTCATATTTCCAGCTTTGTCCCACACCAGCAGCTCGGCATGAGCTGAACAGCAGCTGGACTTGTAGACGACCCACAGGGGCTGCGATGAACCCAGTCTCCACTCAGACACATTCAGAGGGGGATCCCCTGTCCGTAACCTGGCTCTGTGGTGGTGATGCTTATGGTGGCCGGTTGTTTTGTTTTTGTGTGAGTGTTGATGCCCCAGGTCGGGCAGGGTCTCCTCAAAGCTGTCCTCCCTCGGCGGGTGGCGGAAAACTGTCAAATTACCGTTGCCTTTCTGCATTTGAAGGGCAGCGAGGCCAAAGGGCACATCATCAGACACGACCAGAGACGCTCTCCAACTGGACTTGGTGCAATCCGCCAAACAGTCAGAGTGGATCCGTACAGCAGAGCAAGACGGTGGAGATCTGTCAGCATCCTGTCAGACAGCAATGACAATGACCACTGAAGGAGGAGTCTGTACTAAAGCTTGAAAATATGAATGAAATACTTTCTTTTGCTCACCAAAGGGACCACAGTTAAAAATGTCACTGCGTAGTTTGATTCTAGTGAGTTCAGTGCGTGAACAGTGAGCGTGAGCGTCACAGTCGCTCCAGCCTGAGCCGTGGCGGGAGTGAGGAGGCTCACCTCTGCATCAAAAGAGTCTTGTTCCTCAACAAACAACCTGGTTAAAAAAAAGTCCACACTTGCATTAACGTGAGTGACAATTTCTAACATAGAGTGAAAGAATCTCCTTAAAGCAGATTCATTTCTTTCCTGTCTGCGTACCCGTGTGGCCCCCTCGTCAGAAGATAACCACAGTCATCATCAGCTGTTAGATTAAAAAGTTGAGCAGGACCGTGGTTGTAGATGGAGAAGATCACCACTGTGCGGTGGCCTGGTAGGAGCTGGGGGGTCGACATCATCTGAGGAGATTAAGATGCACAAAGTGATGAGTGAACTATTAAAATGATCGAGTTCAATTACAGTAAATGGACAAAATTGGACACATTTATTTACATGTCCATTTATTTGGTAATGGGTAGAAAAGGTCCCAAGATTGGCTTCCAATTAAAAGATTATTTTAGTGTTTATTATGGAATCTTGGCAAGTTTTGATAATCTTGAATGTTTCTTTGACTGGTCAAACAAAAACAATTAAAAATATTTATTTATTTATTTATTTTTTTACTTTTATCTGAACGCGAGTGGGCTGAATCTTCTCTGTGGAAACTCTCTGCAGCTTGTTCCCTCTGCTGTCCAAGCCTGCAAGTTGAACACTGAAGGGAACTGCAGGGACGTGGTCCACAAAGCCCACAAGCTCCTCCAAGTCGTGGGCGGGCGCAGACGAAGACTGATTCAACTTCACCTCCTGAAGACTCTCTCCTTCAGCACCAACCAGGGTCGCGTAAAACGACCCCTTTTGAGATTGGCCTGTCACTGTGAGCACCAGGAAAGCTGGGGCACCTGAAATATGTATAAATATTATATAGTAAGCACACATTAAAGTAGCAGAATTTTTAAAGATACACCTTAACACCCAATAAATAAGCAATGCTTCACCTGCCACAGGACTGCCCTCCACTCTGGCCAGACCTGCATGTGTATCGTTAGTCACAGTGGCAAAGTAGTACAGGAAGTCAACACCGCTGTCACCTGGTAGTATGAATCAGAAAACAAAGATTTCTTAGACTGATCTTTCACTTCCGGTCATATTAAATATACTATACATATATACACGTCCTTGTTGTTTCTTTGTTTTTTTTTTTGTTTACCTATCACAGTGAAGGTTAGGTGATTGTCACTCTTGGCTTGCAGCTTCCATTGACCAACCTGAACAGGAGGCAAGAGTGTGATACGATACAAACCCCGGAAGTGCTCCAAATCTGCTAGATGGCCTTGCTCTCTCAATATAGATTGTCTTTTGTCTGAAAATTGAGAAGACAACAGATTACAGAACACTGCAACCAGACTTCAGACCAAATCACAGAAGTTTTGTCACATCGCACTGCAACTCATCCCCCTCATTGACTCCTCAACCACTCCAGAGTGCATTTTAGGATCTCAGGCTTTGAATGGCCAATCACCAGAATGCATGCTGGGACTTTCTAGCAGATCCCAAAGGTTGTGTGACCACAGCCTGGTGTCTGTGCCACATACAGCGCTGGAAACTAAAACCCTTCTCATCAGCAATACAGAATTCTGCAATATGCCTCCCTCTCCTTTGAGTTTAAAGCTAGTTTTACAATAGCTTTTAATGTCTAATGGCTTTGATGGTTTTTTGTGGACAACTCTTTGTGATCTATAGGTTGAAAGGTCCTACATAAATAACATTTTACATATTTATTTATTCAAAAGGAATTCTAAGAAGGTAATGGTAAACTGAGTGTACTTTTAACTCAGAAGGAGAAGGAAAACAATACTTTTGCTTTTTGATATAGAATTTCATATTCAGATACATTCTCCTGACATTGCATTGGATGACGCATTTTTGGAAACCGTGCAAACGTTACCTGAGGGACTGGTAAGGATGCACTCAGTCATGGTGCCGGTTATGTGTAGGATGATGTTTTTTACTGAACTGTCAACTCTGAAGGAATGCACAGACATTAACTCTGGATCAATTTTTGCACGGAAGAGGGTCACCTGAGAAGAAGAGAGTGGTTTGCTATGCATCTTTGATTCACACACTGAAAGTGCGATATGTTTAAAAAAAATATGGAGTTAACTATTTACCTTGCCCACAGCAGTGTTGTCTTCCACTATGGAGGAGACCTTGTGAATGTCAGAGTTAGAGGTGAACACAGCCATTCCTCCTGACACAACCGACAGAGAGGAGTAGAGAGAGAAACGATTGGGGGACAGAGGTTTCTTACTGCTCCTCTTCCTCCTACTCTTTCTCGGTGTCTGCTCTTCAGTGAGGAGAAATGTTATCTGCAGAAAGAGCAACCGCGAAGGTGACCACAAATACCTCTTCCTGTGTAGCAGTCTGCTTGTGATTTCTGTGCGTATGCCTTGTTGTTCGAGGCCTACACAGCAAGTGCATAAAAATATAATGCACTTTATAATGCATTACATTTTAATGCACTTGCTGCATTACAAATATAAGTATTTATAATATTTCCATGATTATTTAAATATATTTTATGTACAACTACTGAAATATTTAAATTATTTAATAATCATGGATTATTATTTTGGTCTTTGTTTGGATTTTCTAGGTTTTCTGTTCTGCAAATATGGAATAAATTAAACATTAGTCACTCCAGTGCTTTATATTTTTCCTAACATTATTGGCTACCAAGGACAGCCATTTAATTTCAAACACTCACATTGTCTCAAACGGTGTCAAGCCTGCAGAATAATTTTGAGCAAAAAGGTTAAATTATTTAAAAAAAAAAGAAGAAAAAGGAAAATTTCATAATAATGGATTTTTTTTCACACACAGTCAGTTCAAACGTTAATTTTATAAAGAGTTAAATATTTTAGTTGTTAATACATTTACTTAGCTGTTGATCTCTATAACGCTTCCATTGCTGGGAAAATATTAAAAAGTCTCTTCTTTAAAGTTGAACCCACCTTGCTCCGTTTTTCAAGCGTGAGCGCCTTCACAGCATCAAAGAGATAAGCGTCTTTGGGAGAAGCGTCAGTGAACACAAAGATTTCAGACTCTGGTGGGCTGTGAGTGAGGGCCAGCTGTGAACACACATACAGGTCGTTAGCATGTACATGTTTTATCTGTTTTGTGCAGAACTCACTTCTTCTTCACAAGGCCTGCCAACTGAGTGTTGAGCAGAAACAAAGCCACCAATCAAGCGACAATGGCAAACTGCCGTCGTGTGGATAAAAAGGAGACCTCCAACTGTATTTCACAGACTTGTTGAAAGTCATTACTTATTACTGACACACTGTTTGGCACAAATAAAATGAATATAATTCAGAGTTTAAATTTGAAAATTTATGGTAGATCAAACTTCTGTGAAAGGCTGACATGTTGGCTGAGAAAGGCAACAGTTGCTGCTTGGCAATTTTCTCTCTAGCAGCAATTTCCTCGGCACTTCCTCTCCGTCAAGTAGCTCAAGCTCAGTTAGATTGGACAGAGAAGATTTAGATACAATGACTATCACACATGAGATAGAGGAAAACTAGAGAATAGTTGGTCAGCTACTGCTTTGCACATCAGGTCTGTATCAGAAATGTTCTCAAACATGATCTACAAACAATTTTTTTGTTTAGTGTTATCAAATTGTTACTGAATCTACATGTCCTTCATGAAAGAGTGACTTACAAAGAAAATTGCACATAAAATCCATTTCTGACTTCACCTGTTTTTTTTTTTAATTATTAAGATTAACTGTATTCCTTTAGGATGGATTGTCACCATAAACACAATTTCACCTATAGTGCTTCCACATTATAATAACAAGGAATTTTTTTAAAGTGTTTTTTTTACTCTGAATATTTTAGCTTCTAAATTTACCTGAATGGCAGAAAAACACATTTCTGGTTCATCTCCTCCTCCCAGAGCCATCAGGGCCTCCATGTGCTGCATGAACTGGTTTGGATCATCAGCTTTATAAACTGGTCCAAATTCTTTAAAATTAAAGAAATATATTATTGTGGAAATAATCACATTAAAGTTATAAGACAAGACTTTATAACAAATGCAATCCAAATGCTAAATTACTTTACATAATATGTTTGTTTCTGTATCTGTTGTTCTGCGGAAGTTTAAAAAATAGAAGTGTTATCCCAAGATAATGAAGACATGTATGCTGCATGGTTTTTGCAAGATAATTTTATGGCAAATATTTACTTTCATGATTGGGCTTTTTCCTTGAAAAATAATAGGATAACTGGTGATTGTTGCAGGATAAAAAGCTGCAACTAGAAGCTAGAAGGCCTGTGATGGATGATGCATTTTTATCTTTTACAGGAAAATGGAAAAACCTTGCTGATAAAACCCAGGCAAGTGGCGACAGATCAGTCCAACACTTGTGTTTTATCTTGAATTTACTGAAATAAGGTAATCAGAAATTAAACTTTCTTCATTTTCAGTCATTCCCTTGCTTTTAGTTGTCCATTTGGAATATTTGACATGATTTTTATATTCTAAACATCTCAAAACAAGATTTCTATTAATATTCAATTAGAGTAGAAGTGCTTAGGTTTACAGGCATGAAAGACATGGCTATTCAAAACTATTAGCAACCTTGATAATGTTTTTTTTAATTTTTTTTTTTTCAGGGGTACATTTATTTATTTATATAAATAAATAAATAAATAAAAAAGAATAAATTAACTAATCTGTCTGTTCTGTTATTTCATAGAATTAATCCCAAATTGAAAATGTCACAGAAATTCTCTCACTGTGAAGCTTGGAGATTTTTCTTTTTACCACACTCACCAACTTCCTCACTTTGGACAGGTTTAGATGTATTTTGTTGCAACACACAACTACCGTACTTAAATTACAAGTTCTTCTACATTTCCCCTTTGAAACAAACCGTGCCTACTTGTCATGCTGTAAGGCTGAGGAAAAGATGAAGAAGTGAACTGTTTGAAAGAATAAATTGCTGTGCTACAGCTCCATTTACTAGTGAAGGGTGTCAACAATAAGTGAAAGTAGGGTCACCTGGGTCATGGAAGGGCACCAGCAGAAAGGTGCCGGGCTGCTCTGCACGGCTGGCTCGGCTCTGGATGATGGAGTGAGCCCTGAGTCGGGCGGCGGTGATCTCCTCGAACATGCTGCCTGTGGTGTCCATGACAAACACCAAAGCAGGAGCCTGCCTCACGCTAAAAAGCCTGTGAGCAGATGTTTTTCATTGATTCCTACAGTATTACTGAGAGACCTGTATTAGGGGTTTGTGGCATTTCATAGGATTAGTCTAAACTTACTTGAGGAAGGCCTTGGGGCCCACAGTGTCTTTAAGATCTCTCAGGGCAGTCTCGGTAGCTATGGCAGCCAAACCTGCAGCCTCCACATGCAGGTAATGGTGAGGGGAGAACATTACTGAGGTGGTGTCTTTGTTGATCCCCCCTCTGGCGCTCATATGTCTACTTTTGTCAAAAATGCCTCCATGACTGCATTTGCCTGTAAGAGAAAGGTTGGTTCTGCTGAGGTTCACAAGCTGAGCAGAAAGAATGAATAAAAAATAAATAAAAAATGAGCTGCTGGTGCCTGAACATTTACCTTTAGGCTTAAAGGGCAAAGAGCTGCTGGTGTACCCAGTGGTGAGCAGGTTTGAGTTTTTCAGAGTTGGTAGGAGATTGTTGGTGCAGGTAAGAGTGAAGCAGTCCTTACAGGTCGGTGTATCTTCTGCCAGCATAACAAACAAACACATTTTCAGATGTATCTAAAACACTTGAAACACAAATGATAAGTTTTTATCCCTCATTATTCTAAAATAATTATTTAGGGCCTCTTTTTAATGCAACATCTGCTGTGAAGGAACTCTACTATGGTCTTTATATATATTCAATAGAGTGTACCCTCAAGAAGTGAAGAATTGCATTACCATGTGTAGTTTTCTATTTTTCATTGTAAATTATATTTTATTCTATTATATGTGCAGAATAAATAAAAAAAACATACATTGGTATTTACAAAAAGTATTAATAAAAGACATTTATCTTGATATCAGTGACATTTTTATCATATTGAAGATCTGAACAATTTACCTTTAGCCAAAGGAAAAGCAGGCTCATCTGGCTGCAGGAGATGCAGGTAAATTGATTTTTTGCCCATCTCCACCCAGTTACTATGACTGTAGAAATCCTGATATAAAAAAAATGTTGCACCATTAAGAAAAAAAAAAAACTTTTATTTTTCCAAATGGTAAGAATAAATAGCAATTAACAAAAAAAAAAAGAAAAAAGAAAGAAACTGTGAGGAGGACAGTATTATAATTATTATCAGATCTCAGATCCAGGTTCAGTTTGTACCTGTAAGGCATGGAACAACTGGCCCAAGCTGTGACGGGCTCTGACGTACTCTTTGGCTCGTACTGAGAGAATAATCTGAGTCCAGACCTCCCGAAGCTTCGCAATAGAGTCATCAATTCTTTCTGAGTCAAAGTGGTAAACCGGGTCACCTTTGGTGGCACTTTTAAAATCCACGTCTGCGTTGGAGTTCACCACGTCTTTCACGGCTCTGCAGAATCCACGGCCAAGGTAAATCTGAGCACAAAAAAAAAAAAGATTTGGTGCCTTCTGGTGATTTGTAAGCTGATATATTGTTATCACAATTTGTTCTTATTTAAACACAATGCGATCCAGAAAATAAACAAAGTCAACATAACCTCACATTTTTCTGTCCTTGGAGGTCATGCTGTTTTGTGGTTTCCCTCAGGACCTCCAGGGAAACGTTGATGATGGCCTGTTCTGTGATATACTGGTGTGTGTACGAGTCAAAGGACAGAATCAAAACTCTGGACCAGAAGTTGGGAAAGAACCCCATGCTTGGTGACACCGGGAACAGAAGACATAGCAGCAAGGACCAGAACATCTGTCTCTGACGTCTACCGCAGGTTCCTCTATCTTGTGACATAATGAGTCTGTAGGCAAGAAGGTCTAGACGCAAGGCTCAGAATTCATGCTCAGCAAATTATCCATTCTCCAAAAAAGTGACTGGATCTGCAGTTTGGAAGAAAAACACCAAAAACAGGGTTTGCATCAACATGTTGATTATTACCAAACCATATTGTTTAGTAAGATGTTTTCTTTTTCTGTCTTCATCTTCCTTGTCCCACTTCCACTCATTCCTCCTCTTGTTCTCAGCCTCTTGTTCTCACTTTTTTCTTATTGTTCTCAATTTTCTTAACAAACACAATACGCTGGGATGTTCTCACAGTCACATACTTTGTTTCAGTGTTTCCCAGTGACGCTGAAACAAAGCATGTGGCCAATAAACAGCATCACCCTCCGTCCCACCAGTTTGTATTCAGCAGGTGTCAAACCGATGACTTGAGTGCATAAAACACTAGCATGTGGTCACACTTCTTTTTTCTTCCTATCCTACTTTTTTTTCATTTTGCTTTTACTGTGTTAACTATAGATACGCAAAATTTTTCCTTCCACTCTACATGAATATCTCTTTTCTGCAGTATCTTGAGGGTCTGTCAAATCTGAACCATCTGTATCAGAGCTTAATTAAACCGTCTTACCTTAGTTCAGAAAGGATGTGTTGCAGTGTTCTGGTTTTTTTTTTTGATAGCAAACTTTTTTAGAGAGATGAAATGGTACAGAAACACAGCAAATCAGAGAGCACACGGCAACACCGCAACCTGTGAAGCAGATGATTCCTTTGCTGGGTGGAACCACAAATATCTGCCTGTGAAGGAAAAAAAAACTCTAATTTGTCTGTCCTTGGGTCCTTATTTGCAGCTGGTAGAGGAAAAATAACAAAGGAATGACAACCAAGATATCAACTTTGAAAAAACTTTGTTGCCCTTGGATAAGAGTCTGAATGGTGCTGCTGGGTCTTCACTTTGTTTCATACTGTTTCTTACCACGAGGGAAAAGATCTCATTTTGCAGCCTCCCCATTGTAGCCTCCTGCTCCTTCTAGCCCCCATTAATCCATGCTGCATTGATTCAATACAATAGGGTTGCATATATTACCAACCGGGGTGTTCAGGCTCAGCAAACCCCAACCCCCCTCCATGCCCTCCAACCATCACTCTCAATTTTCCTCACAAGATGAAAAAAACAGTGCTTGTCAAACTTTAACTCCCAGACATGTTTCCTCTCTCCTTGTTCACCAAGATTTTTGATTGATTCACAAAGCTGATGTCTAAGTTGTTAAAGACAAAAAAGAAAAGGATAATCCTTTTTGTCTTTCTTATCAGTCATCAGGAAGATTGGTTGATTTAAAAAAGAGAAGAAGGACCTCACAAATACTATTGCATTATGTGCAAAAAAAAAAGGATTTCAGATGTTGTGAGTGAGGGAGGTGGAGTCTGCTAAACCCCAGACTTTACTGGAAATCGGCTGACAGTGATGGTTTCCTGTTCACCTGTTTTTTAATGTATCTAGTTTTCTTGTCGAGATACTTTTATGTCTGTCTTGACAGTCAACTCAGATCAACCGCTATATGGTTTCTGTAAGCCAGGAGTTGCAGATTTCAATTGTAACAGTTGATGCTAATCATTTTCTCAAAAACACCAGGAACTTCAGGAGGTGTAAGAATACTTGCTGTAATTCATAGAGCACTTCATGTATTGTTTTCCTTAAGGAGATTGTCCTATGTTCCCATTTATACTTACTTTTTTTTAATTAAAGGACAGCAGGTGGGTGGAGCTGGAGGTTTGACCTATTTTCAAACCCATGATCAAAGCAGGTTCATATCAATTTCCTTTTTCATAAACAGGCTGATCACCTCTATGTCAAGGAGCACTAATAAAGTAATTCATGCAAGAGCAACAGGAGGCCCTAGTATTGAGAAACCTGACATTTGTGCTTAAGATATTTGTTTTGGATTGATTTAATGTGATATTCAAATTTTCTGAGCTACATGGTTCTTCACCTCCAGCTGAGCATCAATGCTCTTCAGAGGACCAGCAACAGAGGCAGAAATATTTTTGACATAGGAACTTTTCAGAATATTTTACTAAACTCAGAACATTTCTTTTTCACAGTTGTCCATTGTTCATTTTTCTGGCAGAGGAACACTTTTTTTTTATGAAAAATGAAAAATCAGTTGACATGTCACAACACAAATGAGCAGAACATTTCAGAAATATGGTTGTGCAACAACATATTTGTGCAATGATTCACATTAAAGCTTGACTCAAGCAGTTTCCAGATTACATAGAGCCTGTACAAAAATTTAACTACTTTCCAATAGGAGCTAACCCCTCAGTCTGTTTTTATGAGGCAGGTCTAATAATTACAGAGAAAAAGAAGTAAAAACAACATATTTAAAAGCTGATTACTTAAAAAACATGATGCATCATCCTATAACCAAACAGCAACAAAGAAGTGTGAAAGTGTTTATGCCTCTTACTTTTAGTTTCTGAATCTTTTAGTGATGGTTAAGAAATGGGAAGTTATTCATGTGAACACTGCAGCAGTATTGTTAGAAATTCAGACATTTTCCCAGCAATCGTTAAGTGATTGTGTTGAAGCAGGAAGTGCACTGTTGGGTTGCAGAGTGCAGAGAAACACTGTGGCTCTGAGGTTTTCTTTAGTGGCTTCAAGTTTGTGAGTGTAATTATATATAATATAATTTCTGCAGCTCCCTTAAAAATTGGGAGAAAAGCACATATTTGATATTTGAATGTTTGCCCTGTGAGTCAAGTGAAACACAGACAGGAGGAGTGCAGGCATAGATCTGTCCTCACTGATTATCTTCCTTCACTTCTTTTCTGTGTTTATTTGAGCTGACACACTTTCTAGCACTTAGACCAACACAAACATAAACAACTGTGCTTTGGCCTGAAAGCAAATCCAATTGAGTCACCGCATTTCTAAGAAAGTCTTCCATGTCACCTGGTTTGCATGCAGTCAAGCCCACATTTTTGGTCTAACTTTGTATATTTTCTTAAAGATTTTTAACTGACTATTTTAAAATAAACAATATTTATTTTAGTAGCAATACTTTGATCAATATCTCAAATAAATTAAGAAAAGTCTCATAAAAATGTGTTTTCTCTTAAAATGTGATTCTGTTGTTTAACTTCGCAAAATTAGTCAAGAGTTAATTAATCAAGAGTGCAGGCCTCGATGAAACTGTTTATGAAAAAGGAAACTGATATGAACCCGCTTTGATCATGGGTTCAAAAATAGGTCAAACCTCCAGCTCCACCCACCTACTGTCATTTAATAAAGAAAAAAGAGAGGGTATCCTTTTATTCTGTTTGGTAACTCATGCTTTCTGTTTATGTCTCTTTTTTTTTCTCCTCTTTGACAATTTGGGAATCCGGTTCAGGATGCAACAGTAGTGGTATGTTTGGGTTTCAAAGTGAAAAAAATCATTTTTTGTTTCTCTTAGTGGAAAGCTGTGGTTTCCTCGCCTTCTTGTAAGGCTGTCAGGGTTTATTTCTTTTCTGTTCTCTCGCTGCACTCAAGACTCACAAGTTTATAGCCTCATCAGAACTAAATTGATAAACAAAAGGATTTATATGGTGCCTGTCTAATCATATGCAGTTTTTTTTCCTATTTATTTTTTTGTGTGAGATTTTTTCCTACAGCAAAACATCATCAAGCTTCTTGTGGCACAGGTGTAATGATGAATCGCTGTGGTCTGCTAGGAAAACAGAGAGAACCAAGTAAGAAAACAATTTTGAAATGTAGAGTGTGTGATTTAAGACAAAAAAAAAAAAAAAGATTTAAGCTTGGAGAAAGACAAGCTGGTGCAAATGTGCAGAAGTATTTTTATAAATGTAAAATTTTTATCAAATGCTTTGTCTGATATTAGCATCTAGATCGCATAATTTGGGTCATGGTGTCTTTGGTCGATTCGTCAGCCTGTTCAGAAAACGTAAAGGTCACCAGTCTCGGAGAGCCTCATCAGAGAGCGTCATCAGAGAGCCTCAGAGAGCCTTGGAGGGTAGAAATCATACTTTTGTCAAATTCATATTCAGTAAATAATATAGCACTATAAATTTCTAAAAGTAATTAGGACATTTTTGTATACATTATAATGAAGAACAATGTGTTTGTGGTGTTACTTAACCATTTTAAAATATATGTGACCCCTGAGATACTTTTGTATTTTAGGGTTAGACATTTCACCAACAGGCATTATTCCAAATTTTGTTTTGAACTGCATAGGACTTTTAATTGGTTATTTAACTTAATTAAAATTTGGTTTTGGGTTTTGTTCATTTCTGTATTCTTTAGATCCATTAGATCTTTGTTTATTTCTTGTCTAGTTATTTGTTGTTACTCTGGCTTAATTGGTTATTAATTATTCTTTAGTGTTAAATTAATTTTCTAGTGCCCTGTGATATTTCTCTCGGCCCTTTACCACTCCTGCATGCTCTCTTTCCTCAGCCTGCCACTGCTCTCTCCCTTCGTCTTTTGTTCAAATACAATCTCGCTGTACTGAAGCACCACTGAAATAAAAAATTGTTGGGGGTTAAAGTATGTAAAATTCAACAAAGAAGCCTTCATGGGTTTCAGCTCTGTTTCTCTCTGACAGTTCCTCTGAAGAGCATTGATGCTCAACTGGAGGTGAAGGACCATGTAGCTACTCTGGTCTCCACTCTGAACTATGAGAACAAGGAGGACAAACCTCTAGAGGCTGTGTTTGTCTTCCCTCTGCCTGGAGATGCTGCCGTGTGTCATTTCAGTGCTCAGATTGGAAAAACACACATTGTAGCTGAGGTGAAGGAGAAACAGCAGGTGAGCTGGAACAAAGATGTCTTCTTTATGAAGAAGCTGAAACACAATAAAGTGAACATTGCTGACATGTTTCATGTGGACTGCAGGCTCAGGAGGAGTATGATGATGCCCTGAGCTCCGGTCAGCAGGCCTTCCTGTTGGAGGAGAGTGACGAGAGTCCAGATATCTTCTCCATGAAAGTGGGCAGTCTGCCTCCAGGAGAGAGCGCCTCCATCAGGCTGGAGTACGTCACTGAGCTGGCTGTGCAGGCTGATGATGGGTTGAGGTTCTGTCTGCCTGCTGTGCTCAACCCTCGATACCAACCTCAGGGTAGGAAAACCAGCTGATAGATGGATGCACAAATATACATTTTAATTACAAACTAAGTGACTCCCAGTTTTCTCTCATGTTGTTTCCAGGTAGTGAAGGTTCCAGTGTCCAAGTGACCTCAGTTCCAGCCTCTCTGGTGCCCTACAGTCTGTCCTTTTCTGCCCGAGTGTCCTCTTCTCGTCCAATCTCTAAAATAGAGTCCAGTTGTTCTCTGGAGCCTCTTCAGTACCTCAACGCTGATCAAACTCAGGCGATGGTGGGTAAAGAGTTGATGTTACTGCTGGAGGTAGTTATTACAAACAAGATAATTCACTTTCGTTTTTTTTTATTTCTGTTTTTGAATTATAGATTAAATTGGGTGGAGGACACAAGTTTGACAGAGACATTGAGCTACTGATTTATTACAAAGACGCCCACCAGCCCTCTGCTATAGTGGAGGCAGGACAGGCCTCTGCCAAACCTGGTGAGAACCAATTACTTGAGGTGTTACTGATTATTAATTGTTGGAATATGAGAAGGTTTATGTATTTTTTAATTTTTTCCTTCTCCAACATGCAGGCTCTCTGATGGGTGATCCAGTGGTGATGGTTAGCCTTTACCCTGAGTTCCCCCAGTCAGTGATGTCGTCACTCGCCACCTGTGGAGAGTTTGTGTTCTTGGTGGATCGATCAGGAAGTATGGGCTGCGCCATGAACCACAACACACCGCAAGAAACTCGCATTAGCAGTGCACGGGTATTTATTTGTGTTTTAAAGGAATGTTTGAGGGTTTTTTCTTACCCCTTAATTGTCACCCCAAAAGCTATTAAATGCAATTCAACTGGTTCATCAGGGTACTGGTTTCCTCATGCAGCTACATTTCTGTGTGGAGTTGATGACTCTTCATTTTATTTAATACAGAAAATGTCTTAAGTTTGATTAATTAGAGTAAGATATCCATTTAAAAGGAAAACTTTCCTTATCTGAGAAGGATTAAAACAAAAATCAGGTTTTTGCGATACTGAAACAATTGTCTTAAAAATGCTTTCTTTGCGAGTACCATTGTCAGAACCAGAAATCTAGCAATTTTGTCACTTGGTATTCTATAGACTTTTAACCAAGCAGTTATTTTCTCTGTTCAGACTTTCTTTATAAAGGTTCATTTTCAGAGACTTCCCACCATTATCTTTGTCATAAAGTAATTGGCACTCCTGATGTAAAAAAAACCTAAACAAACCCTTACAGCTCCTGACATCTTGTCTTTATTTAGGACACTTTGCTGCTGCTGTTGAAGAGTTTACCAATGGGCTGCTACTTCAACATTTACAGTTTTGGTTCTTCCTTTGAGCACATTTTCCCGTAAGTGTCATCTAAGCCTTTCCTTCACCGACAACCACTCAATAAAGAAAATATTTACTAGTCCCTAACTTTCCTTAATTTCTACTCAGGAGCTCATTTAAAAGTGTTTCTTTTCATTTTGTTCAGTATATATATATATATATATATATATATATATATATATATATATATATATATATATATATATATATATATATATATATATATATATATATATATATATATATATATATATATATAATATATACTGAACAAAATGAAAAGAAACACTATATATATATATATATATATATATATATATATATATATATATATATATATATATATATATATATATATAGCTGGATAGCTCAATACATAAGGCATCAGTATATCACCCGAGAGGGCAGGGTTCGAATCCAGTCTGGGTCCTTAGGCAAGACCCTTCAAGCTACTGCCTACCTCATACCATGAGAGATACTAAGTTGCATAACATGCCGGCTCAGACGTCGCCCGGCCAAACAAGGTCTGCGTCAGGTGTTGGGGAACCAGAGCACCTTGATGACAAATGGGCTACTGGAACAAGACGGAAATGGGCGAGAGATGAAAATGTGGATCTGTTGGAATGCTACTACTCAAGTAACCCTAGTGAGAGAGGTTACATGCAAAGACTGGGGAAGGAATGGTTACTTCGACATCCCCAGTCAACACTAAGCGCTAAACAACTAGTAGCTCAGTGTTCCAACATCTGCAAACGGCAACTGCTATCACAACTTGAGATTGACGAGATACAACACAAATGCTACGGCAAAAGGGAGGAACCCGGATGTCAGGACTGTGGGGACTTAACTACAAGTCCCCACCCAGTGAGGGGATACATGAGCGAAACAGAGCTGAACGAGACAGCTGCTGACCTGAGAGAGAGAATCATGACCCGAATGACAACCAGGCCTCCCCGGCGCCAATTACAACGGCTGAGTGAAGTACCATCTGAAAGTCTCATTGAGAATGTGAATGCAGCATTGAGAACGATCCCTACCAACACCATAACAGAAACCAATGAGCTGATCTACAACTCAGCATCAGTGATCCTTGAGATACTTGGCTATAAGAGCAACCATGAGATCCAATACCCACCATGGAAAAGACGGTTAGAGGCTAAAATCAAGGTAACAAGGAGGGAAGTGAGCCAACTGTCAGAGCTCCACAAGGGTGCAATGAAAAGACCAGTACCCAGAAAGTACAGGCAGATGCCCATACCTGAAGCACTCGAGACTGCCAAACAGAGGCTCCAAGCCTTGTCCAGCCGCCTAAAGAGATACACAAGGGAGAATGAATCCAGAAGGATTAACCGGCTCTTCTCCACTCAACCAGCTAAGGTGTACTCTCAATGGCAGGGTAACAATAACAACAGAGCAGACCCACCAAGGCTGGAGACGGAACAATACTGGAAAGGCATATGGGAAAGGGAGGCGTCCCACAACAGCAATGCACAGTGGCTGATCTCTCTACGAGAGGACCACAGCAACCTCCCTGAGCAAGCCCCGGTAACCATCACTGTGACAGATGTCCAAGAAAGAGTCTCAGGTATGAAAAACTGGACAGCACCAGGGCCTGACATGATCCATGCCTACTGGCTAAAGAAACTCACTGCTCTCCATGAGCGAATGGCAGCCCAAATGAACCAGCTGCTACAAAGTGGGACTCACCCTGAATGGTTAACTGAAGGGCGGACAATCCTAATCCAGAAGGATCCATCAAAGGGTCCAGTCCCACCCAACTACCGACCAATAACCTGCCTCTCCACAACCTGGAAGCTCATGTCAGGCATCATAGCGGCCAAGATAAGCAAACACATGGATAAACACATGAGCACGGCACAGAAGGCACAGAAGGGTATCGGTGTAAATAGCAGAGGAGCCAAACACCAACTCCTCGTAGACCGCACAGTTGCCCGAGACTGCAAAACCCGACACACCAACCTGTGCATGGCTTGGATTGATTACAAGAAAGCCTATGACTCAATGCCGCATACTTGGATCATTGAATGCTTAGAGATGTATAACATCAACAGGACTCTGAGAGCCTTCATTGCAAACTCGATGAAGCTGTGGAAAACCACCCTTGAAGCCAACTGCAAACCACTTGCACAAGTGTCCATCAAATGTGGCATATACCAAGGAGATGCTCTGTCCCCGCTACTGTTCTGCATAGGCCTGAACCCCCTCAGCCAAATTATCAACAAGACTGGCTACGGATACCGACTCAAAAATGGGGCCAATATCAGTCACCTACTCTACATGGATGACATCAAGCTGTACGCCAAGAGTGAGCGAGACATCGACTCACTGATCCACACCACCAGGATCTACAGCACTGACATTGGGATGTCATTCGGACTAGAGAAGTGTGGTCGGCTGATCACAAAGAGGGGGAAGGTCATCCACACAGAAGGAGTCTCACTCCCACAAGGAACAATAGCAGACATAGAGGACAGTTACAAGTACCTAGGTATACCACAAGCAAATGGCAACCTCGATGAGGTCACAAGGAAAGGAGCCACAGCTAAATACCTCCAACGAATAAGGCAAGTCCTGAGAAGCCAGCTCAATGGCAAGAACAAAATCCGTGCGATAAACAGCTATGCCTTGCCAGTAATCAGATACCCTGCTGGAATAATTAGCTGGCCAAAGGAGGAGATAAAAGCCACAGATATTAAGACCAGAAAGCTACTAACCATGCATGGAGGGTTCCATCCCAAATCCAGCACCCTGAGACTGTACACGAGCCGCAAGGAAGGAGCAGAGGACTAGTGAGTGTGAGAACCACTGTCCAGGACGAAACAACTAAGATCCATAAATACATCAGGGACAAAGCCTCAACAGACAATGTGATCAGTGAATGTCTCAGACAACAGGGAACGGAGGTTGAGGTGCCAGAGATACCATCATGGGAGGACAAACCCCTACATGGGATGTACCACCAGCAAATAACCCAAGTGGCTGATATCAGCAAATCCTACCAATGGCTGGAAAAAGCTGGACTCAAGGACAGCACAGAGGCCCTCATCCTGGCAGCCCAGGAACAGGCCCTAAACACCAGAGCAATAGAGGCCCAGATCTACCACACCAGACAAGACCCAAGGTGTAGGTTGTGCAAGGAGGCCCCTGAGACAGTCCAGCACATCACAGCAGGGTGCAAGATACTGGCAGGGAAAGCGTACATGGAGCGACATAACCAAGTGGCAGGCATAGTGTACAGAAACATCTGTGCAGAATATGGACTGGAAACCCCAAGATCAAAGTGGGAAACACCCCCAAAGGTGGTGGAGAACGCCAGAGCTAAGATCCTGTGGGACTTCCAGATCCAGACAGACAAAATGGTAATGGCGAACCAACCATTTGTCGTAGTGGATAAACATCAGAGGAAAGCCGTTGTGGTAGATGTAGCAATACCAAGTGATTGCAACATCAGGAAAAAGGAGCACGAGAAACTAGAGAAATACCAGGGCCTCAGGGAGGAACTGGAGAGGGCCTGGAAGGTGAAGACCACAGTGGTGCCTGTGGTCATCGGGGCCCTCGGGGCAGTAACCCCCAAACTGGAGCAGTGGCTACAACAGATCCCAGGAACAACATCAGACATCTCAGTCCAGAAATGTGCAGTCCTTGGCACAGCCAAGATACTGCGCAGAACCCTCAAGCTCCCAGGTCTCTGGTAGAGGACCCGAGCTCAGAGGATAAGAACCACCCGCGGTGGGTGAGAAGGGAATTATATATATATATATATATATATATATATATATATATATATAATATATATATATATATATATATATATATATATATATTTTATTTGTTGTATTGTTCTTAATGGCAGTAAGAGTGTGGAGTACAGTGAGAAGACCATGGAGGAGGCTCTGAATAAGGTTGAAAAGATGGAGTCTGATCTTGGAGGAACGGCGATTCTTCAACCTCTCCAGCACATTTACAGCCAAGCCTGCATTCCCAAACATCCTCGACAGGTCAGCTATACACACTGATATTGCAACAGCTCTAGAAGTTGCACCAGCAAATAATCAGCTTTATCACATCTATGTGAAATGAACAATGTGATTGTTCACCACAATAACTCCTACTGCTGCACCCATTTCTGGAATGTTAGACAAACTTGTTTTCTCCGAAGCTCACTTACGTCTCCTCCCTCAGTTGTTTGTCTTCACTGATGGAGAGGTGGGAAACACCAAAGAAGTTACTGATCTTGTTAAGAAGAATGCAGGCTCCCATAGGTGAAACCATAAACCTACAGATTCCCAGTCTGCTTCATGTTCTGATGTTATTGTGAGTTTGAAATCAAACTTTTGTATCTTAGGTGTTTCTCTTTTGGGATTGGAGAAGGAGCCAGCTCTGCTCTCATCAACGAGATGGCCAAAGAGGGAAGAGGTCACGCTCAGTTCATCACTGGGGCTGATAGGATGCAACCAAAGGTAAAAACAAACAAAAAAAAAACTGTAAAAAATTAAAATGTGATTATAGTAAAAGTAAATAATTTCACAACTATTGTTTGAACCACAGGTGATGCAGTCACTCAGGTTTGCACTGCAGCAGTTGTGGAGGACATTTCTGTCTCTTGGGATTTACCAAAGGGAGTGTCCGCCACTGTTCTCTCTCCACCCATTACAGCTATTTTTCAGGGTGAGAGGTCACTGATTTATGCTCAACTCACTGGACAGGTAGGGTCACAACTGTTTCTTTCCTGCTTAAGCATCAGCATGTCTGAATTGGTGATATTTAAAACATTTCAAAGGCATTTTTCCCTATAAATACAATAATTTCTCAGAGTTCAGAGGAAACAGATGGCAATGTGACAGTGAAGTACAGCCTGGCAGGTCATCCATCTCAGAGCCAGCTGCACTTCAATCTCAAACCTGCAGAGGATTCTGGGTAAGACTGCTTAGATCATTGTTTTAAGGCAATAACTATTGCAATTGTCACAGAATTTTCACAGAAACCAGGTAGTGTTTTAATGTTTCCATCTTGCTCACAAACATTGTCATTTAAAGTCTTTTGTCCTTTGTAACAGGAAATGAAAATCTTATTTATAAAAACTAGTATCTCTTTATAATTACTCTATGTAATTTTGTAGGGGGAATGGATGTCCTGATTCCCCATGTAATCATCTAGCATTTGGGACATTTGAAGTTCCTTCAATGAAAGAAAATTAGCAAAAGTGGTGTGTGGAGCCTAGAATGACCAACAAATATTATGTTCAAAAAACTCAACTTCTTGTTGATCAATCAGACTATTTATTACTCTGGAGTTCCCCAAGCAGTGCATAGAGGGCAAGTTTCTGGCTTAGCACTGTGGTGTTTTTGTGAATGAAAAAGCAAACTTGAGACAAATTCAACAACACTCGGAAAAAATAGGGAAAGGTGACTGAGAGTGAACTTGATGCTTATGTTGAAAGAAATTCAACTCCATATTTAGGTATTTCTCCATCCTGTCTCCAGATTAACAGTCCACAAGTTGGCTGCTC
This sequence comes from Poeciliopsis prolifica, assembly GCF_027474105.1. Taxonomy (NCBI): domain Eukaryota; kingdom Metazoa; phylum Chordata; class Actinopteri; order Cyprinodontiformes; family Poeciliidae; genus Poeciliopsis; species Poeciliopsis prolifica. The sequence continues at coordinate 8,734,257 of NW_026562379.1, forward strand.
GTACAGTGATTTGTACTCTGGAGTCTGAAAAAAGGATACAAGGAAGACAGCAAGATGATGAAATGAAGAAGAAGTTGGTGGAGTTCAGTGTCCAATCAGGAGTGTGCAGTTCCTTCACTGCCTTCATAGCTGTTAAGGACAACGGCGAGTCGGTTCAAGGACCTCTGGTGCGCAGAAATATCCCAACACCTTTCTGTGGAAGTGAGTCACTTATTTTTTCCCCTTTTTCATTTTAACCATTTAGCAAATTAAGACTCATAAAATCTAGTATTATGATATCCACATCTAATTAGTGGATAGGAAATAGGAAAATATTTGGCCTTAGAGATTAGACCGTATTCTGACACAATCTGAATCAATCCAAATACATCACCGATGTATTCACCAAATTCTTTTAATGACTATTGTCATAGGATTGTGTTGGTGGTTTAAAAAAATAAATAAAAAAATGAACAGGAGAAAAAAAACCCAAAAGAAACAATGTATTTAATATACAGATAAAGCCAATAAAACAGCAAAGTGAATCGAACGCATGAGTCTGTAAAGCACACACATCACCGATGTATTCACCAAAATAATATAGAACTGTCTGAAAACAATTATTTGGATGATATAACATAATAATACTACTTTCTTTCTTTTTTATATAGGTTCAGGTTTATATTTGGGGAGTGTGTATAATTTCTCAGCGTTCAGAGGAAGCCTCTGTCATTCAGATCTTGGTGGTAAGTAAAACTAATGAGAAACAGCTCCATCAACAAGTAATCACTGCAATTGAAAAATACCATCACAATATAGTTGGATATGTTTTCCATCAATAATAGTGTCCCACTTATCTTGTTTGTAAGTTAGCACAAATATACAGTATGTCCAGATTTCCTGCACAGGCACATTATTCACAGTGTACTTTAATCATATCCTTCAAATCAGTAGCATGTATTGCACTTTCTACTGAAAAAGCTTTACCGAGTTATGTTTGTGCATATTAATAGTGAAATATCTTAACATTTTTTGGCAAGGGTAAAATCAAAGTTCAGGAAGATTTTCAAGAAATTTAATTTCAGATTTTTTCATGGCAAAAAAAATAGTTTCTTTTGTATCTTGTGTCCTCATAAATTGCTGCATACCATGAGATTTACTTGTACACTGATTTTTTTTTTTTTTTCTTGGATGTCGACCACTAATGCTTGTTTGACATTTTTCTTCAGCAAGCATACATTCTCTTGACGACGATTGTCATTATGAAGGAATGCTGCCAGGTAAATGTACTTTTATAGCCACATTTATTCACCCATTGTTTACACTAGATTTTCCATGCATGAGAGAGGGATCACCAGTGAATCACAGAACACCACAGAGACACGATGGACAGTTAACCATGCAAGCATATATGCTTATAACTGGGGGGCAATTTAGAGAAAGTATTTACCCTGTCATTTTTGTGACAGGCTGTGAAAGTGGGCTTCACAGCCCAAAAGTGGATTTCTCAATACCTCTGAGAAACGCACATTAGCTGCAGTAAAGAGTAATGATTTTGGTAATGGTTTGGAAGCCAACTTTCTGAGACTCTGCTTTCTGGTGTATAACTTAATGAAATGATGCATTTTTTTTGATTGTCTGATTATCTCTAATGATCCATTAATTTTTTTTTTCTTCAAACATTGCAGAATATTCTTTCAGTGATTCTTCTGGATCAGATCTGGATTGTTTAAACATGCCAGATTCAGGTAAGTGCATTATTCATCCATTGATTGTCATTAGATCTAATCAGATCTAATGATCCATTAATTTTTTTCTTCAGACATTGCATGCTGTCCTTCCCATGATTCTTCTGAAGAAGAGCAGGATTATTTAAACATATTGCCAGATTCATGTAAGTGCATTATTCATTCATTGTCTATACCAGCTTTGTTAAGTTTGCTCACATGACTGTCCGAAAGGGCTTTGGCGCCACGTCTTTATTGATAAATGTAATTTTTCTCTTTGCTCTGCACAGAATATAAAAGCAATATAAATTCAGATTACCGGATTGCATGACAGGTCTTAATAGAGCAACTGTAACAAACCAGTTGCAATATAACTTTTCCCCTTTTCCTTTGTTGTTATGAGGTAGAATACAAAAGCATGAATGATCATGAGCAGAAAAGGGGATTTAGGATCAAATGTTAAAATAAATTCTTAATAAGCTAAATTCACAGTATATCATTCTAGTGATGTTATTACAGAATTTTGTGTCAGAAATATGACATTTCATTTTGTGGTAGTAACATCTATACAGTGTGTAATGAAAAACCTCCTTTTCATTACATTCTAATATATTCTTCACCTCCACTTTTTTAGGAACCTTCAAGAGAGTTCTTTCTGAAAATAAGTCTTTATATGCTGTCAGACTGAACTTTGAATTGCTGAATGTTAAACTTAGAGTCCTCAGTGAAATGAGCAGCTGTTTAGTTGGTTGTCATTTTCATTTTTAGTTTAGTGTCAGAATTTTTTTTCATAGTAACAAACAACCTATTTTCTGGAACATGGCTATATGAACAGATGCATCCAGGGATATTTATCTATATGCTGTTTTTTATTGCTATTGTATTTGTTGTTTTTTTAAGAGGTCTACCTCTGGTGCTCAATTTAAAATTGTCTTCAGCAAACATGGATTCTGTCTGTGATGATTTTTCAGATGATGACAATATGTATATCAACGACCTTCCAGATTCATGTGAGTATACTTGGATAACCCCATTTATTCATCCACTTTCCATACCAGCTATGCTAACCATTGTTGTAGGGAGACACAGGGAGGTGCAGGAGAGTGACAGCTGACCAGAAACTCTACCGTATTTAGGATGTCAACCAATAAAATTTTAAATCCTTTTCTTTAACAAAACAGGAAGCCCATGCAGGGATTTAAGAGATGATGTAATATGATTAATTTTCCATGTGTAAGTCAGAAAAAATGATGAGAGCAGCATTTCAGAGTGGATTCAGCACATCCTGTACCCCGACTTGGTGGATAAGAGTATTGGAGAGACAAATCATGTGGAATAACTTTGACTGTAAACAAGAACAATTTGACAGAATATATATATTTTTTAAGTGCCATTTAAGCAGGTTCTACACGCCCGTAATATACACATTTGGCATGTTGGGTAGATTTTCATCATCCTCATTTCTACTTTTTGATGTACAATGTGTTTTTAGTTACTGAACTAACAGCTTGTATTAGTACAATATTCGGCAACAGTATTAAAATGATTTGTTTTGATAATTACCTGTGAGTGGAATTTACTATAATAATAATAGCTTGGGTTTCATTGACCGACACCAGTCAAGTGTACTCTTTCGTTTTGCCACAGCTGGTTTGCCTCCACATGGGCTACAAGAAAGCTCTGATGAAGAATCTAGTGAGCCAGAAGCTGTGGTACCCAGTAAAGATGCTCTGCTGCAGCTGGTGTCCCTGCAGAAGGCATCTGGCTGCTGGATGCTTGATGCAAATCTGGCTGCTGTGCTGGGAAAGACCAGCGAGCAAGTGGAAAAGGCAAAGCCACAGTCGGTGGGTTCTAAGCTAATATTTAATATAAGACACATTTTATTTTAAGAATTCCTAAATAAAGAAAATTTTAAGTAAAATTAAAGGTAGTACAAATAATCTTCAGTCTGCTCATCAATTTTTAAAACTTACTTAATGTTTATGGTTGCAAGTACAGACATTTATGTTAATTTGAAGAGGTAATGAATAAAATGCAGGAAAAACAAACATTCACTCAGACCTGAGAACAACTTGAAGGCCATTTGTCTTACCATCCATGTATTTGCATTGTGGGAGATGTTGGAGTATCAAGAGAGACAAAGAAAACTGATGGAGAACATAGAAACTCAACACAGAAAGTCTCCAGGGATTTGAACCGAGAACCCTGTGAGACAACTGAGTCAACCACCATGTTTTAGTGTTGAGCTGTAAACAAAGAGTTAATATGGAGTTAATCAACTGAGCACACATAAAAAAAAAAAATTCTTTCATAGACATCATGACGTGAGACTTAAAAAATAACCACCAAACTGAAAATAGCCAGCAAACTACAGAGTAACATAAGTATTTTTTTTCTTTTTATTTGTCCACAGTAATAAATAGTAATAAAATTAAGTGACAGTAATGGGATCTAATGAAAATACCTGCAATCCATCAAGCAACCTTTGGCATGATATGGTTTTGTGTGTCTCATTTCTGTTAATTAGGTCAACAATGAAGTGTGGGCCTCCATTCTGGCTCTGATTTGGCTTCATGGTTTTAAGATGGATGCAAAGGAGGAATGGGAGCTTCTGGCTATGAAGGCTGCATCATGGATTAAAGCTCAGACAGGTGATGCACATTACAACAGTGTTGTGTGTTAAAAATAGAAGGCTATTCAGGTGCAAAAAGAATTTGTGAATGCTTTCATCCCTTTTTTGCCCTTTCAGCTCCATCTGTGTCAGAGTGTGTTGAAGCTGGAAATACACTGTTGGGTTGCAGCATGAGAGAGAAGCTCTGGGGCTCTGAGGTTTTCCGTATGAAAGTTGATGATCAAAAAGCAGATTTAATCTGTTTCTACAAGCTTATGACTTCACTCTGTTTTTGGAACAACATTGTTTGTGTGAAAAGGAAAGCAGGAGTAACACATAAATACATTTTATTTACAACTTTTCGTACATGTGTTTTTAACAGTTTTAATTAAACAATGTTCATGTAATAAATAAGAAAAATGCTTTAAAAAAAAAGACAAAATGTTCCCACTATTCTTAGGTGATTTCCAAAATCACTTAAGAATTAATTTCCATACTATTTTTCAGGTTAGTTTTGCTTTGGCTTCTGTTCAGTTTGAAAGAACGCAATTTGATTTATGTAATTTATAGTTGATTCAAGTTGTGGAATAATCACTGGTGACCCTGGTTTATGAAGATAACTTGCTTATCTTCATAAACTGTTGTTAACTGTTGTTAGTTTATAAATCACTGAACGGTTTAGCACCACAATACATCAAAGATCTGAAAGCTGCTTCTCCTCTCTTGGTTCTGGTTCTGGTCTGCTCTGCATCCCCAGAACCAGAACCAAGAGAGGAGAAGCAGCTTTCAGCATCTATGCACCAAAACTTTGGAACAAACTTCCAGACAACTGTAAAACAGCGGAAACCCTGACTTCTTTTAAATCGCAACTAAAAACACACCTGTTTAGAATTGTATTTGAAATGTAATATGTAACAATGTATTGTCTATTATATGTTGCATGACTTTGTGTTCTTGTGTTTATGATGTAAAGCACTTTGAAATGCCTTGCTGAAATGTGCTATACAAATAAAATTTGATTGATTGATTAATGTGACCTACCTGCTAAGTTTTGTCATACTAACCTGCCTTGTCACAGCATAAGATTATACAGAAGAGAGAACTTTTTTTAATATATATAAAAGCATTGAATTATGTAGTCAAGACAAGCTCCATCTTTGTCAGTGTGCTGATCTGGAAATACATTGTTGGTGTATTTCCAACAATGTATTGTTGGAAATGCATTGCATTACCTTCAACTTGTAAAAGTTTCCTTTAATTTTACAAGTTAAAGGTAAATGCATTACCTTTAACTTGCACTACAGGTAATGCAAGTTTCAAATTCAACTTAGAAAGTCACATGGTTGCTGTTGTGAATTAGACTCCATTAGTAAGAAGCCTATCCCCAAAGTTTCATTGTTGGGAAAAAGAAACAAGTTACAAATGGCCAAAGAACTGATTGGCTGATTTACAGAAGAAATGGTGCAATGCTTTACAGGCTGATGACAGCAAAATTCTTTATTTTGAATATTTTTCTTATGACTCATAAACACTGAATACAAGTCACAGCAAACTCTGAGGACACTAAAGCACTGAGGTGTCTTTTATACTATGGCGTAAGATGTATTGATTGCTCCCCAGCCATCATGTATTGGTTTGAGTACATCCAAATATTTTCTACCATGTTGTAATGCTACTTTATGATGCAATTATGTTGAAATTAGTGTTTCAACAAAACAACACCCCCCCAAACACAATAATAAGTAAGCCTCATTAGAAAATTAAGATTGTGGAGTGGTCATCCATATCCCTGGACTTTAATCTAATAAAAACCTAATTTAAATAAAACAAACACCTGCAAACAAATGTAGAGGAACTATGGAATATATTCCAATCACCCTGGCCTGGTATTTGGTTGTGACACATATAAGAATGTCTCTGAAACAGTACCGTACTTTCCAGACTATAAGTCGCTCCGGAGTATAAGTCGCACCCCCTACCAAACTAAGAAAAAAACTTTGACTTATAGTCTGGAAAGTATGGTAGTTATGCAATAAAATTTTGTGTAGTGATTCACATAAAACCATCAGTAATTTACACTTTTCTCATGCAGAGGAAAATAAATGATCTCTTTTCACATGAACATGCCACTTTGAAATGCAACTTTGTACTTAGAAAATATGTAAATAACTACATTAATTACAAAAAATACCATCGGCATTTTTAAGTCAGCCATATATGTCACAATATTTCTGCCTCTTGACAAAGTGAATGAAGAAGATTTTATTAAAACTGATGGAGAGAATAGAATTTATTGCCATTTGCACAATTACACAATAAAAGCACTTTGAAATTCTTGTGTGTTTTGCCAACTCAAGAAAGTTTTTTTTTTTAAAAAGATATGCTTCCTATTTAAAAACAAAACCTGAAGAACTTTAGATGTACTGTCTTCAAAACTAAAACAGGAGCTCAATTTCAATACTTTTCTTTGTCTCACAATATTTATCGAACAATTACGAATGCTTTGTCCTTTCATGTGAATCGGTTGTTGCACTCCATGACACACTTAAAGGCAAAGAGGTACAGTCTGATCAAGAATAAGGAAATAAAAACGTTACAGCGGAAAGTAAATTTGCTCGAACTGTATGTTCGCATAGGGCTGGGCTTCACTGACAATGCTCATAACAAAACCGAGCGTTCCCGGTAGTGGAACAGCTGATGTCTTGTTTGAGCAGCAGGTCTTCAGATAACGCGCAGTAAATTCTGTATTTCTCCGTTAGAAGCGTCTGTCCTCACTGGTAAGCTTCCTTCACTTCTTTTCTGAGTTTATTTGAGCTGACGCACTTTTTAGCACTTACACCAACACAAACACGAACAGCTGCGCTTTTGGTCTGAAAGCAAATCCAACTGAGTCACCGCATTTCTAAGGAAGCCTTCCTGGTTTGCATGCAGTCAAGCCCACATTTCGACACCCGGTCGAACTTTGTACGTTTTCTTAAAGATTTTTAACTGACTATTTTAAAATAAAAATATTTATTTTGGTAGCAGTGTCTCAAACAAATTAAGAAAACTCTAATAAAAGTCTGCTCTCTTAAAATGTGATTCTGTTTAACTTCGCAAAATTAATCTAAAGTCAGATTTTTGAGAGGCTTGTGGTGTGACACACTCTAAAGTAAAAAATATCAAAGTTCCACGATATTTACTCTGAAGTCACCAATGAAATTCCTACTATGCGGTGCTTTTGAGTTCCCATGCCATAATGTGGGATAGCCTATTGGGGTAAAGGTGACCTGATATTTGTAGATCTATCTTACCATATATGACTTATATGTGCCACAAAACACAACCGTTTACAAGATTCATTTATTTAAAGTAATTAAATCCGATTTTTAAATGCAATGCTTACTTCACTGTCATGTCCCCTTTACAAGTGAAATTTTTTCCTGATTAATTTTCAGTGTTTTCTTTCTTTTTGCTTGTGATATTACAAAAAGTAGCTGCCTACTTTAAAGCTTTTAACCCATTTCCCCCCAAAGTTTCTTCCTCACAGGAACAATGGTGAACTGCTGTGGTCTGCTCACTGACAAGAAGGAACCAGGTACTCAGCTGTTCCTAAACAGCCTATAATAACAGATTTTATGGTTGCATGTACCTCAGTCATGTCCTCTTTTTAATCTAATTGATTTATTGGTTTCTTCAGCATAGAAGGAACAATGAACAGTTTAATTGAGATGTATTTAAACATTTCCTATGGTTCATTCATGTCTTTCTTTTGCTGATTTAGTTCCTCTGAAGAGCATTGATGCTCAACTGGAGGTGAAGGACCATGTAGCTACTCTGGTCTCCACTCTGAACTATGAGAACAAGGAGGACAAACCTCTAGAGGCTGTGTTTGTCTTCCCTCTGCCTGGAGATGCTGCCGTGTGTCATTTCAGTGCTCAGATTGGAAAAACACACATTGTAGCTGAGGTGAAGGAGAAACAGCAGGTGAGCTGGAACAAAGATGTCTTCTTTATGAAGAAGCTGAAACACAATAAAGTGAACATTGCTGACATGTTTCATGTGGACTGCAGGCTCAGGAGGAGTATGATGATGCCCTGAGCTCCGGTCAGCAGGCCTTCCTGTTGGAGGAGAGTGACGAGAGTCCAGATATCTTCTCCATGAAAGTGGGCAGTCTGCCTCCAGGAGAGAGCGCCTCCATCAGGCTGGAGTACGTCACTGAGCTGGCTGTGCAGGCTGATGATGGGTTGAGGTTCTGTCTGCCTGCTGTGCTCAACCCTCGATACCAACCTCAGGGTAGGAAAACCAGCTGATAGATGGATGCACAAATATACATTTTAATTACAAACTAAGTGACTCCCAGTTTTCTCTCATGTTGTTTCCAGGTAGTGAAGGTTCCAGTGTCCAGGTGACCTCAGTTCCAGCCTCTCTGGTGCCCTACAGTCTGTCCTTTTCTGCCCGAGTGTCCTCTCCTCGTCCAATCTCTAAAATAGAGTCCAGTTGTTCTCTGGAGCCTCTTCAGTATCTCAACGCTGATCAAACTCAGGCGACGGTGGGTAAAGAGTTGATGTTACTGCTGGAAGTAGTTATTACAAACAAGATAATTCACTTTCGTTTTTTTATTTCTGTTTTTGAATTATAGGTTAAATTGGGTGGAGGACACAAGTTTGACAGAGACATTGAGCTACTGATTTATTACAAAGACGCCCACCAGCCCTCTGCTATAGTGGAGGCAGGACAGGCCTCTGCCAAACCTGGTGAGAACCGATTACTTGAGGTGTTACTGATTATTAATTGTTGGAATATGAGAAGGTTTATGTATTTTTTAATTTTTTCCATCTCCAACATGCAGGCTCTCTGATGGGTGATCCAGTGGTGATGGTTAGCCTTTACCCTGAGTTCCCCCAGTCAGTGATGTCGTCACTCGCCGCCTGTGGAGAGTTTGTGTTCTTGGTGGATCGATCAGGAAGTATGGGCTGCGCCATGAAACAACACACCGCAAGAAACTCGCATTAGCAGTGCACGGGTATTTATTTGTGTTTTAAAGGAATGTTTGAGGGTTTTTTCTTACCCCTTAATTGTCACCCCAAAAGCTCTTAAATGCAATTCAACTGGTTCATGAGGGTACTGGTTTTCTCATGCAGCTACATTTCTGTGTGGAGTTGATGACTCTTCATTTTATTTAATACAGAAAATGTCTTAAGTTTGATTAATTAGAGTAAGATATCCATTTAAAAGGAAAACTTTCCTTATCTGAGAAGGATTAGAACAAACATCAGGTTTTTGCGATACTGAAACAATTGTCTTAAAAATGCTTTCTTTGCGAGTACCATTGTCAGAACCAGAAATCTAGCAATTTTGTCACTTGGTATTCTTTAGACTTTTAACCAAGCAGTTATTTTCTCTGTTCAGACTTTCTTTATAAAGGTTCATTTTCTGAGACTTCCCACCATTATCTTTGTCATAAAGTAATTGGCACTCCTGATGTAAAAAAAACCTAAACAAACCCTTACAGCTCCTGACATCTTGTCTTTATTTAGGACACTTTGCTGCTGCTGTTGAAGAGTTTACCAATGGGCTGCTACTTCAACATTTACAGTTTTGGTTCTTCCTTTGAGCACATTTTCCCGTAAGTGTCATCTAAGCCTTTCCTTCACCGACAACCACTCAATAAAGAAAATATTTACTAGTCCCTAACTTTCCTTAATTTCTACTCAGGAGCTCATTTAAAAGTGTTTCCTTTCATTTTGTTCAGTATATATATATTTTTTTATTGGTTGTATTGTTCTTAATGGCAGTAAGAGTGTGGAGTACAGTGAGAAGACCATGGAGGAGGCTCTGAATAAGGTTGAAAAGATGGAGTCTGATCTGGGAGGAACGGAGATTCTTCAACCTCTCCAGCACATTTACAGCCAAGCCTGCATTCCCAAACATCCTCGACAGGTCAGCTATACACACTGATATTGCAACAGCTCTAGAAGTTGCACCAGCAAATAATCAGCTTTATCACATCTATGTGAAATGAACAATGTGATTGTTCACCACAATAACTCCTACTGCTGCACCCATTTCTGGAATGTTAGACAAACTTGTTTTCTCCGAAGCTCACTTACATCTCCTCCCTCAGTTGTTTGTCTTCACTGATGGAGAGGTGGGAAACACCAAAGAAGTTACTGATCTTGTTAAGAAGAATGCAGGCTCCCACAGGTGAAACCATAAACCTACAGATTCCCAGTCTGCTTTATGTTCTGATGTTATTTTGAGTTTGAAATCAAACTTTTGTATCGTAGGTGTTTCTCTTTTGGGATTGGAGAAGGAGCCAGCTCTGCTCTCATCAACGGGATGGCCAAAGAGGGCGGAGGTCACGCTCAGTTCATCACTGGGGCTGATAGGATGCAACCAAAGGTAAAAGCAAACAAAAAAAAACTGTAAAAAATTAAAATGTGATTATAGTAAAAGTAAATAATTTCACAACTATTGTTTGAACCACAGGTGATGCAGTCACTCAGGTTTGCACTGCAGCCAGTTGTGGAGGACATTTCTGTCTCTTGGGATTTACCAAAGGGAGTGTCTGCCACTGTTCTCTCTCCACCCATTACAGCTATTTTTCAGGGTCAAAGGTCACTGATTTATGCTCAGCTAACTCTACAGGTGGGGTCACACACACACACACACACACACACACACACACACACACACACACACACACACACACACACACACACACACACACACACATATATATATATCTTCATCCTAATCAACAAATTTTTACAGAGTTCAGAGGCAACAGATGGCAGTGTGACAGTGAGATACAGCCTGGCAGGTCATCCCTCTCAGAGCCAGTTTCACTTCAATCTCAAACATGCAGATGACTCTAGGTAAGACTACTTACCTAGAGCCCCCCTGCATCTGTTTTAGCAGGGGGGCTGACAGTCAGACACACAGTAAGCAGGTTATTGTTAAGCTCTAAATAAAGCATCAGTCTGAACTTTACCAAGTTAACTAGTTTAATTAACATGTGGTAATTAAACTAGTTACCACAGTATATTTTAAGAAATTATTAGAATTTTGGTCTAAAATAATTTGGAAGCCGTAACTAATTTCAACAGTTCTTTTTGTATTGAAGTTGTCAAATTTGTTAGTAAAAGCAAACCACAGCTAATCTATTGATGTTTCACGGAAATGACTGTATTTGTGTAAGTCATATGATATTCATGGAAACTATTTCCCTGTTGCTCAAAAACATAAAGTGTTCCCTTTGTGTTAAGTTATTTTTTAGAGGGCTCGACATCCTGTGTCCTTGTGTAATCATAAGATTTTAGGACAGTTGGAACGTCTCTTAAATGGCAGAACATTTTCAGCCATAGTGTATGGGTCAAGAATTGTCAACTAGATGTTATTAGCAGAGGGGCTGCACAGTGGTGCAGTTGCTGGCTCTGCTGCCTTGCAACAAGACAGTCCTGGGGTCCTTCTGCATGGAGACATCTTCAGGGTTTTCACTTTAGTTGTAGTTCTCCTGAACTGTGGCCTGAATTTCATTGGTGCCTGTTTAAGTCCAGTCGTTTAGAGCTACTGTTTAGTAAAACCTTGATGGTCAGGCATATCAAACCTGACAATCAGGTTTGCAAATGAGTTCTGTGGGTATGGGAGTTGCTATGGTGGGGAAACCCAGTGTGATCAGGAGTTGTCCGTTGTAGCTGATGTGTTTTTCGTGTTCATAGTCAGGATCTCAAAGTGCAGCTGTATAATGAACGATGTTATTTATCTACAGTGCTGATTTTAATTTCCTCATTTCTCCCTTTCTCTGTTTCTAAATTGACCAGGTGGTTATTTTAGTTTACAAAACACTTTTGGGAGAATAAAGAAGGTGCACAAGGAAATATAAGTGAAGATAGGATCCCGACTCTTTGCTTCATAAATCAGAAATTATTTTTGTTCATTTGATGTATCTTGGTTTCACTCCAACAACGAATGGAAAATTAATCTTGACAGAAATCCAACCATACCCTAAAGGAAAAAAGGGGGATGTTACAGAAAAAAAACAAATATAGTAGAGGGATTAATCTTTATGTTGAAAGAGATTGAGCTCCATCTTTAGATGTTTCTCCTTCTTGTCTGCAGATTAACAGTCCACAGACTGGCTGCTCGCACTATGATTCGCTCCCTGGAGTCGGAGGAGAGGACACAAAGGAAACAGAATGATGAAGAAATGAAGAAAAAGGTGGTGGAGCTCAGTGTCCAATCAGGAGTGAGCAGTTCTTTCACTGCCTTCATAGCTGTTAACAAAGACAGCGGCAAGTCCGTTGAAGGACCACTGGTGCGCAGAAATGTACCGACACCTTTCTATGGAAGTGAGTGATTTTCATTTTAAATAGTTGTTAATAGAGAGTTATAATAGGTATAAATAGTAAGTAAACCTCCTATTGACTGCAAATATCAACTGACTATGAACTGATATGATACATTGATCAAATAAGTTTAAGTATGAAATTATTCAGATGAAGAAGTAGAATTTCTCCCATAATACAGTGTTTATTAAAAATATTCACCCCTTTTGCACTCTATCAGTGTTACAAATCAATTATGATCAACAAGATTTAGCTTTGTTTGATAATATTAAACACCATATATAATATGTTTGGACACTGCAGTAGCAAATTCTTTCTTAATCCAAATGTGGCAAAGGTCGCTGGGATCGGGAGTCGAGGCCCCCAAATGTGGGGCGTGCTAACCTCCTGCGCCACCACAGCATGCCCCAGTATATTTTAAGAATTTATTAGAATTTTGGTCTAAAATAATTTGGAAGCTGTAACTAATTTCAACAGTTCTTTTTGTATTGAAGTTGTCAAATTTGTTAGTAAAAGCAAACCAGGCCAGCTCTACATTTAGGATCAGATTTAATCTTTGTCTGAATCCATGCTCATGGCTTTTGAAAATATTTGTTTGTGTGCTCAAAAGTCAGAATAGAACCTTCTAAAATCAACTTTTGGAATAAAATGTATTAGTTTTTCTATCTATCTGTCTGTCTGTCTTTTTAAACATGTTCATGTCCTTTGGTCTAGGGAACATTATGGCTGCAGCTTGTTGTGCACCACCAATGGCTAGTAAGTAAAACTCTAAGGAGGAACTGCTACAACTTAAAAACATAATTACTTTGTACTTGGAAACCATTTATCATCAATAATAATTTATTAAAATTTTGGATACATTTTCACACAAATGGAAGAGAAACAGTCACAATAGCATGTATTGTACTTTTTATTGCTGTTTACATGATACCAAGTTATGCAAAAATTATACTGCAGTAAGTTTGTGTACTTTTGTTTTAGTATTTTTTTTAGCGTTTTGTTGTTTTAAATTTTGTTTTAACAGTTTTAGTAATGATAAAAGTAAGGTCTCGGTGCATAATAATTTCAGTTTTATTTTCTTTGGTAAGAAGCATTATAAAATAATTGTAACAAATAATATATCAGCTAATTCTTTGTTCACAAATTTATGTCTGTTTCAAGCAATGTTTAAGGTTAAAAAAGAAAAGTTAAAATACTTGTATGAATTTTACGGCATACAGTGAATATTGACAACTGCATGTTGGAATAACACAAATGAGGAGTTCACTTATTCCAGTATTATTAGACATGTATCTTGCAAACCTGGCTACACTTATTGTGGTTTAAAGCGCATCCTTGTCCAGTTCATGTGTGAAAATAAAATCAGTACAACCTTAAAAACCTTTTTACCAGTGGTGACTTTTAGTTGGGCATTCTCAACCAGAAACCCAGTAATGCCCCCTAGTTCACCAGCACTAACATGGCCACTGACAGTCAGACACACAGTAACCAGGTTATTGTTAAGCTCTAACTAAAGCATCAGTCTGAACTTCACCAAGTTAACTAGTTCAATTAACATGTGGTAATCTGATACCACAGCTAATCTATTGATGTTTCTTTGCTGATGCTCACAGCACGGTCACACCCAAACAAATTGCTTGAAATGTCTCCATTAAATTACACTGCAAAAGCGCTTCATATGAAAAACTTTTAGTTTTTACAGATTTTTATTTATTTATGTTTTTAGATTTTTCTCATCTTTACCTCGGTCTATGCAGTTCTCCCAGCATAGATGGGATGACTCCATAGTTATCCATAGACGGATACCTTTTATCAATAAATGATATCTGTCTAGGCAGACGGATGCAATTATCCGTCTGCAGAGACGGATGTAAAAATCTAAAAATCTTGAGACAACTGAAAAACTTACTGAAGCCCAGACGTGTTGATTAAAACAGGTAAAGTGAATTTTACATTTGGATTTAGAGATTCAATCTGAGAACACCCTAAATGTGTCTAAGTGTTCAGTGTCATATTCACCAAAATAAAAATAGAAGAGTCTGAAAACGGTTATTGTAATATAATGTCACAATCTTAGAACTCTTATTTTTTTTTTCATGTCTCTCTGTGTCTCCAAGGAGTAATGAAATGCAGTGCACCTATACGATTGCGTAAGTAAAAACTCTAACTCACTGTTTCTTAAGGTTTTCACTATATACTTGGACTGCATTCACCATTAGTAATAATTTACGATTGTTTAATTTCTGGTCCATTTGGCACAAATGGACCAGAAATTAAACAATCGATGATTTGCTGCACAGCCACAGTATGTGCTTTAATTATATTGTCCAAATTAGAGCAAGTATTTTACTTGCTGTCGTTCACATGACACAGATTTCTTAAAAGATGTTACTGAAAAAGGTTTTGTACTTTAACACTGAGATTACCGTACACACTCAGATTTCATTTGTTTAAAGCGAAATAGAAACTTTATAGGTTATTTTTAGTTACATTTAGTCATGTCATTTTGGTAAAGATAAAATGAAGCCAGAAAGAAATTGTTAGAATGAAATGTCACAATCTTAGAACTCTTATTTTTTTTTAATGTCTCTCTGTGTCTCCAAGGAGAAATGAAATGCAGAGCACCTTTACGATTGCGTAAGTAAAAACTCTAACTCACTGTTTCTTAAGGTTTTCACTATATACTTGGACCGCATTCACCATTAGTAATAATTTACGACAAATCTTGAATAACATTTGGCACAAATGGAACAGAAATTAAACAATCGATGATTTGCTGCACAGCCACAGTTTGCGCTGTAATTAGATTTCCCAAATTAGAGCAAGTATTTTACTTGCTGTCGTTCACATGACACAGATTTCTTAAAAGATGTTACTGAAAAAGGTTTGTGTACTTTAACACTGAGATTACCGTACACACTCAGATTTCATTTGTTTAAAGCGAAAATAGAAACTTTATAGGTTATTTTTAGTTTACATTTAGTCATGTCATTTTGGTAAAGATAAAATGAAGCCTGAAAGAAATTGTTAGAATGAAATGTCACAATCTCACTTCATTTTTCATTTATTCTGATGTAGCTATGATGGATATGTCTGCTTCCCCAGTTTTGGGTAAGTAAAAAGAGCTGGTCCATCAACAAATAATAATTCAAACTGCAACTGAAAAACATATTTGCTATATACTTGAATACCTTTTGCAATCAGTTATAACTAAAACCAAGCTTGTGCAAATTAACACAGAGATGCCCATATATTTGTTTGGGAAAAGATTGATAAAGTTGTGGACTTCAGTTGTAGATTATTTTTAACTTGACTCTTTTTTTTTTTCTTTTTTTTTGTAAAGCTTAAATAAAAGTTCACCGACCAAATGTTTCATAACCTATTACTATTTGTTCAGTTTTACTATGAGCTTATATCTGATAATGTAAAAATGCACACATCCATAGACAAGCACACTATATAGAAAAATCTGTGAAAACAAGATTTTCTTCAACTTTTCGAAGAATAAAAATATAAATATAATTGACCCTCTTTCCGGCATACATGTTAATGGAAATAACATCTCAGACACTTTTGATTTATCCTTAAGACCCTACTTCCTGGTATATGGCGTCATGAACATATGCAAACAGGCCGATTTACTTGTACACTGAGTTTTTTTTGTTTGTTTGTTTGTTTTACTTTGAACATCTATCTTTATTTCTATTTTGTTTTTTTTTTCTTCAACATATATAGCTTCTGTTTGTGATAAAGCTGTACTAAAATCAGGTAAGTGTACTTTCATAACCATATCCATTCATTGTTTACACCAGTTTTACAATGTATGGTCACAGAGGACACTGATGTCTATCTTGACTTGTCAGTGGGGTCACCAGTCAATCACACAACACCACACAGACACAATCAACAGAAACCATGCAAGCATACATTTATGGCTATGGGGGAATTTTAGAATAATTAATTAAACTACCATGTTTCTGGGCAGTGAAAGGAATATGGAATATTTGTGAAATATCCAGATGGACTGATCTTGGTATTTTTATCATCACAATAACAAATGATGTAGTACTTGACAGGATATTATTTTTTTAGGTCTCATCTATGCAAATTTCACATGCCCATAATATAGATGGCCTGCTGGGCCAGACTTTCACTGCCCACTACATTTACTTTTTGATGTATATTGTGTTTTTAGTTGCTGACATCCTCACACTCACAAAGAGGACATTGTTGTGAAGAAGAAGAAAGAATAGTGTCTTCAAAAAGTTGTTGTAATTTGCAATGTTACAATATTTGGCAACAGAATTGAAATTATTTGTTTTCATAAGTACTTGAGTGGAATTTACAGAACAATTGTAATAAAACTCACTTTTGTTTTATCAATAAGACAAGAGCTAAGACTTTTATTGAACTTTTTCTATTCCACATTTGACATGTTTGAAGAAGACTTTCTGGAAGAATCCAGTGAGCCAGAAGCTGTGGTACCCAGTAAAGATGCTCTGCTGCAGCTGGTGTCCCTGCAGAAGGCATCTGGCTACTGGATGCTTGATGCAATTCTGGCTGCTGTGCTGGGAAAGACCGGCGAGCAAGTGGAAAAGGCAAAGCCACAGTCGGTGGGTTCTAAGCTAATATTTAATATCAATTTTAAGGT
The DNA here is from genome assembly GCF_027474105.1 of Poeciliopsis prolifica. Classification (NCBI taxonomy): domain Eukaryota; kingdom Metazoa; phylum Chordata; class Actinopteri; order Cyprinodontiformes; family Poeciliidae; genus Poeciliopsis; species Poeciliopsis prolifica. The sequence continues at coordinate 8,751,555 of NW_026562379.1, forward strand.
GTTATGTTTCAAAAATTCCCACATGAAGAAAATGAGGAGTAAAATTGTAGGTAGTGCAAATGATCATCACTCTGACCATTTATTTGCTAAATCGGCTCAATAATGTTTATGGTTTCTTGCAGTTAGGGAAGTTTAAGATCGTTTGCAGAGGTAATGAATAAAATGCAGGAAAAACAAACATGCAGTCATTCACTCAGACCTGAGAACAACTTGAAGGCCATTTGTCTTACCATCCATGTATTTGCATTGTGGGATGTTGGAGTATCAAGAGTCAAAGAAAACTGATGGAGAACATAGAAACTCAACACAGAAAGTCTCCAGGGATTTGAACCGCGAACCCTGTGAGGCAAATGAGTCAACCACCATGTTTTAGTGTTGAGCTGTAAAGGGAGAGTTGATACGGAGTTAATCAACTGAACACACATAAGAAACGTGAGACTTAAAAAATAACCACCAAACTGAAAATAGCCAGCAAAATACAGAGTAACATAAGTATTTTTTGTTTGTTTGTTTGTTTTTCCACAGTAATGAATAATAATAAAATTAAGTGACAGTAATGGGATTTAATGAAAATACCTGCAATCCATCAAGCAACTTTTGGCATGATATGGTTTTGTGTGTCTCATTTCTGTTAATTAGGTCAACAATGAAGTGTGGGCCTCCATTCTGGCTCTGATTTGGCTTCATGGTTTTAAGATGGATGCAAAGGAGGAATGGGAGCTTCTGGCTATGAAGGCTGCATCATGGATTAAAGCTCAGTCAGGTGATGCACATTACAACGGTGTTGTGTGTTAAAATAGAAGGCTATTCAGGTGCAAAAAGAATTTGTGAATGCTTTCATCCCTTTTTTGCCCTTTCAGCTCCATCTGTGTCAGAGTGTGTTGAAGCTGGAAATACACTGTTGGGTTGCAGCATGAAGAGAGAAGCTCTGGGGCTCTGAGGTTTTCCGTATGAAAGTTGATGATCAAAAAGCAGATTTAATCTGTTTCTACAAGCTTATGACTTCACTCTGTTTTTGGAACAACATTGTTTGTGTGAAAAAGAAACCAGGAGTAACACATAAATACATTTTATTTACAACTTTTGTACATGTGTTTTCAACAGTTTTCATTAAACAATGTTTATGTAATAAATAAGAAAAATGCTTTTTAAAAAAAGACAAAATGTTCCCACTATTCTTAGGTGATTTCCAAAATCACTTAAGAATTAATTTCCATACTATTTTTCAGGTTAGTTTTGCTTTGGCTTCTGTTCAGTTTGAAAGAACGCAATTTGATTTATGTAATTTATAGTTGATTCAAGTTGTGGAATAATCACTGGTGACCCAGGTTTATGAAGATAACTTGTTTATCTTCATAAACTGTTGTTAACTGTTGTTAGTTTATAAATCACTGAACGGTTTAGCACCACAATACATCAAAGATCTGAAAGCTGCTTCTCCTCTCTTGGTTCTGGTTCTGGTCTGCTCTGCATCCCCAGAACCAGAACCAAGAGAGGAGAAGCAGCTTTCAGCATCTATGCACCAAAACTTTGGAACAAACTTCCAGACAACTGTAAAACAGCGGAAACCCTGACTTCTTTTAAATCGCAACTAAAAACACACCTGTTTAGAATTGTATTTGAAATGTAATATGTAACAATGTATTGTCTATTATATGTTGCATGACTTTGTGTTCTTGTGTTTATGATGTAAAGCACTTTGAAATGCCTTGCTGAAATGTGCTATACAAATAAAATTTGATTGATTGATTAATGTGACCTACCTGCTAAGTTTTGTCATACTAACCTGCCTTGTCACAGCATAAGATTATACAGAAGAGAGAACTTTTTTAATATATATAAAAGCATTGAATTATGTAGTCAAGACAAGCTCCATCTTTGTCAGTGTGCTGATCTGGAAATACATTGTTGGTGTATTTCCAACAATGTATTGTTGGAAATGCATTGCATTACCTTCAACTTGTAAAAGTTTCCTTTAATTTTACAAGTTAAAGGTAAATGCATTACCTTTCACTTGCACTACAGGTAATGCAAGTTTCAAATTCAACTTAGAAAGTCACATGGTTGCTGTTGTGAATTAGACTCCATCAGTAAGAAGCCTATCCCCAAAGTTTCATTGTTGGGAAAAAGAAACAAGTTACAAATGGCCAAAGAACTGATTGGCTGATTTACAGAAGAAAATGGTGCAATGCTTTACAGGCTGATGAAAGCAAAATTCTTTATTTTGAATATTTTTCTTATGACTCATAAACACTGAATACAAGTCACAGCAAACTCTGAGGACACTAAAGCATTGAGGTGTCTTTTATACTATGGCGTAAGATGTATTGATTGCTCCCCAGCCATCATGTATTGGTTTGAGTACATCCAAATATTTTCTACCATGTTGTAATGCTACTTTATGATGCAATTATGTTGAAATTAGTGTTTCAACAAAACAACACCCCCCCAAACACAATAATAAGTAAGCCTCATAGAAAAATTAAGATTGTGGAGTGGTCATCCATATCCCTGGACTTTAATCTAATAAAAACCTAATTTAAATAAAACAAACACCTGCAAACAAATGTAAGGAACTATGGAATATATTCCAATCACCCTGGCCTGGTATTTGGTTGTGACACATATAAGAATGTCTCTGAAACAGTACCGTATTTTCCGGACTGTAAGTCGCTCCGGAGTATAAGTCGCACCCCCTACCAAACGAAGAAAAAAACTGTGACTTATAGTCTGGAAAGTACGGTAGTTATGCAATAAAATTTTGTGTAGTGATTCACATAAAACCATCAGTAATTTACACTTTTCTCATGCAGAGGAAAATAAATGATCTCTTTTCACATGAACATGCCACTTTGAAATGCAACTTTGTACTTAGAAAATATGTAAATAACTACATTAATTACAAAAAATACCATCGGCATTTTTAAGTCAGCCATATATGTCACAATATTTCTGCCTCTTGACAAAGTGAATGAAGAAGATTTTATTAAAACTGATGGAGAGACTAGAATTTATTGCCATTTGCACAAATACACAATAAAAGCACTTTATTGTGTATCTAAAGTAAAAATATAAAACTTTCTTGTGTTTTGCCAACTCAAGAAAGTTTTTTTAAAAAGATATGCTTCCTATTTAAAAACAAAACCTGAAGACTTTAGATGTACTGTCTTCAAAACTAAAACAGGAGCTCAATTTCAATGCTTTCCTTTTTCTCCCAATATTTATCGAACAATTACGAATGCTTTGTCCTTTCATGTGAATCGGTTGTTGCACTCCATGACACACTTAAAGGCAAAGAGGTACAGTCTGATCAAGAATAAGGAAATAAAACAGTGGAAAGTAAATTTGCTCGAACTGTATGTTCGCATAGGGCTGGGCTTCACTGACAATGCTCCACCCACCCGGTGCGCTCTCATAACAAAACCGAGCGTTCCCGGTAGTGGAACAGCTGATGTCTTGTTTGAGCAGCAGGTCTTCAGATAACGCGCAGTAAATTCTGTATTTCTCCGTTAGAAGCGTCTGTCCTCACTGGTAAGCTTCCTTCACTTCTTTTCTGAGTTTATTTGAGCTGACGCACTTTTTGCACTTACACCAACACAAACACGAACAGCTGCGCTTTTTGTCTGAAAGCAAATCCAACTGAGTCACCGCATTTCTAAGGAAGCCTTCCTGGTTTGCATGCAGTCAAGCCCACATTTCGACACCCGGTCGAACTTTGTACGTTTTCTTAAAGATTTTTAACTGACTATTTTAAAATGAAAAAATATTTATTTTGGTAGCAGTGTCTCAAACAAATTAAGAAAACTCTAATAAAAGTCTGCTCTCTTAAAATGTGATTCTGTTTAACTTCGCAAAATTAATCTAAAGTCAGATTTTTGAGAGGCTTGTGGTGTGACACACTCTAAAGTAAAAAATATCAAAGTTCCACGATATTTACTCTGAAGTCACCAATGAAATTCCTGGTATGTGGTGCTTTTGAGTTCCCATGCCATAATGTGGGATAGCCTATTGGGGTAAGGTGACCTGATATTTGTAGATCTATCTTACCATATATGACTTCTATGTGCCACAAAACACAACCGTTTACAAGATTCATTTATTTAAAGTAATTAAATCCGATTTTTAAATGCAATGCTTACTTCACTGTCATGTCCTCTTTACAAGTGAAATTTTTTCCTGATTAATTTTCAGTGTTTTCTTTCTTTTTGCTTGTGATATTACAAAAAGTAGCTGCCTACTTTAAAGCTTTTAACCCATTTCCCCCCAAAGTTTCTTCCTCACAGGAACAATGGTGAACTGCTGTGGTCTGCTCACTGACAAGAAGGAACCAGGTACTCAGCTGTTCCTAAACAGCCTATAATAACAGATTTTATGGTTGCATGTACCTCAGTCATGTCCTCTTTTTAATCTAATTGATTTATTGGTTTCTTCAGCATAGAAGGAACAATGAACAGTTTAATTGAGATGTATTTAAACATTTCCTATGGTTCATTCATGTCTTTCTTTGCTGATTTAGTTCCTCTGAAGAGCATTGATGCTCAACTGGAGGTGAAGGACCATGTAGCTACTCTGGTCTCCACTCTGAACTATGAGAACAAGGAGGACAAACCTCTAGAGGCTGTGTTTGTCTTCCCTCTGCCTGGAGATGCTGCCGTGTGTCATTTCAGTGCTCAGATTGGAAAAACACACATTGTAGCTGAGGTGAAGGAGAACAGCAGGTGAGCTGGAACAAAGATGTCTTCTTTATGAAGAAGCTGAAACACAATAAAGTGAACATTGCTGACATGTTTCATGTGGACTGCAGGCTCAGGAGGAGTATGATGCCCTGAGCTCCGGTCAGCAGGCCTTCCTGTTGGAGGAGAGTGACGAGAGTCCAGATATCTTCTCCATGAAAGTGGGCAGTCTGCCTCCAGGAGAGAGCGCCTCCATCAGGCTGGAGTACGTCACTGAGCTGGCTGTGCAGGCTGATGATGGGTTGAGGTTCTGTCTGCCTGCTGTGCTCAACCCTCGATACCAACCTCAGGGTAGGAAAACCAGCTGATAGATGGATGCACAAATATACATTTTAATTACAAACTAAGTGACTCCCAGTTTTCTCTCATGTTGTTTCCAGGTAGTGAAGGTTCCAGTGTCCAGGTGACCTCAGTTCCAGCCTCTCTGGTGCCCTACTGTCTGTCCTTTTCTGCCCGAGTGTCCTCTCCTCGTCCAATCTCTAAAATAGAGTCCAGTTGTTCCCTGGAGCCTCTTCAGTACCTCAACGCTGATCAAACTCAGGCGACGGTGGGTAAAGAGCTGATGTTACTGCTGGAGGTAGTTATTACAAACAAGATAATTCATTTCGTTTTTTTATTTCTGTTTTTGAATTATAGGTTAAATTGGTGGAGGACACAAGTTTGACAGAGACATTGAGCTACTGATTTATTACAAAGACGCCCACCAGCCCTCTGCTATAGTGGAGGCAGGACAGGCCTCTGCCAAACCTGGTGAGAACCGATTACTTCAGGTGTTACTGATTATTAATTGTTGGAATATGAGAAGGTTTATGTATTTTTAATTTTTTCCATCTCCAACATGCAGGCTCTCTGATGGGTGATCCAGTGGTGATGGTTAGCCTTTACCCTGAGTTCCCCCAGTCAGTGATGTCGTCACTCGCCGCCTGTGGAGAGTTTGTGTTCTTGGTGGATCGATCAGGAAGTATGGGCTGCGCCATGAACCACAACACACCGCAAGAAACTCGCATTAGCAGTGCACGGGTATTTATTTGTGTTTTAAAGGAATGTTTGAGGGTTTTTTCTTACCCCTTAATTGTCACCCCAAAAGCTCTTAAATGCAATTCAACTGGTTCATGAGGGTACTGGTTTTCTCATGCAGCTACATTTCTGTGTGGAGTTGATGACTCTTCATTTTATTTAATACAGAAAATGTCTTAAGTTTGATTAATTAGAGTAAGATATCCATTTAAAAGGAAAACTTTCCTTATCTGAGAAGGATTAGAACAAAAATCAGGTTTTTGCGATACTGAAACAATTGTCTTAAAAATGCTTTCTTTGCAAGTACCATTGTCAGAACCAGAAATCTAGCAATTTTGTCACTTGGTATTCTTTAGACTTTTAACCAAGCAGTTATTTTCTCTGTTCAGACTTTCTTTATAAAGGTTCATTTTCTGAGACTTCCCACCATTATCTTTGTCATAAAGTAATTGGCACTCCTGATGTAAAAAAAACCTAAACAAACCCTTACAGCTCCTGACATCTTGTCTTTATTTAGGACACTTTGCTGCTGCTGTTGAAGAGTTTACCAATGGGCTGCTACTTCAACATTTACAGTTTTGGTTCTTCCTTTGAGCACATTTTCCCGTAAGTGTCATCTAAGCCTTTCCTTCACCAACAACCACTCAATAAAGAAAATATTTACTAGTCCCTAACTTTCCTTAATTTCTACTCAGGAGCTCATTTAAAAGTGTTTCCTTTCATTTTGTTCAGTATATATATATATATATTTATTGGTTGTATTGTTCTTAATGGCAGTAAGAGTGTGGAGTACAGTGAGAAGACCATGGAGGAGGCTCTGAATAAGGTTGAAAAGATGGAGTCTGATCTTGGAGGAACGGAGATTCTTCAACCTCTCCAGCACATTTACAGCCAAGCCTGCATTCCCAAACATCCTCGACAGGTCAGCTATACACACTGATATTGCAACAGCTCTAGAAGTTGCACCAGCAAATAATCAGCTTTATCACACTATGTGAAATGAACAATGTGATTGTTCACCACAATAACTCCTACTGCTGCACCCATTTCTGGAATGTTAGACAAACTTGTTTTCTCCGAAGCTCACTTACATCTCCTCCCTCAGTTGTTTGTCTTCACTGATGGAGAGGTGGGAAACACCAAGAAGTTACTGATCTTGTTAAGAAGAATGCAGGCTCCCATAGGTGAAACCATAAACCTACAGATTCCCAGTCTGCTTCATGTTCTGATGTTATTGTGCGTTTGAAATCAAACTTTTGTATCGTAGGTGTTTCTCTTTTGGGATTGGAGAAGGAGCCAGCTCTGCTCTCATCAACGGGATGGCCAAAGAGGGCGGAGGTCACGCTCAGTTCATCACTGGGGCTGATAGGATGCAACCAAAGGTAAAAACAAACAAAAAAAAAACTGTAAAAAATTAAAATGTGATGATAATAAAAGTAAATAATTTCACAACTATTGTTTGAACCACAGGTGATGCAGTCACTCAGGTTTGGACTGCAGCCAGTTGTGGAGGACATTTCTGTCTCTTGGGATTTACCAAAGGGAGTGTCTGCCACTGTTCTCTCTCCACCCATTACAGCTATTTTTCAGGGTCAAAGGTCACTGATTTATGCTCAGCTAACTCTACAGGTGGGGTCACACACACACACACACACACACACACACACACACACACACACACACACACACACATATATATATATCTTCATCCTAATCAACAAATTTTTACAGAGTTCAGAGGCAACAGATGGCAGTGTGACAGTGAGATACAGCCTGGCAGGTCATCCCTCTCAGAGCCAGTTTCACTTCAATCTCAAACATGCAGATGACTCTAGGTAAGACTACTTACCTAGAGCCCCCCTGCATCTGTTTTAGCAGGGGGGCTGACAGTCAGACACACAGTAAGCAGGTTATTGTTAAGCTCTAAATAAAGCATCAGTCTGAACTTCACCAAGTTAACTAGTTTAATTAACATGTGGTAATTAAACTAGTTACCACAGTATATTTTAAGAAATTATTAGAATTTTGGTCTAAAATAATTTGGAAGCCGTAACTAATTTCAACAGTTCTTTGTATTGAAGTTGTCAAATTTGTTAGTAAAAGCAAACCACAGCTAATCTATTGATGTTTCACGGAAATGACTGTATTTGTGTAAGTCATATGATATTCATGGAAACTATTTCCCTGTTGCTCAAAAACATAAAGTGTTCCCTTTGTGTTAAGTTATTTTTTAGAGGGCTCGACATCCTGTGTCCTTGTGTAATCATAAGATTTTAGGACAGTTGGAACGTCTCTTAATGGCAGAACATTTTCAGCCATAGTGTATGGGTCAAGAATTGTCAACTAGATGTTATTAGCAGAGGGGCTGCACAGTGGTGCAGTTGCTGGCTCTGCTGCCTTGTAACAAGACAGTCCTGGGGTCCTTCTGCATGGAGACATCTTCAGGGTTTTCACTTTAGTTGTAGTTCTCCTAAACTGTGGCCTGAATTTCATTGGTGCCTGTTTAAGTCCAGTCGTTTAGAGCTACTGTTTAGTAAAACCTTGATGGTCAGGCATATCAAACCTGACAATCAGGTTTGCAAATGAGTTCTGTGGGTATGGGAGTTGCTATGGTGGGGAAACCCAGTGTGATCAGGAGTTGTCCGATGTAGCTGATGTGTTTTGTCGTGTTCATAGTCAGGATCTCAAAGTGCAGCTGTATAATGAACGATGTTATTTATCTACAGTGCTGATTTTAATTTCCTCATTTCTCCCTTTCTCTGTTTCTAAATTGACCAGGTGGTTATTTTAGTTTACAAAACACTTTTGGGAGAATAAAGAAGGTGCACAAGGAAATATAAGTGAAGATAGGATCCCGACTCTTTGCTTCATAAATCAGAAATTATTTTTGTTCATTTGATATATCTTGGTTTCACTCCAACAACGAATGGAAAATTAATCTTGACAGAAATGCAACCATACCCTCGGAAAAAAGGGGGATGTTACAGAAAAAAACAAATATAGTAGAGGGATTAATCTTTATGTTGAAAGAGATTGAGCTCCATCTTTAGATCTTTCTCCTTCTTGTCTGCAGATTAACAGTCCACAGACTGGCTGCTCGCACTATGATTCGCTCCCTGGAGTCGGAGGAGAGGACACAAAGTAAACAGAATGATGAAGAAATGAAGAAAAAGGTGGTGGAGCTCAGTGTCCAATCAGGAGTGAGCAGTTCTTTCACTGCCTTCATAGCTGTTAACAAAGACAGCGGCAAGCCCGTTGAAGGACCACTGGTGCGCAGAAATGTACCGACACCTTTCTATGGAAGTGAGTGATTTTCATTTTAAATAGTTGTTAATAGAGAGTTATAATAGGTATAAATGGTAAGTAAACCTCCTATTGACTGCAAATATCAACTGACTATGAACTGATATGATACATTGATCAAATAAGTTTCAGTCTGAAATTATTCAGATGAAGAAGTAGAATTTCTCCCATAATACAGTGTTTATTAAAAATATTCACCCCTTTTGGCACTCTATCAGTGTTACTAATCAATTATGATCAACAAGATTTAGCTTTGTTTGATAATATTAAACACCATATATAATATGTTTGGACACTGCAGTAGCAAATTCTTTCTTAATCCAAATGTGGCAAAGGTCGCTGGGATCGGGAGTCGAGGCCCCAAACGTGGGGCGTGCTAACCTCCTGCGGCACCACAGCATGCCCCAGTATATTTTAAGAATTTCTTAGAATTTTGGTCTAAAATAATTTGGCAGCCGTAACTAATTTCAACAGTTCTTTTTGTATTGAAGTTGTCAAATTTTGTTAGAAAAGCAAACTCTACATTTAGCATCAGATTTAATCTTCTGCTAATCTCCTCTGAATCCATGCTCATGGCTTTTGAAAAGATATTTGTTTGTGTGCTCAAAAAGTCAGAATAGAACCTTCTAAAAACAACTTTTGGAATAAATGTATTAGTCTTTCTATCTTTTTTATATAATATATATATATATATTTTATATATATATATATATATATATATATATAATATATATATATATATATATATATATATATATATATATATATATATATATATATGTTCATCTCCTTTGGTCTAGTGAACATGAGGGCTGCAGCTTGTTGTGCACCACCAATGGCTAGTAAGTAAAACCCTAAGGGGGAACTGCTACAACTTCAAAACATAATTCATAATATTAATATATTAATATAATCTTGTTGATCATAATTATGATCAACAAGATTTAACTTTGTTTGATAATATTAAACACCATATATAATATGTTTGGACACTGCAGTAGCAAATTCTTTCTTAATCCAAATGTGGCAAAGGTCGCTGGGATCGGGAGTCGAGGCCCGCAAATGTGGGGCGTGCTAACCTCCTGCGGCACCACAGCATGCCCCAGTATATTTTAAGAATTTATTAGAATTTTGGTCTAAAATAATTTGGAAGCCGTAACTAATTTCAACAGTTCTTTTTGTATTGAAGTTGTCAAATTTGTTAGTAAAAGCAAACTCTACATTTAGCATCAGATTTAATCTTCTGCTAATCTCCTCTGAATCCATCCTCATGGCTTTTGAAAAGATATTTGTTTGTGTGCTCAAAAAGTCAGAATAGAACCTTCTAAAAACAACTTTTGGAATAAATGTATTAGTCTTTCTATCTTTTTTTTAATATATATATATATATATATATATATATATATATATATATATATATATATATATATATATATATACATCTAAATATGTTCATCTCCTTTGGTCTAGTGAACATGAGGGCTGCAGCTTGTTGTGCACCACCAATGGCTAGTAAGTAAAACCCTAAGAGGGAACTGCTACAACTTCAAAACATAATTCATAATATTAATATATTAATATAATCTTGTTGATCATAATTATGATCAACAAGATTTAACTTTGTTTGATAATATTAAACACCATATATAATATGTTTGGACACTGCAGTAGCAAATTCTTTCTTAATCCAAATGTGGCAAAGGTCGCTGGGATCGGGAGTCGAGGCCCCCAAATGTGGGGCGTGCTAACCTCCTGCGGCACCACAGCATGCCCCAGTATATTTTAAGAATTTATTAGAATTTTGGTCTAAAATAATTTGGATGCCGTAACTAATTTCAACAGTTCTTTTTGTATTGAAGTTGTCAAATTTGTTAGTAAAAGCAAACCAGGCCAGCTCTACATTTAGGATCAGATTTAATCTTTGTCTGAATCCATGCTCATGGCTTTTGAAAAGATATTTGTTTGTGTGCTCAAAAAGTCAGAATAGAACCTTCTAAAAACAACTTTTGGAATAAAATGTATTAGTTTTTCTATCTATCTGTCTGTCTGTCTTTTTAAACATGTTCATGTCCTTTGGTCTAGTGAACATTATGGCTGCAGATTGTTTTGCTCCACAAATGGCTGGTAAGTAAAACTCTAAGGAGGAACTGCTACAACTTAAAAACATAATTACTTTGTACTTGGAAACATTTATCATCAATAATAATTTATTAAAACATTTTGGATACATTTTCACACAAATGGAAGAGAAACAGTCACAATAGCATGTATTGTACTTTTCATTGCTGTTTACATGATACCAAGTTATGCAAAAATTATACTGCAGTAAGTTTGTGTATTTTTGTTTTAGTATTTTTTTTAGCGTTTTGTTGTTTTACATTTTGTTTTAACAGTTTTGATAAAGATAAAAATAAGGTCTCGGTGCATAATAATTTCAGTTTCATTTTCTTTGGTAAGAAGCATTATAAAATAATTGTAACAAATAATATATCAGCTAATTCTTTGTTCACAAATTTTATGTCTGTTTCAAGCAATGTTTAAGGTTAAAAAAGAAAAAGTTAAAATACTTGTATGAATTTTACAGCATACAGTGAATATTGACAACTGCATGTTGGAATAACACAAATGAGGAGTTCACTTATTCCAGTATTATTAGACATGTATCTTGCAAACCTGGCTACACTTATTGTGGTTTAAAGCGCATCCTTGTCCAGTTCATGTGTGAAAATAAAATCAGTACAACCTTCAAAACCTTTTTACCAGTGGTGACTTTTAGTTGGGCATTCTCAACCAGAAACCCAGTAATGCCCCCTAGTTCACCAGCACTAACATGGCCACTGACAGTCAGACACACAGTAACCAGGTTTTGTTAAGCTCTAACTAAAGCATCAGTCTGAACTTCACCAAGTTAACTAGTTCAATTAACATGTGGTAATCTGATACCACAGCTAATCTATTGATGTTTCTTTGCTGATGCTCACAGCACGGTCACACCCAAACAAATTGCTTGAAGTGTCTCCATTAAATTACACTGCAAAAGCGCTTCATATGAAAAACTTTTAGTTTGTATAGATTTTTATTTATTTATGTTTTTAGATTTTTCTCATCTTTACCTCGGTCTATGCAGTTCTCCCAGCATAGATGGGATGACTCCATAGTTATCCATAGACGGATACCTTTTATCAATAAATGATATCTGTCTAGGCAGACGGATGCAATTATCTGTCTGCAGAGACGGATGTAAAAATCTGAAAATCTTGAGACAACTGGAAAACTTACTGAAGCCCAGACGTGTTGATTAAAACAGGTAAAGTGAAATTTACATTTGGATTTAGAGATTCAATCTGAGAACACCCTAAATGTGTCTAAGTAGTGTTCAGTGTCATATTCACCAAAATAAAAATAGAAGAGTCTGAAAACGGTTATTGGAATGAAATGTCACAATCTTAGAACTATTTTTTTTTCATGTCTCTGTGTCTCCATGTAGGCAGGAGCTATTTCAGCGCACCTCCACAAATGGGTTATTTTTAGTTTACATTTAGTCATGTCGTTTTGGTAAAGACAAAATGAAGCCTGAAAGAAATTGTTAGAATGAAATGTCACAATCTCACTTCTTTTTTTTATTTATTCTGATCTAGATTTGATGGATATGTCTGCTTCCCCAGTTTTGGGTAAGTAAAAAGAGCTGGTCCATCAACAAATAATAATTCAAACTGCAACTGAAAAACACGTTTGCTATATACTTGAATACCTTCTGCAATCAATTATAACTAAAAGCAAGCTTGTGCAAATTAACTCAGAGATGCCCATATAATTGTTTGGTAAAAGAATGATGAAGTAGACTTCATAAATTATTTTTAACTTGACTCTTTTTTTTTTTTGTTTTTTTGTTTTGTAAAGCTTAAATAAAAGTTCACCGACCAAATGTTTCATAACCTATTACTATTTGTTCAGTTTTATTATGAGCTTATATCTGATAATATTGTAAAAATGCACACATCCATAGAGAAGCACACTATATAGAAAAATCTGTGAATAGCTTTTGCTCCATTTTCACTTGATTCTATAGAAATTGCTTTGACCCAATAAAGATCAGATGATTTTACAGCTCCATTTATTTTATTTAGTCTGTAAACGCATACTACCATTAGGTGCATTAATTTTAAAAAAATCATAAAATTCTTCTGAAAATGAAGAAGCAGGCAGTATAAATACACTGATGCTGAGGTGATGTGGTCATGCCTTTTGTTAACCGCATAAAGATGAGCAGCATCATTTTAGACCAACTGCAGGTGATAGAGAGACGAGTTACAAGTCAGTCAAGATGAGAGAGAGTTTTAGGAGGAATGTAAGATTTAGCTTTGACATAACTGATTGAAAACAACTCTTGACTACTCTTAATACTATGCTAATCTCTCAAAGAGCAGTCTAAAAATGCTTCAATATTCCTGACAGTATCGGGTTCAAAAAGTCTGTTTGCCCAGACCAAACACACTAATTTCACTTTTGTTTTTATTCTGTTAGTTTAGAGTTAGCCATCCTATTAACACCCTGTAGACATTTTAACTGATACTGCAGTGGATCAGAAGATCAGATCAAAATTAAGTGAAATATATGTGGTTGTTAAACTTTATAGGTTATTTTTAGTTTACATTTAGTAATGTTGTTTCGGTAAGGATAAAATTAAGCCCTCAATAGGATCGGATCAAAATTAAGTGAAATGTATGTGGATGTTGTTGGCAAAACAGTGGAAAAAATGGAAATCCCAGTGGCAGAAGATATGAAGGGAAACAATAAGACCCAAAATGAACCTTTGATATTCTGTGGAGTACAAAGTAGGAGAAGATTCTTCAACAAACACAGGCAGAAAAAAACCTGTCAAACGGATTAATAAAACTGCCTCTGTGACCTACAATGCACTCCAGTCAAAGTATAAAAGTATACTTTGATTGACAGTATAACAACTTCCAGAACTAACAGAACTGCGTGGCTTGAATCAATAATTAAGAAGAAACCGTTAAAAACACTTAAAGGTGCTGCTACTGTGCAGTGTTGGGATTTAAAACCAGAATAAAACTCCATTAGCATTTCTTTGACAAATTTGCATGGGAATGGGCATTTATTGTATTGCTTATTGATGTGAAATATTTCTTAACTGGGTTGATAATTTTGATCAAATTACAATTAATTTGAATTCCTTCCTTAGACCGGAACCCAGTTCCTCCACTATTATTATTATTATTATTATTATTATTATTATTATCGTCACAGTTCTGATTCCAGATACAGATTATATTGCAGTATATTTGAAAATCTCCAAAAATGAGTGTCAGGATTAATTTAGCTAATTCTCCAATGTTCAATGACAGTATCAATAAAGTAAAAAATATGATGTAATGCAACACTGTATATAATTTAACAATTAAAGAAAACACAATTTATGTCAGATATTTCAAGGAATCCTTTTTAAAAATTGGTATGTTTTTATTGCAGTATTTATTTGTGGGGCTTGAACTGCAGTAATGTTATCACAGCCATACAACTGGTTAGAAAAGTCTAGCAAAAATTTTGTAAAATGATTTATATTATCACTTGTATTGATGCCACAATAAGTACCACAAAATATTGTGTAAGTTTGGTAAGTTCTTATTGTCCATTCTTGATGTTCATAGTTGAACATTTAAGTTTTTAGGCTTGTTTTCAACTTTTTGAAGAATAAAAATATAAATATAATTGACCCCTTTCCAGCATACATGTTAATGGAAATAACATCTCAGACACTTGATGTATCCTTTAAGACCCTACTTCCTGGTATATGGCGTCATGAACATATGCAAACAGGCCGATTTACTTGTACACTGAGTTTTTTTGTTGTTTTTTTTTAACTTTGAACATCTACCTTTATTTCTATTTTGTTTTTCTTCAACATATATAGATTCTGATTGTGATCAAGCTGTACTAAAACCAGGTAAGTGTACTTTCATAACCATATCCATTCATTGTTTACACCAGTTTTACAATGTATGGTCACAGAGGACACTGATGTCTATCTTGACTTGTCAGTGGGGTCACCAGTCAATCATACAACACCACACAGACACAATCAACAGAAACCATGCAAGCATACATTTATGGCTATGGGAGAATTTTAGAATACTTAATTAACCTACCATGTTTCTGGGCAGTGAAAGGAATCTGGAATACTTGTGAAATATCCAGATGGACAGAAGTAAACAGTAATGTTTTCTGTCCTTGTCTGGGGTTCAACGGCTTTTGCACATCTCTTGTTGTCAGGCAATTGCACTGAGCAGCATAAGAACTGATGCTGCTTGACCTCATTTAGTTCTGGTACCTAAGGTCACAACTCTTAAATGCTTTTCAGAAAATTGTATCCTTTGATGAACAGTGACCAGTACAGTGCTTTGAGATCTGCTGGAGCTACAGGTGACGTAACAAAGTTACCCAAGTAGCAAGGCTAATCTTTTTCCAGGAGTTGTTGCATAAGAGTTTTGGAGAGACAAATCATAGGAGATTTGTTAGGCTGTCAACAACAACAAATAAGGTTCAAGTCACAGTCCTCTTTGTGATCTTGGTATTTTTATCATCACAATAACAAATGATGTAGTACTTGACAGGATATTATTTTTTTAGGTCCCATCTATGCAAATTTCACATGCCCATAATATAGATGGCCTGCTGGGCCAGACTTTCACTGCCCACTACATTTACTTTTTGATGTATATTGTGTTTTTAGTTGCTGACATCCTCACACTCACAAAGAGGACATTGTTGTGAAGAAGAAGAAAGAATAGTGTCTTCAAAAAGTTGTTATAATTTGCATTGTTACAATATTTGTCAACAGAATTGAAATTATTTGTTTTCATAAGTACTTGAGTGGAATTTACAGAATTCCACTTTGGAATTTGTGTTATGATGAAACCGATTTGGTTTCATCAATAAGACAAGAGCTAAGACTTTTATTGAACTTTTTCTATTCCACATTTGACATGTTTGAAGAAGTCTTTCTGGAAGAATCCAGTGAGCCAGAAGCTGTGGTACCCAGTAAAGATGCTCTGCTGCAGCTGGTGTCCCTGCAGAAGGCATCTGGCTACTGGATGCTTGATGCAAATCTGGCTGCTGTGCTGGGAAAGACCGGCGAGCAAGTGGAAAAGGCAAAGCCACAGTCGGTGGGTTCTAAGCTAATATTTAATATCAATTTCAAGGTGTTATGTTTCAAGAATTCCCACATGAAGAAAATGAGAAGTAAAATTGTAGGTAGTGCAAATGATCATCACTCTGACCATCAATTTTCAAAATCGGCTCAATAATGTTTATGGTTTCTTGCAGTTAGGGAAGTTTAAGATCGTTTGCAGAGGTAATGAATAAAATGCAGGAAAAACAAACATGCAGTCATTCACTCAGACCTGAGAACAACTTGAAGGCCATTTGTCTTACCATCCATGTATTTGCATTGTGGGAGATGTTGGAGTATCAAGAGAGTCAAAGAAAACTGATGGAGAACATAGAAACTCAACACAGAAAGTCTCCAGGGATTTGAACCGCGAACCCTGTGAGGCAAATGAGTCAACCACCATGTTTTAGTGTTGAGCTGTAAAGGGAGAGTTGATACGGAGTTAATCAACTGAACACACATAAGAAACGTGAGACTTAAAAAATAACCACCAAACTGAAAATAGCCAGCAAAATACAGAGTAACATAAGTATTTTTTGTTTGTTTGTTTGTTTTTCCACAGTAATGAATAATAATAAAATTAAGTGACAGTAATGGGATCTAATGAAAATACCTGCAATCCATCAAGCAACCTTTGGCATGATATGGTTTTGTGTTTCTCATTTATGTTAATTAGGCCAACAATGAAGTGTGGGCCTCCATTCTGGCTCTGATTTGGCTTCATGGTTTTAAGATGGATGCAAAGGAGGAATGGGAGCTTCTGGCTATGAAGGCTGCATCATGGATTAAAGCTCAGACAGGTGATGCACATTACAACGGTGTTGTGTGTTAAAAATAGAAGGCTATTCAGGTGCAAAAAGAATTTGGGAATGCTTTCATCCCTTTTTTGCCCTTTCAGCTCCATCTGTGTCAGAGTGTGTTGAAGCTGGAAATACACTGTTGGGTTGCAGCATGAAGAGAGAAGCTCTGGGGCTCTGAGGTTTTCCGTATGAAAGTTGATGATCAAAAAGCAGATTTAATCTGTTTCTACAAGCTTATGACTTCACTCTGTTTTTGGAACAACATTGTTTGTGTGAAAAGGAAAGCAGGAGTAACACATAAATACATTTTATTTACAACTTTTTGTACATGTGTTTTTAACAGTTTTAATTAAACAATGTTCATGTAATAAATAATAAAAATGCTTTCAAACAAAAAAGAGACCAACAAAATGTGATTTTCAAAATCACTTAAGAATTAATTTCCTGACAATTTTTCAGGTTAGTTTTGCTTTGGCTTCTGTTCAGTTTGAAAGAACGCAATTTGATTTATGTAATTCATAGTTGATTCAAGTTGTGGAATAATCACTGGTGACCCAGGTTTATGAAGATGTTTAATGTGACCTACCTGCTAAGTTTTGTCATACTAACCTGCCTTGTCACAGCATAAGATTATACAGAAGAGAGAACTTTTTTATATATATATATTATATATATATATATATATATATATATATATATATATATATATATATATATATATATATATATAAAACAGCATTGAATTATGTAGTCAAGACAAGCTCCATCTTTGTCAGTGTGCTGATCTGGAAATACATTGTTGGTGTATTTCCAACAATGTATTGTTGGAAATGCATTGCATTACCTTCAACTTGTAAAAGTTTCCTTTAATTTTACAAGTTAAAGGTAAATGCATTGCCTTTAACTTGCATTACAAGTTAAAGGCTTGTAATGCAAGCCTTTGCATTAGTTTCAAATTCAACTTAGAAAGTCACATTGTGGGTTCCGGTAATGGCGGCTTGCTGAGAGGACGTGTTCACTTGTGCTCCGCTACCTTTCTGCAAAATCCTGGTATATACTCGTTGCAAGTCTCATTGAACGACGTTCAAAACAGCTGTGATGCCTCTTTCACAAAAGAAGCTCAGTAAAAACTCCAACAAACCGACTCAATCGAAGTTATCTGACTTCACTTCTCAGGTAAGCTCTGAAGCTAGCGGTGAAAATAGCGAGGCTAACAGCAGCACGTTCCAGCCAATGGAGGAGGAACGCTATCAGTCGAGTGGGAAGAATAAGACCGCTGAAGTTGGTTCGGCGGCAATATTGGCTGGAATTGCAAATCTGAAATCAGATTTCTCCTCCAAACTGAATGGAATTTTGTCAGCAATAGAGAGTGTTAAAAAAGATATTAACCAATGCGCCGAGCGGGTAGGTGAGGCGGAAGTGCGCATATCTACAGCAGAGGATGACATAACCAGTCTACAAGCGAGGGCCCAGGTCCTCGAAAAGAAAGTCAAAAGTTTGAAGGGAAAATGTTGGACTTGGTAACGATCGCGGCGATCTAACCTGAGGCTGGTTAACCTTCCCGAGGGCGCGGAGGGAGAGGACGCCTGCGCCTTTCTGGATAAGTGGCTACCAGAGGCTCTGAACCTGGCGCCGTCACGCAACACACTGACGCTGGAGAGAGCGCACCGGATCGGCCAGAAAAGCGCATCAAGCACCGCTGCACCACGGACTCTTATTATGAAGTTTTTAAACTACAGGGATAAAGTGACGGTGGTGAGAGCTGCAAGGGCAAAGGGTCAGATCCTATTCAAGAATCACCCGGTGAGATTATATGAGGACCTCGCAGCCGGTGTGCATAAAAAACAGAAAGAGTTTGACGGCGTGAGACAACAACTCCGCGCCATGGGGATAAGATATGGCATGATTCCCCTCGCTCGACTGCTGGTGACACACAACGGTCAGTCTCGCATCTTTAACCAACCAGCTGAAGCAGAGAACTTTGTAATGACTCTGAAAGCAGAAAGCAGACCTGGATGAAACAAGGATGGCGCCATTACATCGCAACACATCAACAGGAATGGACAATTACGTTACCTAATGTTAAGTAACATAATTAAGAATTAAAAAGTAGCGTATAATATTCTTTGTTTGCCATCCCAGAGGTTCATAGCCAAAATCCTATATTTTTACTTACCGATTTCTTATTTTTTTTGGACGCAATTAGTAACGAGTTTCTTAGGTAGTGGGGTAAGAGAGGAAAATATTCAGGCACAGTCGGTTGATCCTCACTGTCGTGTGGAACAGCCTTCAGCTGTTAGATGGGTACCAAAGTATTAAAGGGGGAGGGGGGTGGGCAACAGGGTTTAAAAGGGATTTATTGTTCAGTGTTCATTATTACTAGGGATGTAGCTGTTAATATCCAGATGTTCTTGGTTTCTTTGTCTTTAAACAATTTGAAAATACTAGGAAGCCCATTAAGTTCTGCACAATATGTCTGGTGGTGTAAGAATTAAAGTGTCTTCTTGGAACTGCAGGGGACTACAGAAACTGAAAAAAGTGAAACAAATAATGACTAGGGTGAAATCTATGCACTCTGATATTATGTTTTTTCAGGAAACTCACCTATTGTCTGGTCAAGAGGCGAGGATTGGCAGGAGGTGGCAGGGCAGTATTTATTCGGCAACCTTTACTTCCCAAGCGAGAGGGGTTATGATTTTGATTCATAAATCCATACCATTCCACGTAACAAGGGTTATTAAAGACAAGGCTGGGAGATACATTATTCTACAGGGCACACTTATTGCAGAAAAAATAAATCTGATAAATATCTATGCCCCAAATGTCGATGACCCAAAGTTTTTTCAAAATCTCTTCCTTACAATTTCATCTTTGTCTGGCAGCTATATTATGGCAGGAGATTTTAACTGCACAATGAACCCAGAATTGGATAGAAGCTCACGTTCTGACAATTCCCATTCTAAAAGTAGACAAACAATTCAATACTTTATGAAAGAACTCAACTTGATGGATATTTGGAGGGACATGAATCCCAAGAGTTTGAAATACTCGTGTTATTCAAGTACACATAAATCATATTCACGTATTGATTACTTTTTAATCTCTACCACTTTGAGACATAAGATAAGGGACTGTCAATATGATAGCATCTTAATTTCTGACCATGCACCAAATTCACTTATCTATGAGGATTTAAAACTAAGGAGAGACCATCCGAGGTGGAGTCTTAAACAAAAATGGCTCATCGACCCAGAATTTATATGTTTTATAGATAGTCAAATTAACATCTACTTTGAAACTAATACAGTTGAAACATCACCCTCTTCAAGGTGGGAAGCCTTTAAGGCCTTTGTAAGGGGTCAAATAATTAGCTTTACGAGTTATACGTCAAAACAAACTTATCAAAAAACAAAAGATTTGGCAGCGGAGATCTTACTGCTAGAAGAAAATTACTATCAAACGCGATGCCCAAATACTCACAAGAAGCTTCTGATTCTAAGAACACAGTACAATGAACTGTCTGCCGCCAAAGCCGCCTCACAACTTTTACGTCTCAAGCAGTCGTTCTATGATCAAGGGGAAAAACCTGGGAAATTACTAGCCTGGCGACTTCGACAATTACAAAATGAGAAAACTATCTCTTCAGTTGAATATAATGACGGACAGATTACTACCGATCCAATAGAAATCAATGAAAGTTTTAAGGTCTTTTTTGAAAAACTATATAGCTCAGACATAACACATAAGGAACAAGAGCAAAATGTTTTCTTAGAAACCCTTCAATTGGTCAACATCCCAGAATTAATGAGTACCAATCTTAGTGCAGCTATAACTAAAGAGGAAATATCTACAGCAATAGATCACTTGAAAACAGGCAAAGCCCCAGGCCCAGATGGGCTGCCGACAGAATTTTATAAGAAATACAAAGCTAAACTGCTAGCTCCCCTTTTTGACATGTATCTGGACTCATTTGAAAAGGGAATTCTTCCCGTCTCACTAAGAGGAGCCCTGATTACGTTATTACCAAAACCTGACAAACCTTGCAACAAGTGTGAAAACCTAAGACCAATAAGTCTTCTTAATGTTGATTTAAAGATTCTGTGCAAAATTCTGGCTCGAAGATTGGAGAAAATATTGCCCGAAATAATTAACTGTGATTAAAATGGGTTTATTGTAGGAAGACAGGGATTTCACAATGTCAGACGAGTACTGGATATCATTTATACTATGGAAGAAAGAACAGAGCCGTCTTTGTTATCACTGGATGCAGAAAAGGCCTTTGATAGAGTTGAGTGGCCCTATTTATTTGAGATACTGAAAAGATTTGGTTGTGGGGATAACTTCTGTCGATGGGTGAAACTCCTATACAATGAGCCTCATGCTGAAATAGTAACAAACGGAGTAATATCTAAATCATTTAAGATTAAAAGAGGTTGTAGACAAGGGTGCCCCTTGTCCCCTTTATTATTTATTCTAGCAATAGAACCACTTGCCATTGCAGTGCGGTCCCATAAAAACATAACTGGTTTGACAATAGGCCAACAGGAACGTAGAATTGCCCTGTTTGCTGACGATGTCATTCTTTTTCTGGAAAACCTGAAATACTCTGTACCAGCCTTGATAGATCTAATAAATACATTTGGAAGAATATCAGGATATAAAGTAAATAAAGATAAGTCTTCATTAATGTTACTTAATTCAGAAGAAAGGGATAGCGGTAGGAATCCTTTCCAATTTAAAAAGGTAGATTGCTTTACATATTTGGGGATTAGAATAGTACCACATATAAATGACATTGTTGCGGTTAACTATAACCCCATGATAGACTCAATTGCTGCTTCTGTGGACAGATGGAACTGTCTACCCTTGTCACTTATAGCACGAATCAATGTCCTTAAATCCAATATAATGCCCAAACTTCTGTATTTGTTTCAGAACATTCCATTGCCGCCTCCTGCCAATTTATTTTCGTCCCTAAAACAGGTTTTCATACGTTTTCTGTGGAATAATAGACGACCAAGGCTTCGCCTAACACTCTTGTATCTACCGTATGATAGAGGAGGCCTCAGGTGCCCCAATCCACTTTGGTACTATTGGGCAGCTCAGTTGAGGACTATGATGTATTATTTTAATAATGAATGTCCCTTGGCTTGGGTAAATATTAAAAATTGTTCTGTACCTCTCCCTCTACCCCAGTATATTTACTCAGCAAAAATCAAAATGCTGAAAAAGAAGACAAAAAACTCTATAGTCAGAAATATGATCTTGGTTTGGTATCAGGTTAAGAAGTATTTAGGTGACTCCTCCTCCTTGTCACGCCTTAGTCCGATATGGGGTAATCAGTTTTTTTCCCCCAGGCAGGGTAGATTCTGGTTTTAGAAAATGGGCTGAAAAAGGTCTAAAGACAATAGGAGATCTGATGAAATCAGAGGATGGAGTTATGGTGTCATTTGAAGAGCTGAAAGCCAAGTATGATATTCCAAGTAAACATCATTTTAAATATTTGCAGGTGAGAAATTTCATTAGATCATTTCAAACCCAAGGTGTATCCATTCCTCCGCTGTCCACTTTGGAAATCGAAATGAAGAACGATTGCTCTAGAAAAGGAATTATCTCCAAATTATATAGCATGTTAATGGAGGGATCATCTGAATCTTCTTTGTGGAAGCTCGATGCCTGGAAAGAGGATCTGCAGGAGAACTTGCCTTCAGAGGACTGGGAGAAAGCATGTGCTTTAGCACAAACACGAACTACCAATACACGCCTCAAAATACTGCAATATAATTGGCTAATGAGAATATATGTGACGCCAGAAAAGCTTAATAAGTACAACGGCGCCATCCCAGACCTGTGTTTTAGTTGTGGAGAGGAGAAGGGGACATTCTTCCATTGTATCTGGAAATGCAAGAAAGTTCAACAATTCTGGAGGGAGATTAAACAAGCTCTAGAGATTATACTAGGTATAAAACTAGCTTTTGACCCCAAATTGTTTATTTTAGGTCTATATCCTGACAGACATCATATGTCCAGAAAGATTATTACTGCCATGGATCTATGTTTAATACTTGCAAAAAGAGTCATAGAACTCTCATGGAAGAATACTAGTAAACCAAAATTCATTAATTGGATTAATGAAATATCCTCAACATTACCAATGGAAAGGATTACTTTTATTATAAAAGGGAAACTATCACTATTTCAAAGTGTTTGGGATCCTTTTCTGGAATATTTAGGAAAAATGGATATGGCGGGGTCTCAGGGGTGAGTTACAGTTGTAGTTGGTCCCCTGCAGTGTCCTAAAATAATCTTCATTTGTATACTGGACTACTTTGAATTATATATTTGAGTTGATATTTTCTGAATCACTTACAATACAAAATAATATGGGCTAATTCCTAGAAAATAGAAAAACCGTTTTCATTGTAATTGTTGCTTCTTCTTGGGGGTTTGGGGTTGGGGACACTGTTTCTTCTCTCTTTCTTTTTTCTTTGTTTGTTTGATTGTTTGTTTGAAGTTTATGTTTTTTGTTCCTATACTCTGTATGTAATAAGAGCTGCTCTTAAATGCTCCATAAGGACCTGGCTTGACAAGTTGAATGTTGGACAATAATTTAATTATCCTGGGCTTTTCCTTTGATGTGAGAGCACATTTATCTCCTGTATATTATGAAAAAATGTTGAAAAAAAAAAAACAATAAAGATATTGTTGGGAAAAAAATAAAATAAAATAAAGAAAGTCACATGGTTGCTGTTGTGAATTAGACTCCATTAGTAAGAAGCCTATCCCCAAAGTTTCATTGTTGGGAAAAAGAAACAAGTTACAAATGGCCAAAGAACTGACTGGCTGATTTACAGAAGAAAATGGTGCAATGCTTTACAGGCTGATGAAAGCAAAATTCTTTATTTTGAATCTTTTTCTTATGACTCATAAACACTGAATACAAGTCACAGCAAACTCTGAGGACACTAAAGCACTGAGGTGTCTTTTATACTATGGCGTAAGATGTATTGATTGCTCCCCAGCCATCATGTATTGGTTTGAGTACATCCAAATGTTTTCTACCATGTTTTCATGCTACTTTATGATGAAATTATTTTAAAATTAGTGTTTCAGCAAAACAACACCCCCCAAACACAATAATAAGTAAGCCTCATAGAAAAATTAAGATTGTGGAGTGGTCATCCATATCCCTGGACTATAATCTAATAAAAACTTAATTTAAATAAAACAAACACCTGCAAACAAATGTAGAGGAACTATGGAATATATTCCAATCACCCTGGCCTGGTATTTGGTTGTGACACATATAAGAATGTCTCTGAAACAGTACCGTATTTTCCGGACTGTAAGTCGCTCCGGAGTATAAGTCGCACCCCCTACCAAACTAAGAAAAAAACTGTGACTTATAGTCTGGAAAGTACGGTAGTTATGCAATAAAATTTTGTGTAGTGATTCACATAAAACCATCAGTAATTTACACTTTTCTCATGCAGAGGAAAATAAATGATCTCTTTTCACATGAACATGCCACTTTGAAATGCAACTTTGTACTTAGAAAATATGTAAATAACTACATTAATTACAAAAAATACCATCGGCATTTTTAAGGATATGCAAAATAAATGAATAAAAATTACAGTCAGCCATATATGTCACAATATGTCTGCCTCTTGACAAAGTGAATGAAGAAGATTTTATTAAAACTGATGGAGAGAATAGAATTTATTGCCATTTGCACAAATACACAATAAAAGCACTTTATTGTGTATCTAAAGTAAAAATATCAAACATTCTTGTGTGTTTTGCCAACTCAAGAAAGTTTTTTTAAAAAGATATGCTTCCTATTTAAAAACAAAACCTGAAGAACTTTAGATGTACTGTCTTCAAAACTAAAACAGGAGCTCAATTTAAATACTTTTCTTTGTCTCCCAATATTTATCAAACAATTAAGAATGCTTTGTCATTTCATGTGAATCGGTTGTTGCACTCCATGACACACTTAAAGGCAAAGAGGTACAGTCTGATCAAGAATAAGGAAATAAAACAGCGGAAATTAAATTTGCTCGAAATGTATGTTCGCACAGGGCTGGGCTTCACTGACAATGCTCCACCCACCCGGTGCGCTCTCATAACGAAACCGATCGTTCCCGGTAGTGGAACAGCTGATGTCTTGTTTTATCTGAAGATCTGAGCAGCAGGTCTTCAGATAACGCGCAGTAAATTCTGTATTTCTCCGTTAGAAGCGTCTGTCCTCACTGGTAAGCCTCCTTCACTTCTTTTCTGAGTTTATTTGAGCTGACGCACTTTTTAGCACTTACACCAACACAAACACGAACAGCTGCGCTTTGGTCTGAAAGCAAATCCAACTGAGTCACCGCATTTCTAAGGAAGCCTTCCTGGTTTGTATGCAGTCAAGCCCACATTTCGACACCCGGTCGAACTTTGTACGTTTTAAAGATTTTTAACTGACTATTTTAAAATAAAAAAAATATTTATTTTGGTAGTGTTAAGAATTAAAAAGAGGAATAACTTGATTTAGCTCGTTAATTAATTCTTTGTCCCGAATTCTTGTGTCTGTGTAAGTGTGCAGAGAGAAAAGAGCAATCATACGACGTCAGACTTCAGATATTCAGAGTTTTATCCAGAGAAATTCAATGCAGTTCAGAATGTTACAACAAGCATCTCACCTAGATTATAAAAAAGTCCAAGACATGACAAAACAGAGACAAAGAACTGAGTAAAAAAAGACAAAACAGAAGATGCATCCTCCGGGAAACTCTCACTCGGCACAAAGAGATTCGAACTTCTGCTGTAAAACAAATCATTTATAGAATGCGTATTCTCCTCATTTAAATATATGCATTAGGAGGTGTGTTCTTTTCCTTTGTGTGGGCTGTCTTAATGTTAATTTTATTACCTCCTGCTAAAGAGCCCCAAAGGCAAATATATGGAAAACCCCCTAGCTCTTCTCGTAGCAGCCGCTGTCCAGTTTGATATATGATTGCAGCTGCAGCGTTATCTCTGCCTCAAAATGTTTCCACAAGAAAGTAGTTTGTATTTTTAACCAAGCTTGCACAAAATGTAATGCTAAATAATGACTATAAGTTTGGATCTAATAAGTAACTAATTAAAAACATGCTTAAAGAAATATAGTTAATTCTAATATAGATACAATTATTTATAAAAAGTTTTAAGATCCTAGTCAACTTTTGAACCATGCTCAGGAATTTGTTAATTGCCTGGCAGACAGACTCCCTATCTAAAGAGATCCAAGGAGTCTAAGACTGCTTTCTGATTAGGAATTTCTGTAAGTTCTGAGAGTCACCAGCTGTCCCAGTTCGGATCTGTATCTAAGTTTATCTTAACCTAAAAGTTAACTTATGTACTATTGTGCTACTTTAAAATTCTTATTTCAACAGTAGCAATGTCTCAAACAAATTAAGAAAACTAATAAAAGTCTGCTCTCTTAAAATGTGATTCTGTTTAAGTTTGCAAAATTAATCTAAAGTCAGATTTTTGAGAGGCTTGTGGTGTGACACACTCTAAAGTAAAAAATATCAAAGTTCCACGATATTTACTCTGAAGTCACCAATGAAATTCCTGGTATGTGGTGCTTTTGAGTTCCCATGCTATAATGTGGGATATTGGGGTAAAGGGACCTGATATTTGTAGATCTATCTTATCATATATGACTTCTATGTGCCACAAAACACAACCGTTTACAAGATTCATTTATTTAAAGTAATTAAATCCGATTTTTAAATGCAATGCTTACTTCACTGTCATGTCCTCTTTACAAGTGAAATTTTTTCCTGATTAATTTTCAGTGTTTTCTTTCTTTTTGCTTGTGATATTACAAAAAGTAGCTGCCTACTTTAAAGCTTTTAACCCATTTCCCCTCAAAGTTTCTTCCTCACAGGAACAATGGTGAACTGCTGTGGTCTGCTCACTGACAAGAAGGAACCAGGTACCCAGCTGTTCCTAAACAGCCTATAATAACAGATTTTATGGTTGCCTGTACCTCAGTCATGTCCTCTTTTTAATCTAGTTGATTTATTGGTTTCTTCAGCATAGAAGGAACAATGAACAGTTTAATTGAGATGTATTTAAACATTTCTTATGGTTCATTCATGTCTTTCTTTTGCTGATTTAGTTCCTCTGAAGAGCATTGATGCTCAACTGGAGGTGAAGGACCATGTAGCTACTCTGGTCTCCACTCTGAACTATGAGAACAAGGAGGACAAACCTCTAGAGGCTGTGTTTGTCTTCCCTCTGCCTGGAGATGCTGCCGTGTGTCATTTCAGTGCTCAGATTGGAAAAACACACATTGTAGCTGAGGTGAAGAAGAAACAGCAGGTGAGCTGGAACAAAGATGTCTTCTTTATGAAGAAGCTGAAACACAATAAAGTGAACATTGCTGACATGTTTCATGTGGACTGCAGGCTCAGGAGGAGTATGATGATGCCCTGAGCTCCGGTCAGCAGGCCTTCCTGTTGGAGGAGAGTGACGAGAGTCCAGATATCTTCTCCATGAAAGTGGGCAGTCTGCCTCCAGGAGAGAGCGCCTCCATCAGGCTGGAGTACGTCACTGAGCTGGCTGTGCAGGCTGATGATGGGTTGAGGTTCTGTCTGCCTGCTGTGCTCAACCCTCGATACCAACCTCAGGGTAGGAAAACCAGCTGATAGATGGATGCACAAATATACATTTTAATTACAAACTAAGTGACTCCCAGTTTTCTCTCATGTTGTTTCCAGGTAGTGAAGGTTCCAGTGTCCAGGTGACCTCAGTTCCAGCCTCTCTGGTGCCCTACAGTCTGTCCTTTTCTGCCCGAGTGTCCTCTCCTCGTCCAATCTCTAAAATAGAGTCCAGTTGTTCCCTGGAGCCTCTTCAGTACCTCAACGCTGATCAAACTCTGGCGACGGTGGGTAAAGAGCTGATGTTACTGCTGGAGGTAGTTATTACAAACAAGATAATTCACTTTCGTTTTTTTATTTCTGTTTTTGAATTATAGGTTAAATTGGGTGGAGGACACAAGTTTGACAGAGACATTGAGCTACTGATTTATTACAAAGACGCCCACCAGCCCTCTGCTATAGTGGAGGCAGGACAGGCCTCTGCCGAACCTGGTGAGAACCGATTACTTGAGGTGTTACTGAACCATAATTGTTGGAATATGAGTAGGTTTATGTATTTTTTATGTATTTTTTATGTATTTTTTTATTTTTTTCATCGCCAACATGCAGGCTCTCTGATGGGTGATCCAGTGGTGATGGTTAGCCTTTACCCTGAGTTCCCCCAGTCAGTGATGTCGTCACTCGCCGCCTGTGGAGAGTTTGTGTTCTTGGTGGATCGATCAGGAAGTATGCGCCGCGCCATGAACCACAACACACCGCAAGAAACTCGCATTAGCAGTGCACGGGTATTTATTTGTGTTTTAAAGGAATGTTTGAGGGTTTTTTCTTACCCCTTAATTGTCACCCCAAAAGCTATTAAATGCAATTCAACTGGTTCATCAGGGTACTGGTTTCCTCATGCAGCTACATTTCTGTGTGGAGTTGATGACTCTTCATTTTATTTAATACAGAAAATGTCTTAAGTTTGATTAATTAGAGTAAGATATCCATTTAAAAGGAAAACTTTCCTTATCTGAGAAGGATTAGAACAAAAATCAGGTTTTTGCGATACTGAAACAATTGTCTTAAAAATGCTTTCTTTGCGAGTACCATTGTCAGAACCAGAAATCTAGCAATTTTGTCACTTGGTATTCTATAGACTTTTAACCAAGCAGTTATTTTCTCTGTTCAGACTTTCTTTATAAAGGTTCATTTTCTGAGACTTCCCACCATTATCTTTGTCATAAAGTAATTGGCACTCCTGATGTAAAAAAAACCTAAACAAACCCTTACAGCTCCTGACATCTTGTCTTTATTTAGGACACTTTGCTGCTGCTGTTGAAGAGTTTACCAATGGGCTGCTACTTCAACATTTACAGTTTTGGTTCTTCCTTTGAGCACATCTTCCCGTAAGTGTCATCTAAGCCTTTCCTTCACCAACAACCACTCAATAAAGAAAATATTTACTAGTCCCTAACTTTCCTTAATTTCTACTCAGGAGCTCATTTAAAAGTGTTTCTTTTCATTTTGTTCAGTATATATATATTTTTTTTATTGGTTGTATTGTTCTTAATGGCAGTAAGAGTGTGGAGTACAGTGAGAAGACCATGGAGGAGGCTCTGAATAAGGTTGAAAAGATGGAGTCTGATCTTGGAGGAACGGAGATTCTTCAACCTCTCAAGCACATTTACAGCCAAGCCTGCATTCCCAAACATCCTCGACAGGTCAGCTATACACACTGATATTGCAACAGCTCTAGAAGTTGCACCAGCAAATAATCAGCTTTATCACATCTATGCGAAATGAACAATGTGATTGTTCACCACAATAACTCCTACTGCTGCACCCATTTCTGGAATGTTAGACAAACTTGTTTTCTCCGAAGCTCACTTACATCTCCTCCCTCAGTTGTTTGTCTTCACTGATGGAGAGGTGGGAAACACCAAAGAAGTTACTGATCTTGTTAAGAAGAATGCAGGCTCCCACAGGTGAAACCATAAACCTACAGATTCCCAGTCTGCTTCATGTTCTGATGTTATTGTGAGTTTGAAATCAAACTTTTGTATCGTAGGTGTTTCTCTTTTGGGATTGGAGAAGGAGCCAGCTCTGCTCTCATCAACGGGATGGCCAAAGAGGGCAGAGGTCACGCTCAGTTCATCACTGGGGCTGATAGGATGCAACCAAAGGTAAAAACAAACAAAAAAAAAACTGTAAAAAATTAAAATGTGATTATAGTAAAAGTAAATAATTTCACAACTATTGTTTGAACCACAGGTGATGCAGTCACTCAGGTTTGCACTGCAGCCAGTTGTGGAGAACATTTCTGTCTCTTGGGATTTACCAAAGGGAGTGTCTGCCACCGTTCTCTCTCCACCCATTACAGCTATTTTTCAGGGTCAAAGGTCACTGATTTATGCTCAGCTAACTCTACAGGTGGGGTCACACACACACACACACACACACACACACACACACACACACACACACACACACACACACACATATATATATATCTTCATCCTCATCAACTAATTTTTACAGAGTTCAGAGGCAACAGATGGCAGTGTGACAGTGAGATACAGCCTGGCAGGTCATCCCTCTCAGAGCCAGTTTCACTTCAATCTCAAACATGCAGATGACTCTAGGTAAGACTGCTTAATCATTGTTTCACAGCAATGACTGTACTGTATATGTGTAAGTCAGATGATATTCATGGAAACCATGAATATCTATTTCCCTGTTGCTCAAAAACTTTACAACATAAAGTGTTACATTTGTGTTAAGTTATTTTTTTAGAGGGCTCGATATCCCATGTCCAGATTTTAGGACAGTTGGAACGTCTCTTAAATGGCAGAACATTTTCAGCCAATGTGTATGGGTTAAGAATTGTCAACTAGATGTTATTAGCAGAGGGGCTGCACAGTGGTGCAGTTGCTGGCTCTGCTGCCTTGTAACAAGACAGTCCTGGGGTCCTTCTGCATGGAGACATCTTCAGGGTTTTCACTTTAGTTGTAGTTCTCCTAAACTGTGGCCTGAATTTCATTGGTGCCTGTTTAAGTCCAGTCTTTTAGAGCTACTGTTTAGTAAAACCTTGATGGTCAGGCATATCAAACCTGACAATCAGGTTTGCAAATGAGTTCTGTGGGTATGGGAGTTGCTATGGTGGGGAAACCCAGTGTGATCAGGAGTTGTCCGATGTAGCTGATGTGTTTTGTCGTGTTCATAGTCAGGATCTCAAAGTGCAGCTGTATAATGAACGATGTTATTTATCTACAGTGCTGATTTTTAATTTCCTCATTTCTCCCTTTCTCTGTTTCTAAATTGACCAGGTGGTTATTTTAGTTTACAAAACACTTTTGGGAGAATAAGAAGGTGCACAAGGAAATATAAGTGAAGATAGGATCCCGACTCTTTGCTTCATAAATCAGAAATTATTTTTGTTCATTTGATATATCTTGGTTTCACTCCAACAACGAATGGAAAATTAATCTTGACAGAAATGCAACCATACCCTAAAGGAAAAAGGGGGATGTTACAGAAAAAAAACAAATATAGTAGAGGGATTAATCTTTATGTTGAAAGAGATTGAGCTCCATCTTTAGATGTTTCTCCTTCTTGTCTGCAGATTAACAGTCCACAGACTGGCTGCTCGCACTATGATTCGCTCCCTGGAGTCGGAGGAGAGGACACAAAGGAAACAGAATGATGAAGAAATGAAGAAAAAGGTGGTGGAGCTCAGTGTCCAATCAGGAGTGAGCAGTTCTTTCACTGCCTTCATAGCTGTTAACAAAGACAGCGGCAAGTCCGTTGAAGGACCACTGGTGCGCAGAAATGTACCGACACCTTTCTATGGAAGTGAGTGATTTT
Organism: Poeciliopsis prolifica; assembly: GCF_027474105.1. Lineage (NCBI taxonomy): Eukaryota > Metazoa > Chordata > Actinopteri > Cyprinodontiformes > Poeciliidae > Poeciliopsis > Poeciliopsis prolifica. The sequence goes on from NW_026562379.1 coordinate 8,783,080, forward strand.
CATTTTAAATAGTTGTTAATAGAGAGTTATAACAGGTATAAATGGTAAGTAAACCTCCTATTGACTGCAAATATCAACTGACTATGAACTGATATGATACATTGATCAAATAAGTTTCAGTATGAAATTATTCAGATGAAGAAGTAGAATTTCTCCCATAATACAGTGTTTATTAAAAATATTCACCCCTTTTGCACTCTATCAGTGTTACAAATCAATTATGATCAACAAGATTTAGCTTTGTTTGATAATATTAAACACCATATATAATATGTTTGGACACTGCAGTAGCAAATTCTTTCTTAATCCAAATGTGGCAAAGGTCGCTGGGATCGGGAGTCGAGGCCCCCAAATGTGGGGCGTGCTAACCTCCTTCGGCACCACAGCATGCCCCAGTATATTTTAAGGAATTATTAGAATTTTGGTCTAAAATAATTTGGCAGCCGTAACTAATTTCAACAGTTCTTTTTGTATTGAAGTTGTCAAATTTGTTAGTAAAAGCAAACCAGGCCAGCTCTACATTTAGGATCAGATTTAATCTTCGTCTGAATCCATGCTCATGGCTTTTGAAAAGATATTTGTTTGTGTGCTCAAAAAGTCAGAATAGAACCTTCTAAAAGCAACTTTTGGAATAAAATGTATTAGTTTTTCTATCTATCTGTCTGTCTGTCTTTTTAAACATGTTCATGTCCTTTGGTCTAGGGAACATTATGACTACAGCTTGTTTTGCTCCACAAATGGCTGGTAAGTAAAACTCTAAGGAGGAACTGCTACAACTTAAAAACATAATTACTTTGTACTTGGAAACCATTTATCATCAATAATAATTTATTAAAAAATTTTGGCTACATTTTCACACAAATGGAAGAGAAACAGTCACAATAGCATGTATTGTACTTTTCATTGCTGTTTACATGATACCAAGTTATGTAAAAATTATACTGCAGTAAGTTTGTGTACTTTCATTTTAGTTTTTTTTTTTTTGCGTTTTGTTGTTTTAAATTTTGTTTTAACAGTTTTGATAAAGATAAAAATAAGGTCTCGGTGCATAATAATTTCAGTTTCATTTTCTTTGGTAAGAAGCATTATAAAATAATTGTAACAAATAATATATCAACTAATTCTTTGTTCACAAATTTATGTCTGTTTCAAGCAATGTTTAAGGTTAAAAAAGAAAAAGTTAAAATACTTGTATGAATTTTACGGCATACAGTGAATATTGACAACTGCATGTTGGAATAACACAAATGAGGAGTTCACTTATTCCAGTATTATTAGACATGTATCCTGCAAACCTGGCTACACTTATTGTGGTTTAAAGCGCATCCTTGTCCAGTTCATGTGTGAAAATAAAATCAGTACAACCTTAAAAACCTTTTTACCAGTGGTGACTTTTAGTTGGGCATTCTCAACCAGAAACCCAGTAATGCCCCCTAGTTCACCAGCACTAACATGGCCACTGACAGTCAGACACACAGTAACCAGGTTATTGTTAAGCTCTAACTAAAGCATCAGTCTGAACTTCACCAAGTTAACTAGTTCAATTAACATGTGGTAATCTGATACCACAGCTAATCTATTGATGTTTCTTTGCTGATGCTCACAGCACGGTCACACCCAAACAAATTGCTTGAAGTGTCTCCATTAAATTACACTGCAAAAGCGCTTCATATGAAAAACTTTTAGTTTGTATAGATTTTTATTTATTTATGTTTTTAGATTTTTCTCATCTTTACCTCGGTCTATGCAGTTCTCCCAGCATAGATGGGATGACTCCATAGTTATCCATAGACGGATATCAATAAATTATGTCGGTCTATGCAGACGGATGCAATTATCTGTCTGCAGAGACAGATGTAAAAATCTGAAAATCTTGAGACAACTGAAAAACTTACTGAAGCCCAGACGTGTTGATTAAAACAGGTAAAGTGAATTTTACATTTGGATTTAGAGATTCAATCTGAGAACACCCTAAATGTGTCTAAGTAGTGTTCAGTGTCATATTCACCAAAATAAAAATAGAAGAGTCTGAAAACGGTTATTGTAATAAAACGTCACAATCTTAGAACTCTTATTTTTTTCTTTTCATGTCTCTGTGTCTCCATGTAGGCAGGAGCTATTTCAGCGCACCTCCACAAATGGGTAAGTAAAAACTCTAACTCCCTGTTTCTTAAGGTTTTCTCCAAAATAAAAATAGAAGAGTCTGAAAACGGTTATTGGAATGAAATATCACACTCTTAAAACTCTATTTTTTTTTCATGTCTCTCTGTGTCTCCAAGGAGAAATGATGCTCAGATCAGCTTTACGATTGCGTAAGTAAAAACTCTAACTCACTGTTTCTTAAGGTTTTCACTATATACTTGGACCGCATTCACCATTAGTAATAATTTACGACAAATTTTGAATAACATTTGGCACAAATGGAACAGAAATTAAACAATCGATGATTTGCTGCACAGCCACAGTATGTGCTTTAATTATATTGCCCAAATTAGAGCAAGTATTTTACTTGCTGTCGTTCACATGACACAGATTTCTTAAAAGATGTTACTGAAAAAGGTTTGTGTACTTTAACACTGAGATTACCGTACACACTCAGATTTCCTTTGTTTAAAGCGAAAATTGAAACTTTATAGGTTATTTTTAGTTTACATTTAGTCATGTCGTTTTGGTAAAGATAAAATGAAGCCTGAAAGAAATTGTTAGAATGAAATGTCACAATCTTAGAACCCTATTTTTTTAAATGTCTCTCTGTGTCTCCATGTAGGCAGCAAGTGTCGAGTCGATTCTCCACGAAAGGGTAAGTAAAAACTCTAACTCACTGTTTCTTAAGGTTTTCACTATATACTTGGACCGCATTCACCATTAGTAATAATTTACGACAAATCTTGAATAACATTTGGCACAAATGGAACAGAAATTAAACAATCGATGATTTGCTGCACAGCCACAGTTTGCGCTTTAATTATATTGCCCAAATTAGAGCAAGTACTTTACTTGCTGTCGTTCACATGACACAGATTTCTTAAAAGATGTTACTGAAAAAGGTTTGTGTACTTTAACACTGAGATTACCGTACACACTCAGATTTCATTTGTTTAAAGCGAAAATTGAAACTTTATAGGTTATTATATTTTTTTGGTCGGTGAAATAAAAGTTCACCGACCAAATGTTTCATAACCTATTACTATTTGTTCAGTTTTACTATGAGCTTATATCTGATAATATAAAAATGCACACATCCATAGACAAACACACTATATAGAAAAATCTGTGAAAACAAGATTTTCTTCAACTTTTCGAAGAATAAAAATATAAATATAATTGACCCTCTTTCCAGCATACATGTTAATGGAAATAACATCTCAGACACTTTTGATTTATCCTTAAGACCCTACTTCCTGGTATATGGCGTCATGAACATATGCAAACAGGCCGATTTACTTGTACACTGAGTTTTTTTTTGTTTGTTTGTTTTACTATGAACATCTATCTTTATTTCTATTTTGTTTTTTTTTTTCTTCAACAGATATAAATTTTTGGGCTGTAATACAATCAGGTAAGTGTACTTTCATAACCATATCCATTCATTGTTTACACCAGTTTTACAATGTATGGTCACAGAGGACACTGATGTCTATCTTGACTTGTCAGTGGGGTCACCAGTCAATCACACAACACCACACAGACACAATCAACAGAAACCATGCAAGCATACATTTATGGCTATGGGGGGATTTTAGAATAATTAATTAAACTACCACATTTCTGGGCTGTGAAAGTAATCTGGAATACTTGTGAAATATCCAGATGGACTGAAGTAAACAGTAATGTTTTCTGTCCTTGTCTGGGGTTCAACGGCTTTTGCACATCTCTTGTTGTCAGGCAATTGCACTGAGCAGCATAAGAACTGATGCTGCTTGATCTCATTTAGCTCTGGTACCTAAGGTCACAACTCTTAAATGCTTTTCAGACAATACAACTTAAAATTGTATCCCTTGAAAAACACAGTACTTTGAGATCTGCTGGAGCTGCAGGCGATGTAACAAAGTTACCCAAGTAGCAAGGCTAATCTTTTTCCAGGAGTTGTTGCATAAGAGTTTTAGAGAGACAAATCATAGGAGATTTGTTAGGCTGTCAACAACAACAAATAAGGTTCAAATCACAGTCCTCTTTGTGATCTTGGTATTTTTATCATCACAATAACAAAGGATGTAGTACTTGACATGATATTATTTTTTTATGTCTCATCTATGCAAATTTCACATGCCCATAATATAGATGGCCTGCTGGGCCAGACTTTCACTGCCCACTACATTTACTTTTTGATGTATATTGTGTTTTTAGTTGCTGACATCCTCACACTCACAAAGAGGACATTGTTGTGAAGAAGAAGAAAGAATAGTGTCTTCAAAAAGTTGTTGTAATTTGCATTGTTACAATATTTGGCAACAGATTTGAAATGATTTGTTTTCATAAGTACTTGAGTGGAATTTACAGAACAATTGTAATAAAACTCACTTTGGTTTTATCATAAGACAAGAGCTAAGACTTTTATTGAACTTTTTCTATTCCACATTTGACATGTTTGAAGAAGCCTGTGTGGAAGAATCCAGAAAGCCAGAAGCTGTGGTACCCAGTAAAGATGCTCTGCTGCAGCTGGTGTCCCTGCAGAAGGCATCTGGCTACTGGATACTTGATGCAATTCTGGCTGCTGTGCTGGGAAAGACCGGCGAGCAAGTGGAAAAGGCAAAGCCACAGTCGGTGGGTTCTAAGCTAATATTTAATATCAATTTTAAGGTGTTATGTTTCAAGAATGCTTATGGTGGCCGGTTGTTTTGTTTTTGTGTGAGTGTTGATGCCCCAGGTCGGGCAGGGTCTCCTCAAAGCTGTCCTCCCTGGGTGGCGGGTGGCGGAAAACTGTCAAATTACCGTTGCCTTTCTGCATTTGAAGGGCAGCGAGGCCAAAGGGCACATCATCAGACACGACCAGAGACGCTCTCCAACTGGACTTGGTGCAATCCGCCAAACAGTCAGAGTGGATCCGTACAGCAGAGCAAGACGGTGGAGATCTGTCAGCATCCTGTCAGACAGCAATGACAATGACCACTGAAGGAGGAGTCTGTACTAAAGCTTGAAAATATGAATGAAATACTTTCTTTTGCTCACCAAAGGGACCACAGTTAAAAATGTCACTGCGTAGTTTGATTCTAGTGAGTTCAGTGCGTGAACAGTGAGCGTGAGCGTCACAGTCGCTCCAGCCTGAGCCGTGGCGGGAGTGAGGAGGCTCACCTCTGCATCAAAAGAGTCTTGTTCCTCAACAAACAACCTGGTTAACAAAAAGTCCACACTTGCATTAACGTGAGTGACAATTTCTAACATAGAGTGAAAGAATCTCCTTAAAGAGCTGATTAAAGAGCAGATTAAAGAGCAGATTAATTTCTTTCCTGTCTGCGTACCCGTGTGGCCCCCTCGTCAGAAGATAACCACAGTCATCATCAGCTGTTAGATTAAAAAGTTGAGCAGGACCGTGGTTGTAGATGGAGAAGATCACCACTGTGCGGTGGCCTGGTAAGAGCTGGGGGGTTGACATCATCTGAGGAGATTAAGATGCACAAAGTGTTGAGTGAACTATTAAAACTATAGAAAAGGCAAAGCCACAGTCGGTGGGTTCTAAGCTAATATTTAATATCAATTTTAAAGTGTTATGTTTCAAGAATTCCCACATGAAGAAAATGAGAAGTAAAATTGTAGGTAGTGCAAATGATCATCACTCTGACCATTAATTTTAAAAATTGGCTCAATAATGTTTGTGGTTTCTTGCAGTTAGGGAAGTTTAACCTCCTGAGACCCGGGCTTTTGTTTGATGTGCATTTTTTATGTCTCCTTACTATTTGGGATTAGTCTGACCTAATTTTAGTTGAAATTAAATTTTAGCTTCCTATGTGCTCTTGAACTATGTCAAAACCAATGTCCTCATATGAGGACATTGGGTCTTTCTTTGCATATAATTTTTTTCCTTGCCATTTGGGATCATAAGGACCCAATTAGCCTAAGAATGAAATTTTAGCTTTCTACAATAAGTGGTTATATCAAAACTAAATGTCCTCATACGAGGACATTGGGTCTATCTGTGTGACGATAAGATCATTCAATCAATGTTATTATTTACATCTGTGTTTCACAGTATGTACATTTACGCTGCTTTCTGTCCAGACTTTCAAAATGAAGACACCATTGGTTAACAAAGTACAAAAGTTTATTTTATACTGTCAACAAACAGTGTGTTGCTTTTGTATGGAAAAGTGCAAAGTGTATTAACATGTCATAACAAACTCAGTAAATAATTCAAGTATTCCTGCTTGCCTCTGTGAAAGGCTTTGCATGGAAAAGTGCAACATTTATAAACATCATTATGAACGTGTCATAGCAAACTCAAACAAACATTCAAGTATTCAAGTAGTCCTACTGGCCTCCATGAAAGGCTTCAAAGCAGTTGCGCTGACTTTGCAGGCAAAGGAACACATTGCATGTCAGACAGCGTACACGGGATTTCCCATGGCAGCCTTGTTGTCTGCAACGCATCGGGTTCTTGAGATCAGCAACTTCCGGCAGATGAGCAGCAGAAGTTGTGCGCGCTGAGATGTGGGGGATTGGAGTGACCAGGGATGTTTGGCCAGTTTTTGGACAGCATGCACTCTCTTCCTCTGCATGTGTGACATCACACTTGTTGAGGAACACCTGAGCCACGTCCATGCGGAACGTGAGGAACGTCATGATGGCCTTTCTTGGGGTATTGTGTTCTTGATGATCTCTGCGATACTGCAGCCAGCTGTTGGCCAGAGCAAGATCCATGAAGTGCATAACCATGCGAATCGTCCACTTCTTTGTTCGCACCCTCATCCTGTAGTAGCTCATCATTCTGTCAGACAAGTCTACCCCACCCATCTTTGCATTGTACTCTTGTACAATATTTGGTCGTGTGATGGTTAGGTAGCATTTGTCCTTCTTGGACCACCGCTGGCAGGTATCCTCTGGCTCTTTAGCATGGACAGTAGAGAGCATCAGGACCGGCTTGTTGTCAAACCATTTTACAACATTTAGTTTCCCATCTCCCCTGACAACTGATGCGGCGGTACCTCTGCCTTGCTGCTTCATGATCTTGTCAGTTGGGAGCTTCTGCATTGCTTTTGGGATCCTGTTCTTCATAACTGTACCAGTTAGGTACACTTGCTTCTCCAGCATGGATTCCACAGCTGATGTGGTGGTGAAGAACCTATCGCAGTACACCTTTGTACCAGGATGTACTGTTTTTGTCAGGCGTTTGAGAACCAGGGCTCCCAAACCCAATCCTTCTGCGTCCGGCACCTGTGCAGCCAGTGCCTTTGAACCTTGGTAAACTTCAAAGTCGAGAACGACACCATCTGCTGTTGCCAGGACAAAATTCTTCATGCCAACTGGATTTGGCTTCAGCGGCACATACTGGCGGAACGGACAGGCTCCAGTGAATGGTATCATCTGTTCATCTATTGAGACGGATTCTGGTCGGGCCTGAGCATGGCAGCCTTTGAGTATGCGATTCATGAAAGGCCTCACCTTCCAGAATTTGTCTGTTTTCCTGTCTTCGGGAATGTCGTCATCAATTACCACCTTCAGATGGCTCCTCAGCTTGAAGAATCGGTCGCGTCTCATTGTGTCACTAATGGAAGGGATTCTCAGGTTAGTGGACCAGAACATGCGGATTTGTGGGTAAGGGATACAAGACATCAAGATGGATGCTCCAAAAAAGTGGTACATCTCTTCAACCGATGTGTTGAGAGATCTGCCACTTTTAGCTAATGACATAGAATTTGTACAGTCGGCAAAGACTTTCATCAGTTCTATGTCAACGTACTGTTCCATGTACTGCACCGGCGACATATCTGCTCGCTTGTCTTGTTGTTCATCAGCTCCTTGAAATGGGACTAAAACAGGGTTGAATGGAGCACACTTCCAGTACTCTCTATTTCTATTTCTTGGTCCTGCCCTGCGACCTTGCACATCCTGGTGAGGTTCATCAGAAAAAAGATGCTGTTGTTTATGTGGTGGTTCACTCGCATCGCTGTCAGTATCTTCACTTATGTCAGCAGCATCAGGTTGATAATCTGAATCAGAATCATCAGGTTGCTCCACAGTTGCTTCACATGGAGTGATTTCACCCACAGCAGGGTCATCCTCTTCACCATCTGACAAATCTTCAATCTCAGAGTCATTTGTGATTGCAGTTAGCAATCGTTCAGCTCTCGAAAAGGACATTCCCCCTGTAATGATAAAAATGCACAATCTATTTCCTTGTAATAGGAAATAAAAACTTGCTCCACTGGCAAATTATTCTACATATTTTTTAGTGAAAGTTCGCTTGAAACAAGTGGTGATTGTCTAAAAACAAGTTATTTTTGGAGAATGAGTCTTATTTTATGTAATAAGACTTATTTTGACTAGAAATTAGACATTTTGTCTAGAAATAAACACAAATGCTCTTCGAAAAATTTTACGTTTTTGCACTGAAGCTAGACCTGATGTCCTCAAACGAGTACGTCATGTTTACAGACGTCGTAGCTTGCTAATATTACTCAAATATATCAAATAAGCATGTCAGTTGAAGCTACAGACATTATTGTGCATAAATAAACTAGTTTCAATCATAAAACTCGATTAGGATTTTTACCTTGTCCATGTTTGTGTCGGGAGCTGCCGTAGAAGACGTTCGCTGTCATTCCCGCCATGCCGTTTTTTTTCAAATGAGTGTAATTTCATTATGAGACCAGTAGGTGGTGCGGGCAAGCCCCCCAGATGAGGACAATTGGTCAAAATTCTTACAAATTAAATGTCATGGTGCAGAGCAGCAAAAATGTAATGTCCTCATATGAGGACGCGGGGTCTGAGGAGGTTAAGATCATTTGCAGAGGTAATGAGTAAAATGCAGGGAAAGCAAACATGCACTCATTCACTCAGACCTGAGAACAACTTGAAGGCCATTTGTCTTACCATGAATTTGCATTGTGGGAGATGCTGGAGTATCAAGAGAGACAAAGAAAACTGATGGAGAACATAGAAACTCAACACAGAAAGTCTCCAGGGATTTGAACCGAGAACCCTGTGAGGCAACTGAGTCAACCACCATGTTTTAGTGTTGAGCTGTAAAGGGAGAGTTGATACGGAGTTAATCAACTACATCAAGTATTTGAAACGACACTGGTAATCTTTAACACACACCATGACATGAGATTCAAAGAATAACTGCCAAACTGAAAATAGTCAGCAAAATGTAGAGTAGCATATGTATCATTATCTTCCTCCTGGCTCCAATTGGTGTCTTTTTAACAGGAGCAGTGCACTTTTGCAGGTTTCTATAGTTACATTGGAAGAAGCTTGATGATATTTCTTTGACAAATGATCTACCTCATGCCATACTGTCATGGCATTGACAATTTTAACAATTATATAAAATACTTTTTCCAAAAAAGTTTCATAATGTGGCTTTAATGGAATATCTGAAACAACTTGCAATTAAATATCATGTCAACATGGCATTCTGTTTTCTGTGTTTCTCATTTCTGTTAATTAGGTCAACCATGAAGTGTGGGCCTCCATTCTGGCTCTGATTTGGCTTCATGGTTTTAAGATGGATGCAAAAGAGGAATGGGAGCTTCTGGCTATGAAGGCTGCATCATGGATTAAAGCTCAAAACGGTAACATACATAATCAACAGGGAACTGTTACGTTCACCATGATGTGTTTAAAACAGAAGGTAAAACTAGATGCAAAGAAAATGCTAGTGAATCTTTTTTTTTTTTTTTTAATCCAGCTTCATCTGTGTCTGAGTGTGTCGAAGCTGGAAATGCACTGTTGGGTTGCGGTGTGAAGAAAGAAGCTCTGGGGCTCTGAGGTTTACCGACAGGCTTCAGCTCTACTATGAAAGGACCTCAGTGTTGGAAGGGAAACACTGAAGTTGTTGATGACCAAGAACAAGCTTAAGCCTTTATTTTCTTTTTGCACAATTTAACCATGTATCTGCCAGCATGCCTTTAGATATTTGCAATCTATAACATAGCTTTATGCTTAACTTTCAACAATGTTTATAAAATAAATGCATAAAAATTAAAAAATTCCATTAATTTTATTTGCCTTTGTTATTTTTTAAATCCTTTCTTAATGTTTTGGTACTTGAGTCCTGTCTGACACTTGGATAGTGTACACTGCTAAAGCTGCCCTTTTTCTTCTGGAGAAAAAAAAAATCCCTTTTTAATTTTTTTTGAGTGTATTGTGTCTGACCTGAGATAACAATTCTGGATTTCAAAGCCAATCTTACCAGTGATCCATATTTTTGTAATTTTGCTTGACAAGACTCACTCCAACCCCAACACATGAATTTCCCTGTCACACATACCAGTCATGTGGAAAAACTATGCCCGAAGCATGCAGGTGGATACCGGCGTCTGCTTTTTGCTTTTTTAAAAGGATACAAGTGTTTACCATACATGATGCCAAGCACTGTATGGTAAACACAGTCTGTGGACTGCTTATTGTGCAGTGCAGTGCACATGCATATTGCCACGACAGAGAGGTGTCATGGTGATGGGCGGGCGAACCATCCCAGTAAGCAACAAGTGTATTTGCCTCCCAAACCTCAGATGTAAAAAACAGTGCTGGCCAATCACAGAGGGGTTGTTTGGAGAAACTTTTGCCGCTTTCTCTGTGAAAGCGCCTCAAGGTAAAAGCAAAACAGAGGACGCAAGGAAGAAGTAATTCAATCTGAGCATGTCTTAAAGTCTTAATGGTAGGAAGAACTGATAGACTGGGAACCCTCAGAGCTAGGGTATTTTTTTGTTCTTCTGAGGTTTGAGCACAAAACCTGAAGAGTTTTATAAAATCTGCAAAGATAGGACAAAGCTGAAATAAAAAGTATTTGAAGGACATGACTACATTTTAAAGTTTGAATGGCGTTCCTATAGCTACAAGTGCATGGAATGGGTTAGCTGTGAATTATGGAATGTTCCATTCCTTTCAATGTTCCCCAAGATGATGACACAAAGCTGGGTATTTTTGTCAGCCATAGAGCAGGGGAGCTCAATACGTCGATCCCAGGAAGGTTTTGAGTTGATCTCTGCAGCAGATGACAAACTGAAGGCCAGGACGCTGAGACCAGCACTTCCTCTTCTGATTCCTTATCAAAATAGGAGTTTACATGAGCTAATCAACCATGGCTGTGTTCAGGGGAGGTGCATTAATAATCGATAACTGAATATCAAGCCTGTAACGGACTGGATGTTACGTCTTTAACGTCATCTTTGCTCGGCTTGCGGGGCGCAGGCGGTTGTCGCGGCAACAGGTGTGTTTAAAACGATAAAGAGAGAAAAAGAGTCAAAAGGTGCGATGGTTTTGAGTTGATCACCTGTTCGGGTTTGTTTACCTTCGCTGTGGTTCATCACAGCCGCTGGAGTTTCTGAACGATCAATAAACAACAAACTTGGACTAATTACCTCGTTATTAAATTAATAGAAGCTTTTTCACAGCGAACATCAAATAGGACAAATATATTTGATTAAATTTTAATAAATGGCTTCTACCGCGATAATTATGTGAAATTAATTATATCCCATATTCATAAGATCTGTCTTTACCTTTGTTTCCTCCTATCCGTCTGTAGTTTCTCATATTAAAGTCATCAAACCAAATTTCAGATCTACCATAACTGACTGACACCAGCTGGGCTCTGGTTTGCAACCAGCTTCCGACTGAGAAACCAGTAACCTGCTCCCAGTCTCAGAATCTCACTGAGGAAGAAACTGCATTAGGTTAATCTGTCACTTTATTATTTCTGATATGACTCATGTATATTCGCATATAAAATAAGTCAATAGAGTTTGATTTACAATTTCTATGTGTTTGTGTCATGAGGTAGATCTCAGCCGGCTGGTGAGAGAAAAAGTAGATTTTGGTCTCAAAAAGTTTGAGCATCCCTGCCATAGAAGATGTCAATACCATCATCCTCACAGGTTTGGAGGAGCCAAAGATCAGAAATAAATCTGACGGAAAGATGAAATGGCTTATCACAAGAATGACCTCTTTGCATATTGTGAATAAATTGGCTATTAATGAAGCAATTTTGCACTCGACGATTAAGGCCAAAAAATGATTCTATAAACTATTAGCAGGGTTCTAGTTTGAATGTTATGCTTGATTTTAGAGATAAGTGAAAAATTTAATTAACGGACATGTATTTAATTAATCAAAATACAGGTTATACTAGCTTTTTACCAATTTATAATCTCTTAAATCATACTTAATTATCTCACAGGAACTGTGATTTAAAATTTGCATTTTTTGATATGTGTTACAGCATCTTTCCTTTTAATAGTTAAAGTGTTGTAAACAGTCAAAAAGATTGATAGTAAATGTAACCTATTTTCTAGCTAAAATCCCCTCTAAAGAACAAATGCAAAGGTTTGTAGTTTACATAATAATCAGCTACTTATGTTTTAATAAACCTTACATTTATTGGGAAATAATTATTTCCAGTCCATTTTTCTGTGATTGGTGTATTTCATATTTATTGGAAAATAAGTGTCTTATGGTATGAAGTTAAAAAAAAAAAAAAAAATATATATATATATATATATATATATATATATATATATATATATATATATATATATATATACACATATATATATATATATATATATATATATATATATATATATATATATATATAAAGACAATTCAAAGTAAAAACAGACAAATTGCAAATATGTTTACTCCATGACTCCATGAGTCATGACTTGCTTCATGACTTCTTTTTTATGCATCGAGTGCAAGTATTACAAGCCATGCTGAACAGAAGCATGATTAAATGTTACATAAAGGAAGAAAAAAAATCCTAGACTTGGAATAAACAGAGTAGCTTCTTGGTCATCATTAACTTCAGTGTTTTCTTTCTGTCCAGGTGCTTTCATAATGGAGCCAAAGGCTCAGAGCCCCAGAGCTTCTTTCTTCATGCTGCAACGCAGCAGTTTATTTCCAGCTTCAACGCACTTTGACACACGTGGAGCTGAAGGAAAGAAAAGATTCACTGATATTATTTTTGCATCCAGTTTTAACATCACTTAAAAACAGGAGTTCCCTTGTGATGATTTATATTACCCTTCTGAGCTTTAATCCATGATGCAGCCTTCATAGCCAGAAGCTCCCATTCCTCCTTTGCATCCATCTTAAAACCATGAAGCCAAATCAGAGCCAGAATGGAGGCCCACACTTCATTGTTGACCTAATCAACAGACAGAGATGTTGAAAAACGAAAAGGCGGCACAAGGAAGTATCTAGTGTCGCCTACTTGGAGTTTAGCGGTTACTAAGTATCTTTCATATACTTGATGGTTAGTTGATCAACTCCATTTTAACTCTGATTACAGTTTTGATTCTGAAATGTGGTGTTAGTTCTGGGTTTAAATTCACTAAAGGGGCTCTGCAAGGCTCTTTCATGTTCCTAAGTATATGTATATTGTCGCTGCGTACTATGGATTTTTTGACAGAAAATATGCATGTAAGGCTAATTGGTCAGATGGACTGGAAGTCAGTGTAAACCCTACTTCTAGTTAAATTCCCCTCTTTGCAACCTGGAATGCTAGTTTTTGTTGTTGTTAATCGTATTAAATTATATAATAATTTATTATAGTAATAATAATTACTATTATGATGATTATTATTATTATACAAAAGCTTTTTCTTATTTATTATTTACATTATAAGATTTTTTTAATAATTGTTATTTTAGATTACAACCCACCGATTTTGGTTTTGCCTTTTCCACCTCCTCTTTGGTCTTTACCAGTACAGCAGCCAGAGCTTCATCAAGCATCCAGCTGCCAGACGCTTTCTGCAGGGACACTAGCTGCAGCAGAGGGCCTTTATGGGGCGGTGGGTGTTTGGCTGACCCTTCTATTCCACCTGTGAAGTGAAAAGAGCTTGACAAGTGGATACATGAGGTGCAGTTCAATAATCCACTGCATTCATAAATACTACTTACGACGCATTCTTTCTTCAGCTTTTGTCCAAGAAAAGCTCTTACAACGCAACTCTAGAATAAAAACAAAACTGAGCATTACTGAGAACATTGTCCATCATCACAGTACACTTAATGTTTCTGCATGTGTATCTGAATAATACATCATTTAACTCTCCCACATTCTTAAACGTGCTAAAAAGTACAGAGCTCCCCGCATGCGCTTTCTCAAATTTTTTTTTTTTCTGTGGTTTTGGGAACTGATGGTTTGACGGGACAACGGCGCTTTGCTCTTCTCCAAGCATTGCACTTATACCGTGGGAGGGTTGACAGATGGAGACACGTTTCCTGAAAATTATTGCCAGCCATATAATCATGACAATCGGACAGCGATATTACTCTTTCACAACAATATACAGAGGTTGTGCAAACAGATTATCATGAATGAAGTTTTTAATTTTTCTTGAAATTAGTCTATCTTTCATAGGTTAATTGCCACAATCTTTGTAGGTTGGGGTATTCATAAATTTACTCCAGAAATTTATCATCCATTATGGAATTGTAGTATTTTCACTCGACTGAAAATAAAACTTGGAATTTGGCTGACATTCATTCAGAAACACTAAAGACAGCCAACAATCAGAAAATTCTTCAATTAACAATTGTTTGTTCTTTGTGTGTTTGTTGATTAAAATTTTAAGTGCTGCAGTTATATTCATCAGTAGTTTCAGGGCTTGGATAATGTTTTGCTTAGCAATGTCTGTGAGATGCTGGAGCCCAGAGTGACTCAGCGGATATTTCTGACTCAGTGTTTGAAAAAACAGCGCCATCTAAAGGTTAGTTTCTCCTGCAAATTACTAGCATTTTAAATAATAGTAGAATTCAACAATATGTTTCATATGTACCTAATTTTAAAGTTATTCCACTTAAATAAACATTAAAACCAAATGATGTCATTGTCAGTTTCTCAGGACCAATAACAGATTAAGGACTGCTTAATGATGTTGTGCTTGTAACTCATTCATTGTTTTACTTACCAGAGAACATTCCACCGCCTCTCAGCTCTTCATCTAAGATGGAGTATTCACATGCAAAGAAAACACATCAGAATGACTGTATTTTTTATATATATATATATATATATATATATATATATATATATATATATATATATATATATATATATATATATATATATATATATATATTATATATATATATATATATATATATATATATATATATATATATATATATATATATTGCTTTATTTACAAAGTTTTCCATCAATTAAACAAGACATAGGTTCCTCTCCAAAAGTACAGGGGAAAAAAATGTAATAAATTTTTAACATATAAAATGTAAATCTTCTGAAATCTATTTTGATGAAGATCTTACAGTGAAAATCAAACCCCAATAATGCTGATAAGCTGTCACTGAGCTTCTTCTCTGCTTGTGGCTTGTTATGTTTTGGAACTAATTTACCAAAAAACATATTTTTGTAAAACTGTGGTTTTATGTTTGCAAAAGTATTCAAAGCCTTTCCACTTCACAGTTGTGTTTAATTTTCACATTATATTCCAACAAATATATTTCTGTTAGTGGTTGTAATATGACAAAATATGGACACGTTTTTGGGGTATGAATATATTTGCATGCTAGCATTTGAGAAACCGAGAGGATTTTACTGAAATTTAACCAATCAGGATATAAGAGATGTTGAGATTTTTTGTTTAGGCCGAAAATGATCTTAAATTAAAAAATATTAAGTGAATAAAATTAAGCAAATTTCATTTCAAACAATTTGAAAATTCTAGTTTGACAAAATCTGATCATAGCTTCATCCTTAAAATATTCTTCATTGCAGTTTAAGTCCAGAGAGAATATGATTTAACTGGGTAAAACCCACATTGAATAAGCTCTTCCAAAATATCTCAAAGTAAAAATTAAACCACAATAAAATAAAACTATATGAACAATTCCTATGGTGTGTATATATATATATGTATCTAAAAAATAGTATCAATATGGTCTGTTGTGAAGACTGAATAATATAACCACGACATATGTGACAGTGTTAGCGCGGAAATACTTTTCATGGAGTTGTTTTTGTGGGAAATATTCTAACGCCTGATCGGAACATTGTGACCTGATAGCCCTTCTCCCATCCGTGCAAAGGACAAAGTTGGACCGAAATATGATTTGCGAAGTAAGCTGTTTACATAGATAAGAAAAACAATTATGATTAACTGACTTGTTCTGCAAATCTGAGAAGGAACAGATGTTTCAAGTTCACAAGGTCGATTGCTCTAAAAAAAAGGTCCAATACACATCCAGTGCAAGAATTGCAAGTATGCTGACATAAAACCAAAGCAAAACGTGCACGGTCAAAACTTCCCAATGCTGACTAATGGGATAATGGGAAATATAAAAAGGAATTGATGATAAGGAACGGAGAGATTTTGGGGAAAGACTTTTTTGAACAATGATTTTGTATTGGTGCATTTGTGGTAGAAGTGATAATAAATCTCTCGACCCATCGTGGCTGGCAGTAAGGGATTCGTCTCTGAGTATTATTTGTTTCCTTATATAATCAAGAGTTTTGCACCTTCTAATTCTCCAACAATAATGAAACAAATATTTTAAAAACTCTCTCCTATTTCTGTATAAGATGTTACCATCTACTTTGTTGTGGATTCACAAAGTTTTCAAAGTTTGGTTAATTGGCTTTCCTCGAGCCAGTTTCCGGCTCGTGGTGAACCTCAGCCCACAAGTCTTTGTAGAACTTTGTATCAATAAATCTTTTAACTGCTATTTTTCTCTGTGTGAGTCTCTCCAGATTGAAATATTTTGTGTTATTTCAGAGTACTTTGTTTTTGAAGCATTTACTTACAAGATGTTGGTGGCACTGAACCCAACGGTAAAACAGAAAAGGAGACAAAACAGGTGTTATTAAATTAATAAAAGCTGCCAATCTGGAAAAAAAAAAGTAATTAAAAAAATGATATAAAAAAAAAAAAAAAAAAAAATAATAATAATTAATATTAATAATAATAACAATAGTATCAATCTGGTCTGTTGTGAGGACTGAATAGTATAACAACAACATATGTGACAGTGAAACAAATATTTAAAAACTCTTCTATTTCTGTTTGATTGGTGTAAGATATTACCATCTACTGTGTTGTGGACTCTCAAAGTTTTCAAAGTTTGTAAGCATTTACTTACAAGCTTGTATTGGATGTGAACGTAAACGATTAACTAAAAGAGAAAAAGAAAAAAAAGTGATATTAAATTAATAAAAGCTTCCAATCTGGAAAAAAAAAAAACATATTCACCAACATCATCACCTTTAAAAAAAAAAAAGGAAACACTCAAACAACACAATATAACTCCAAGTAAATCAAACTTCTGTGAAATCAAACTGTCCACTTAGGAAGCAACACTGATTGACAATCAACAATGATTTTGTTGTCAGCACATTCAACTTTGTACAGCACTTTGAAAGCACCTGGACAGAAAGAAAACACTGAAGTTAATGATGACCAAGAAGCTACTTTATTCAATGAGAATATTTCATTCATTCAGATCTAGGATGTGTTATTTGAGTGTTCCCTTTATTTTTTTGAGCAGTATATATATATATATATATTCTCTGTTGTGAGGACTGAATAATAATTTGATTGGTATAAGATGTTACCATTTACTTTGTAGTGGATTCTCAAAGTTTTCAAAGTTTGGTTAAATGGCAAAGTATTTTTAGAGGGATGGTTTGCAAGTGAAGATGCTTCGCAACAATTTAGAATCAACAGGGTTAAACAGTTACAACTATTACATTTTAATTTGCAAATCTACAGTCTTACTTTGAGAATTTGTCATCATAACTTTGTCCATTAAATATGGTTCTCCTACAATATCTATTTTTAACCACTCTGCACATCTTGTAGTGCACAATATGTGTTTTAGCACTTCTCGTTAAGGTAGATATATTATTTTCAACAGATAAACCACATATGTCTCGAAACCCTCCAAAGTATATATATATATTAAATATATATATCACAAGTTATAGTACAGAAATAGCTTGTGTTATTTCAGAGTACTTTGTTTTTGAAGCATTTACTTACAAGCTTGTAGTGGACGAAAACTCGCAAACCCAACTAAAACAGAAAAGGAGAAAAAAAGGTGATATTAAATTTATAAAAGCTTCCAATCTGGAAAAAAAAAACATATTCACCAAAATCATCACCTTTATTAAAGACACAAGTCCATGTAAAAAGTAATTAAAGTAGGACAGAAATAACATAATAAAAAAATATAACTCAAAAAGTCAAGTTTATATAATTAATCCATATAATTAATAAGTTTAGTACTGAAATGAAGGTTAGGTGAAAATTCAAGCTGGGAGACTCTACCCAGCTTGACCTCATCATCCAATCACTATGCCCCTGCTGCAGCCATCCAGGACCGGGACGCTGCTCCACTCCGACCTATCGGCGTACAAGGATTCCTTCAAAAAGACAAGTTTCCTTGGATCTACCCGCTCGTCAGGCGCACTTCGACTCATCCCCTCCCCATCTCCATCTTCATCCCAATGGACACCCTGCAGGCTCCTTCCACACTCCATCTTCAGGCTCAACCACTCCACCACCAGTATTCGGACCAGGGGGAAGACTACCTTGAGCTTTCCTCAAGCCAATTTCCCGTTCGTGGTGAACCTCAGCCCACAAGTCTGCTGCCGGGTCCGAGCCCCAAAGAACTTTGTATCAATAAATCTTGTAACTGCTATTTTTCTCTGTGTGAGTCTCTCCAGATTGAAATATTTTGTGTTATTTCAGAGTACTCTGTTTTTGAAGCATTTACTTACAAGATTTTGGTCGCGCTGAACCCATCGCTAAAACAGAAAAGGAGACAAAACAGGTGTTATTAAATTAATAAAAGCTGCCAATCTGGAAAAAAAAAGTAATTAAAAAGTAATTATGATAAAATAAGACAAAAATAACATAATAAAACGATAGAAATAATAATATTAATAATAATAGGTACTATATATATATATATATATATATATATATATATATATATATATATATATATATATATATATATATATATATATATATATATAGTATCAATCTGGTCTGCTGTGAGGACTGAATAATATAACAACAACATATACAACAGTGAAACAAATATTTAAAAACTCTCCTATTTCTGTTTGATTGGTATAAGATGTTACCATCTACTGTGTTGTGGATTCTCAAAGTTTCCAAAGTTTGGTTAAATGGCAAAGTATTTTTAGAGGGATGGTTTGCAAGTGAAGATGCTTTGCAACAATTTAGAATCAACATTTTCAATCAGGGTTAAACACAGTTACAACTATTACATTTTAATTTGCAAATCTACAGTCTTAGTTAGAGAATATGTCGTCATAACTTTGTCTATTAAATATGGTTCTCCTACAATATCTATTTTTAACCACTCTGCACATCTTGCAGTGCACAATATATGGTTTTAGCACTTCTTGTTAAGGTAGATATATTATTTTCAACAGATAAACCACATATGTCTGGAAACCCTCCAAAGTATATATATATTAAATATATATATAACAAGTTATAGTACAGAAATAGCTTGTGTTATTTCAGAGTACTTTGTTTTTGAAGCATTTACTTACAAGATTTTGGTCGCGCTGAACTCATCTCTAAAACAGAAAAGGAGACAAAACAGGTGTTATTAAATTAATAAAAGCTGCCAATCTGGAAAAAAAAAGTAATTAAAAAGTAAAAGTAAAAAATAGGACTAAAATAACATAATAAAATGATAGATTTATTATTTTCAACAGATAAACCACATGTCTGGAAACCATTCAAAGAGCTCACACAGTGAAAATTAAACCATAATAGAATAAAATAATTTTTTTTATTGGCAACAGCATACTATAACCATCCATTTAATTGGACACTGGAGGGCTATTATGCTGTGGTCCTGAAATATCTTGTCCTAGTTCAGAATACTTTCAACAAATTTTTTAAGAGCTTCACTCACCTATTGGAGCGTTGCAAGGCGAATACATCGCTGAAACAGAAAACAGCAGAACACACAAAGACACCAAGGCAGAGCAAAGGTGTTAATCTAACTAATAACGTCCAGCTTCATAAAATGCATCTGCTTGTTTAAATTAAATAGCTAATTCAATTTAACCAAGCAGATATTGTGATGCAGTATTATTATTATATAATTGAAAAAAAAATCACTCACCTGTCGGTACATTTCTGCGCACCAGTGGTCCTTGAACTGCCTTGCTGCTGTCTTTGTTGACAGCAATGAAGGCAGTGAAACAACTGCTTACTCCTGATTGGACGCTGAGCTCCACCACCTTCTTCTTCATTTTTTCATCCTGCTGTCCTCTTTGTGTCCTCTCCTCTGACTCCATAGAGCGAATCAAAGTGCGAGCAGCCAGCCTATGGACTGTTAATCTGCAGACAAGAAGGAGAAAGATCTAAATGTTTTTTATGAACTTTTTCTCCCATCATGCTCCTCTATTTTATCTTATGTCCGACTCCCAGAGATGAAAAAAATCTCTCTCTTTCTCTCTATCTCTCTCTCTCTCTCTCTCTCTCTCTCTCTCTATATATATATATATATATATATATATATATATATATATATATAGAGAGAGAGAGAGAGAGAGAGAGAGAAAGAGAAAAAATAGGACTAAAATAACTCTCTCTCTCTCTCTCTCTCTCTCTATATATATATATATATATATATATATATATATATATATATATATACATATATTCAATTCTATATTCTATTCTATATATGAGCTCTTTGGATGGTTTCTTTGGATTCAATATATATATATATATATATATATATATATATATATATATATATATATATATATATATATATATACATATATATATAATTATTTTATTTTTATTTTTTAATTAATTCAGTAAGATCAATCTTTTTACCTCTGTTTGCTATTCGTCAATAATAGCAAACAGAGATTTGCTATTATTTATTTGATCAAGGAGATTTGATTAAATCTCCTTTAGATTTGATCAAATCCAGTTTCTGTTGTAATATTAATCTGATCCTTTCTGTATTTTACTGAGGTGACCTCAAGACATCCTTTCACTTTGCTTTCAGACCCAAGACAAACTAAAATGTCCACATCTTTCCACAAATCTAAAAAAACAACTGTTTTTACACCAAGGGAAATTAGAAATAACATGATTATTATTTTACATCAGGAGCTGCAAAAATAGTGGCATAGTTGTTAGTACTTTCACGTTTCAGCAAGAAGGTTGTGAATTTTAATCCTGTTAAGAGTTTCAGCATTGAGTTTTCATTTTCTCTTTATGAATGCTCGAGTTTTTTACTGGTATTTCTTCTTCATATCATAGGACAAAAGTCTACATTTTAGGTTGACTGGTGTCTCTGAATTACCTAACCACGTGTCTCTTTGTAGAGACTTTCCATAATTTACTCTGTCTCTTACACCGTGTTCCAAACTATTATGCAAATTGGATTTGTCATAAAGATCACATTTTTTTGTTGTGCTATTAAATTAATAGATGGTATTGTGTGTCAGGGCTCTTTGAATCACTATAATTAATTTCAGAGAGCTGGGTTTATTAATTTGTCTGGTGAGCTCAATAAAAGAAAATATACTTAAGGAGGATGTTCCACATTATTAAATAGATGACAAAAATAATCAGATGGTGTAGTGCCGTATGACAAGATATGAAAACATTAGATATTTAACAAAAACTGAAGCGTCATCGTACTGTGAAGAGATTTGTGGCTGATTCAGAACAAAATGGGTTTGTACAGATAAAGGCATGAGGAAGCTTTCTGTTAGACAAATTCATCGGATTAAGAGAGCAGCTGTTAAAATGCCCTTACAAAGCAGCAAACAGTTATTTGAAGCATAAAAGGGGAGAAACTCATGGTGTGGTCACCATCCTCCTCTAACCTCAACCATATTGAGAACATTTGGAGTTTTCTCAAGCAGAAGATCTGAGGGTAGAATGGAGTTCATATCAAAACAGCAGCTCTGGGAAGATATTCTGACATCCTGCAAAGAAATTCAAGCAGAAACTATCCGCAAACTCAAAGGTTCAATGGATGCAAGAATTGTGCAGGTGATATCAAAGAAGGGGTTCTGTGTTAACATGTAACTCAGTCGGTTAAGATGTTTTTGATTGAAATAGCTTTTAATTTTAGCATTAAGTGTGACCACTTAACGCTGCACATTCAAGCAATGACCGTTGGCAGTTCCTTATAATCTATAAAATCTGTAATTTATAATATCTGATGTGCATAATAATTTGGAACAGTGCAGTTTTTTATTTTTGAAAAAAATACCGTTCTCATGCGCAGCTTTGTTCAGTAAAATATGATTCATACTGTAACAGTTCATGACTTGAAAATTCTACTTACTATCATTTCCATTGACCATTTAAGAAAATCTGAGAAAATATCACTTGCATAATAATTTGGAACACAGTGTAAGAACCAGTTGTGTCACAACTAAAACTAGATGATTATTTTATATTTTAGTGTTGGAGATCCTTGAAATTATTAAAATACTACATCATTTCAACAAGACCTTGATATGTCTTGTCAATACTGTGAGACAAGGATATAGAGCGTTTACCCAGAGTCCTCTGCAGGTTTTAGATTGAAGTGCAGTTGGTTCTGAGAGGGATGACCTGCGAGGCTGTACTTCACTGTCACACTGCCATCTGTTTCCTTTGAACTCTGAGAAATAAAAAAATTACAAAAATAGAAATTGTAATTTCTATTTACAATTACAAAGCATTTAGCATGACATAGCAACATGTCATGCTAAATGCTTTGATACAGAAAACATAAACTGAGATTCTGATGACCCTACCGGTCCTGTAAGCTGAGCATAAATCAGTGACCTTTGACCCTGAAAAATAGCTGTAATGGGTGGAGAGAGAACAGTGGCGGACACTCCCTTTGGTAAATCCCAAGAGACAGAAATGTCCTCCACAACTGGCTGCAGTGCAAACCTGAGTGACTGCATCACCTGTGGTTCAAACAATAGTTGTGAAATTATTTTCTTTTACTATAATCACATTTTCATGTGTTGGTTAATTTTTTACAGTTTTTTTTTTGTTGTTTTACCTTTGGTTGCATCCTATCAGCCCCAGTGATGAACTGAGCGTGACCTCCGCCCTCTTTGGCCATCCCGTTGATGAGAGCAGAGCTGGCTCCTTCTCCAATCCCAAAAGAGAAACACCTAAGATACAAAAGTTTGATTTCAAACTCACAATAACATCAGAACATGAAGCAGACTGGGAATCTGTAGGTTTATGGTTTCACCTGTGGGAGCCTGCATTCTTCTTAACAAGATCAGTAACTTCTTTGGTGTTTCCCACCTCTCCATCAGTGAAGACAAACAACTGAGGGAGGAGAAATCACCAAAAGTTTCAAACCCAACCAGTAGGTGAATGTCTTATGGATAATCTGTCTGAGAGGAGTGTATCTCTGCTACGTTAGGATCACAGTTTACTAAAGTGACAAATATGAGCTTTTCAAAAAACCTATTAATTCCATAACAAGGAGGAGCACAAAGAGACATTGTGCTGAAAAACTGCAGTATTTTTATAAAATTTGAAATTATAACACTGAGTAATGACTCATACAATTTCTCGAGTCAGTGCAATAAGCTGACCTGTCGAGGATGTTTGGGAATGCAGGCTTGGCTGTAAATGTGCTTGAGAGGCTGAAGAATTTCTGTTCCTCCGAGATCAGATTTCATCCTTTCGACCTTCTTAAGAGCCTCGTTCATGGTCTTCTCACTGTATTCCACACTCGTACTGTGAAAATTTAGGGAACATGTTAATGAAAACCATTTGAAATGTCTCTTGAAATGATGCCCAAATCACCAGTTTCACATGAAATCTGCTGTGAACACAGATAGTAAAAAAATCTAATAGAATTCTATGGGAAGAGGTTGTGATGATGGGTTAGATGACGCTCACGGGAAGATGTGCTCAAAGGTGGATCCAAAACTGTAGATGTTGAAGTAGCAGCCCATTGGTAAACTCTTCAACAGGAGCAGCAGAGTGTCCTAAAGACAGATGCAGGAAGAAAAGAAGATCAACTAAGAGATGAAAATGCATTCACATTAAGCAATAGTTGAGATTTCTTTTTATTACATAGAAACTCTCAAATCAAGTCAATGTCTTATCCAGATCATTCAAATCCCAGCAAATTAGACTTTGACAATGTTAAGGTAAAGTGGCGAATATTTACGAGAGCACAATGTTTCAACAAAGTAGATGTATTTTGATATGTATATAATTCAGGAAATGCTTTCCCCATTCCCTCTTCTCTCTCCCTCCTTTGCTCTCTGCCTATCTACCTACACATGGCCTGGGAAGGTTTGACCAGTGGCACCGAGTCCTCTGACCACCATCAGCTAGAAAGAAGTGTCTTACTCAGGGACACAATGACAGATGAAGTAAGGCTTGAATGAGCAACCTTTCTATTATTATAGGATGAACTACTATCTTCCAAATATAATAATGTCAAATATTGTCTCAAAACATGGATAAATACCCGTGCGCTGCTAATGCGAGTTTCTGGTGTGCTGTTGTTTATGGGACAGTCCATACTTCCTGATCGATCGATTAAGAACACAATCTCGCCAGAGGATGATATTACTGATTGGGGGACCTCAGGGTACAGGCTCACCATCACCACTGGATCACCCATCAGAGTGCCTGGAGCATAGGAATAGGTATGAGAGAAGAAAACAAACAAACTTTCTGACATTCCAACAATTAATAATCAGTAACACCTCAAGTAATCGGTTCTCACCAGGTTTGGCAGAGGCCTGTCCTGCCTCCACTATAGCAGAGGGCTGGTGGGCGTCTTTGTAATAAATCAGTAGCTCAATGTCTCTGTCAAACTTGTGTCCTCCACCCAATTTAACCTATAATTCAAAAACAGAAATAAAAAAAACGAAAGTGAATTATCTTGTTTGTAATAACTACCTCCAGCAGTAACATCAGCTCTTTACCCACCGTCGCCTGAGTTTGATCAGCGTTGAGGTACTGAAGAGGCTCCAGGGAACAACTGGACTCTATTTTAGAGATTGGACGAGGAGAGGACACTCGGGCAGAAAAGGACAGACTGTAGGGCACCAGAGAGGCTGGAACTGAGGTCACCTGGACACTGGAACCTTCACTACCTGGAAACAACATGAGAGAAAACTGGGAGTCACTTAGTTTGTAATTAAAATGTATATTTGTGCATCCATCTATCAGCTGGTTTTCCTACCCTGAGGTTGGTATCGAGGTTGAGCACAGCAGGCAGACAGAACCTCAACCCATCATCAGCCTGCACAGCCAGCTCAGTGACGTACTCCAGCCTGATGGAGGCGCTCTCTCCTGGAGGCAGCCTGCCCACTTTCATGGAGAAGATATCTGGACTCTCGTCACTCTCCTCCAACAGGAAGGCCTGCTGACCGGAGCTCAGGGCATCATCATACTCCTCCTGAGCCTGCAGTCCACATGAAACATGTCAGCAATGTTCACTTTATTGTGTTTCAGCTTCTTCATAAAGAAGACATCTTTGTTCCAGCTCACCTGCTGTTTCTCCTTCACCTCAGCTACAATGTGTGTTTTTCCAATCTGAGCACTGAAATGACACACGGCAGCATCTCCAGGCAGAGGGAAGACAAACACAGCCTCTAGAGGTTTGTCCTCCTTGTTCTCATAGTTCAGAGTGGAGACCAGAGTAGCTACATGGTCCTTCACCTCCAGTTGAGCATCAATGCTCTTCAGAGGAACTAAATCAGCAAAAGAAAGACATGAATGAACCATAAGAAATGTTTAAATATGTCAATAAAACTGTTTATTGTTCCTTCTATGCTGAAGAAACCAATAAATCAATTAGATTAAAAAGAGGACATGACTGAGGTACAGGCAACCATAAAATCTGTTATTATAGGCTGTTTAGGAACAGCTGGGTACCTGGTTCCTTCTTGTCAGTGAGCAGACCACAGCAGTTCACCATTGTTCCTGTGAGACAAGAAGGAGAGACGTGTAATACTGGAAATAGTAGGAGGACATTTCTGGAAAATGATGGGTTGTCATATTATAAACAAGGACAACAAATGATGTTTTATCCTTCTTGTACTTAGGAAAACATTGCTGCAAATAACAATAATAGTAACTAAAACCAACAATTGTTCAAAATACAACAGTTTGCAGCTGGATCATTGACATTTAAGGATTTCCTCCAGGCTAAATTAAAAATGTTTAAAAATATGTATAGGCTATCCATTGTAATTACTAGAACATTTGAAATGTTGTGCACACAGAAATTACAATTTAACATTAAAATGAGACCGTTTCAGAATTTTTTTTTTATTAATATGATTTGACTGTGGCCTTAAAAAGTGTGGTGCAACCGTGATTTGTCATAAAATAAGGTATATTCTATGATGCATTAAACATTTGTTTGATAAATTTCCATTTTTAAGGTGTTTAGAAACAAAGTTTTTGCATTTCTATCAAAAGTTTCAAAGTTTTTTGATAGTTTTCTATCAATCCCCCCCCCCAAAGAACCGTGAAAAGCCATTTTTAATTGACCTGATCACTGTTTTTCTTCATCATTTCATCAAACTGTGATAAAAAATAAATAAATAAATCTTCAATCACTTGAAAATACTGTATTAGTGGTTAATATTTATGCTCCAGATACTGGATATTCTATTTTGAATTCAATACATTTATTTACGGACGACAAACAAATAATAAATGGGCGTCACGTCATTGAGCCAGCTCCTATAGATTTGATCCATCTCAGCGTCAAACGCGTCAGAACAGCAGAAACTATTGCAGATGAGATGAAAACCTACCAGTAAGAACAGTTGCTGATAACAGACAGATATGTTTCCTCAGATTGCTGTTGAAGAAACTTCGTCCGCTTTTGTTTTTCGCTCAAGTTACAGCAGGAAATATGAACTCCAACCTGCCGGGTGCTTTCGGATTCAGTCAGAGAAAGATCTGAGTGGGTGGATCCAGGGCCGTGTTATGCCGAGAAATGCATGCATGAGGTCCTGCAGAGAATTGCATGCCCTGTCGCGGTAGCGCGCATCGCTCTAAACCCTCCCATATTGATGAGAAAACGTGCTGAAATATGACCGCTGAGGAAACTTTTAAAGAGTCTGTTGTCCTGTTGATATGAAACTTATATCGGTAGCTCAGAGAACAACTGTCATTACATAGAAAAAATGAAATCCCTCTTAACTCTTCATTCCTTCAAGTTATCAGGGGGATGCGTTTTTTGGCATAGTAAATTATTTGCTTGCCAATTCATGCAGGCCCCATATGTTTTCCCCAAATATTATTTTATTGATATACAACTTATACCAGTAATTCATAGAACAAGTGTGATTATGGAAAAAAAGTAATTTCACTCTTAACTCTTTATTTCTCCATGTTAGCAGGGGGATGCATTTCACTGCAAAGCCTATTATTAGCCTGCTGATATTTGCATGCCCCCTCTATTTCCCTCAAATGTTTTCCCATTGCAATGAAACTCATATCCCGTAACACGAGTTGCCGTGCAACGTGCACTGCGCATCCAAATGTCCACAGCCCCGGCTTTCTGAGGTATTTATCAAAACGATGAGTTTGATAACGTTTGATAACAATAACTGAAACTTCTCAATGCTTGACATTGTCTACCTCAATGTTTGACATTGTCTACCTCAATGTTTGACATTGTCTACCTCAATGTTTGACATTGTCTACCACAATGTTTGACATTGTCTACCTCAATGTTTGACATTGTCTACCTCAATGTTTGACATTGTCTACCACAATGTTTGACATTGTCTACCTCAATGTTTGACATTGTCTACCACAATGTTTGACATTGTCTAGCAAAAATGTTTGACGTTGTCTATCTCAATGTTTGACATTGTCTACCTCAATGCTTGACATTGTCTAGCAAAATGTTTGACATTGTCTACCTCAATGCTTGACATTGTCTAGCAAAATGTTTGACATTGTCTACCTCAATGCTTGACATTGTCTAGCAAAATGTTTGACATTGTCTACCTCAATGTTTGATATTGTCTAGCAAAATGTTTGACATTGTCTACCTCAATGTTTGACATTGTCGATGTCAATCTTTGACATTGTCTAGCAAAATGTTTTTATGTCAGGCTACATTGATGAACTGCTCTGTGCTGTAGGGATATGTTGCCTGCTGCTGAGCATTTTGTGGCTAAAACAATTATTTTTACATCAACTTCTAAGTTTTGTGAAACTTCTGTTAAAATCATTTTAAGGCTCAGAATCAGTCCAGAACTGATCCACAATGTCAGGAGAGAAAGACTCACCTGGTATGAATTGCATTTTTAGTTAGTGGAGTTACTGTTAAGAGAAATGTATTTAATCAAAGAATGTCATGAATATGTTTAGGGCTGCACCGATTCCAGTTTTCTGGTCAATACCTGGTTACCGATCTTTATAAAGCTTGACCTGGAGATTTTGATTTTGGCAGATATATATATTTTTTTGTCTGAAATGTC
The DNA here is from genome assembly GCF_027474105.1 of Poeciliopsis prolifica. Taxonomy (NCBI): domain Eukaryota; kingdom Metazoa; phylum Chordata; class Actinopteri; order Cyprinodontiformes; family Poeciliidae; genus Poeciliopsis; species Poeciliopsis prolifica. The sequence goes on from NW_026562379.1 coordinate 8,811,728, forward strand.
GCTATAGCAAAAAAGTGCACTTCCTACTGCATTAGCAGCAGTAGGAAGTGGCAGTTATTTTCAGGTGAAGGACAATAGGTGCATGGAGGTAGTGACTGACTTCACTGCTCTCCCTATGCATTGCTATGGGCAGGCCCCAATTAGAAATAATCAATGTATTGTCCCCCTGACAAACCTGTCCCCCTGGTAGTTATGCATGGTAAACTGAACCGGGGAAATAGCACCGCCCCCTTCTCCTATCCCGTGTATTAAAACGAGCGCTCCCAAGAGGAGTAACTGTTACGTTGTGCAAGACTGGAGTAAATAACAGACACTGAAACCTGAAGGATTCAAAAGAAAAGACCTGACTGCTCCTGTCTCCTGAATACAGGCGCGTTGTTGTAAAGGTATGTGTGTTTTGGGTTAACTATAGCAGCGTTATCTCTTAAAATGTAGGAAACAACACAGAGTTACAGCTCTTCTGATTTAAAGTTTTAAAAGATTCATATTTGTAACACTGTAAACCTTTAGTTATGATAACATATCAACCAGTTTCAATGTTTAAATCTCGAATCAGATTTGTGTTAATTTATAATTTTCCAATAACTTCTCTCCTTCTCACAAACTCAGTTCAGGAAGGATGTCCAACCTATTTTGTCTGCTGACCCCTGAAAAAGATTCAGGTAATGTGCCAAAGCTTTATTTATAGCTTTTTATTTATTATTTTTAGACATTTTTTCGTTCAGACAGAACTGGCTGGCTGTGGTCTTAGAAGCCATCCAAAAGACCTTTATTGCAACAATACGATCTTTCTTTCTCAGTTCCTCTGAAGAGCATTGATGTTCTGCTGGAGGTGAAGGACCATGTAGCTACTCTGGTCTCCACTCTGAACTTCGAGAATAAGGAGGACAAACCTCTGGAGACCGTTTTTGTCTTCCCTCTGCCTGGAGATGCTGCCGTGTGTCATTTCAGTGCTCAGATTGGAGAAACACACATTGAAGCTGAGGTGATGGACAGACAGCAGGTGAGCTGGACTCAAATGTCCTCTCTAAAAAGGAGCCAAATCACAGTGAAGTGGACATTGCCGACATGTTTCTTGTGGACTCCAGGCTCGGCAGGTGTATGAGGACGCTGTGAGCTCTGGTCAGAAGGTATTCGAATTGGAGGAGAGTGAGCAGAGTCCAGATATCTTCTCTCTGACTGTGGGCAATCTGCCTCCAGGAGAGAGCGCCTCCATCAGGCTGGAGTACGTCACTGAGCTGGCTGTGCAGGCTGATGATGGGTTGAGGTTTTGTCTGCCTGTTGTTCTCAACCCTCGATACCAACCTCAGGGTAGGAAAACAATCAGAAATCAACTTGATAATAAAAATGCTAAACTTCACACAGTTGCTGCTGTCATCCATTATAAAGAAAATGTTGGGTGATGAGGCCACATTTGAGCTTTATTTTAGGAATAAATGGCTAATTTTTCATCTTGGTGTGAATTCTAACACATTACTGGAGTGCTTAATGAACAAACAATAAATCCTGAAGTCTTTTTTTTTTTGGGAATTTCTACCTATAGCTAAGTTTGGGGCCATAAAGTGATTGAAATTTCCACTGTGTGTAGTGTTCAGCTTTATTACGCAACACAAAGCAGTAATTTCCTGTTATTGCAGAATAGCTCCAAACAAATGTCGCAAGTATGAAATATTTGCAGAACATAATGTCAACAAACTGAGCCAAGTTACTTAATTCTTTCTTCTGTTCAAGAAAGACAAACAGTTGAAACCAGAAGTTTACATTCACTGAAGAAAAAGGCACATGTACCTTTTTTCACTGCCTGAAGTTGCATCCAACCAAACTTCTCTTTGCTTTAGGTTAGCTGGAATTACAAAAATTATTTCTATTTGCCTAATGCCACAATAATGAGATGAAGGATATATAGTCGATTTTTGTAAATTTGTATTAATGTCTTCAGAATCAGAAGTTAACATACAGAATGACTGCTATTTCCCAAGTGATGAAATCATTACTTTGGAAACCCTGGGTTAATTGGAGGCACACCCATGAATGTATTTTAGTCAGTTTCTGATTGTAGAAGCTGTGATGTAACATGCAGAGTATGCCAACTCTCGTTGAAACTTCTATCCTGTTTAATTTGACAAACTACATCAACTTGATGATAAAAGTGTGCTTTTCTTTTTCTAAACCTTCAAAGATCAAAATATTTTGCAGCTGAATTGTACAAGATAAATGTTACATTAAAGGTGGATAAACACTATTAAAACATACTGGACGTCTATTCTGTCTTGTGTGTCCAGGTAGTGAAGGTCCTAGTGTGCAGGTGACCTCAGTTCCAGCCTCTCTGGTGCCCTACAGTCTGTCCTTTTTGGCCAGAGTGTCCTCTCCTCGTCCAATCTCTAAAATAGAGTCCAGTTGTCTTCTGGAGCCTCTTCAGTATCTCAACGTTGATCAAACTCAGGCCACGGTGGGTAGAGAGCTGATGATACTGCTGGGCGTGATTGGTACATACAAGATAAATCATTTTAATCCTGTTTTTGTGTTTATGAACTATAGGTGAAGTTGGCTACAGGACACAAGTTTGACAGAGACATTGAGATACTGATTTATTACAAAGATGCCCACCGGCCCTCTGCTGTGGTGGAGGCAGGACAGGCCTCTGCTAAACCTGGTGGGTAGAGATAGTTTATGATTTGTTTTTCCTTTTTGCAAGATTAGGAGATGTTTCATCTCTTTTAAAACAGCTTAGAAATATTGTAAAAAGGTTTGTAGCCACCCATCTTTGTAATTACTTGTGCTCTAAATCACAAGTATGAGGAACACTTTTTATGCTGCATGTATTAGAATCTTCAGAGTTGGCATTACTGTTTGACAGTCCACTACGATGTCAATTATCTGTTTCCCCTGGTCAAGTGAAAGAGCAAGCATGAACAATGACACTACTGTGACCCCTGTCTTTCTTGCTAATTGTGTCACTGTTAAAGTTTTATTGTCAGAAAAAAAATCTTAATATGAAGTCTTCATTCTGGAATCTTAAGTTGAGTTTTAAAGAGGGTGTGTCTGCATGGATAATGACTCCTAGAAAGTAACAAACTTTCATGTACAGATCATAAATAAACGTCACTAATAACGTGCTGTGCCAGGTTTTGATAATAATCTAATTCACATTTGCAGAGTAGACCAAAAAACTGGTCAAAGAAAACAAATTCTGAGTCAAAACGCGATAAGTTGAATTCCCACTTCTAGTTTTAGTGATTGCACAGATTTATTAAAATCAGACATTACAAAAATAAATAAATAAAAAAAAAACAGTATTTAGACAAAAAAGTAGAACTTAAGCCTCACCTATGTTGCAAATGTGAACTTGCATGTTTGAGTGGGAAAACAATCCAAACTAGCTAATGTGAGGCTTAACAATTAGGCACAAAACCTAAAGATCAATAGACTTGGATCCGTTACTAGAATTGTGACTGGGAAAATGAATTATGATGGTGTTTTTTAAACTAAATGCTTACTTTGTCCATGATGTTGACGAGCTGTATACAATCACAGGAGGAATCGCAAACTTGTGATGGTATGTTGCATTCACATTTGTTTCAGGCTCTCTGATGCGTGATCCAGTGATAATGGTGAGCCTGTATCCTGAATTTCCAGAATCTGTGATGTCTAATTTCACCTACTGTGGAGAGTTTGTGTTATTACTGGATCGATCAGGGAGCATGGATTTCCCAACGTATTGCGGAAGTCGTCAGAGTCGCATAGCAAGTGCCAAGGTCATCTTTTAGAAGAACCATTTTATGATTTATGGCCCTCTTGTCATATCGTGGCATTTACGTTCTTTTCTTTTTCCTTGAAGGATACTCTGATGCTCCTGTTGAAGAGTTTACCCAGGGGCTGCTATTTTAATATTTATGGTTTTGGAGATCATTATGAACAAGTCTTCTCGTAAGTTTGAACAGTGCATACAGCACTACTTCTATTGATTCCCCTGCTAAACATTCACCAAAAACCTTAAGATTAAGAAAAAAAAGGTATATGTGGTGGCAAAATCTCCACTTTAGTTCAACTACATGTATTTAGTTTGGAGAAACTCTTATGTTAAGAAACGATAGCCACATTTATTGACATTTCTGCAGTTAATACTTTTCACAACCTGCATTCAGTGTACCAGTAGGACTTCATATTCTTTGGGTATATATGTTTAATATTTTATTTTTAAGTGTGTGTGTGACATTGCACACATAACTGTAATTAGATTATTTTATTTTAAGGCTTTTTACACATCTTTACCAGGGGGACACAATAGATGCACAAAGAGTTTAATATGGACTTTCATAGATAATCTGATTCAATAGGTCTACAGACTTGCAGTAAGTGTGCACTGTTTCTCCAACAGCAAAAGCGCCAAGTACAATCAGAAGAACCTCAAACGGGCTATGAAAAAAGTTGAGGAGATGGGCGCTAATTTGGGAGGATCCGAGATCCTGGAGCCTCTGCGACAAATTTACAGACAGCCCTGTATCCCTAACCATCCCAGACAAGTAATGCACAAACACACATGATGCAGGAAGCTGACACTGGCAGGAAAACTTAAGCCTAACACAGTTCACAGTTACTGCAGGGGTTAGGAGTTTTTACATTTCAACTCTTTAAAGTATTTATGTTTATTTGATCAAAAAATGTATGTAAATAATTGGCAGGGGGAAAGAAAGGTGAGATCTAAAATAGTGAAGTCATAATATAATGCAATGGTATTATTCATATTTTTCTATTTAACTCCTTAAACATTGCTGAGATTAAGCCATTAATTGGATTATGTCGTTTATATTTAGATTTATGACTAAGCTTTTAATGTGTTTAGATAAGTTTAAATTCTGAGTTTATTAAAACATTCAAATTTCAGTGTGGTCAACATCTGTTGGGATTTCATTTATTACACACACACTTTAATCTAAAGTGTAGATTTGTAGCTTAAATCTGAGATGTCAAAGTCCATAGTAGGCAGGTTGAAAGCTCAAAAGACATTAGAGGGAAACTCTGTGCAGTTTGTTTAGACTTTCTCACAGCCTGAATGAACTGCAGACATGTTGTAGAAAATGAAGTTGTCTTTTAAAGTATTGCCTTTGTTTCCTCTCTCTTCTTACTAAATTGCCTCTCTGATGCTAAAACAGATCACTTTAAATCGGTAAAAACAGCAGTGTTATCATCAGCTTATCAAGCTGAAAATTTGCCAGATCCAGTATTCTTGTATTATGTCTTTCATCTGAAAACAGTTTTTCCTCCCTACAGGTTACAATTTTAAATAATTTCTCCTTATTTTTAGCTCTTTGTCTTTACTGATGGTGAGGTGGATTACACAAAAGCTGTTCTGGATGAGGTAAAGAAATACTCTGAATTTCACAGGTAAACACCACTGCAATACAATAGTGTCCAGCTCTGGACACCAGTCTAAATGTTATGTGTTGTAAAATGTGGCAAATTTTACAAATGTGTAGAAAGCTTATGCTTCTGTACTCCAGGTGTTTCTCTTTTGGGATTGGAGAAGGTGCCAGTTCTGAACTTATCAATGGGATGGCCAGAGAGGGAGGAGGACACGCTCAGTTCATCATAGGGAAAGAAAGGATGCAACCAAAAGTGAGATATAACTTAAAAAGATTTGCATGTTTTACTTTTTGCATTAAGAATAATTTAATTTAATTCAGTCAGTCGTGTGTTTTTCCTTATTTAGGCAACTTCCGTGCATTAACAAATGCAGAACACTAAAAATGCAAATGGAAAACAGAAAAAAAAAAAAAAAAACTTTGATGAACTCCGAACAATACAAAACAAATTAGTAGCATCAGTTTAAATAATAAATTTTAATGATTACATTAATGATCATTTTTTGGAAACGACTTCAGTTTTAATTTTTAAGTTTGTGTTTAATTTCACAAGTCAGGAGCACGCACAGACAGAAATGTTTTTTCCCAGAAAAGTCACACAGTTCAACCCAGATATTTACACACACTGAAAAAAAAAGACAAGTAATACTAAAAAAACCCCCAAAATACTTAAGTTCTGAAAATCTATTGAAATGTTTAAATTCTGTTATTTTGTTTCGCAAGAGAGCTAAAGTGACGCCATCAGAGCCTTTCCGGTAACCTGAATTTAGTTTTCAAAATGATATTCTCTCACTATTCATGTTCACAGTTTAGATATGATAAAGTTATTGAGAGAAAGTTAAAATTTCTCCTCAGGTGATGCAGTCCCTGAGATTCGCCTTGCAGCCGCTCGTCACTGACATTTCATTGTTGTGGGATTTACCGGAGGGTGTTTCTGCCACCGCTCTGTCTCTACCACTTACAGCACTTTTCCAGGGTCAGAGGTCACTGATTTTTGCTCAACTCACCGGAGAGGCAAGCAGCAACACAGTTCTGGGATTGACTATAAATGTACTTCTCTTTTGGTGTACAATCAAAGTAACAGATGGATTTCCTTTGTGCTTTCTCAGTATTCTGAAGCAGCTGATGGCTGTTTGACGGTGAGGTTTACCACAGCAGGTCATCCATGCCAGAACCAGCTGCACTTCTCTTTACAGCCTGCATGTCATCTAGACTTTGATCAGAAAGAAGATTTGCCATTCACTTGGTAGTGTATTAACAACTCTGGTGATAAAATGTTATGTTTAAAAAGTAATGGTTGCTTTTCATTTAAATTTAGACCGAAAAATACACCTGGAGCTATATTTTTCCCTCTGTGTAAGGGGAAATATTTTATTTATTATTTGCTTTGTTGCCGCGCAGCTCCACAATCCACAGGCTGGCTGCTCGTAATCTCATCCGCTCCCTGGAGCAGGAGCACAGGGAGCATTGGCTGCAGCCTGAAAGAATAGAGAAGGTGGTGGACCTTTGTGTCCAGTCTGGAGTCAGCAGCATCTTCACCGCCTTCATTGCCGTCAACAAAAGCAATGAGGAACCTGTTCAAGGTCCGCTGATCTACAGGGAGAATCCTACATACAGTGAGTTATTTTACATGTGGCTCAATCTGAAAAGAGGCATTGTTTTTAATGGTTGCATGTTGTGTGTTGAGTACATAATTCTGATCAGAGGTCCTTTTGTTGGTACTTCCTGTTTTATGGCTGGAATGTAATGTTTTTTTCATCTAATGATGTATAACTCTGTACTGTTTTCTGGTACAGTGCCAGTGCTACGTGACTATGGTCTGTTTCATGGTTTAGGGGGTCAAACAAACAGTAAGTTTAAACCTGTTTTGACATTTTAACTGTTTTTTAAGAGATCAGACTAAGTTTACGGAGCCCCCTGGGGGACATGGGAATTTTTTTTCTTTTCCGTCCCCTCGCAAAACCGTAAGACAGCGTGGGAATGTTAAACATTTTTTTTAATTATTATTATTAGTTATGTGATAGAACACAATGACTTTTAAATAATGTATTCTTTACGGAGAATAAATTATTTACGGAGCGCCCTGGGGGGCATGGAATTTTTTTTTATTTTTTATTTTCCGTCCCCTCGCAAAACCGTAAGACAGCGTGGGAATGTTAAATAATTTTTTCATTATTATTATTTATGTGATAAAACACAATGACTTTTAAATAATTTATTCTTTCTTTAGTTTTCAGACGCATTTGCTCGTCCATCAGAAAAAGAACATCAGCTAGTAAGTTCGGTAAGCAACAAGCCCTGACATTTCTTCCTTTATATGGGATGGCCTGTATGTATTGTCACATTTTGGCCTGTAGAGGGCACTGTTGGATATCTATCTGGCCCGTGGGAGATTGGCTGGATTACTCATTATACTGTTTCACCTTGCTAATTTATTATTTTTTATTTTATTTAGAAAGACAAGTTTCAATCACATACAATAATTATAGCGTTACCCATTTGAGGTCGTACATGTGGTGAAAGCATGGAATCCAGGTGGTTTTGTCCATATTGCCTTTCTGGTATTTTTTAACAGTTTTAGTTGTAAACGGTAATAAATTTGAACAAAATTGTACACACACAAAAAAATAAAAAATAAAATAAAATAATAATAATAATAATAAAAAATAAAAAATAACTAAAAATTGGGAATCGCACCACTTCAAGCAATAGAAGATCTCAAGAATATTGAATGGTAGCACACATAATTCACAAGAACAATCAAGTGAAGTCTGATCTGACTGGTTTTACATACTCAGTCCATTTGGTCCAGATCTTATAAAATTTACCTTTTTCAAGTTGAAGGGAGAAAGAAATTCTTTCCATAACATAAATCCGATAAACTATTTCAATCCATTCATCCACAGTAGGTGAGTCCGGTTTCAGCCATTTCCTGGTGATGCATTTCTTACTGGCTGCCAGTAGGATAGCCAGCAGCTTTTTGTCTGAATTGGTCCAATTGTCCAACCGCAAGTTGCCCAGATACATTGTTTCACATTTAAATGGAATGTTCACATTAAATATATTTTCAATGTGTTTATGGAGCTCTTCCCAATATGGTCTTATTACCTGGCAGTCAATTCATCAAATGTGTCATTATCTTTATATTTACAAACATACTTTTTTTATTTATTTAAAAATTATGAGTAAAGAATTTATTTTTTAAAATCTATTTCTTATCTTCAGGAAAAGCTTGGAAAAAGAATCTATTTTCAGGTAAGCAACATATTTTTGACTCAAGAAACATACAGATATCAGATGTTTATTTAACATGGTTCAAAAATAATATATATTCAACATGTGGTTTTATTTGTCACTTTGTGCTTGCTTGTATTTATCTCTCTGAATGCATGAAGTAATCACCCGAAAGGCTCGTATAAATGTTCAAAGACATTGCCACATTCCCCCTATTTGTCTTTTTTTTGTTTGTTTTTTTTACAAATGAGTAAAAAGCCATGAAATAACTGCGTCTCTTTTTCTGTATAAGCACTCGAACCTACACCTGCGTACTTGAACTGAAAAATCTAGAAAAATCCACCCCTTAGTTTAGGCAACTATTTATTGAGATTGGAGGTAAAAAGTCCCACAATAACAAGTAATTTTGTTTTGACAATGACAGCAAAGGGCTCAGTATGTTTTTCAACCATGCATTGTAAGCATACATGTGTGTTTTGTGTGTGTGTGTGTGTATATATGTATATATATATATATATATATATATATATATTATATATATATATATATATATATATATATATATATATATATATATATATATAATTTTTGTTCGTTTGTTTTAAGTGTTTGATGTTATAAATGCAATTTGCATTTACAATTTTAATTCTATACTAGCAAGCAGCAGGATGGATCTGTCTTTTTAACGGCAGTCTGCATTATCGTATTTTCAAATTTATGCAAACATGTTTAAGGTGTTGTATTTGTGATTTCAACTTTTGATATTCTCTTCAAAAACGTCTGTTTGTGATAAAGGAGACTGTGAGCCCACAAAGCCAGCCAGAGATCCACTGCTGGAGCTCGTTTCGCTGCAGGATGCCTCTGGCTGCTGGCTGCTTGATCCATGTTTGGCTGCTGCTCTTGGCAAAAGCATCGAGGAGTTGGTAAAAACAAGGCCTTCATCGGTGGGTTGGCATCACGTAAAAAATGAGCTATATTTGAGCAGCAAAATGAAGCATGAAATTTGACAGCAAAAACATGAGGAAAAGAACATAACATGAACTTAAAATCACAGAGAAAACAGATTCCATATTAGATTTTCTTTTATTTTTCCAACATCTTTTTTCTTTTATTTTGGTGAACTAGGCCGAAAGGAAAGTGTGGGGCACCATTTTGGCTCTAATTTGGCTTCATGGATATCAAAAAGATGTGAAGGTTGAATGGGAACTTCTTGCTATGAAGGCTGCATCGTGGCTCAGAGCTGAGAAAGGTAATCACTGTCCTTAAATGTAAACACCAGATTAAGTTTCTTTCTTGGCACACCTGCACTGATGTTTGACCTTATTGAGACATTAATTTATGTTTTCTTTCCTCAGCTGTTTGCGTGACAGTGTGTGTGGAAGCTGGAAATGTCCTGTTGGGTTGTAATGTGACCACTGATGCTCTGGGACTCTGAGGTTGCTGTATTATTTGTCCCAGTGAAGGGAACCCTGTAATTCTGTTACAAAAAAAACCTACAGAAACAAACTCACTCAATCCACAGACACCCAAATACCTCCACACTCCTATTCAACTGACAGTTGCGCAGTCCCTTAAAGTTGTTTTATATAAAATTAAATGACGATTCAAATGCTCCACCTATAACTAAGCTTAATTTCTTTGCTTTACTTTCCCTCTCAACTTTTCCTGCACCACTAGATGAATTTCAAGTCATATTTCTGAGGTTGCAGTTAGGTCATCCAACTCCAGTCATTCAGATCTCAACTTCCCTCTGTCATCTCTGTAGTCCTTTGGCCCCTCCTCTTCATCCCTTTCTTCCTCCCCACAGGACATAGTTCATAAATTTAACACCTGATTTCATAATTTTGCAACTGGCACCCAGTTGTACCTCTCTAGTAAATCTAGTAAATCAATTCTTCCAGCCTCATCTTTTTCCAACTGCCTATCTAAAGTAAAATCTTGGTTCACTTCAAACTTAATGATGATAAAACTGAAATTCTCCCCGTTGGTACGAAGTTTAAATGATCAAAAGCTAACAAAATCTCTCTCACCAGCAACAGAGAGATTTTGATCTCTATGTTGAGGGAAACCTGAGGGGAAAATAACTCTCCCCTCAGGTTAAGAGTCTGGGTGTCATCCTTGACAGCACATTATCTTTCCAATCTCATGTTAATAATCTTGCATGTTTCTATCTCTGAAACATAAATCACCGCCACACCTCCCTTTACTCTGATACTGCACCTGTCTCAGATGCAAAGGACAAAACACTTTATATAATCATTACAATATTGGTTATTGTTATCAAAAGGTTTTCTAATATTTTGCATAGATCAACTATGTTCACATTTACTTAGTTTTTTTATTCTATTTTGTATTGTCTGTGCTATTATTGTGAAGTGAAAAATGTATTATCTTGGTTTACCTGTGTGTCCATCTTTAATTATTCTGCAGCTCATTATTGATTTCATTGGTTTGTATTCACAATGTAATTAGAAAAAAAAGAGAACCTAAACTGCATAATTTATTAGCAATGAAAAATTCTGTCTCTAAAATCTTTTTCTTCAAAGCAGGTCTACCTGTCATGTACTTTTTTTTGTAAAGTGTGCAGTGACTCGTAAAATCAGAAACAACATGTCCCAGCGTCTGAGATAGCTTTCTTTGTACTTTCTCTCAGATTTCTTTTCTTTGAAACATTGACTTTGAACTTTATTTGCATACAATGGAACAAGAGCCAGAAACATTTGAAATATGTTTTACTGACATAAACCAGAGTCCAGCCCCCCTCTGTTTGGGTTTTAGGCGACTCAACCAGATCCTGAGTGACGAGACTCATGAAGGTTGGCTATAGCATTCACATCACCTGATTTCAAAATGATAGGAGTTTCTATTTTATTATTTTTGTACCTTCTCCTTTGAACTTGGATTCTCGGGATCAATAATGAATTATAAATTTAAAGCAAGATGACGAATGATTTAGCCAAAAGGTAGACACAACCAAATGTCTATCTTTGACATCTTAATCAAGATCACTATTGCATCTTGATCTTGATTACAAATATGTCATCATTATAATAATGATAGTTCATACTATTAACTAAACCTTGCAACTGAGCAATAGTTGGACTCTATAGAGAAAAGAAAACACAAAGGAGCCTGCTGGAACATCCTCCTACACAAGGTCATTGCTGCAGAATCTGGAGCAGTAAAGCTACAGCTCTGATAAACACATTTATTGAGCAACACAACATGAGACAAGAAAACTTTATATTTCACAAGTTGAAATACTGCACACTTAAATTATGTAGATTTTATATCATGCTTTGGTAGAGGAGTTGTATTAGGAAGGCAACATTTTCTGTTGAGGAGTAAGTTTCGTGTCACTAGTTATCTTTTTAGCAGTCCTCCGTGATATTAAATGGTGCCATAAAAGGTCCAGATTGTAAAATGTAAAGGATGGAAGAGGAAAAGTGCATACTAATACAAAGCTTTAATACAAAATGTTAACATGCATCAGCCATTACTGCATTTTATTCCGAATCAAAATCAAAGTTAATTTTCTGCATTTTGAATGGAGGGTATTTACAAAAGTATGGGCTCACCCAGGGTGCCATTATTTCAACAAACAGCAGTTTTATATGATTTGTGAAACTGCGTCTCAGGTTCACACTGAATGGTCTGAAAAATGAAAATATCCAGCAAGCAGTAGTTGTGTGATTGAAAATTTTATTGGTGCTAGAAAAGATGCTGGAAAGACAACAGAAACTAAAACGACAAATGTTGCTTCCTCTAATGACCTTTGATCCCAGTATTTTAAATGCAACTAGTCAGGTGGAAAATGGGTAGTGCTGCTGTCAGATACTTTTGGAGACCTTACTGTCAACTGAAGTTGTGAAGGCAAGATGGTACTTGCAGTGTTGTATGATTATGTCAAGAAAAACTAACTGCATGAAAGAAAGGCCTATAAATAATTGGGCATATAGGCTATGACAGGTGCCATCAGCTTGCCCTGACTAATCTTCTGACACATCACTTGTTAGTACGACAGATTTGGGCCTATGGGGGAGACATGTTACTATGGCAGACACCATGCAGCAGTGATACCAGCTGTCACAATCCAACACCTGCCAACACTCCTGTGGTTTGGATCATAAAAATAGTTCTTCAATCTGTACAAGTAATGTATGGTTTGGGTATTCTCCTTTCTTTAATGTAAGACCTTTCATTCAGAGGAGTTTGAGTTCATGTCCTCTGCAAACGTGGGATCTGAAACATTATTGACTCAAACAAAACAAATGATTTCACTGTTCAGCAACATGATGTTCTGTGTGTTGACTGCTCTCTGTGTGCATATACGCTACCATACAGGCTCCAAATGGTCACTGCAGCTAATTTTATCTGAACCTTTGGCAGAACTCAAGCCAGCACTTTTTAAACCGGTTTCCAAGACAACGCCAACCGGTTGGACCAATTAGAACAAAGGAGACCTAAGAATTAAGCTGTGTGGAAATCAAGGGAAAAGCATTCTCAAAATTAATTCAACAAATAAAAACAGTGTGCCTTGCACAAAGAATGACCAACACTGTGAGTACTCACCTGGTCTGCTTTTCGCTATTAATTAAGCAACAAAGATTTCATTAAACCCGCTATCCGCTCTTGCTTTTTCTCTCTCAGTCAGACTTCTCTGTCCATGTGTGTTGCTAGAGCTGCAGGCAAAAAAAAAACAACAAAAAAATCATCAGAATCAATAAGAAACAGTTTAAAGGGGCTGATGTTTTTCTGTTTAGAACCATTAATGGAAAGCTGCAGCCTCTGAGCTGCACATCAGTCACATACCGCACACATGCATCTATATGTGCAGCTGAATTGATAGCTTTTGTATTGCAAAAGGGAATCCACTTTATTGAATAAAACACAACCATTATCCCATAGTGTTCGCTACTTGAGTGTGTGTGCCACTGACCCTGTGTGTTAGATATCAGAATCACTGACCTTTAGACTAAACCCTTCCAGCACAAATCTTCTGAGGTTAAAGCAGCGAATTCACCAATCCTGAAGAAAGTCACATCATGTTCATTGTGTATGCATGCAATTTAGCATTTTTGGAATATTTTATGTTTATTTACCATCAAAATATGCTAAGCAGATTTTAAAAAAAACATTTTTGTTTTTTTTGTAACTCCCATTGCATAAATCACATGCTATAAATGCATACCATGCCTTAAATTGTATCTATACTGATTCAACATCTCTAAATGTATCCCATTATACCTACATTGTGTTGGTATTTGGTGTTATGGACCATCACACAGTAGTGCAGATTTTTTGAAAAACAGAAAACTGCATGGTTTTAAGCTTTTTTTTCTCCACAATTATGAATCTGAAAAAACATGGAACAGGTTGAGAGAGTGATGTAGTCGTGAGATATGGTTTGTGCAACCAGCCACCTGCAACACTTAAAAACATAAATAAGACGCAGAAAATAAAAAAAAGCAAAAAAACAACAACAAAAAAACAGAATTAAATTTTGAAGCATTTGTTTGGCCAACAGCAGGAGGTTAGTATCTCATGCTTTGAACATTTTACACAGCCCTATTGGCACAGTCACAAACTTACCAAAACAATAGAACATCATGCTGTGACAGTTGTCATTCAGTTCAATGCTGGATAACAGCCAGCTTAAGGCTGGGAAAAAAAACTTGAAAGTAGGGCAAAGGATTACTACTGCCCATTAGGACAGTAATTGAAAACTATGAGCCATAGTACAATGACATGTTTCATATCAAACTGTACTGATGTGCTAGAATGGCAGGAAAAGTCTGGACTTAAATGCAGTGATAAAATTTGACAATTTGCATGTTAGTGTTACCAGGGAGAGAACTGAAACGTGCAGGATGCCGGCCCTCCAGGACCGACTTTGGGCTTAGAGGGTTAAATTAGAATAATTTAAGAACCTGGTTGGGACCACAATAACTCACTGAAACCCTGGAATTTTGTTTTTTTGCCATGTCTGTACATGTACATATAAAGAGGCTAATGTGATCTTTTTGTCTCTGTCAGATATCGATGTGTCTTGTCACAGGTTGTGATATTTAAACTTTTCGGTGCCCTTATCTCCTCCTCCCTCTTTGTTCTTATTTATTTCCTTGTCCACCAACTCTGTTTTGCTCATTTAGTTTGTCCTTTTCTGCCTTTGCCTAAAAACATAACCTGCCCTTTTCTTTTCTCCCAACCTCAGTTTTTTTTTCCTCTGTTTTTCATCATTTGGCCTTAAAAGGCTTTAAAGGAGTTAGGCGTAGCGTTCTCCATGGTAACACTGTCTCCAATTCTTTCGCACACACGTACACACACGCGCGCACGCATACGCATTTTCTCACTGTCTCTCATCTCATGATGCTGCCCTACCCTGGGCTTCAATGCCGTACCCACCCCCTATATGTGCTCCGTTTCCCCTCACTCTCTCTCCCTCTCTCCTCTTGTTTCCCACAGATATACACACTCACCATCTCTTTCTCCTTTTTTCTGCTCTTCTGCTGATGCTGCACCATCCACTGACTGCGAGATGTTCAGTCCAGCTTCTAAAGGATCTGCAGGGGACTCAAGGTAAAGCTTTCACACTTGTTTCCTCTGGAACAGAAATGAAGCAAAGATGTTAATGTTGATTTTTTTTTTTTTTTTTTTTTTTGGTGCTGTTATTGACTAGTGACCACAGCTCAGAGGAAGCCGAGTGACTGATTGAAAGTGTGTGTGCGGGTGTGTGTGCGCGTGCTGACTAGAGTGAAAACTCTCCAGCTGGAGAGGAAGGATTCTGTTGAAGTAGTTGCAGGTTTTCTCTCCCACGTGTGCTCTGAGTCTTTGCACGGTTAAGATTGAATGAAAAATAAACTTAATTCCATCTTAATTTAAGTGAAAAAAATCCTCCAAAACATCTACCTGTGGATTACAGTGTGTGTTTTGCGTGTGTGGTCATGTGTAAGAGTGTGTGTGCAAATGGTTAGAAGTAAAAGCCTCGGGAGTGCAAATTCTCCTGCCCATTGTGCTGCAACAGTGCTGCAATGTCTTCTTACGATGCTCTGGTGGTTTATGACATGGTGTGGGGATGGAGAGGTGGGGGCATGTAGTTATGGCTTTTTGCTCATGTGTTGAGGCGTGTGTGCGTGCGTGTGTGTGTGTGTGAGTGGGTGGGCGGATGAGATTAGTGATTCTTAATATTTTACCAAATCAACCCCAAAACATAACATCAATGTCTTTACAAAATCACATTCAAACACAAGAGAAAAACATGACATGTTTGCATACTGGTGTGTTTTTACATGAGCATGAATTTTCCAGTTGGGTTGCCTCTTTCATGTTAATTTGCACGTACAGCACACTGCGGATGTGCACAAATGTGTGAGTTTCTCCCTAAGGAAATGCAATCTTCACTGGATATTGTGCCTGGGGACAAACACTGAAAGATACTGCTGGTAGTATTCCATTAATGCAATGTGAGGCTCATAACAGCAGACATTAAACATCCTTTAAAATATCTGGGTGAGCTGCAGTCTTGCGAGTTAATTGTTTTCATTAGAGCTGACGGTTTTATTTTATGTCCTCTTGTAATAATTTCAGTAGAGTTTTTAACAACACTGTAATTGTCTTCATGTCATTTAGTATTGTCCACTCACACAGAAGCACCTTAAAGGAAAATTAAATGACAAAAGTCAGAACTGATTAGTTGTTTGTATTAATGAACACATCTGACATAAAGTCTAAAGATTCACAGTGGGAATTATGCACTGGAAATGAAAATTGACTGGAGAAGCAAAAATGTAAAGAAGAGGCATAGTTCAATAATATTCATTTAAATAAAATGTAGAATCAAGTGCAATTTTTCAAAGGATGGAAAATAGGACCCTTCAAATTTCTTTGCAGGCCCCAGTAAAAATGTGAAAAACTTGAATTTGCTGTTTTCTGAGGGAAGAAATACAATGTAATACAGAGGAACGCTTCAAGACAGAAGAGGGAACATGGCCTTTAGGCTAAAACAGCTTACTGTTACACATACAGTCGAGACCAGATTCTTTAAAAGATTAAAAAAGGCAACTTTATTTTCCTTTCTAACTATCTGGCACTAAAACGACTGAAATGTTTTCTTTTCCACACCAGGAAGGATTACCAAAATTATTTCTGTCAAATACCAGAAGATTGAAAGAAATTATGTTTTACAATTTTATTTTCTTTAAATACACAAGTTCATAAGCTTATTAGAAACACACATTGCAATTAGGTCATTTATTTAAGAATATAATTTGCAACTTTACTTGAACACAGTTTTTTTTGTATTATGTTATTTGAGCTAAGATTAGCTCAAATAGTTGTACACAGAGATGCTATTGAAAAAATAAATGAATTACAGAAGAAATACTCTTTCAGGTCACACCTGCACTTCCTTCTACATCTTTTTCTTTATGTTTCTTCCTGTCTGGATTTTTGTACCATCAGTCCTTCTCTGAGCAAACTGATTTGAAATATTTGTATGCAGAAGCAGACTGGGAATGTATATTAATTACCATTTTCTTTAATTACCATTTACTAAAAGTTATCTTAAAACTGCCTAATTAAGCATTTTTCTCTCCTCCTCAAACATAAAAGAACATTTTTTATATTTTAAGCTCTTATTCAGTACAGTCAAGAGAACATAAAGCTTCCAACGTGAAGGTCTCTTGATTTAGCGTTTGCTAATCTCTTACAAACAAATGATAAAGAACTGATCTGAAACCAAGCAGAGCTCACAGTTTCAGATGAGTACTGATTTGACACCAAACCTCCTTAAATGCACAGCCTAAAACTTATTTAATGAGCTTTTTTTTTTTATTTTTTATTTTTTACATAATCTCCTCTGAGCTACATATTCGGTAAAATATAAAGATGTTTTTTAAAAACTGCACACATTTTAAAGAAGTGTGAAGATTTTTTTGTCATCCTGTAAAATAATGATTACCTCATAATCAGGTTAAAAAAAAAGCCAACTGGATTTTATTCAGAGAAAGAGATAGCGTTCTGTGTAAAGAAAGGGTGAATTTTCCATTTTGATTTCTCTAATCTCAACTAAAACTAGATGAGGACAGATTTGTTTGCAGCCATGGTAAAGAAATAGGAAGAAATTTAAACTAAACTCAGTTATATACTTCCTTAAAGTAATAAAATAAAACCAATATTTTAATCTGAATATTTTTTCTTCAGTTATAGAAACAGGATATAACTTTCTTTAAATCACCAGTGTTTTTGTGAATCCTTCCTGTGACACAGAGTTTTCTTCCCTTGTACTCCTCAGCTAACCAGAGAGGTTTTCTACAGGAATGAAATGTTTACTAAAGAGTTTTGTTCATCCAGTGACGACCCATTTTCATTGTGCAGTATGGACCGTTTAAACATGTTCATCTTCATTTTAAATGACAAAAAGTTTTTTTTGTTGTTGTTCATCAGCTCATCTGAACAAATCAAACATTCCTAGTTAATGTCCCAGTGAAGTTGAACAAAATGCACATTTTTAGGTTGTGGTATGACACAAATTGCTTTATTCTGGCACCCAAACAACCAGTTGAAATATGGAAACTGGTTGTCTTCTTTTTTTTTTTTTTTTTTTTTTTTTTTCCTGGAACTGTCTAACAAGAAGCTTTGGAAATGTTCTTCTTTTCTCCCTTCTCGTCCTGGTCAACTCTACAGACCAGTCACTAAAAGAAACGGGTCTCTGTCATATCATGTTTATTTTTCACTGACACAGAAAAACATGGATTAATAATTTCATTATTTCTTCCTGTCTGCATTACAAATTCTTCTTGTTTTTACAAGATGCTAAATGTGTTTCTGATAAGATTTTCTGATCAAATGAGCAGAAATGTTATTTGAAATCCAACCACCTGTTTCAGTTCACTTCACTGGAAATGTAATTTAGGGAAGCCAGGATGCACTAGAAATTATACAATCTGTCACCGTTTTGCTTCAGCACAAAGACAGCTTGTCAATATGCTTATACTGCTGTTATAAAAAATGTCCTGAGCTCAGGCGAGCAGTCTTGAAGTGCAGCCTGAGACCGCTGACTTTGGAGTTTTAATTTAGACATCAAAGTACCTTAATCATCACATCAACCAAAAGAGGCAAAAAAAGAGACACTTGACACAGCAGGGCCTGACTAAAGGGCTTGACAAATTATCGCTCTGCAGAGCCAAGTGGATGACTAGTTCTGTCAGCATCAAGGTGTCCTTTTTGCTGTTCATTCCTGCATGGACAGATAGTGGCTAATCTGCAGCGTTCAGGCTGAATGAAGTCAGGGTTTGTCACATCGACTTAATTGCCTGTTCACAGATGTTGGAATTCAACTAATGTCAAGATATGTTCCTCATTTCCCCTTCTCTGCTTGTCATTATTATTCTCGTTCATAATCTCACGTTTATTTTTTTGTCCCAACTCTGTTTTATTTGTCTACCTGCACTGCAAAGAATTGCCTCCTGCACCAAACGGCGATCCTCCTTCCTTACTTATCGTGATTTACCCGCTTCCTTTGACTTAAATTTAGAATCTAATGAGCTCAATTTTTTTTCCTGCTCCAACTTTTGTAAGGAAATCAATGCAAACTCTGATACAATGACAAATGAGTCCCCCGCTGCAGAAGGGCATTCGCTTGAAACCACCGCAGCGTGTGTTTGGATTTGTGTGTTTTCCATTAAGTGGAAAATGAAATGCTGGGGAGGAAATTGCCTTGTTCTCAGGGTGAACCTGATTAAACAATTTTTCTCTGGACTGAATGCTTCCATGTCCCCAATAGTTGATGTTCCTCATCCAGCGTTTGTGTCACAACGTTTTTGTGTGTTGGCCTCCAAAGCAAGTGCGTAAATTAACTGGATGTTTGACTGATGAATGCAGCCTGGAAGAGTGCAAACTGGTGCATGGGGAGGATAAAGGCAGCTGTGGAAGCCGTGGGTTGAGCAAGTTGCGTGCGTGCGTGTGTGTGTGTGTGTGTGTGCGCATGCATCAATCACAGCGTGTTAATTTTAGTGTGCAAATTTATGTGTGATTATATGAGAACATGAAAGTGCACACACACATCAGAATGAGTGAGTGAAAGCATTTTGAGTGCACAGAAATGTTGGTTGTCTTTAGTTGCACTTATGGATATACACTCATTTGCGTACATGTGTGTGGCTGCGTGTGTGGGTGTGTGTGTGTGTGTGTGAGAGAGAGATCTAGAAGAGTGGGCGTTGGGTGGGATCACTGTCACTTCCATTAAAATCCACCAACAGAGAGAATAACTGTAGGGGCAGATGTAGGGAAATAAAAATAGATTGGAAGGTTTAGACAACACTGGGGACAAGATGATAGAAGAAATGTACAATATCAAGAAGGGAGGATAGGTTAGTTCCGAAGCGTTCTCCCAGATGATTGAGAAATGAGCTCCACACCTCACTCCTGGACTGGGTCATCAGCACAGGTCTCCAAAGATACATCCACACATCTCCTTATTACACTAACCTCTGGTTTTTGAAAGTTTGTTGCCTCTTTGACTTTATACTGGTTTGTTGCCACCAATTTAGTAAAACGGAGTCATTGTCCACTAACATATTCCAGTTAAAGGTTAGATTTTCAAAGGCATCAAAAGGGGAGAATATGTCTTTAGGTAAATTTTGTTTTGGAGAGTCGAACATCTTGCATTAGAAAAACTTGCACATCAACCTGTTTTTTCACACTGAAACATTATGCACACCTCTATGCTGTGGGAATTCTTCTCTCAAGCAGGGACAGAGAAACTGATCATGATGAGAAGGTTGAGCTAAATGCAGTTATCCTGAGAAAAGTGTTAGATTCTGTAAATGTCTATTCCAGAGGAAAGATTCAACTTCCAGCAAGATGGCAATTTTGACATTCAGCCAAAGCCACATGAGATGCTTTATTTTAAAGACTATTCCTGCCCTGCGTTAGAATGGCCCAGTCAAAGTTCAGCTCTAAAATCAGTTGACTATCTGTGGAAAGGATGAAAACTGAAGTTCAAACTGAGATTGGGTGAAGATTAAAACATGCGCATTGGAAAGGTGCAGCTGGAGTTCAAGTCACACTTTACAGATCTTTATTTTTAAAGGAAAATGTTACAACCTCATTTTTCCTCTACCTCACAACTGTGACTGAAACATTGAATTTTGTGATTGTAGCATGACCAAATGTAGAAAAGTTAAAGTATTTTGACATTTTTGCATTTGTTCTGTATTTGGTGAGAATGATTTTTGATGGTATTTACACAATTTCAAATAAAATATCTTTCTTTTGTTTATTTCTTTGCTTTAATGTGATATACTCTTGTTTATGCCCCCCATTCTGAATTGTGGCTCCATCCTGCTGACTATATTAGTCCTTAAGCTCTTGGGAAACTGATTATTACAGGTTACGCCTCGTAGGTAAAAAAGAGAGAATAAAGTTCATATTGCAGGCTAGAAATAGTAACAGTGAAAATATTTCAGCACAAAATATAGAACAAGGGTATATTATTTTATAAGAACAACAGTTCAGCAGCTGAGAGAAACAGTTCAGCAGTTTAAGAGTCTGGCTGATTTGGCACCAAGGTGATTTCCTATGAACAGATACGAGTTTGAATCAATAGTTTTTCTATTCTTGTGTGCTGGATCTTTATGCCACTGACACAGATTAGTGGATTACATGATAAGAAACGCCAGGACACTTGTGGTGTAAAATATGTGATATTCGTTCGGCTGTCAGGTTTGCTCCCTCTGTGCTGCTTATCTGTGTGCATCCCCGTTGGTGTCGTGATCGATGGTGATGGATGTTGATGAGACAGGAGCCATTAAAGCAGAGCATCAGCTCCGTCTTTATTTCAGCAGCCCTCCTGGAAAACCTCATATAGTCGAGTAACGTATTAGAAACAGAAGGGAGAGACAGGGAGGCAGAGGAGCAATAAATGAAGGCAGAAAAAAACACTCTCTCTCTCATCTTTGCAAGTTTATGTCACCCAGCGGGACTCAGTCTAATGGTTAAATGCATTACAACATGGTGAGAGGAGAAAGGGAATACTTGGGGAGACATTGGGAAAGGGGCGGGGGGGAAAGTAATAAAGATGGCAACATCACGACTAGGATGGAGTCTCATGGCCACTGGTGACAGAAAGTTATTAAGGGAGTGGGAGAGGAATAAAAGCAAAATAAGACAAATGGGAAAAGGAGGAAGCTGAGACGGAGCATGAATTTATGAAGACAAAATATATTAGATTACTGAGCCTGTGGTGGATTTACTTTACATACATAATACACCAGTGCAGGCTTAGTAAAGGTCATGAGCTGTTTGCTCATTACATAAATATCCTCCTGAAAAGTCTTTCTGTTCATTATATATGTACGTGTGTCCCGATAATGATGGATGGGTTCCCACTCCTCTGTTATGCAGTGTAAATGTAAGGAACTATTGATGACATAAGTGTGGTTAATGGTGCAGCAGTCTAATTCCCTCTTCCCATTCAGTGTTAAAGTGAAGACTTTCTCAGTATTTTTCTTTAGGAATCAAAAAAACTGAGACATATCGAATTCAAAAGGTTTTCTGAGAATAAAAAAGGATTTACTTTATGTTATGAATATTATTTTATCCATTTGTACATTGACTCAATTCTTGTGTGTCTATAGGTGATTAAAATAAGAAGCTTTCCTAAAGTGCATACATTTTTAATGCTTTTACATTGCAGTCTGTTTCAGCATAAAACAGATTTATATAAAGTTATGATAAAATTTTAATACTTACACTCAAGTAAATTATGAACATACTGACACTTAAAGACTTGTGAAAAACGATATTATTTTTTGTGCCTTTAAATATTACCTCTTTTTTTTTTTTGTCAGAGTTTATTTCCCACTTTTCTCCACCACCTACACTCACACCTGCACTTGAGCAAGTCAGCACAGAGGAGAGATTAATAAAAACCATTTGTTCAGAAATACCTTTTTTCTGACATCTCACACTCATCACGTCTATTTCTGAATCACAATAAACACAGCAAACCCATTAAACCCGTCTTTGGCTGTGCATCATTAAACTTCAAACAAAGTGCACCATGCAGGCATCATACCAGTCAGTGTATTATTCCATCTGAACGTTGTGAAAAATCAAACCTCATTTGCTTCTTGCAAAGGCCCTGATCACACAGAGCGGTGTTGGCATCAGTGTGTCCTTCTAACAAGCACTTAGCAGAGCAGCAGCCTGCACAGTGACCTGAAGACATTGCCCAACTGGTTGATGTGACGTCACTCGGCCCACTTACCAACACTTGTGGTCACAGAAAATGTGGCGTTTGCTTTGGTGTAAGCGCATGTTTCCCATTTGAGGACAAAGTGAAGAGAGATGATGAATATTCTTTTTTTTTTTTTTAGAACTGTCTTATAAATGAAGATTACAAAGCTGCTACAGTTATCTGAACCAGATTACTGTGGCTGTTTTAAACTCACTGTAATTAGCTAAACTAAGTAAAAATAAGATTTTTTTTTTATTTTTTATCTCAGCAACAGTGTAATGATAAAGCACAATTTCTTATTCTGAAAGAAAAATAAATAGCATTTGTGTCCTTTCTTCCCATAGAGATTAGCTAATCGAGTAATGACTGTGTAGGTCTTATGTTAAACGAGATTCAGTCACTCATGATCAATCCTCAACTATATTTGTTGTATTTCTTTTTACCTTGAGTTCTTATTCTGCTTTCATCGAATATAACACTCGTCTCGACTTACTGGTATTCACAGATGCTGACTGCAGATTCAAGGTTTGTGCATGTCTGTAATTCTTCACTATTGCAAAGGCACTGATCACACAAGACTATTGAATGAATGCATGTAAAAACTGCACACCTATCCCACACTGCTTTGGTTGTTACAGAAATATTTCTAAAGTTGCAAAGAGAAAACCATCTGGATGTGCAGCAGTGATGAATGGCAAAAACAAAAGTTGCATCATGGAATAAATCTATCAATGCAATGCATGTTGTTGAATTGATCCAACGACATGAAACACATATAACGAAATCAAATCTTGATCACAACTACCAGTGTAAGTGTGGTAGTTGTGATCTAGAGCTTTGCAATCATGTTTGTTTGGTCAACTTTGCTGAAATCTGAATGATGGATATGACGCACAACCATGTCACACTCACATACCATGGCTGTCTCAGGAGAGAGTTTTGGAGTGACTTTTTCAGTGACACAAAGAAATGCCTGAATTCATGACAGAAGAAAAAATCAATACTGCACAAGCTGGCAAATTTTGCAGACATTTTCAACATACTGATCAGCCTCAATCTCTCAATTCAAGGTATTTTATTATTTATGTCAGAGACAAAATCACTGCTTTTATGAAGAGAAGAAAGATGCAAGATAGAATAACATAGATGTACAAAGGAATGTCAAAAGGAACCCAGAGTCCCTCTTTGAGCATTTAAACTGTTACTTCACTGATGTCAACACTGATGTCTGGGATTGGGTGCATGATACATTTTCACCAGGTGTGGCAGAAAATGGTAAAGCAGAAGAAGAACAGCTTTTGATGTTATTCTGTGACATAGAACTGAAGACCAGATTCCATCAGGCAAGTCATGTCTCTTTTTCAAATTACTGTCATGGGTTGCTGAGGCTATGCAAATATTGTTCGCCTTTACCTATGTGAATCATCATTTTTAACTCTGACTGTAATGAAGAATAAGTACAGGGCTCATTTACAAGTGGAAGATGATCTGAGCGTCCGTTTGTCATCCAACCCTCCGAGAATAGAGACGCAGTGCTGTGAGAGACAGGCTCATCTTTCACACTTATTCAGGAAGTTATTGAGGTTTGTGATGACTGGATCAGCTGAATGTAATAAAGCCCAAAGCAAACATCTGATGAGGCAAAATAAGTAACATATTGATTGTTTTAACATTAAACCAATTAAAAAGGATTTAAACTGATGGCTAAGAGGACTGAATAGGCTCAATTGAATTGATCCAGTGTTTACTCTGTTAATTTTTGGAAGCTTTAAGATTTGATATTTAAAAAAAAGACACTGAAAATTATAGCCTGAATAATGTGTTAATGTGTTATATCATTTAATTTCTATAAAGTCTAAATTTCTATAAAACATTTGGGGCATTTTTTAGTGGAAAGTCCCTACAGTGAGTACAAAATGCAGCTTAAGGATTGTAAGAGTGTCTTTAGAAAAAGTTTGACAACCCTTTTTGTAAACATATCTTCCACGTATGATGTGTTATCGGTAGCTCCTCCAGAGTTACTAGAGCTACTCTTGGTTGCTTCACTGATTAAAGGTTTGCAGCTTCAGATTGTGAGCATCTGTGTCTTCATAGGTTTGTAGTCAGGCCATACCATTTCAGTTTACAGGTTATTTTATATTATATGAATTATAAGCTAACTCTACTTTAAACATTTTCACATCTTTCTGTCTAACCTGCTGTATTCCTTGGTCTTCATGAAGCTGTGTTTTCACTGATGTTCTCTGAAAAACCTGAGGCTTCACAGAACATCTGGAGTTGCAACAAAAATTACAACAATACTCTTTACTAATAAGGTCTGAAAGCAGTCGGTTACACAGGGCTTTATTTAGAGTTGTCACAATAAACCACATTTGGTTTTAAAGTCTTTTCAATATCCTTTAATAGCTGTGGCATCCCAAAGAAAAGATGCTATAAACTGATAATGTTTAGACAATAACATATTTTAGTGTAACATTTCAAAAACTGTGGCATCATGTAATGCTACCTCCATCTCCAGGGGTTTGTGAAGGATAAGGTCAGTAACCCTTTTAGAGTGTTATTACCATATGAAAGAGTCTCCAATATGCAGCCTGACACCACATAGCAAGACAAGCAACAAACCAAACCCAGAGTATCACTCAGAATACTGATAGAATGGTATCTTACTGCAGTTATATTCTCAATGTCATTTCGCTCATCTATAATATGTGTATGGTAAAAATATTAGGTGTAACTTCATACAAAGTAATGCATCAAACTAGCCCAATACTGCACCATAAATTAAATTCTGAGTAAAGTAATAACACAATAATCTCGGTTGTTTAATGCACCTGTGGTAATGCTGTGTTCCTCTGCTGACGAACTTTTGTGTGTTTTACAATATTATAAGTTGTATATATATTTGAGCAATTTGATGTAGATTTTTACCTGCTTTAGAAAACTTGCTAAAGCAAAATGTTGTAAGATGCCAACCTTTGCAGTTGTGCGCTGTCTGTTGTTATTTACAGTTTAGTCGCAGTGTAGTGTCAACCGATGAAAATGTTCTTACATTTTAAGAGTGAACAAAACCATGATTTCAGAGACATTTAGGTATTGAAACCCTCCATTACCACACAGGATTTCAGGTCTATGTTCCCTGACATTTTCTTTCACAGTTGGACTTTAATGAACATTATCACCTGTAAACCACTAGAGGGAGAGTGAGGTCTACATTCAGATATGTCATTCTCACTTCACAGATATTGTTTTTTTTAAACAGCAGTTTCTCGGTTCTTTGTTTTTATTTCATTTCTTTTGCTCATAATGATATTCACAAACTTAGTGTTAGACTGATTCCTCTGCGTGTGCATGTGCACATCAACCCCACAACACACAAAGATGATGTTCATAAGCAACTACACACATGAATACAAACTCCATGACCTATATATTTCCAGTTTGAATTCTAGTGAAGGTTATCATTAGTGTTGTACTAATGGAAAAATAGAAAACTAATGTGTTTCCTCCATTTTCACACTTAATTTCTGATAGAAAATGACATCTGGCCACCTATGTAAACTGGCAGACGAAATGTCCTATACTAACTCCAGAGGAGATGCAGCGATCTGCAGCTCAGGTGGGGGAATCTGTTGAAAGGAAAACGAGCAGCCATGCACCCCATAAATCTAACCAAAATGCAGTGGCAACAGAGCGCAAGAAGTCCCTTTTGCTGTTTGCCATGAGCCATGCAAGAACACAGCAAAGCAACTGAAAAAGCTGATGCAATCAGACCAGTATTGAATTTTTTAGACTACATATAAAATGCTGTGAATAGTGGTCACATCCTGAACACATCAACCTCGCAGTGGAGCATGATGGTAACAACATGCAGTGGCCATGTTTTTTTGTTTTTTTTCCACCAGAAAGACAGAAGCTGGTCATGAGCAAAAGACATGAGACTAAGGCAAGGGTTCACCTTGCAGCAGCACAATAACTCAAAGCAAACAGATAAACTGAATGTTTTTGGTGATTTCCACTACTTATGGTGCGTCCACACCAAACCCGTCACGCGCGTCAAAATCGCGCGAGGAGATCTCGTCAGCTCCAGCCGTTGTTTTCCGTTGGACTCGTTCGGCGCTTTTGACACGTCAAAAGCTCAAAACGGCTCAATTCGCTCGAAACGCGCCGCAGCGGCCTTCATCGTGCCTCCACATAGACTTTAATGTAAACCAGATGCGCCTGATGCCTTAAAACGGGTTTGGTGCGAATTTGTGTAAGACTGACACAATCAAACAGCAGATCGAAATACCAATGGGAATTTGTGACAAGATGAAATTGCTGCTGACAGATTTGCCATATACAATCTGATTGTGTATGCTTGAGTGGTTCTAGAAAAATGAATGAGAAAAAAAAACAGTCATTACATAGATGCAAAGGATTAGTAGAATCCTGTATAAAACTTGCAGGAGGAACTAAAGTGAAACAAGCTTCTTCAGTGATTTACCTCAGGGATAATCATATATTTTTGTAAATGTAAAACACATTGAAAATTGTGACATTTCTGTTTTAGTTGACAATAAAATCCCAATAAAACACATTTAATATTTGATACCAACTTGCCAAAATAACATGATGTGCAGTTATCTTGTAAGTGACTGCATAGGCAAACAATCCACATAATATTAATGCATATACTGTCAAATTAACGTTTGACAGAGACAAAACAAAGAGTGGCACTTCAGAAAAATAACAGATTTTAGATGTTTTGAGTCAACACTATTCTGAAACCTCTTCAGTTATTCTCTGGCAGTGCGCTGGTTGCAACCCTGAAAGTGAGACCTCTTGAGTGAAGAGGAAGGGTGTGAGAAAGAACACTCCCTTTGGTCAGCTTGTGTGAGGTTTCTAACTATATACGGCCTGCTTGTGGTTTTGCTTGACTAATATACTTAATATTGTGAAACACACTCCCCTTAATGCAGACCCCTGCAACACACGTCAAATAGTTCACAAACTTAACTGTAATTGCATGTGGAGTTTGGTATTACATATGTCTAGTAATACTATTCACATCAGATTAGAAAATAAAGTTAATCTCTTATGTGTGGAAAGTGTCTATTTAAATCTGATCAGTGTATGAACTTATGTGGTTGCATTGTTATTTTTGTTTCTTTGTTGCTTTTACAGAAACGCATCACTACCATCATTATGATTTACATAGTGCAATCAGAAACCATTTTTCCAGGTGTATAAAGATGACCAAATAAAAACGTGTTGCAGTTTTGTTGTTGATGATGATGATGATGATGATGATGATGATTATGAGAGTCCCTAGCCACTCTGTATACACAGTTCTTTGTGTGTCTGGGTGTGTGGGAAACAAACCCACAGAGTCAGTTGGAGGCTGTGGCCCCTCCTTACCTCGCTCCTCCCCTCTGCTGACATGGGTATACCTGTATGTGTCAGTGTGTCACACTGTGTGTACAAGTTTAACAGGCTGTGAAAGCCAAAGAGCAAGCAGTGTTGCAGGAAAGTCGTTGACTGGTCAAGTGGGAAAGTGGAAAACGACCAGCCCCAGAGAGGCAGGTGGGAGAGAATAAGAGGAAAGAGAGAGAGAGAGAGAAAAAGAGAGAGAGAGTGGAAAAAAGAAAGCAAATAGAGTGAAGACCAGAGAAGGAGGGAGGTAAAGAGATTGGGTCAGATAGAGACAAAGTGCAAGAGCGCAGAGTATAGAGGAGGAGAGACTGACAGCAGAGCATTTCCCAGAGGAAGGAGGCTGAGAGCAAGAGGCTGAGAAGGTCAGACTGACGAAATGCTGAGGAGGAGAAGAAGTGCCACATTCAGTGGATTTGGATGGTATGTTGTTGCCTTTATGTTTCATGCTGTTCATGTGTATGGTCACAGCTGTTCTACATTCACTTTTAAAAGATACACATTGCTCCAATCTGCTGTTGGTGGTGGTGGTGTGCAGCTCTGGGTGGTGCACAGATGTAAACTTATCGCATGAAAAGGAAGGATGGGTGGAGGGCTGTGTCACTATGTGCCTCAAAGTCACACCTCTAACACTTTGTCCTGTTGTTTGTCAGCCTGCTTGTGTTTCTGTGAGAATGTACTGCTGTTTCACTCTGTGCTGTCTCCGCTTAGGGAGGGATTACAGCAGTCAACAGGCTGCTTTGTCTGACTGCTGTCTGTTGTTGCTGCTGCTGTCCTGCCAGGACACTCAGCTCTCTTAATGTTCTCCTGCCTGAGAGAAGTTCCCATAATGCAGCACCATGGAAGCTGCCAGGAAGCCCATTTTAGGGCTTTATAGGCTCACACTGTTGGATGGAGTGGGTTGTTTTGCTGTTTCCCTTGTTGGAAGTCTTTTTGGACTGTAGCATGTTGCTTCAGAGCACTTTGGCCCCCAACCCCTAAACTCCACAACGACCCACATCTAGGCCGAAACAGTGTATCCTGCATGACGGGTTGGAGTAACCTGTGTCAGATAAAGGTGGAGGTCACATTACATGTGGCAGAGCTAATTACAGACTATTGTGTTTAGAGATATCAAAACAAAACAAACTCGCAGGACATTACAAATTTTAATAGAACATTTCTGCTGAAATGCATAACAGACGTCAGTTATCAGTTAGAACCAATTGGAGTAAAGTCAAAATGATTTTTTAGAGAAATATTTAAGAACCTCTGAAAATAGTTGACAGAAATGTTCTTTTGTGAGTCCATAGTTTTTGTGAGGATATTTACATCAAATTCTGAAATATCCCTTTGTATCAGTGACGAATCCCACCCAATTATAACAGAAAAAATATCCATAGACTTACAATTTCATGATGATAATACTGTAAATGACAGTAAATACTATTGTATTATTAAAAGGTGTTAATTCTTCCAGTTCAGACTCACTCTTCTGCATCATTTAAAGTATCACCTACGAAAAAGACGACTTTCAAGTTCATAAAAAAGTGAGAATAAGCCCGTTTGTTTAACCATGTTTTAATTAGACCTGTTTCAATTTATTTGATAGAACTTTCCACATAACATCCAACTAGCTCTGTGGAGGCAAATTTTAATTCATCCCAAATTTGTATGACCAATGACTTGATATCTTTCTTGCATTGAACTACAAACATTTGAGGATAAATTGTTTTGCCTGCTCTGCCTCATATGCACATAGCTTACAAATGGCTATTAAAGTCTCCAAAATCACCCTTTGGAGAATCTGTGTTTTTATTGTAGTATTAAATCATTAAAATGTCAACAGGAGGGAGGTAAAGAGATTGGGTCAGATAGAGACAAATATCTCAATATTTGTCGACACCAATAAGATTTCACACAACCAAAAGCATATGACAAAAAAAAAAAAAAAAAAAAAACATCCAAAGCCAAGTGACATAAAAACTAAATTCCTGTGTGGTTTGTCCAATAAAAATTATTTTATTTTTTATTTTATTAATAACTCAAAAATTATTTTATTTTTTTACATTTTGTCAAAACCCAATCCTTGAACTTAGTCATAAAAAATATGGAAAATAATACATGGTTTTGCAAATATTTTTGAAATGAAATCTAAAAAGTAGAACATGTTTTATAACTGGCTCCCAACGTTAATGTGCATTGTTACTTTTTTCCACTCAAAGTTTTACTACTTCCATATCTGACCAAAGCATCTTCTTCTACATGTTTACAGTGTTCATGAAAACCCACATATCTGACACTCTTTAAATAAATGACTTCTTTGTTGTTTCACTAAAGGCAAGACTTTTAAAGTGTATGACTAATAATTGTCCGACTTAGAGGACGCTGTGCATCTCTTCAGCTCCTCCAGAGTTACCATGACTTTCTTGACTGTTTCTCTAATTGATGCTCTGCCAGCCCCATCTTTCAGATGACATGCCTGGGCATGTATTTGTAGGTGTGAAGTTGTGTTATATTCACAACATGCAACACTTTTCAGATTTCTATTTGTAAAAGAATGTAGGCTTTTCCTTCCACCTTCCGATTTTGCAAAAAAAAAAAAAAAAACCCTCAGAAGTTGTAATGTAACGTGATAAACTCAAGAGATGTAAATATTTTTGCAAAACAGTGTATGTGGCATGCAAAGCAATAGTAAGGACAAACATTAAGTCTCAGAACCGTTAGCTTAGAATGCTAGGTCCTTTGTCACTGTATTTCGAACCTTGCTCAGAAAATAAAATCAACAACTGGGGCATCTGAACTTCACTGCTGCTAAACATGAAACAGAATAACATTTTACAATGTAGTTAATCTAAATGTTTGACCTAATCTTAAACTACAAGTTACATTAACTGTCCTGCTAGCTACAGCTAAGAATAAACCTATTTCCCTGAGCTTTGAATATCTTATAATAAAGAGTTATTATCTTGGTAAGCAACCTCGTTTAGTGTATATCGGCTTTGTATGAGTCTCTGTTGACGTTATGCTGATGCGTCACCATCTGTGACATCCGTAAGAGCTGGAAGACATTCAAATTATATTTAAATTATTGATGCTGGCAGCTACAGCTGTAAACATAGCATGCTTTGTGTGTTTACATGTTTATCTACAACTGGCATTAGGTGCTCTGCTTTAGAGCGTTTATCCTGAGTTTGTTGCTCAGAACAGTTTGCTCTTCAGATTAATGGAATAAAAAATGATGGGAACATAAGAGAAGGATCCAGAAACACATGAATGGTAAACCCCTCCCCCCCCCAAAAAAAACAACAACTTTAATGTCTACCCTCACCATGTTTTTACCAGAAAGCTGCAAGTGAACCCAAACATGAAAATAGAGTCATGCTCTCCCATGTTTATGGTATGAACAGCATGTATTGAAACAAGAAGAAGGCCCCTATAAACTCCAAGAGCGTCCAAAACCGGTTCGAGTAGATTGGAGAGAAATAACCTTGTTATGCGAGGATGACTCTGCTTTCTACCTCTGCTTTTATATTCTCTTGCCTCTACAGTGGTTGTACTTCAGGCTTTGCTGCACCATTGAAAATTTGTGCATTCATTTTCACCTTTGTGACCTGTTTAGTGTGGCTGCGGTGCAATATTTGTAAGTCATGTAAATTTATACGGCCTGCCATGAGCTCCAGAGAAGAGCCGCATCAATTAAGATTAGATATGCTGCTGTTTAAAAGGGCCTCATGGAAATGAGGTTCTAAATCTAGGCCCTCATATTTCTTTGTTTCACTATAGATAAAATATGAGCTAATATTTTATAACTGGTGCCTTGAGAAATCAGTAATATTTCCTTTTGTTTTTGTGTGTCTGCCTTTTTTTTCTCCCACTTCTTCTCCAGGATTGACAAGTCCACTTTGTCTGCACTGAAAGGACGGTAAGTTCTTTCCTCATATCCTGATTGCAGGAATTTCTCAATGCTTAAGATTTTATATGTTTGATATTCCAATATTTGTCTGCCACATAAAGATGCATAATAGATGTAATTGTGCTTCTGGGAAAAATTCCTGTAAAGCACTGATGCATAACAGCTCGCCAACCTTCTGACCAAACTGCTGTAACTAACAAACTTTCCCATCTTTTCTTCCATTTTGCACTTTCAGCATTCGAACAAAAAGTCTCATCAGACTGTTTAGTGTTGTGTCTTTTACTGAAACAACCCACAAGAAAAGACATCTTGAAATCAATACACACATCCTACTCACAAGATTGCGCTCAATCTTTTGAGTAGGATGCATTCTCAGTCTCACATCGGTGAAAAATTAACTACGCATTTCCCCTCCCTCTTTCCTTCCCCACTTTTGAAATTAGAGCATGTGCCGAGTAAAAGTCACGTCTATTTTGGCCTTGTCAGGCACAGAGAGAACTTCAGCAGACTTATTACACTTTTTTCCTAAATGTTCCATTAGTTGGAATGAAAGGTGTTTTTCTGGCAATCACTGTCACACCAAAACACTCGTTGTTGTGACAGTGTTCGGTAGCGTTTGAGCCGAGAACATTACCGAAGTTGACCGAGGATGTCAGTTTCTCTGGATCTCTTCGAGTTGTTGCGGTTTACTCCCACATGCATGCTGCAGTTGCATTGTGGCTCTCACTGCCACCAAAATAGAAATTCACACACAGGGTTTGACAAAGTCTCATTTAATTTAATTTAATGGAGCTGCAAAAACAGTTGTATATAACTGGTCTTATTTGTTTGCTGCTGGCGGTCTGATTTATGTTTGGTTCTTGCAGGAGTCTGATTCTGTGACCTCGCTCAGATGATAAACAGATGGCTCTTGTACTTCACCTTGATTGAATTAAGTTCATGACATCTCTTAATGAACATTTCTTAACATTTAGCTGACCTTGTGGTTCACAAATAGGAAGGGTTGAGTAAAGGGGTGCATTCAGAGAACTGTATGATTCTTTGCATGAGGTTCAGGAGGACTCCTGTTTGAGAGCAGCCTCTGTTTGTTAAGGCAAACTTCTCTCAGGCCCTGCTGAAGGAGGTTGCCTTAGTGATGAGTTGCAAGGGGCTTTTGTGTGAAATTTCTGTGGAGGGTTTTGTATTAACACACACTGCAAAAACCCCTCTGCCCAAGGAAACACACAACTTTCCTAACCACCCTTCACTATGTTAACATTCAAACCTTTCATGTATTGTCTGCATTCTTCAGATGTCATCCTATCTTCTGCTGTAGTCACAGTGGAATTTTAACTATTGTGACATGGATGTAAAATAAAATGTAGCTTCTCAGCAGAACGTTCTAATTTCTACACAAGTACCTCCACATTTCTCAGATATGTGAGGGGAATTCACCTTTATTTGACAAAGGAATCTATTTCTGGAAACCAAATTAAATTATCTTCTATTTTCTTAGGCAAAGATTTTTTAAGATGTTCTCATACAACACAACACTACCACAGTATTCATCGAAGGTCCCAGAGTCCTAGCTACTCAAGTCTTTCAGAGTGTCCACCATAAATGATTCTTAACATGGACAGACAACAACAGTATTTAAAAATCAAGAACAATTTTTTTTAAAATTTATTTCCTTGTGATTGGTAGATGTGTTTCTATGTCTCAAAGATTTTTTACATCATTAAGTGTAAAGATCTTATTGTCAGGAAAATCAACAGTCAAAGTTGAACTCTTTAATTATCCAGAACATGCTTATGGGACACTATTAAAATGCTGCACTGAGGCTCCAAATCCCTCAAGGACAACAACCCTGAAAACGGCACATTAGGCACAGCTGCGTTTCTAAACAGAAACCAAACAGGTCTCTGGTTGGTGTGGAACCCCAAGCAGAACTCATTTGTCCTCCATGTTCACAGAAATGGGCCTTGGTGTCTCCCCACCCGGCCCAGGTACCTGATCTGGAGTGGCTCTGAATATCAATGAGTGAGTCGTGACTCCTACTTGAGATGCTGCTCTGAGTGTGAGTGAGTGGTCCAGATGTTTGATCCAGGTAATAAACAAAAAGGACAAAGGAGAGCACTGTGGTGAAAAGACAGGCTCAAAGGGATATGAGCAGACACAAGGTGGTGTTCAATCTGTAATCTGCAAAATTCTTCATTGTTCAACAAAGATTTTAAAATTGAAAATGAATATTTGATTTTGGATTTTGTAAAATAAAGCATATTACATTATCAAAGCCCTTTTGCTCCATTACTCTGGTAAACTGAAATGAACTCCAAGCTTCAGTGTGCTGTTGGTTTGCTTAACTCTTAATGAAAAATGAACAAGGAGATATTCACAGGGGTAAAGCCCACACAGAAAGAGAAGAGGGGGAAAAAAAAGAAAGGTGAAATAGGGGGCACAGTGGAAGGCCAGGGAAAAACAGACATCAGATGGATTGCTCACTTAAAGGTCTCCCGGTTTTATCTTGTTCTTTCTTTCTTGCTTTGTCCTGCCCTGTGTGTTTTCTCCTCCTCTCTTGCTCTCTATTCTGCCTCAGTTCTCCAGCTGTCTGCACTCCCCCTTGTCATTAATCCCTCTGCACTCTCCGCCTTCACTGGACACACAACACCTCATTAATACCTGCATAATCAAACCGGTGGATGTGTGTGGTCTGAGCGTGTGTCTCTGTGTGTGTGCAAACACATGCATCTGATTTGTCTTGGAGTGGCGGTGGGGATGAATATTAAAAGTAGATGAACAGGAGCTGTAGAGGAGAGAGGAAAGAGGTCAGCTTCCTAATATTTAGAGACGATGCCGCGCAAACTGTGGTGAGTACAGCTGTCTGCTGCTTCTTTTAAGTAAAGTTTAAAAAGTACCTTTAAATAATATTATTTTTATTGTCCGAGTTATAGTTGTTAAAGCAATATGACTGGTGGATGTATGTCATGTGATCTGCACTCATATTGTGTTAGTATTTTTTCTGCTTTTTCTATAATCTACAGCTCAAGAAAGCAAATATAGAAAGACAAGTGATCCTGAGAGGTGTTCCAGTTAGAAATGATATGGCAGTAAAGACCACCATCTTTCTGAACTTCTTCAGTGACATGAAGGAGTTAGAAACGAAAATATCAATAGCAGGATAAAATAGAAAATGTTATGCTTCAGTCATGCTCTATGTAGGTATTGACAGTGGTCATTTCACTGAATTTATTAGCTTTCATGAGAAAAATATCTAAAATTACCTTGTAGCTTTCTTTGAAGTTTTTTCTTCACTCTCCGCTCCTACTTTTATACAGTTTTTCAGGCTGTAATCTAGAAAGGCACACAAACAGCCTTATATTTAGTTTTTTCCTACCCATCCTACTGTCATTGTTCATTTCTATTCTGTGAAATGTAAGTGTTTTGAACTTTTTTCTACATGTCATAATAACTGACACCTAACATGACTAAAGTCAGATTTTCCATGTGAGACTGTATAAATTTACCTCCGAGATAACAGTAGAGTCCTGCAGTTCAGTATTCATGGATTCGTAATACAGATTTTTTTGTTAAATATAACTCAAAATTATTTATGGAAACTTTGGCAATTTGCCATTTTCCTCGAAGTGCTCAAAAGAAAATGCAAATGTAGAAGCTGGAATATCTTTGCGCAATCAAAATTTAAATCCTATTGCCTGCAATTTGCATAGCAGCCAATCACATTTGGTGTTTGAACAAATGAAACAGATAGTTATGAGCATTTTTGAGGGCTTGCAGTGTTCTTGGATTTTATTATGTGGCTGTTGTTCAAAACGCTGAAAAATATCAGGGATCCACTGTACCAAAAGGCTGTCAATGTTTCCAAATCCACAAGAACCCATGGAAAAGTTCAAAAACTTAAGAGGATACAATAGAGCACCTTCACTATGTCTTACCTGTCTTACCTCTAAGAGGTAAGACAGGAATAATATTCAGTGAGTGAACTGCATGTTTCAACTTCTCACCAACAGATGCTTTTTACATCTTTTGTGCCTGTTTTAATTAGAGTTCTTCTTTAACTTTTACAGACTCTTACTAAATAGCTAATTGTGTTTTGAGTCTTTTTCAATCAGTAAATAAAGTCTACACAAAATTTTGTTGTCATTGTTTAGCAAATTAGCTGACTGTAAAAAGATCTGAGTTTTGGTTTTCTGACTTTTATCAAGCAGTTTGGTGTTTTAATGATTAGGGCCTGTTTAGCGAAATAAATAATGATCTGCTTATGATTGCCAGCTAATATATTTGTGGATCTCTCTGATAACTTACTTGCTGGATTTTCAATACGGTCCACTGCTCTGCTTGGACACTATGTCCCATTTGTACATTCATCTATGCTAATAACAGAGTCTGCAGCAAGCTGTTGCTAATGAAACACTGATACTCTCCAATTACTTTTTCCAACCGCCTATGTCCTGAGATCAAACAGAGCAGCTGTTCACATCTGCGATGTGTTACAATCACAGAACACCATGAACATGAACATGTTTCTTCTGCAAACATGTTCATGACTGTGTGGTCAAAACAAGGGAAAACACTAAATTGGGTCATTTTTATTGTTATTAGAAAATAACCTTTTTCCGAGGACTGCCTTGTTCTAAAAAAAAATCCCCTTTTGTTTTAGTTTTGTCCAGCCAAGCTTTTGGGGGGGCAGGTGTAAATGTTATCTGATGGCCCCATCATGGAAAAGAGCAAATGGGCTGCTTCTATTTCTGGAGCCTGGCATTTATTCTATCTCCTTGTGTGACTTCTATATTACAGGCAGCTATGGTGAGCTGTGACCAAAGAACAAACATGAGCCTGAACGTCTGGCTGGTATATTTACTTTAGATGGGAGCTTATTAAAACCTGAGGCCTTGGTCTGCAGCACAGAGGAAAAGAAGCCGTGATTAGTTACATGGACGCTGTTTGCAGGCTTAATGAGCTGTCATCTATATTGTGCTCTACGTATCGGATGCGATTGTTAATGTAGTATACACAGTTACATCCAGCTGCCTAATCTAATATAAGCCTGCAGTCAGAGGCAGAGATAAAGGCGAGGAGCAGTAATGAAGGACAGAAGTTCAGTGAGGTTTTATCTAATACACACTCGCCCCGGGTGAGTATCGCTCTCAGCTGGGGTTAATTACAGGAACACTAGGTTTAATGTATCCACGACGCACACAGAACATCTGCTGGATCAGACTCCACTTGTTGAAACAGTGCAGTCTGAATTTGATCAATTCTGTGTGTCTCGGAGAGATTGTGGGGAAATGATACATAAAGCTTGACCGAAAGGTTTCGGACGTGTTTGTAGAAGTATGAAGTGGGAAGTGGTAGAACTCCACCCATCCTTCAGAGCTCAGGGGAGGACGTTGCACTTCCTGTTGTCAAGTACCTTCACTTCCAGTTTGGTTACACCACAAAGAATGACACATTTTCCAAAATGTGACCTTTCAAATTGTAGAATAAGTTGCTTTCAGCTGAAATATGATCTAATTCCAAGACCACCTTCAAACTAAACACCTTGTTAGTCATCAGTAAACGTCTTTCATGTTGGCATACTTCTCAGTTTATTTTCTCGCATGTCTCAATGAGTCCAGAAGAGAGATTTTTTTAAATTTAAATATTTTGTCTCACTTCACTTTCCTGTGACCTCAAGAGGGGGCAAAGTGCATGTGTTTGTTTTGCTTTGACTGATGGTGGGAAAGTAACCAATAAATAAATAAATAAATAAATAAATCAGTGCTCTTCAATGAAAGCAAGTTCAATGAGACAAAAAAGTCACTAGAGGGCGCAATTTCTCCACAGTCACAACTGCTGAAACAAGAAACGAGCAGTAGGAGCAGTCCCACCTGTTAACAAGCAGTCAGTTGTTATAAATAAATTTGGAGAATTGTACGAAGAATATGAGTAAGAGTTATGGAAGAGAGAAAAATAGAGTTTTATAAAAACATATAAATTGTGCATGCTAATCTAAAAATAAATAACAGTAAAACAAAGCTGGACTTAAAAAAAAAAACATTCCCTATTGTGAAAATTTGTAAAATGTATTCTACACAACTAAAATACAAACAAAATAAAAACTTCAACATCCTTGATATGATTGATGCACATTTACCCCAGCAAGTTCATAGACCGATAAGTTGCCCCTATGAAACAAGATCGCTGCGTTTTCCCTGCCATACCCTAATACAGCAGACTACAGGGAGCCACGACTGTTGCCATAGCAGCAAGAGCTGATGATCACCTGAGGGACGGTCCTGCATGGTTCATTACCATGGTGACTGGTTGTCTCACCTCATGGCCACATTTCATTGCCAGTGCATCTAAACATAACAAGTGGAAGGAGAATCTGACTTGTAGCGCTTGTGGTTGCAGAGTTCATGTGTGTTTGGGTGACACAGGAGCAAAACAAAACATACTTCATCCAAATGTCCAGTTTTGACAAATGTCTAGTTTTTCTTCATTCACAACTATCTTGAGACCAGCTTGAAGGGATCATTATTGGCTCCATATTATGTGCTTTAATCTCCACAGCACCATGTTTGTCTGAAGATTCACCAAAAGCAGCATGAGATAGCATCGGCAGTGCATCTTGTAAACAGAAGAGCACTTATCATGGCACCAACACAGACACCAGGAAGTTTCAGCCACCTCATTGTCTAAACTGGCTACAGCAGGCAAAATGGCTGCCGGCTGGATGGGGAAATCAAATTATGAGAGCAGTGAGAGTAAAGCAATACAATAATGTTGGTCTGATTCTGTCTGTATTTACTGGAGGGATCTGAGATTGGTAGTCATGCCTTTAATGAAATTTGATTAAAAGGTCACATGAGGTCTTGGACAAAAGAAGATTAAAAAAACTTCAGAAACTGACTTTTCAAATAGAAATAGTGGTTCATACATGACTAACTCATAGTAGGGCTCTCCTTTAGATGGGCATAAGGGTTCCTCCTGTTTCAGTATTGTAACAAAGGCAAAGCTGTTAGCTTGGAGTTACAAGAGACTCTGATGTTACCAATGTGTCCCTGTAATAATCTTTAGAACCAACATTTATGCTCAGGTGCACCTCGGAGCAATTTTGGAGCTGTCAAAGTCTCTAGCATGCACGTTTTGGACTGAGTGAAAGACGTAGGAGCCCCTAGAGGACACAGTCACACACAGGCAAAACATGCAGAAAGCAGCGGTCATGACTTAAACCTAGATCTAGCTTGGCTCAGGTCAGCATTTTGACTCTGTGTTCTGGTCACATGACTCATTAATAATGTTAATTGTGTGGCAAACGCTTATAAACAATAATTATTTTTCCTTAAACTCAACACTTTGCCCGATACACAAAGCTTTCTCTGTATATTTCAGCACAGGCAAAGAGCAGATCACATGATGGGAACTGCAGCAGCCAATTCAATCGTTGTTTGTGAATGTCATTGTGACGAGTCATATGAATTAGTCATGAGCTGTATATCAACAAAGCCATGCGGTGGCCATTAAAGATGAAAATAGGCTGGATAACAGACACATGTAAGGCTCTCTGGGAGCTTGACAGACATGATCAAAAAGCAGAATAAGAACAGATTTCAGGAGCTCAGTTTCATCTGAAACTCTGATAAAATTTATTTAAAAAATAACTTTATCTGGAGTCCAACAGATCAGACATCCCTACCTATAAGTTAAAGGGAAAATCCAGATAAGGCAGCAGATTGACTTAGATCCAGTGTTTCTGTTAGTCTATGACCAAGAGAAATAAATTAAAACATCCAGACTCTTCTCCCTCTGCGTCTCTAAAATTGATGTCCAGCAGTGTATCTACAAGGACTCTGCTTGATTAAAGCAAGTCTTGTTACTCTAAAGTCCCCCTGACAACCAGATGCCTCTTAGCTTTTGACAAATATTTACTTCTTGCCATTTCCCTGATACCACACACAAACACACACAGTCAGGCACACACTTAGACACACAGAGTAGCTGATAAGCACACCATCTGGCCTGAGTGCTGGCTGTTAAGGGCTCATAAAACCGATCCTCACCTATTCAGAGGGAGAGGGCTCCATGAGAGGCAAGACGAGTAAACACCAAGCACACCAACCCACTCCTGCTTCTGCATACACGCAAACACTGGTGCACATTCCCTCCCACGTCCAGGTTCTCCATTTGATGGGGGGGATGTAGGAGGTGAGAGGATCAGAGGATGTACCTGTCCTAGCTCGGTGAATTTCTTCATAACTGCTGCCTTCACTGACTCTGTTTGAGGATAAAGACGTAGAGAAATTGATTCTGCTGACTCACAAGTTGACCCGAGGGTTACTTCTCCCGCACATGGGCAACTTTGTGAAATACATAAGCGCTGGATTTATGATCTAAACAATATATTCCTGCAAACAGAGAAATTCAGATGCTCCGGCAATAGATTTCTGTTGCAAGCAGTAATATAGTTATGTAAGCCCAATTATTAATGCATGTTTGAAGACAGATTTTGATCTGTCTTTCTTCACTTCTCCATGTTGTCAGTCTCTGACTGTCTCCTTGCCAACACTAACAGGAAGTGTTGCATTTGGAAACCATCTTAGGGGGAGGTTTGAAGGCAAGCTTCTTGATTGCTTTTTCAGCAGATTTGCACTCAAAAACACTTGACAATAACTAACTGCAAATTACAGTCTGTCTCTACAGCTTTTGAGACCGAGGTGAATGATGATGGAAAATTTAAAAGGGAGGCGCGAACAGGCAGTGTTTTGCTTAGTGTGGTTTGAAAAAAGGCATGGAAAGCAACAGAGAAACTTCTATCTTCTACATAAACAGAGAGAGAGAAAAAGCTTTCCTCTCCGCACTTTGATCTTTGACATGTGCTGTCTACCAAACCAAACAATGATACTATTTGTGTCTGAAAAGAATTAGAAAGAGCATCACAAAAAAGAAACAAAATGAAGAAATGACTATGTAAAACTAAATGTCACCTCTGTTGAGACTAATGAGAAGGGGGTCAGAGGAACACTGCAGGAAAGGACAGAAGGGGGATGTGAAAGATTGTTTTTCTTTTTGTCGTCTCCGTTGTGAACTGTGACCCTTGGTGGCTAAAAGCAGGCATGTTAGATTCTATGTGTGTGCGCGGGTGTGTGTCAGTGTCTTCGCTGTGACCCGTGAGGTCGTCATCAAACCTCCTTGGCTCTTGACAGATGGTTAACAGCTGATGGTCACAACCATCCTGTGATTTTAAACTTCTCAATCCTATTATTTTTCTTTTATTGTCAGACAGTATCATATCCTGGTTATACATTGTAAGATTCATTTTAGGTCATTAGAAGAGCATTAATCAGAGTGGTAGTCGAGAGGCCAATAGTAATTCTGGAGGAGCTGCAGAAATACAGAGCTCAGGTAGGAAAGTGTTTCGCTGGACAACTTTTGCACCGCAAAAATTAGGCTGTTATTGAAGAGTGGCTCAAAGAAAATTTATGGTTGAGAAAACTATAAGAGGTCCTGTTAGCGGTCCTGTAAGCAGTTTGCCTCGAGTCATGTAGGGAACACAGTAAACAGGAGGAACATGTTCAGACTACATGCAAAATGCTACACTTGTCACCCTGAACACAACATTTCCATGACGCAGTGGTGGCAGTGGGGATGCTTTACTTTATCAAGCTCAATAAAGTAAAGCACGCAACCACATTGAAATATGTGGTTGCGTGGGAGTTAATGACACGATGGATGGGGCTATGTACTATAAAATAAAACCTTTTAGGAGCTGCGAAGGGCTTGAGATCAGGACTTGAATCATTCTCTGGAATGACAACCATAAATGTAAAGCTGGAGCTACATGGGGATAGCTTTGATTAAAGCATTAGTGGTGCAGTTGGTAGCACTGTTGCCTTGCAGAAGGAAGCTCATAGATTCAAATTCTGGTCTGCAACCTCTTTGTTCATGCATGGGTTCTCTCCAGGCACTTTGGCTTTTTCCCACAGTCCACAAGTAATGACTGTTAGGTTAATTGGTCTCTAAATTCCCATTAGCTAGGAATGTGTGCATGGTTGTTTCAATTATGTATAAAAACTGTTACAGAAATTTCAGGATTTATAAAGAAATCCTAGCAGGAACTTCAAAAATCACTTTCCTTGGAGTCACCATGGAAATATACTGTAGGTCTCCAATTCTGTTAGCAGGAGCTCTGCTGGTTTTTGGC
This sequence comes from Poeciliopsis prolifica, assembly GCF_027474105.1. Lineage (NCBI taxonomy): Eukaryota > Metazoa > Chordata > Actinopteri > Cyprinodontiformes > Poeciliidae > Poeciliopsis > Poeciliopsis prolifica. The sequence goes on from NW_026562379.1 coordinate 8,854,051, forward strand.
TGATTGCACACAATGAAACTTTATTTTTATGAAGAAAATGGCCCTTGAATTGACTTTTTCTAGTGATTTTAGAGTGCGTGTGATCTGATTTTACTTTGCAATCAGTAGGAGTACAGGGAGACGTGTTGGTTAATTTCACTGTGAAGCTGGGGGTGTGCAGCCTTTCAGCTGCAGCCCATTGCTGCAGCTGCCTTTCACTATTAGATCATTATCTAGTTGAACGATGCAATGGCTTTTTTCTGGTATTCTAAAAATACAACTATAAAAACTGGTTAAATTGATTTTATGCATTCGCAGAAGTCAACAATTCTTTTGCAAGTTAAATACTTTCAATGTAAAGAGGTCTTAGAAATCATACCATCATCAGGCTGCCGGCCTATTCAGGTCTCAGCATTTACTTTAGGTGTATTTACTAGATTCCGTTTTTAGTTTTGTGATGGCCCATTTTGAATCATCCTACAGTAAACATGGGCAATCTGTTGTCCGAGGTGGGGTCCAGCACTGTTTGGAATATCTTTAAAATATGATGCTAAAGACAATTTTTTACTCCTTTGTCGTGAAAGAGTCCTCATCTGTACCCCTTGTGGATTCTTTCTAGTGTTTTTAAAGCCAAATTTTGTGTGTTAAGATTTGTGTTTAAGGACCTGTTTAAAAGAGTAAATCCCTGTGCAGCTTTTCAGTAATCAACTGTCTGTCTGCATGAGTCAGTTTAATGAACTGAGAAAACAGGAAATTGATTATGTCCTCTGTTGCAACTCATGCCATAATGGCCCCAGATTGAACACAGGACGGAAAAAAAGATGAAACTGCAACACAAACAGAAAGAGAGTGAGCTCTGAAAAGCTTCACTTATCTGTGTGCGTTCTTTTATCGGTCAGAAATCTATTACCTGTTCCTTCCGCAAACTTTGTCTTTAAATTAGAGACAAAGTAGTCTCCAAAATGAATTTACTGACACCTAACAAGCGGAGCTAGACAATTACGTTGCAAATTGGCCTGAGTGTATGAAAATAATTGTCTGATGACATTTCTGTCGCAGTGGAGAGCTAGTGAAGGACCGCATGCTTTGTGATTAACAAAGGACTGTGATCTGACACTGTAATCAGTGCTCACAAAGGAAGAGATACGTCTCCCATTCATCCTCACAATCCACTACTCATATTTCTCTTCCAGCTTTTTGCACTCGTTATTTTTTTTGACCCGTTAGCAGCATTTATTCCTAAAGTTTTACTCCATCACTTATTATTCTGCTTTTTAATTTTTTATAAATTCAGACTCTTATTTTCTTGATTCCTGCTGTTATTGTTACCATTTTTCTTAATGCATTTGCAACTTATTCTTTGTCATCCTTGTTGTGTGTTAATATTTTAAGATCTGGGTCACCTTACCAAGCACAATGGGCTTAGCGAGCTGTCAGAATTAAAATGAAATATTAATGTTTAGGGGATTTTTTATTTATTTTTTTTTTTTGCCAGTTTTTTTTTTTTAACATAGCTTAAACTTCAAAATGAATAAAGAGTGAAGATTTGTGAAGAACAAGCTTCAGGTTTTTCCATAATCTCAGCTTGATGTAGGTTTTGTGTTTTACTTGGTCATTCTAACACATGATGATGCTTTGATCTGGACCAGTTATTGTCAACCTGATGTTCGAATTCAAAAGTAGATTCCTTCGCAGTTTGTTGCCAACGTTTGTCTTGACAAAAGAAATGTGACAAAAAAAAAAACAAAAAAAAAACATGTTTAAGTATGCTGCTTAACAGTAGGTGGCAGTCATGCTCTGTTATGTCAGTTTACACTTATTTTTTTCCCCCAACCGTAGAGGAAGACTTTCAAAATTGTTTACGAGGGATAATTTAGCTTAGCAAAGCAAAGGTATGCATGTACATTATTTGAAATATGTGGTTGCGTTAACCCTATATATTCCATCTTTGAGCATTTTTTTTCTTAAATTGTGACAGAAAAATCTGTCGTTTTGACAGAATACAATACACATCCAAGACAACTTTGTGGAGAAGCGCAAACATTTCCAATTTTGCACACGAAGTAGAGGTAACTAAAAACATCACAAAGTGATGTTTTTAGATGTTTTTGCTCATATGAGCATTGTCTCAGACTTGGATACCATACCCAATGCATCTTGCTAGGTGGAATATGACAGCTAGTTGAAGAGTGATGGAAGCTTCGGAGTGTGTCTGTGACCATTGCAGGTCACAGACCAGTGCAGCTGAAATGCAGAAGATGGGCATTTTGAGGGATTTCCTACCAGTCAGACTAGCACTTCAGAGATCAGGAAAGCTCTCGTTCAAAGAGTCTGGCTGATTTCTGATTACCCCTGCTGGAGAAATGTTCCACAGTCACAGCAGGTGAATCATTCAAATTTTAAGTGCAATTGTTTGAGCTGCAGTCACAATATCTGTCTGTCTGTGTCTGTCAAGAGGCCATGGAGTTATACTTGGTTAAATGTAGATTCTTTACTGACATACAAAGGCTTTTATTTATTAAGGATGAACACATGTTTCTTGGTCTTCAATCCCAAAGTCATTGTTAATGCAGGACAACTAAGTTCCATTTGCCGTTTAATCAACTCGGAGGACATGCTGTCATTCTCTTGACCCCAGGCAAACAAGTTGTAATGTAGAACGGGCAAATGGCCCTAACACTTTCTAATTATCTGCAAAAGACACCCTCTTTGTGCCCTGTGTCAGGTTGATGACCTGTGCACGCTATTTTCTACCTCTCCCAGATGCATGCTGGGATTGGCTCCAGCTCCTGTCAGGCTGAAAGAATGAGTGCTCCAAAATGAATGGATGCACAGACACATCTTCTCCATCCTCCCAACAGTACACTCGCTTCATTAACCCATTCTCTGATTTTTACAAGATGTTATTCACCACTGTTTACATTGACTGTCTTGCATTAAGTCAGTAATTTGACACGTAGGAACAGATGCCTGCATATTGAAGGTCCAGTTGGCCTTGGACTAGATTGTGTTTTTTTCTCCAAATGTAAATACATTTGAAAAGAGATTTAGCCACCTAGTGTGAAATTTTCAACTTGTAACAGGCAATAAACAAGAGAATAAACATCAAGACATTTGTCCAGTGGAGCTGTTTCTTTACCGCTGACACCATACAAAAATGCTGATGCTGCTCCAGTAGAAAAATCTAAACAGCTCAACATAAAGCAGAACACCGAGGGTATAAGACTCTTTGGCTCATAAACTGTGATTTTTTTCACTAGATGTAAAAGCTCCTTTTTAATTTTTCTCCAGGTTTGCCGAGTTGCAAAACCTCTGCAGACTTGCAGGTACTTGTTGTAAAGCAAGCAGTGGTCAGTTATTTCGTAATCTGTGCTAGAGGTTGCAATGAGAGCTTTCAAAAATGACCCTTGGAGTAGTGTTTATTGGAAAGTTTGATTCTTATGTGCAAAGGGTGGCAGGGTTGTCTGTGTCACAGCCTCTCTTGAGACCAGACACCGCTAGTCCAGCTGATGTATCATCCAGCAGGCAGCTCTGGACGATCTGGTGACAGAGCAGCAGTTTGTAATAGGTGTCTGGGCTGTCAAGCACAATATGAATGATTTTGTCATCAAGCTATTACCAATGTTATGGGGGCAGAGAGCCAGTCTCAGCTGAACATAAATCAATTTCCACACCTATAGTTTCAGTTAAAGGATTTTATTTATTGCTTGTGCTGTGACATACTGAGCAGAAGTCTTTAACTCACAGTTCTAAGAAAATCATGATACAGATTTTTATCCGAAGCAATTTACAAACAAGGACATAATGTAGTTAGTATGAAAGCTTAGAATAAATTACTAAGAAGGAAAACATTTGGTCAGCTTCTGCAGGAGGTCGTGTAGAAATTGGCATCTTCCATTGCACAGCGTAACATTAGTTTATCAAGTCTTTGGAATATCGAACGCACACAAAGTGTGATCTGTTCAAGTCCAGTTCAACTTTAAAGTTCAACAAAGTCATGCTGCACTGAAGGATTTGACATACTGGCTATCTAATGGCACTGATAATATACAGCAGTGTTAGATGAAAATCTTTACAAGTATTCGCTGCGTCCTTTCTCCAAAGGCATGTTCGAGTGGAGGAAATGAAATATTGTGATAGTACAAATGACAGTCATCCACTTTAGGTTTAGCAAATATTAATGAGTCACAGCCCTTGGGATAACCAAGCCTAAATTAAAGTAACAACACAACAATTTTAGACTAATTATCTTCGCTGCAATCTTTGTCCCAATGAAGCAGCACAGCTGTGATCATTCCAATAGTCGTAAGATAAGAGCCTTTACAGTTATTACTCGAAATATCAAGAGTCATCTTTGGGCTACTTTGATTCCAGGAGAATCTGCTGGGAAGTGGAGGTTTGAGATTAGATTAACTACAATTTGTCTTTATTGATAAACCAACACAAAAAACATTTTTAATATACCAGTCTGTTCCTCTTGTTATCAAACTAAGAGTTTGCACTTAAACCCTTAGTAGTCCTTTAAGGATCTGTCAAAATGCGTTGAACTAAAACTTCAGAGTGTTTTGATTCGCCATTACTCTCTATTAGCCCATTTTGTAATCTTGTTAGCTATCCAGCTGCTGCCTTTTCTTTTAAAAGCATCAACTTTAAAAGAATTTGATCAAGTGGTCATCATGAGCATCCACTTGGCAAAATTAGCTGCTGCCACATTTGGAGCCTACTCTTGTTGGCTTTGTGGTCAAAGCACCTGGGTCCTTGTGCTTCAAATCAAAGTGGGCAAAGAGCTAAGTTATGCCAGAAGCACTCAACGACTATTAAATACGTTACAGCAGTTTTTTTTGTGTGCATATTAGAAAATAAGAAAAAATAGAGCCGATCAGAGTTTTGTTGCTAATTTCATGATTAATCGTGGTTTCTACAAAGAGCAATAATTAGCAGCAATACTAATATTTTTTTAAAGTTTTTCTTCATTTGATCACATTTTATATTTGGAGCAATGTAAAATGCAATCAAAGGAAGTATTATTTTTAAAACTAACAGTGCACGGTTGAATTTCTAAGCTTGCTTGAACATTTTTCATTAATAAATGGAGTCCTTGCATTACCAACTGTAAACTTTGGTCTCCTTGTTCATATCCTGAAAACTGTAGACTTTCATCTTTAATCTGAGCATACTACATTCTGTCTGCTTGCTTGAAAAATCTCATTCCCTGCTTAAATGTAGAAGCATCATTGAGCAACAACCAAACCTCATCAAAAAAATTGTTTCATTTTAAATAGATCCTTCCTTTAGTGTTGATTCAGACTTCATTTTGAAAGACATCACAGATATTAAAAATAACTAACATTGAATTTTGTTTGCTCAGTAACTGATTCCACACTTAAGATTGTTGTCATTGTAATCAGAGATCAGCCTTTTTCCAATTGAAGACTCAGCGGTCAGGGAGGTCAAACTGAGAATCACTTTGATTTCGCTCACCGTACATTTTCTAGATGTAGTCGTGACTGTAGTTGGTTATCAGTGATCTTATAATAGCCCCATCTAAGTTCTGCCATGGTATCTGCCTGGATTAGAAATCTCTCAGTTTTTGTTAGCTACAGTATGGTGTACTATGGTGTTTTCAGAAAACAAGAAGATTTAGGGGAATGTGTAAACAGGTTTCTACAGTGCATGTGAATGATCTATCTATTACTAAGGACAATAGCAGACTAATGCTGCCTTCATTACTACATCTTATAAGGTTCCAACATTAGAGGTCTCTGTGCAATGAGCTGTCGGCCAACACTGCTAACATTCGGCGAAAAACTCAAGAAATAATTTCCTTAAAGTTCACATACCTACTGAGGACAGATTTTAGACAGGAGCTCTCTAGGTTTCAATGACTTTTTGAGAATCTTGAATGATCTTTGCGGCTTTTTGAATCACAATGTTAAAAGCAAAATGCTGTTTGTCACAGTGTGTAGAGTTGAATGCTGAGTCCAGCCCATTTCAATCTTGTTCAGCTTAACCTGAAGCCTTCCATCAGTCCGTCTTTCTCTTTTGCTATGTGAGTAATCACCATACTTCATGCTAAACTTGGTTCCCCCAGTAACTGAAGAGTAACAGCTATAAAAAGGAGCTAAAAAATAAGTTCTTTATTTTGCCCTGGTTCTACAGAGTGAATGCCCATGTCCATTCAGCTTTGAGCCAATTTGTTCTTATCTTAAACGAAGCACTGATTTCTGATAACAGCTGAGTTTTAATGATCTCATTTTCTATCCGTCGCTCTTAAAGGTCAGGCCTGTGTGTGTGTGTGTGTGTGTTTATTGACCGTCACACATTCTATCCTTCTCATTCTCAGTCTTTGTCCTCCTTCTCCATCTGTTACCTCTTTGCAAACACATGGTTTCTTACTCGGTCGACTCAGCAAGGCCCCCGGGTGTGTGGGCTTCATGCACAGTCAGTGAGATACATGCTCCCAGTGTTATTCATCAGGCGACATTGTATTTACAATAATAAAAGCTAAAATACATTTCAGGATAAAGAAAAAAAGAAGCATGTTTGATTTGTAGAAAAAGTCACCCACAGAAAGACGGCAGCTCTTAATAATGTTATGTCAGAGAGCAGGCTGTGAGTCATTCACACAGGGCTGCTAGCAGGTTCATCCTGCATGTGCCCTGAAATTGTGCCAGAGTATTACCAATGTCCAGCAAGACATGTGACGAGATAAAAGGACAAAGGAAGACAAGAAGCACAAAGCGGAGGAAACAGTTGGTGAAATGAGGAAACCAGCATAGATCCAGAGAGGAAAACAGAAATGGTGAGGGGCAGGCATGCAGAAGACCTGAGTGGTTTTAAGAAGTCAATCATCTAAATTCAACGTGCGAAGTGATCAGTCCAGGTCGTACACTCCCCGTCACGCGGTTGCTGCTCAGAGAAACACCAGACCCCTCCTCTCATGCCCATGAAAGGCATAGTGAGGATATGATGGAGGGCTGTTGTGTAACTTAATCCAGCTTGTCCACATGGTTGGCATTTATTATTTATTCTAATCAAATGAAGGATAAAGGGCTTTTCATTCAGAAAAAAAACTTGAATCCACTTCCTTCAAGCAGAATCAAGCAAAATGTTACAGTTTTCAACCTTTACAGGAAGCAATTTGTGTTTGTCGACATTAAAAGTTTTAACTGTAAAACTTTGCTAAAAAAAACACAGCTGTGTTGCCATGTACTAGATTGAAAATAACCGTGAAATTAAAAACTGAATTATTGATATCATAAAACCACAGGATCAGCCCACCACAGCCTGTGCTCTGTTTCCACTGGAGTTCTTCCTTTGCCCCGATTTAACCTGATCAGATCAAACTAAAAAATGTGCTTTTTTTTTTTTTTTTTTTTTTTTTTAAAGAAAAAAACCATCCTCTTGACAGACACAGTTTTTTAAACTAATATCCTAACTCTACTGCAGCTCCACTCTGTTGGAAGAAGAAACACATTGCACCCGCTGCTTCAAGCTGCTTCTAACCTTTTCTCTTTTAATTTAGGTCTCTGAACCTTATCTCCTGTGATCTTAGCGTACAGTATAGCCAGAAAGTAAATGCATCTGTAAAAACAAATGTCATTCTGGAAGTTTGCTACAACTAAAATAACTTTGTTTAATACGTATATTTTTTTACTTTTTGTAGAGTTTAAACATTTAGTATTTTTGATTGGTTATAAAAATGCTTGCATTAATCAAACACAGCTAAAGATACAGACATCTAAGGTAAGGTAATTTTATTTATCTTGAAAATTTTCAGCAACCAGACAGTTCAAAGTGCTTAAATATGATATTCATGTTTAATTAAGAGTATTTCTGCGAGAAGGCCAATTACCACATTCATATGTTCAGAATATTACATATTAGTTGTATTAACTGTTTGGGAATGTTTAGTTATTATACCAGAAAATAGTTTTTTTTGTCCCTGACATCAACAAATTTAGCAAATAGTAAATTTGGAGAAAATTAAAAAATAAATATATTTTCTCTCAGCAATTAAAAAATACTGAAAATTGTGTAACCCTTCCTGAGCTGGATAGGAAAAGCTCAAAGTGTCATGTGTCATTTTACACAGTTTATTTGAATGTATGGTTGCGCCAAGATGTTATAGCAGATTTAAATTTGACCCACATGTTTAAAAAATACATACTCATTCCTAAAACTTATTTTGACAGTAGATAGTAAAATAGAGGTTTGTTCTTGCTAAAATTTAGATCTTTCAGAATAAATTTTATTTGTTAATGTAGAACTATTTTGTGCGATCAATGATGATTTAAGAAGATGAATCTCAAAATAAAGTCACCTGAGTGACCCAATGTGTTGTAAAGGACATCCACCCAGAGAACAATCATTCTCACACATGCATGTTAATTTTACACTATTGATTCAACTTAAGTAGGTTTGATAATTAAGGCCATTTCTAATTGGGTTAAAAAAAAATCTTCGCCACAGGCAAATACACTGATTTGACAAGTATTGCACTAAGTAGCTGTTTTTAAATATCCTTTTGGTGTCTCCCATAGCAGGTCACTACCCCATTGAGTTGTGTTTGATGCCCCCTCCCTCCCAATTTAGAAAGGATTGATAATTGTTTGCTGCCACTTTCACCTGTGTGAACTTCCTATGTCACTTGGTATGATATCTGATTCGATATTTAGTGACAAGATTGTCTATAATGGTGTGCGTGTGAGAGTGGGTGTGTATGTGTGGCCAAGCTATTTTATGTGCAGATAACTTGTATAGGAGCAATTGCTCTTCCTGGACATGGTGTGGGGAGTAATAACTCATTCTGTTCTCTTGTCTGGGAACAACAGGCACCATCCTGTTGTAAACTTAAAGTAATAATAAATTACTTTCTACAGTTTGTTTATACTGTTCTGATGCTGATATGGAACCACTGTGATTCATGAAGTTGCAGCATAAACAAAAAAAACAAAAAAAAACTGTCGAGCAGGTCTGGGAAAATTTTTTATCACTCTGTTGATGATTCATTTTATGTTGCCTGCTGAGGAAATTGGTAGTTTGCATGAGTGGCTACAGCTGGCAGACAAGCAGGACCGCCACCCAGGGCAACTCTAATTTTATTAGAGGCGAAACAAGATGAAAGAAAGAGCTTAAGTGAAATGTGGAGAGAGGAGAGTGCTGGCCAAAACTTAATTGCGACACATAAGTATTTATGCCTCCTTTTATTTTATATGTAGTGTGTATGAGAAACATACGGTTTAACTAAGCAGTGTGGAAAATCCAAAGCCATTTTAGGAGACAAAACTCAAAAACTTTCTCTGGGTCCAAGAAACTCCAAGAACATAGTTTTAAAGAATGCGAATATTAAACTAAGTCAGTAGTATTTTTATTTGCTATATTTCCAGAAATTCCTGGAAGATTTTAAACCGAGACTGTGGAGTGTGTTACAATTTATTCTAAGTTGTGTCTGCATGTATTTCCTGGATATAGCTGTATATTTAAAGTTCTGCAGTACTTAAAGAACTTGAAAACGTCATCATTTTTATGTGTGGAAATCAGGGTTTATGATTGACTGCATCTTGGTGTGTAACTTGTAAAAGGCTGGTGGTGTCAAGCATGCCCTTTTCTGATGACTGCTCAAATACATCATGGCCCTCTGTGCCATTAAACAGGATTACTTCACTAAAAATAACACTTCAAAAAAGTAAGAATGAGTGGGATCCAAAAGATTTGCTTGTTAGAACACTATTTTGTATAATTGGTGCAAAGAAAAGTAAGAGGTGAAAGAATCAATTAAGCTGCAGGTTCGTGCCTATGCTCATATCTACTCCACTAATTTCCAACCTTCCACATTGGCATCTGTACCTCCTGCCTGCAGCATCCTCTGTGCTGTAGCAAAACAGGTAGGGCGAAGAAATACTCTGTATAATGTCTCAGTTTTAATGGCTAGAGATGTGTCCTAAATTATTTTTGCATAAAACAATGAATGTTTTCACAAATGTTTCTCAGTTTGTAGATTTAATTCCATTCTAAATAGAACACTGGTTTGATAATGTAGTGTGAAAGCAAAAAACTGCCATTTGGTTCAAAGTTACTTTGAACCTTTCAGACAAAACACTGACAATAGTATAGTGTAATGTTATGTTTTTAGTAAATTAAATATTTTTGAACTGTCTTCATGGAATACAAAGTATTCTTTACATTTGAGAAAAAGAAAGTCCAAGATTTGAGATTGACTTATTACAATGTCAGCAACAGGAGTTGTCGTCAACGGCAATCTAGTTTAGCACAATACAATTTCAGCATAATAACAATACATTAATGTAGTAAAACCAATAAGGATCATTGTATTGTTCCTCTTGAATCATGTTTACTTGTCAGGTTATTTTCTGCTTCCTGGTGCAACTTCTCCTCAGGATGAGAGAGACACTTTACATTCACCCAGCAGTGTTAAAACAATCATCCTCATCAAGGCAACAAGCCACTTTACTCAATGTGTCACTGAGAGATGTGAGTGGGCAGAAGCTTGACAGCAAATATGGTTTATGATAAGCATTTTTGCTTTATTTGCCAAACAACCACACCAGCCCTTGATTGTTATTTGAGCAATAGATATCAAGCTGATATTTGCATGAAGGTTATTATTTTTATGCAATCAATAAAAAGTAAAGAGGATATTGTGCAGGCAGATTAACATTTAGTAGCACATTTTAAAAATTTATGCTTTTATGTATATAAATAAAAAGATAACTCTAGGTCATCCTGATAATAATAATGAAATAGCACATTGCAATGGAAAGATTGCTATTTCCTGTGTGCATTAAGTCATTGCAGGAAATGACCACAAAAATGTGGAAAAATGTTTATGTTGTGATTTTTTACCCTAAATTTGCTACAATTTCTTTCTGACATGTCAAAAATATTCATTGCATGACTGCACCCAGCTCTCACACAGGATTTGTAATCCACATATTCAGCATCTTTCTGCACGGAGTTTGTATGTTCTCCACGTGCGTGCGTGGGTTCTCTCCTGGGTTCTCTGGCTTCTTCCCACAGTCCAAAAACATGACTGTCAGGTTAATTGGTCTTTCCAAATTCTCCTTAGGTATGAGTGTGTGTGCATGGTTGTTTGTCCTGTTTGTCTCTGTGTTGCCCTGCGACAGACTGGCGACCTGTCCAGGGTGAACCCCGCCTCTCGCCTGGAACGAGATAGGCACCAGCACCTCCCAACCCGATTAGGAAGAAGGGTGACCGGAAAATGGATGGATGGATGGATGGATGGATGAAATGCTTATATTGCGACATATTTTACATCCATATTGTCCAGCCCTAATCCCAATAGGTTTCATATAATAACAGTTCCTGAACTTTTTTCTTTTTTATATCAGATAAAAACAAGTAAGCCGGTACAACAGCTCCCCGAACAAATGAGGGGGACTATTGGGACATTAAAATTTTCTTTCCAGGTGGTCAATTAATCCTTAAATATGTATAAAATGAAATGATGTTACATCAAGGTGACATATCTCATCTTTAGAACATTGTGAATTTCACCCCCTTGATCACAACATAAATGCACCATTCAAAAACAGAGTGCAAAAGAAGTGATACTGACATATATTTGTGACTCTATTTAGGTCAGGACTTACTGTTGTAGTGCATCCTCTTCAAGTCCTCATGTTAAGATCAAATTGTTTTTCATTGCACAAATTTAAATGGCAAGCACAAAAACACAGTTACAGCAACTGAGAATTTAAACATCCTTACAGTAATTATTTCATTGCACTGCTAATTTTAGCTGAATGGGGAGCTACAAGAGGATACCGTTAACCTCACTATGCACACGCTCAAGTAGTATATCTTGTCTGAGTGGAACATTAATGGGAACTTTAGGGTTATGTACATCACTCTACTTTTTTATGAGCCAATGTTCTATCTTAGCGGCCTCACAAATTGTTTTAAGAAACTTTCACCACGAGTTTGTTTTAGCATTGGTTGTCCTCCTTTTTGGGGAAGTATATTCTGATTCAGGTACTGAATCACGGCTTGTATTAGCTGCTATTATATGGAGCAGGAGAGAACACAGAGCACAGTGATAAAGAGTGAGCCAGACACAAAACAACACTAAAAGGCAGATAGTGTGCATCAGAGACTGAATAAAGTGATCCAGGCAATCAGCTACCGATTACTAATGAGTTAAATAAAACATTATTTGTGATAACACATTCAGCTATGATGATCACATTTTGATTACTTACCATCAGAGCCTGATGACTGCACAGACTGCATTTTATTAGTCATAATTATACTCACATTTCAAATGGAGAGACATGACCTCTGGGCTTTTTATTCCCTACAGAATAGTTGCTAGATTTTGCCAATGATTGTATTGGTAATATGTTTTTTTTAAGCAATGTGATGCTATTGATAAGAGGAACTTGGAACAGAGAGAAGGAGTAGGTACAAGAGAAGAAAATGGAAAATTACACCAACAGCAGTGAAAAGGAGTGAGCCATCATATAGTGATGAAGAGAGACAAAAGCATTGTGTACAAAACTAAGAAGTTCTGTTACAAAGAACTGAAGGGAAAAACTGATACAAACATGTGAAAACCAACATGAACACAGAAGCACTGAGCCTCCATCATTCCGCTGCACATGCCATTAGCTCATTTATTTAGTTGTCTTTGTGTGAACTCTTTGTCTTTACATCTTACTCAACAAGCAAATGGCACAAATTGAATGGTGATGCAAACACCTTGTCAGGTCATATTTGTTCTTGATAAGAAATATTTGTATATATATATCTTACTACTTTGCTTGTTTTGCTACACAAAATTTTGATCTTATTGCTGTTTTTATTATTATAACTGCCAATGGTAAGTCAATGATAAGCAAGATATTCTGCTCAGTTTCATACAAGAATAGCTGAGCTCTTAGTTTTCATTTACTATCATTGCTGTGTATCATGAGTCCATCTCATATCTGTGGTATTGTGTGATTAGAACTAGAAGTGCTAATAAATGGTTGATTCCAGCAAATGTTGGCAGATTTTATAACTCTGGTTGTCTTGATTTATAAATTCAAGACAACCAGAGTTATAAAATTTGTTTGAGGAGAGTGAGAAATCTCCTCATTCCCAGCTTCAAAATCTGAGTACATCAGGAGAACAGCATAACTTTGTCAATCTGTATCTGTAACTTGAGAGTTAATAACAAATGTATATGAGAGTATAGGACCTTATGGTTTCTTTTCATTTATACACATTTTTGAAAGTTAAAAAACTTTGCTTGAAGGTAAAATGTGGCAAGAAATTAGAGAACACCAACAGAAGTTTTATTTTGTAGTCCATAAAACATATTAGACAGCTCACAACATCTGTGGAAGTAAATTTCAGAAACATTTAAGGGCTAGAGATTCCTGAAAAGTAGTTTTTTATCTGGAGTGTGTAAAAAGAAATTAGTCGTTGATAGATTTGTCCTGACTGATCTGAGGCTAATAGCTAGAGCGAGCAGTTCTGGCTGCAAGGTGACTTTGCTGTCTTGCTAAACTCACTTTAGCATTATATCCTTAGTAACACTGAAGGATGTGTTGGTCTCCATTCCGTTGAACATGTGACACGTTTATAGGCTTTTTATCTTTTTCAATAGTCAAGTCCCATTTGGACCTGACCCTAACATCAGTTATCTGATCACACTTGAAACACACTAAATAAAGGTATGAACACACGCATACCTTTATGCGTGTGTTCATAAACACACGCATTGCTCCATTGGCACTTTTAGATCGTTTTTTTTTTTCTTTTTTAATATATCAAGAATCTGCTGTAGTGTTAATTCTTTATTACCAATGCATTATCAAGATGCTTGCATTGGTTCTGACACCAAGAAAATCTAAACTGTTTGTTGATATTGCAGAAAAGTAAAATATTTTTATTTATTTTTAAAAACAACATAATCAGTGATATTAATATTGTTTTTAAGCTAAATAGAACAAAACTAAAGAGTAGCAGATGAGAAACAAGATTGGCTTCATTGGGTAAACCACATTTCGTTGACCAAAAATATTTGTATCCACGGTGAAGTGCAAACCTTGGATTCAGTTTTAAGCAAGTTGTTTGAAACCAGGCTCTCTAGCACTGGAAACAGGGATCTAGTCCATCGACCAGCTAACTGTTGTCACTATTCAGGCAAAAGCCACCAGTGAGGGGATGGGCCGAGCATGTGAGTCTGCAGCGCTGTTGTACTAGTTCTTCTGCCACCTGCAGGAAACAGTTGAATAATTTTTAAATCATACATTTTCACAAAATTAATATTTTAAACAACATTTATTAGTGTGGTAGAAGATCAATGTATGGATTGTTTTGACAACCCGAAGGCAGACAGAGTAGTGGTGAAGCCATGCACAGAGATGCTAAATCCAAATGCATTTTAGTTTTTAAGTACTAGTTATATTTTTTTGTAAGTCTCCTTTGAAAACACTGAGTAAAGAAAATGGTCACTCACACAAACTGTTCATAATTGCAAAATTGGAGAAATTAACAATTTTAGGTGATTATAATACATGAACCACTTTAAAATGTCAAAAGGTGTCTTCTACTGCCAGCAGGTAAGCTGCTGACTACTCCTGGCTACTCCATACTAGAAAAAAAGCTCTCTTTAGCCGAATAAAAGTTTAAAAAAAAAAAAAAAAAACACAGCTGAATGATATTGATTTTTAAAAATCCATCATTACGCATATCATAGGAACAATACTTTTTGTTCAGATTTCACAGCTTAATATACAAGAAACAATGTGGACTCTGCTAGACGAAGCAGATATACTAGGATGTGTTGCAGCATCTGCCCTCTATGTCTGCCGTGTTAACTCCATTCAGTGTTTATGAGCAGGTCATGCAGTAAGGCTGAACACACCGTCTGCATGTTTTCGAGGTAGTTAGATACAGGTGTTATACATGCACCCCCTTAATGACACATAATTGCACCCTGGTGGACTTGCTGAGTGTTTTTACTAGCACATGTACATACATGTTTACATGCTCTGTCCTCTTAGGACTATCAACTGTCTGGTTGAGCTATGAACTTGTTTGTTTTGCATCACTCTGCGTTTGGGAAAATTCTCAGGTGACTTTAAGAGACGGTGGTGTGTTGGAAATCCCACCTATTTGATCTTCAAAGCACATTTCAGAAATGATGATTTTAATCTTTGTATCTTGGCTTTTCTCCCCTGTATGTGAAAAGGATGCATCCATCAGTCATTCTAATATCCTCTGGCAGCTTTCTGGTTACCATGGAGCTTGTAATACAAAGAAGAAAAAAACAGAAAAAGGAAAGGAAGGGCTTTCATTTTATTGCTGCTGTTATTGCTGCCATTTTCTCAGCTTAATCTACTCCCCAGCTGCTTTTAGACAACTAATGAAGCTTCTCGTCTACTCATCTGTTCTTTGTTTCTCGTGCTGATTGATCCATTTTTCATCCTTTGCACAGAGTGTGTGACACTCCATTTTCAGCTCGCCAAAAACATTCACCTTTTTATTATCACGGCCATGCACTTTCACCCTGACAAGCCGTATCAGCTGTGAAGTATGAATCACAGAGTAATTTTGCTGTGCCAGCCTGTCATTTTGTTTATATAGTTTTATGTCTGTGTCCTTGGGTGTCTAAAAAGTGTTAGCAATGCTTCAAAGTGACCTCTGATAAAACGCATGCTCACTTCTACCTTTTGAAACTGTTTTTATTTAGTTGAACATTTTTAGTCCAGGGATGCAGAGAAAGCCTTTTCAATATAAACTCATTAGCGATTTGAGAAAATCAGTGCAGAAAACTCTAATGGAAAAGCTCTTGAATGAGGAATGGATTTATATGATTTTGAGTGATATCTCCATAATACACAACACATATCTACATTTTAACATTTCTAGTTGAGTGTTTTAATAAATAGATAAACATATTCAATTCATGATAATCTTGTCAGCATTCATATGCTGCCCTACTGTATTATATACTCAGAATTAAATTAATGTGATACCATGAAAGCCTTTACAACTGGTGATAATTATGAATACGTTAAACATGCTGATTTAGAAATTCCTTTTAAACTTTTTAAAAACTATTTAAACACTTCCTTTTCTTCTGTGGTGATATGTTTGGACCCTGATGAACATATTTAATGTAATCTTTATGAGCTAGCTGTAGAGCAGAGAGAACTAAAACGTGCAGGATGCCGGCCCTCCACTTTGGGCACCCCTGCTGTAAATTCTAGCTCAGTTTGTTTTGCACTAAAGACTTAATCACCTGACGCATTGTTTAAAGCTTGTAAGAATTTTTCAAATCTGATACATTCAATGACTGCCAGTCTTTTTTCTGCACATACACTCTTTTGTGCAGTCATACTCCAGCAACAGGAAATGTTTTATTATTTAACCTGGAGCCAGTAAGCAATCCAGCTCTCCTTCCTTTTATCATCTTAGCCTCCCTCCAAAATATAATACCAAACCAGAATCCCTTGAACTTAAGGGGCTACACTGAAGAGTATTGTACAGAAATTTCTTTGGGTAAGACAATAAAAAACAAAAAGAAATTAACACAATTGCAAAATAAAAGAACAAATAAACAGTGCATTTAATTACTGATTAGGTGACTTTTGAATTCATTTGAGCAAAGAGGAAAACAACCTCATCCCACACATTCTGAAATTTTCTTTTTTTAAAAATGAAAAAGCATGTCTCATATTCCTTCTACTTCATCATATTTAGAATTATACACCACTATGAGTTTACTTGTCATGCGTCATTCCAATAAGATATACATAGGCTTATTGTTGAAAACAACAACGTTTTTGTACATCACTGAGTGCCCATTTGATGAAACAGCCACAGATCCAAAACAATAAATACAACAACACCAGAAAAAGGAAAGTGTGAAGGTGATATTTATTGCTAGATAACATTAGTCGGCCATTCACTCCCTCATCCATAATTAGTCAGTTGGTTTGCTGGGAGAAGAGTAAGAACAGGTGGCCGCAGATGGAGAAAGAACATTTAAGATCAATATATTCTCGGAAGATGACTGCG
Organism: Poeciliopsis prolifica; assembly: GCF_027474105.1. Lineage (NCBI taxonomy): Eukaryota > Metazoa > Chordata > Actinopteri > Cyprinodontiformes > Poeciliidae > Poeciliopsis > Poeciliopsis prolifica. The sequence continues at coordinate 8,871,085 of NW_026562379.1, forward strand.
TTTGCTTTGTTTACTGAAGTGAAATGACTGAAAAGGAAACTAACTCAGGCTGGTTGCGGGAAACAGATATTTTATAGAAGAAAAATTTGGCAAACATGAAAAAAATTATAACAAAGAAGAAAAAAAAATAATAAAAAAAGAGGAATAAAGAGCAAAAACACGTGGGAGCCATTTCTTAATTTTGCAGCACAATAGCATTTAAAATAGATTGCTTAGCATTCTTTTTAAATGTTCCAATGTGCTTAGCAACCACTGCATGGCAGATGAACCTTTTTGGATTCTTAGATTTTAAACTGTGGGATATTTGTAAGATTGTGCACGGGTGGAGAGTCTCAGATAGGGTTGGACATGTATGCTTTTGAAAAACACAAAATAAAGTGTATAGAACAAGGTCAGAGAGATTGATGTAAAATTATTAACGAAGTCAGAACAAGGACAGGGAGGAGCAGAAGGAGGCACTGAGGAGGAGCATGAGGAGGAACCTTCGCGGTTTCTGACCTATGAGATTCAGCAGGGAGGAGCTTTGATGACGGGAAGGAGGGAGCGGGGAGGCAGCAGACAAAGAGGGAGAAGAAGCGGAACATGTTAAAAGAAGGAGGGAGAGGTGGGAAGGTAGCGGTAGGCAGACAGAGAGAGAGATGCTGTTGTATAGTGAGAGCGCCAGCGAGCCTGCAACTCTTCATCCTCTCATCAGGGAACGGGATATGTTGTGGAGCAGTGATGAACAGATTCACCGCAGAGGCGGAAAATGCAGATAGGAGTTCACCTTGAGCTGGAGTCCAACTGTGCCTCATTGGACCTTTGGGACTACAACTAACCCTCTTTAATCAGACAAATAAGAGCAAGTGGGATTTAATTAGACCTGACAGCTTGCCAAAAGAAAAGGGACCTCAGCCTCAGTAACTTCTGGACTGCAGCTGTCTGCAGAGGCCAAAATTCAAACAGGTTTGTTCTTTGGCAGAGGACTGTCACAGCTGTCTCCATGTAGTCTGTGATATCCATCCACCGCTCACCCTGGAACCCCACAAAGCCAAGCAGGTCCCGCGGCTCCGGACCCCTGGAGCCGGCCTGACCTTGGACCAGCTGTCGCCCGAACCCCTCTTGGAACCAGCAGAAGCGTCCGGCATGTCTCAGAGCAGAGGGCGGTACCACAACAAGAAAGCCGGCATCCGGGCCGCCGTGATCCTGATTGGGCTCCTTCACAAATCCCGCAAAGCCAAGGAGAGGGAGAAAGAAAGAGAGAGAGAGGAGGGCGAAGGGTGGGTTAAAGTTTGTGTTGTTATGCTAAAAACTTTGCTACTTCTGAACGTCTTTGCTGTCCTGGAGACATGGGGCACGTCAAGCATCCTTGTAAACCAGTGAGCTTGCATCTGCAGTTTAATTATAAGTCTATTTAGTTAAAGTGATCTTTCTCATTCAGTGTACATGTCGTTGACCAGATTCATTCTTGTATCTGGGTCAGTGCAAATGACACACTAAGAGGAGCAAGAGGGAGAGCTAAACAAGAGTCTTGGTTAATGGAGATTTGCACAGAGTGCTTTTCAAGAGCAAACAAGAGAGACTGAAAGGAATAAGAAAAGAGAGAGAGAAAGAAAGAGAGGAACACTACAACCAAAAGTGCTGCCACTCTTTCTAGTTCCCTGTGCCAAGGCCAGAACAATTTATGTTTGTTTTTTAGTACTTGTTGATGATTATGTTGCTGCTAATGTTGCTGCCTTGTCCCTTCAGCTCTGATGCAACATGAGGTCAATAGCAAACTTCACAACAGAGCAGAGAAACTATTCAGGGCTATATTAGTACCTCCCACTGGATCAGGTTGGTCTAACTAAAGGAATAGTAAATATGAGAACTTGATAGCTTGCCTCCTCTAAATGTACATGCACTTAGAGGAAGCAAAGGGGTTTTCCCTTCTTGCTCTCCAGCAGCATGGATCAGCTTGCTGCTAATACTGCATGCAGTCAATTAGACCCCTGAGAATATCCCACAACAAACAGTGTTTAAGGACTGGCAGGATCAAGACCCCAGCCCTCCCCCTCCATGATCTCTGTAAACCTGTTTGCATTGGCTAATATTTGCACCAACTCGTGCGTGGTTAAAATGGAACCTGAGGAGGCTTTGGCAGACTGAACATTGAGTATTGTCATGGTGCAGGACACACAGAGTTGCTTGGATGTAGCTGCAGCAGTCAACGCACGATGATGCTTTGTTTTCATAACTTGGACTAAAATAGTGCTGCTTCAAAATAGACTGCAACTCACTTTGCACATAGCGCTAAGTGTATATCATCAGAGTCAGTGTGTGTTTTCATGTAATTTAATAAAGGTGCTGTAAAATTAACTTCTCATGGCGAAATGGATAACAGAGCATGCAAATGAGGAATTAACCTCAGACATCCTGGACCTGACAAGTTTGCTCTTTGTTTACACTGATTCTTAAGCACTGTAAACTCATTACAGTTTGATACATTCTTATTGTCAAAGATGCAGCCAGAATTTATGAGGATAATTACTAATTGACTGGCTCTATTCATGTAGATTTGAGCCAAATCAAAATAGTCTTTAGCAACTATAAAGGAACTGTTATTTTAAATAGATCAAAATCCAACATGCTCCAAATGGTTTTTGGACTGCAATTGTTTTATCTAAGACAGAAAAGTACTAACATCACTGCTGGTTAAATAATATAATTAGTTGATTATTACAGTTAGAATAATGACTAAGATTTTGATTTTGATGCATATAGAAAGCAAGAGAGCACAAACTCTTTCCGGGCATTTCATTTAAAGTCATGGACCTTTTTTAAAGCAGTTTCTTAAAGTAGAACAAATTGAGGATTCATTTTTACTTAATTGGTCACAATAATTGAGGTAAATTTCAAAATCCAGGTGAGCTAAAATAGTACATTCAATCAATCAATCAATCAATCAAATTTTATTTGGATAGCACCTTTCAGCGACGAGGCATTTCAAAGTGCTTTATATCATAAACACAAAAACAAAGGCATGCAACATAAAATAAAATACCAAGGTTTTTTTTTTTTTTTTTTTTTTTTTTTTTTTTTTTTTCCCTCTTCTTTCCCTTTCTTCCCCCTTTCCTTTGACACGGAATTTAAGCGCCTGTTACCGCCGGACTCCGCCGTCCGTTTAACCACGGGTATTCGCCGGGCCCCGTTGCCCACAACAGGAAAAAAAAAAATTACATACATATCCACAAAATCAAATCCATACATATTACATTTCAAATGCAACTCTAAACAGGTGCGTTTTTACTTGAGATTTGAAGGAAGTCAGGGTTTCCGCTGTTTTACAGTTGTCTGGAAGTTTGTTCCAAATTTTTGGTCCATAGATGCTGAAAGCTGCTTCTCCTCTTTTGGTTCTGGTTCTGGGGATGCAGAGCAGACCAGAACCAGAAGACCTGAGAGGTCTGGAAGGTTGATACAACAACAGCAGATCTTTGATGTATTGTGGTGCTAAACCATTCAGTGATTTGTAAACTAACAACAGTATTTTAAAATCTATTCTTTGAGCTACAGGGAGCCAGTGGAGGGACTTTAAAACTGGTGTTATGTGCTCTATTTTCCTGGTTCTAGTGAGAACGCGAGCAGCAGCATTCTGGATCAGTTGCAGCTGTTTGATTGATTTGTTGGACAGGCCTGTGAAGACGCTGTTTGCAATAATCATGTGACTAAAGACAAACGCATGAATGAGTTTCTCTAGATCTGGCTGAGACATTAGTCCTCTAATCCTGGAGATGTTCTTCAGGTGATAGAAGGCCGATTTTGTTACTGTCTTTATGTGGCTCTGGAGGTTCAAGTCCGAGTCCATCACTACTCCCAGTTTCGGGCCTGATCGCTAGGTTTTAGTTGTAATAACTGAAGCTGTGCATTGACTCTAGATCGTTCCTCTTTAGGTCCAAAAATAATGACTTCAGTTTTATTTTTGTTCAGTTGGAGAAAGTTTTGGCACATCCACACATTTATCTGCTCTAAGCATTTATTCAGTGATTGGATGGGTTTCAGAGTCACCTGGTGACATCGTAATGTAGAGTGTGTCATCTGCATAGTTGTGGTAGCTAATATTATTTCCTGTTATGACCTGAGCTAGTGGGAGAATATAAATGTTAAATAAGAGGGGTCCTAAGATTGAACCTTGGGGTACCCCACATGTGACCTTTGACCTCTTTGATAAGAAGTTTTCAATTGAAACAAAGAAATCCCTGTTCTTTATGTAAGATTCAAACCAGTCGCGCACCGAACCGGTAAGTCCGACCCAACTTTCAAGTCGATTCAGTAATATGTCATGGTCGACAGTGTCAAAAGCTGCACTGAGGTCCAACAGAACCAGCACCGTGGTTCTGCCACAGTCCGTATTTATATGAATATCACTGAATACTTTTACGAGGGCAGTCTCCGTGCTGTTGTGAGCACAAAAACCAGACTGGAAAGTGTCAAAGCAGTTGGTCATCATGAGGAAACTATTTAATTGTTTACACACAGTTTTTTCAATAACTTTGCGGATGAATGGGAGGTTTGAGATTGGACATTGTATTACAGTATTGTTTTTAGGTTTTGTGAACAGTGCTGATGGACAACACATGACTGAATTAAAATATGGGTTTGTTTAATGTCTTAAAGTAAGAGTCCTTATTGTGTATAATGTTACCACTTCTTCATCTTGTAACACTTGACAAACATAAGCTAATATAAGCAAACTATGGTTGCATTCAATTAAAAAGCACACGTCTCGAGTTCCCAACTATTAAATTATTATTCATAGAAAGGTTATTTGTTAGACCGAATTAAGTTTATTTATCTCAAAGTCTCCAAGTCCATGAAAAAACTGGGTTGTTCATTCTGAGTTTTTTAATTCCAAATACCTCAAATGTCACTTCTTACGAGAAAGAAAAGCTTTCCAATATGAATTTATGTTTTAAAAATCCTGTTTAGATGGTAAATGGTTAAAGGACTTTCCTCACATGAGCACAGAGGGAATCTGCTCCATAAAACCATAATAAGAAACTCGACCTTCTCTAGAGCTTTGTCGAGCATCCTATTAAAAGAAAGATAAAACAGCGTAACTTTACTGCACTCCAATGGTCCTTCTTGTTAACAGTTGAAAGTCTCTCTCTGACAGCACAAATGAAAGGCAGATATGTCTGAACATGTTGTGGCAAACTGTTTCCTTAAATAACTTATTATATCTGTGCTTCATCTGACTTCGGTTTAAACACTTTCCGAAAATAGAAAACTCAGTATTCGTCACTCAGTTAAAACTACTTCCCAGAAGAGTGTTGTTGTTAGTGGCTGTTATGGCATTCGTTGATAAAAAAAAATAAAAAAATATGTGGAATTTATTTAATTTTTTGTTGTTTATGTTGACTGTCTACTTGTTGGGGAAGCCAGTGGGGGGCCTCCCTCAAATGGATAAATGTAGTTATGCCTGTAGGCTAAAGCTGTCTGTGGATTTAACAGTGGTGCTTTGTTTGACAAACATGCACAAAAGCACACACAAGAACAGGAATGTTTCACATTTCTATGTGTTACAGCTCTGTGTCAAGAGACAAGTGGGGAAATCCTGTCAGGACGTAGTAGTAGCCTGAAGCTCAATACTCTAAAGCTGTCTGTTCATGTGGTTGTGTCACAAGATAGCCTCCTCACAATGGCCTAAAATTTTAAGGTGTCTTTTTCCGAAGTGCTGGTGAATATGTGCATGATTGCATCCTTTCAGATCTCAAATATCCATCAACAGGGCACCATCTGCTGTTGGAGGATATTTGCTGTATTTAAGGCAATTATTCTTCATGTGAATAGAAGGAAGATGGGATTACAGACTGTTATTGGGCCTGGTGCATTTGAAAATAAGGCTAAGCTGCCTAAATTGTCAATAAACAGTGTTTTATTTAGGTCTTGACTTTTTATCATTGTGAAGTAAAAATAACATTCTTATGGTTCAACAACAGAGACAGTATTAGTTTTCGCCCATTTTCACTGTATTCCTCTTACTCTCTAACACTGAGCTGATCTAGATGTTTGCCCTCCATTAAGTTGAGCAAGTTGAGCCATGTTGCTTGTATTAGGGTGTTTATACGACCCTCTGTGCATTAATGCCCTCTTTAACTCATTTATCTCCTGCTACTGAGCCAGCATGACTGTGTTTTTATGTTGTTGTGTATCTCCCATAAAGCCCTGCTGTCAATGAACAGTCTGATTTTAAAAGCCTCAGTTTTATAAAAACCTGTGCAGCAATGGCTAAAACATCATGTTGATTCCTACTAGATTGATTCAACATTCAAGCATCTTAGTAATTTATTAAAAGCAAACATAATTCAGTCATAGATGCTTTCTGTTTGTCCTAATGTTATTGAACAACAGAAAGCAAAGTAAGTTCTTTACTTTGGAGGCAAAAAAGTATATTTTGCGAGGCTGTGTAATATTATACTGATGGCCACTGTATATTTTAAACTCACTGACAGTATAAAATCAAGAAATTAAACTCTTTCCGCCTAATAAAACATATTTCAAAACTGAAATGGGTCTTTTCAAAAAGTTTTAACAATAATTATCTGTGTGTTAATTATGAAGATTCAAAGTTTGGGTCTTTATTTGTACCTGTAGTCTTTTCCTTGATTCTTCATTAGTAAGGGAATTACAAGACTTGTGTATTTTTGTTGAATAACATCTTGCCCTACTGAGCTAAAATAAATTTTCTCAAAGTAAAGTCTGTCTCGTGAAACAAAGTACAGGGCAGCTGATGCAAACTAAAAGCACACACCTTCATGCCATTGAACCACAGGCTATTATTTATTCCTGACACCTTGAGACTAAATCATTGAGGAAATAGTACTAGAGGTCCACTGTTGTGTTGACAGAGTTGCAAAAACCTTTGGCAGGCCAGCCAGTTTCACTCTTTGGGTGTAAACAAGTAAAAAAAAAAACTATAGTGGCAGCCAAGATAATTACAAATTCTTGCTAACCATTAGCTGCCTACAGTTAGCAGGAAAATTAGTTTTCATAACTTTCTATCACCCAACACCTGAAACTTTTACACAATTTTTTTTTAAATTTAACCTGGAATGCTGAAATACAATGCATGTTAGTTGGTGTTCACTAACCTTGAGTAATGTCAAAGAGAATTTCAGATTTTCCTGACTGACCTTTAGATTTTCTGTGGAAATATCTTCTTATCCCACAGATTGCCTTCACTATGTCTGCTAAGTTAAGGCGGCTCCAGCCTTATTTACCCAGACTTTATAGTACAAACATTACAATGATATCAATATTTTTATCTCATTCTTCCAGAGACAACAAAAGTTGTATTGTGTATTTTTAAATGTCAACCGGTTACTTTAAAACTGAAAAGAGCAATACATTCACAAAACTGGAATGTTTAGTAACTAAACAAAGCTGGAAGTTCATTATGCAGTAATAGTTCATTTTAACAAAAGAGACACACAACATAGGCAGTGGAGTAGACATAGACCACACAGACTGACTTTAACAATGACTTGATGTCGGGATGTTGCAAATTCTTTACCTTGTTACTCAGACAGAAAAGGCAGGAGTATTGATTTTTGAAAAGTCATCACTGGTTAAATCATTAAGGGTAAGCGAGGTAATGAGAAAAAAACAAACAAAACAACAACACTTATACATCTAGTTGACAGTTCTTGTTATGGAGGTGTGAAATCATCAAGCACAAATTAAGTACCATTTCCCTTAAAAGTGTAATCAACACTTCAGCACTGTTCAGTTGTATTCAACATTCAACAGCACTAACATGCTGCAGGATACTCATTGTGGCAAATAAAATACATTAACTGAGTCCTATGTTGGGCATGTTGTTGCTGAAATGCTTTGGGCTGAACAGCTAACAAAGGTAATTACACCAGCAGCTGGTCACAGCTGAAAACCATTACAGATAACCTTCCTGGCTATTTTTTCCATTGAGAAATAATAGTCACAAAACTGAATGAGACATCTGCTTACATTTATGCTTAACTTTAGAAGTGCAGGCTTAATACGTCAAATAGGCAAGTTCAGCTGCCTTTTAGCTCTGCGTGGTCGTGTGATTAAGCAAAGTAAAGGTTGGATATTACAGAAGAAAGAAAAAAATAAAGACAGAGATTGTGGAGAAGATTTAGTTTTTTATGCAACCAAAGCAGTTACAGGCCATTCATCAACTTATATCCCCATTTCATATGATATATGTTACAATTTTCACTCCCTTTTTCTGAATAACAAAACATACATCTCTAATAATTACAACAAAAATTATTTAAACCCTTCTCAATCATCAATGGAAAATACTTTATTGGCAGTACAACAACCCAACACTTTGTTTTGCCGACAAGCATATTTCTGTGTTTCTGTTGGAATTTTAGCAAATTATCTTTGGTGCTGCTCTATAAGTAAGATCAGCCTGGTTGCCATATTTAGCTTCACAGATAATCATATTCAAAACTGGGCCTCTCTTAAACCTTAATATTATTTCCACTCAGAACAAGCATGGTGGTCAAATTAAAAGGTTACTTTAAATTATAACATTTATTTGTGTATCATTTCCTAAAACCTTAGATACACTTAAGAAACATATCCCAAAAAATATGTGTAAGAATAAACCCCACAAAGTTACACAATGGAAAAATAACAAATGTACTTGAACCTTAAAGAAAATGCTTAACATACAATTAACCTCAATTAAATGAAGCACTTACCATATATGGCAAAGCCTTTAACAATAAACAGTCTTTCACAGATAAAGCTGGAACAGGAAAGGAGAGGAAGAAATTACAACCTATATAGAAAGAAAACATGGAGATCAGACATCACAGAGTTGAATCAGTGTGTTGACTTGAATAATTGATAATGTCCAACATTACCCTTTGTTGTGCAAACAATAGCTGAAATTCAGTGTCTTGGAAAGTCAAAAACATTTGGTCTTTATATCTTCAAAAAAGCCTTCAAAGGCAAGCAGTATTTTACTGCTTGTTTTATTGTATGTTGCATAAACATACAATAAAACAATCTTTTTTTTTTAGTTCTTAGAATTGAATACATATTTTCTGTCACAATATTTTTTTAAGCAAAGCCATTCAAAAAAGGAAAATATTTTGTTTTAAGAGATTACTAGAAGAATTACTCTAACGAAATGCATTTGAACATTTGACCATAGCTGAGTGTGATCATCTCTGTAAAACGTTTTAGGCCGTAAACTGGTCTTAGACACGTAGCTGTTAACTCGTGAAAGACATTTTCATTATCGGCAGTAGTAGTCGTTCCCTGCTGGTCTGGGAAAGATTTTATAGCTGTTTTTTTTTTTTTTTCTAAATTATATTAGTGTCCAGTGAGATGGGTTATCCACCACCAGAAAATCTCCAAGACCATTTCTGGTCTTCCCAGGAGTGAACCTTGCAAGGTCAACCTAAGTTCAGACCATGTATTACTGCCAAACACTGAAAAGCTACTTCTGAGATTTTGTTTGCCTCTGTGGGCATTTCCAAATGTTAAAGTTCAATATGGTACCTTTAAAAATAGACAGTACAAATTTGGCATGTTTGCAAGGTTTGCTAGGAGAAAGACTTAACCGCCTTTGAGGCATTTGCTATGAGTGTTTGAAAAGTAGTATTTTAAGAAATCCCAAATTGATGGAACAATGTCTGCAGTTTTCAATGAATGATATTGTATTTCATCCATATGAATTCAGAATTTCAAGTTGAATTTTGTTGATTTATTTTTGTTTTATTGTCTCTTCAACCTGCCTTCAGTTTTAGTATCTATACTCTTAGCGTCCCCAACAAACATATTCAAACTAGTGTTTGAAGTTGTTTATTTTGTGAGAATGGCCTGATCTAGGCAGATTTACACATGTACTGGACTAGCTTTTAAAAGCTCTTTTAAAAACTCATTTAAAAGCATATTAAACCAATTAATTCATTCAGTTTGTCGTTTTTTTTTTTTTTTTTTTTTTTTTTGTTTTACAAAGCATTGTTTTGGTCTCTTAGAGTGTTTTCCTCCCTGTCTATGGTTGCTTTTTTGTGGCTGCATAGTTGTTGTTTTGTCCAGTGAAATACAAAAATACAATTTGCCTTAATGTCAACATTTCTTTTTCTGTCTTTCTTAAAATATAGCTCTTCTAGCTGAGAGGAAAAATGAGTTGGCCTTAGAAAAATGTTTGTCATTATATCCTGTGGAATATTTTAGGTAATTACATTTGACGAAGCATTGAACAAAAATAACCTGTAAGGAAAATGAGCTTCAGATGATGTCTTAGAAACAACTCTTCACCATTGCTTTTCTTCTCCACCTTACACAGTTTTTCCCTCTTTCTTGCACATGCTGTCAAACTCTCCTCCTCCTGCCATTTAACACAGTCTCACTTGATCACTGAGTCATGTATTTCCAGCCCTCCGTCTTCCTTCTCTTTTCTTTCTAAGCACTCCATCGATTTAAACTGCATATTGTTTCTCCTGAGCATTTCTTTCCTTCTTGTGACAACATAAACTCCACACACATTTTTTCACACCTGTTTGTGCAAACACGTGTGCCTATAATGCACAAGCTTTCCGTGCGTGACATGTTATTGTCTTTAACAAGTGCCCAGAGACCCACCCGAGACATTCCTATTTACCCAGCTCTGCACATGGGATTGAGAGGGCTATATTTAGTCTGCAGAGATTCATTTATTCTCCCTCACCCAGTCTGTGGTCTTCTCCCTTCCACTCTGTCTTCCATTCATTCTGTTCTTTTCCCTGTCCATCTCCAGATTGTTCTCTATTTTTTTCTTTTTCCTAGACCGTTCCGTTCTGGTGTGGCTATCCAGGGCGCAGTGCAGTGGTGCTAGTTGATAAGTGAGATATCTATTGTCATTTGACAGACATATAACTTTTTTTTTCTTTCACTCCAGTTGTTGAAAAAGGTGTGAGACTAAAAAAGATAAAGAGGTAGGAGGAATCCAGGAAATGAATGGGATTAGGCAAGATTTATAGTATTTCTACTGATATGACAAAGAAAATGGCAATACCAGATGTTTTTATACAGTCGTCCAACACCACTCCTGAGAACAAGAATGTCTGCCTTTCTTATTGAAATGTATTAATCTATAACTGATGATGGTCCACTGGGTCAAAAGAGATTATCACACATCAGGACCATCAAAAACCTGGCGTTCATCTGAAGCAGCTAAGTTAATGTTATGAAGCGCAATATTTTAGGACAAGTAGTTTCTCAACTTTAATCAAGAGCATTGTATTGAACCAAACGTGGTACACTCGCTGTTGTGCATTCATGTCATAAATTTGGGGGTTTTGAAATTGCATTTAACATATTATTTTTTCCATGTGAATGTACAAAATCTGGTGATATAAACTGTTGTTTCCACTGATTCCATCATTTCCAATTTGTGCAGCCAGATCTTGTTTTTGAGTCCCTCAAACCTGGTTTGTGATTATTCCACTCAGTGGTTCAAATGCACCATTACTGCCCCCAAAATTCAGATATGGTTGATTCACTGCAAGCAGACTGTGGTGCTCGCTTTAGATCAATGGTGGACTATTTCCCCCAGTTTTTCCCAGTTTGCTAAATATCAATGCATCTCTTTTCTTTTTTCAAATCAATGACCCAAGACTGACATTTCCTTCCAAGAGGAAGGGCCTGCTTTTGTTATTTAAAATGAGCTGACATTCAAGTGTGTGCCACGTTACCTACAAGGCTGAATGTTAATGCATTCTCTAATTGCACTCACCTATAGATAGTACATATAAATGTCTATCTTTGTTTGTTGGCTTCATTTGTGTGCCCAGACAGAAACAGTGCTGACATTTCTGAGGTAAGACAAAAGCTACACCATGTAACCTTCTACAAGTTCATAGTATTTTATTGTAATGTTTGGATGGCAAATCCAAAGCCACAGGTAGAATGCCTATACTTTGTAATGTAATTCTGACTGCAATGCTTTACTTTATTTTATCATACAGGCTAACGTATGCAAAGTTATTCTTATCTTTGTATAACTTTGCATTTTTCACAGAAAGAAATCAGAAAAGATAAAAGTTTAAATTAGTCTGCTTAAATTTACACATACTGCCAATATAACTTGCAACAAAAAGGCTCCAAATTATATTGAAACAGTTGACATTTCTCCACAAGAATTGCTGCTTCACCTTCAAGCTCAAATTGGTAAAGAGGAGGAAATATTACCCAACTTTTATGAGTCTGGGATACTGTGACAAGGCAAATAGATATATAGTTAACACAATATAGCCAAAATATTATGTAGTTCAAACAATAAATTATTTCCAAAATTTAACCAATATGCTCTGATGTCTCGCATCACACAGAGTAACTGGGATCCTACCAATCTTTCTGCTTTGTAAACAACACAGGGGAATCTCTGCTCTTTGGAAACTGTGACAGTTTGTGAAAACAATTCATGTGACTAACCTAAAATGTCTCCATCAACAAATCTCTTCAAGGTGGGGAAGGTGAAAAAAAGAAACTGCTTTAGCTTGTTCATTTTAGCCTTTTTATACACAAATCTTTCATATGCAAAGAAATTAGCCAGTTTCTGGGGGAAAAAAAAGAGATGAAACAAATGAAATATATCCACTTTGGCCATTGATCATCGGAAGTATTGATCTTTATATGTTGGCATTAGTATTAATTGTAGAAAAGCCCTTATAAGTTGATCTAAAAATAATAATCTTTATTCCAAAATTGATATGATTTAACTTAGTTGAAGAAAAAAAAAGTTCTCCTGCTACCTAACAGTTTAGGACCTGGTGTCCTGAAAAGATAAATTAGATGAGAGAGAAGTCTTATAACATTTTCAAATGATGGTTTCTGTTTTAAGCAATGGGCAGGAGATAAAGGTAAAAAACTGGAGCAGCAAGCTAGATGAAGCGTGAGACACAGATGTCCTACGATAAAGTCTGAACGGGTGAAGATGAGGAAGTTATCAAGCAGATATGAATGACTTATCACAGTCACAGATCAGAAGAAAGCCTCAACACATAAAAACAACAGAAGATCGAAGTGGTAGTGACATTTTACCATAAAACTCAGGGTCAATATTGCTTGCATATTCTTCTTTTCAAATAACCTAAAGTTCAGTCAGACTGGACACCATTTTTCAAATTGTGACATATTAATCTAAGTTGTATATGTTCAAGGTTTGGAGGTTCACCTCCTGGAGAAAGGTAAACTTCCAGCTTAGTCTCATGTCTTAAAATATTTTCAGTCTTCATAGTTGCCTTGTCAACAGATCCGATTAAAATGCAAAAGATTCTGTAGCAATAGCACTTAATTTTCCTTTAATTGACTTAACAGTACAATATCCGGTGCTGGACTGGATTAAAAAGCTTTTTAGGAAACAAAAACATTTGTGAAAATGGATGTTTGTTAGTCACATCCCCCAGGGGTCAGTATTAGGTCCTAAACTAGTTGTGCTGTATTCCAATGATATCTGGAGTATATTGAACACAATGACATTTTTAAAAGGACTGTATTATGTAGGATCAGAGTAAGATTTAAAAATATTTCTCAAAATATTTACAATAAAAGACACTAATTATGATGTAAATGTAAACATAAATTTTGCAATAACAAAGATTTAATGAAAAAAACTGTTTAGAGGAGACAATACATATACAATTAATTAACCAATAAACTATTTGGAGACTACATGTAATATATATGCTAAGATATTTGAATGTTAAAGAAATAAGACCTGTTTTACTGTGGTGCCCTCACCAGTTTGAAATAACTGAATAAAACAAAATGTTGTACAAAACATTTCTGGAACCATTATTGAAAGTACAGAAAAATAGTATTAGAATATTATGAAAACATTTTCCATTTTGTCAGCGGAAGTACAGTGTGGGACCATTTGGTGTAAAAACCCACATTTAGTTGGACATGGCCTGACTAGTTTGTAGATGTTGTAAGTGAACTTGTTGTAACACTAGGTTCTGTTTGTACAACGTTCATACGCTATATCAGTTTGTGGCTGGTTACATAATGAATAGAGTCTATGGATGGATCCATTACCACTATACCACTGAGCTGTTAGACAGAAAAATATATATTTTTTGGCTATCAATATTTTCAATTAAACAGTTTTACAGTTGTTTCCTCTCTAATGTCTAATGATATTTGGATTATTTCAGCTTGTCTGGTTTCACTGCTGTTCATTTCATAAGGGACTATAATGATGCCTTGCCTCTACCCAAAGGAAAAAGCATCGATTCACATTGCCTCCTAATGATTGCTCTGTTGTTGACCTCTCTGACTCCTGGGCTCTCCTGTTGGACAGACAGACACATGCATCTTTTTTTAACTCTTTGTGCACACGTTTTAATATCGACAGACTGACTAAAATGAAAAATGGAAACGGAAGAAGAATAGGGAGCAGAAAGATGTTTTAATTCAATCTGATGTGTAGTAGTTATTAAATCTGATCCAATAGGGTTGCTGTGTTTATTTTCAAGCTTCCATGTTTGCAGACATAAACTGTTGGCACGGTTCATCAAGTATATGTTGTCCTTTCTGTAAGATGGGTTCATAGCCTCTAACTTAATTAAGCACAGTCACATTAAGCTGTGGGTGTCAGATTTTTTGCGTACCTACTGTAACAGCAGCCTCAGTGAGTGCTTATCAAACCCACAGCTGTCATGTCTAATAACTGATATTGCAGTGGCATCTGCTGTGTGATGCTATTTTTTATAATCAGACCTCTCTGCTCCGACTAGGTCTGCACACTTCGTGCTTTTCGAATTTTCTCCATCTACAATTACTGTTGGATTAAGTCCATTAGAGAAACAATCACTGTTGTAATTGGTCAATCAGCTTGAAGATCAGCGTCTTCATGAAGTTTCATTATAAATATTAGGTTTAGCTGAAAACTGGGCCAAACAGTGAGCTCCTAATAACAGAAACCAGGATGTCATCATTCTGCCTAAGTCCTCTCTCCTTTATCTTTTTATCCTTTCTCCATCATCCGGATTTCCTTTTCATGCCTTTATCTCTTCTTCCTGAGCTTGGTCAGTCATGTGAGCATGCATGGCGGTCTTGTTTTGTTGTATTATGTCTCTTTTTTTCCACCCTCTATCCCCCTCTGAGCTAATCCCGGATGTTTCATTAGTCAAGTCTTATCTTAAAAGTCAAACTGACTTATGATCAGAAATAAGTTTCTGTCTCTCTTTCTGTATTTTTGCCTGAAAGGCTCCTACATAGGCACACTTATATACTCTTGCATCTCATTATTAGATAAACATAATCTGGGAATAGATGTAATTACTGCTGAATAAACTTTAATTAAGCAGCAGCACATGCAAACAGGATTATGTGGATGTGGCTGTGCAATAAAAGTACGTCATGTACTCGCCATATGAATGAGGAGCATTATGCTGCATTTCCTGTTGTCGCTGCAGGTTCACAATTATTAAATCTGAGCGTATTGTGAAAGAGTCTGGAGAACACAAAAACAAGAATATGTTTACTATTTAAAGAAACCTAAAGTCTGGTATAGATTCCTCTGTTATTAGAAGAGTACCCTGCCTGAGAGATTCACAAACACTGTCCAAGCTTCAGTGTTTTGCCCATGGCCAGTTTTCTGCATGCAGTAATGTAATTTTGTGGCAGAGGCAGCATTTTGCATTGGCGGAGAATTTCCTGCCACACCTTGTCTGCGTCAGCTGGTTGTGAGAGGGTTGAATGTGACATGGTCATTTTATGTTCTAGCCCAGGTTTTTACTGAATTTGGAGCATAATCCCTTTCAGATTTACAAAATATTCATCAAAACAAAACATTAGAAAGAAAGAATTTCCGAACAAGCTATAAAGGATTCATCACTTTTTTGTTTCCTTTTGTCTTAACAGGAAGATGGCATCTCTGAGTTCAGTCTTTAATAATTTTAAGCCTTTTATAAGAACATCTGATCAGGCAGGCTACTAGCCACTAATAATTTGTAAAGTACTCATACCTCTATAATTTTAAATCTATTTATTTGAATATTAATACAGTGTGATAAAACAGTTCTGTGTACTGAAACGTGAGATATTTTGTGATCCATCCTTACAGTAATTGGCATTTTGTGTTCACCGTACTTTCTTGACCTTCTCACATCTCTCAGGTAAAGGCTATGAATATTTCAGACGTGATTTTAACACATTAGTTCTGAAGTTCAGACTTTTCTCTGAAGGGCACCTTGGTTTACACTCTTCCTGTCTGACCTTTACATCTGTACATACACTCCGCTGTCTGCTGTTCCTCTGTCTACTGGCAACAAGTCTTAAAACTGGTGTGTGAAAATAAATCTTTGGACCTCTCGGCTGTATTGTTAAGGTCATATTGAGACGCTCTGATCCAAAGCTCCTTATATGAGAGCCATTCATTTTAAAAATATTGTTTTTTTCTCTCATTCATTTTCCCATTCATGACCCCATGACTTGTTCCTCCTTTGTTTTCTCCTTCTGTTCCAGCACACACCCTTCACACTCCTTACCCTTTTGGTCTGAGTCATTTTAAACTTGGAACAAATAATGATGACTTTCTTTAACATTGGCACGATGTCATTCTTGACTTTTTCCCCTTCTACCTGAATGATTGTCAGAGTTTCATTCAGACAGATTTGCTTAAATAGTAATCCATGGCACATGGGGCATTTGCTACTTGTTTGAGGTTCAACAATACATGTAGATGACATTGTTTGAATGTCTATGTTAAATGCATTGTTGTACAAGAAAGGTATGCAGAAATAGTGCTCTGCTACATTTTCGGGTTCACTGAGTACAAAATTGATCAATTATTTGCTTCCTCCCTGCTATTATTGAAATGCAATTTCAGCAAAGAGCAAAGTTCTTGATCTTGCTGCAGTTTTATGTTTCACTTTATGTGGTGCTTTTGTTTCCATCTATGCCCATTTGATGTGAGGATATACTCCAAACATTGCGGGTGAGATTAATATTTTAGTGGGCTTAGTGTAGCAAAATGAATTCTGCCATCTTTTAAAGTTACTATTCAGTGACTTTTATTTGTCTTTTTACAGACACTGCAGTCTGAATGTACAAAATCAGCTGGGCATTAAATTAGGCTTATCACTGTAGGATTTCCCATAATGCAAAGCTTTAAGAAGTACACAGAAAAAAAAGGAAAACTATGAATTCCACTTTGTGCAACTTTGAGATGATGATGTCATGAGAACCACAGGAATTGAACCAATTAGCTGACATAGTGGTGCGTGTTCTTGGTACAAGGGAGTCATAGTTTCAAGTTCTTGGTCTGAAATGGGACGCGAACACCCAAATGATCGGAGCAACTAAGAATCCAATGTACCATGTGCATGAATGGAACACATTGAAAGTTGCAGGTCCAAACAATTTATCAGCACTTTTGTTTCACATTGAACTACACACTTCCATAAACCTCGAGTTGTGAACCAGTTATTTTTCTTTGTGAAGACATAAAGTGGAGAGAAATACTTTGTTATTGGCTTCTTGCTAATGGTGGTCCCCCCAACACTGGTCAATCTTAATGGTTTTCTGACTTACAACTATAACACACAGTTGAGGATCGCTGCTCTGAAAAGTACAAGAAAACAAAACCTAAAGAGTAATTTAAAGAAATATATATATAGACCAAATTACTTAAAAGCACTGTGATCAGTTGTCGTATGCAAACAATATCAAACTTAGAATTTTAACCAATAAAAATCCAAGAAATACATGGACCAAGGATCCAAATAATACTACATGGACATTTTCCTCCAAATGCACACAGTTTGTATATACATGTGATTGTATTCAGATGTATGTGACGGTGTAAGGCAGAAAGATTTGGGTTGCTGTAGTTGTAGAAATTCACAGCACAGATGCGCCCTGGAGACAGATGTCTATACAAGCTTTTCCTTTTCACAGGTCAGCAGTGGAAAACCACTTGCTACCTGCCATTCACAGAGAACAAAGAAAGAACACAATGCACTTCAGAAACGTGTTTTCTTCAGTCCTATATTCTCTCTCGGTCTGTGATAGCATATGATCTTCTTTTAATGTTCAACCTTGGCTACTTAGACCTGACAGTCAACAAGACTGATGTACAGGAACACAACCGTGCTTTGTTATAATGCTGAGACTGTTGGAGGGGAAAAAAGGCTCGGCCTGAAGTGACTTCTTTTTCTGTGTTTTTCCATTCCTTACTGTGATTCTCGTGCTCTCTGTTTTCTTTTCTTTTATTATTCTGCACCTAATTCAGCATGTCACCTTTGTCACTTACAACCACTTGATGCAGCAGAGAGAATGGAGAGCTGGTAACGTTTATTTCTGCAGTTAATGAAGCAAAAGAGGATGCATATTAATTTTATATCAAAACTAAATTAACTAAATTAAAAGTCAGCTCTGTCCTTGTAGCTCCTGATCTGAAACCAGTTTTCACTTCAAACATTTCATGTCTGGTTCAACAACAAATTATTTATATATCCAATGTAGTTTGCCTGTTTCACCTGCATAATTTGGAATGTATTAATGTATTAATTAGAGAAAGCAGTGTCAACACTTATGAATCTTGGTTTTCAACAGGATTTTCTCAAAATATCTTATCTTCCCACATCTCCTCAGTTACACCTCAACCTTTAGCATCTGGGATCATAATTAGTGTGCACTCATGCTTCTAAGTATGCTAAGATACAGAAGAAAGTAGGAAAATTAGAACAATCTTTCAGATACAAATGACCTCTTATAGCTCTTTGTCAGCCCCCTGAAACTCTTTTAAGCATACAAAAACAGCAGAAAGCCTCTTAATTGCAGATTCCCATCGAGGTAATGCTAAAACATTTGATTAGAGGAACATCAAATATTAAAATGAAATAGAGGTGCGCAGTTACCTAACAGCTATATGATTCACTCTTGTCCACTGGCTGTAATGGCCACTTCAGCTAGACGTTAATGATTGGGGTCAGTGCTTTGTGGTAAATCTTTAGAATATAATCAGAAGACATTTTCTAAAGAATAATTTAGTCTACATTTTTATTGGAATTAAACCAATGCGCTAAAGCAGTTGATGTGCTAGATTTTGTATTTATTTATTTATTTATTTATTCATTATTATTATTATTATAGTTTTGGTTAAGGCTACTTTAGCTTAAAAAGCCAATACATTTTGCTTCAATGGACGAACGTTTTCAGATTCAGAATGTAAAAATCTTCAGTCAAATTGAATTACAATCCAAGACATAAATAAAACAACACACTCATCAACCTGATCATGGGAGAACTTGTTTTCACCACTAACACTAAAAGCATGAGATTTGGCCTGTGAGCACTGAGTCTTATCCATGTGCCTCAAAGGGTCTAAGATTTCATTTCTGCTTCACCAAGCATCCTCATTTGAATGTGTTTCAACACTAGCACAGCGCAAATGTCCAGATTAAAGCATGAGCTAAATATGTATTAGCCAATTGACTGAGAATTTAAATAAATAGAAAATCAACAAGCACAAAAAAAATCTAGTCTTGTTTTCATCTTAGTTGAACATTGAAACATGAAGACTTATTGTTAGAAGCCTTTGCAGGTGCTGTGATTTTTCACACTTAAATGATGGTCCCATTTTTGAACAGCGCAAATAAAGGAAAGCACGAATGTATGCCCCTGTGAACACTTTGTCGATCACAGATCTGAATAAATTAAAGGTGTTTTTTTTTCCCTTTGTGTTTCTAGGAAACAGGAACTACTGAACATCTCCAACGTCCCTCTGGGAGAATGTCCCCCATCACCACCTCGCACAGCACCACCCAGCATGAAGGTATGACACCATCATTCATATATTATGTGGAGGGATTATTTACTGCATCACATCCATATCAAAAACAAAACACACGGTTTTGTGTTGTACATGATAAATGTACAATCATGTAAACAACCTTTTACATTATGTTTTATTTTATATGTACCTGCTATGCTGAAGTAAAACCACAACTTATCTTACTTTAGAATTTGCGGATATTTATTGTTGTATGGGATATGTGTAAAGGGCAAGTACCTAAAATGAGGTTCAGTTAAGCTTTGTTATATTTGTTTTTTCTTTCTCTGATCTGAGTCAATATGTGCTTGATTGCTTCAGCTGAATTCTGGTCTTCCAGGCGGGAAGTGCTGTAATCCCTTCTTTATGTATGTACTTGACATTAAAGAAGGGATTCACTTTAGAGAAAAGGAAAATAAAGAGGTATTATGCCACCCTAATGCAGAAACAAGAGATTCTTGAAACTAAGAAAATGCAATTCTTAGTTGCATTTTTCAACTAAGAATGTCTCACAAGAAGGAATAGTTTGATTAATGAAAGTTAATGCATGAACATTTTTCAATGTTTGCTAAAGTGCTTTAATACCCCTATCTTTCTTTTTATTCTCCATTAGTGTGGGGTAACTTCCTTTTGCAGATTATTAGCCATTACTGGTTCTGAAGGTCTACAGAGTCTGTTTTTTTATTACAAATTATCCAATTTTATTTGCAGTGTTGTAAATGGGCCAGTTTCTGGCTTCAAGATTTTTAACAGTTCTGGTCTCACATCAGTGCAAGTTGTCTGTTATGATGATCTTATGGTTTAAAGTTTTTTTATTAAGATGTTAGGAAAATTATTAGTTTATTTATTTGAAATGAAGACATTAATAAACATCAACAAATATGTAAATATGCAAAAAGTTCTAAGCAATATGGAACACCGGTTGTCTTTTAGTTTTAAACAAAAGCATTTAGATGGCTTGATGTTTTTTTATTATTATTTTTCTCTAAGCTAAGTTGAGCTGTGATATTTCTACTCAAGCTTATCATACCAGCTTATGTCTATTTGAGTATTTGCACAAAACTTCATTCTCCATATAAAAAGAACTGCAGTCATGTCATCCTGCAGGATAAACTGGATCACGATGCCATAGCAAAGGAAATGGTTGGAGACTTTACTCTGAGACTGATGATATCTTCACGATAAATAACCAGCAGGACTTGTGCTGTCACAGGAACCAAAGTGTAAAAATATATCACAATATTGAGGATTTTTAAATGCATTTTAAATGTCTGATTAAAGGAGATGCCACAATGACATATGTTATGACATTTTACTGACCTGCACATAAAGAATGCTTTTTCCTATTTGCAAGAGCCTTTCAGATGTAATGATTTCCTGGCCTCTATTACTCATATTGTGCTGTTTTTTTGAAAAGCCATTGAAGAGTTGTTTTTCCCCCAAGGCAGTATCTTACACAAGAAACAGATAATGACTTCTCTAAGAAGGAAACACTTTTTTACATTGACCTCGAAGTGCACTATCATCCCTGTTCATCACAAATTGAGATTGCAGAGTGACTGACAGGAAAAAAAAAAACTTCATATACAAGAAAACATGTATATGAAAAGAAGATAGAATCAAAGCATCACTTTTATACTTGATATGTGGATGATTTCTGCTAATTATCAGCTGGCAACCAACAATTCAGCTAGGAGCTGGAGAGCTTTAATAGCAAGACTTGAATTGTTTGAAAGCTCTTATAATCGCTATGTACATCAAATCCATGGTTTCAGTTTAAAAACATTCATCCTTTTTTCAGACAGGCTAATGAAATATTCTGTGGTTCATTTCATCAACTAATTTATTTAGCTTCTGGATAAAGCTTCGACTTTACAGTCCAACATTAGTGTTTTCTCCATTAGTGGAGCAGTTAGAGAATCTGTTTCAAGTCATACATAAGTAACCAAAGAGAAATAAAGTGAATAGCACAGTGGTTAAATCCATCATGTGTACTTATGCGCTGTAGTATTGAAGAATAAAATACATTTATTTCAATATTCACTCTTCAATTTCAAAATGGGCATCATTGTTTACCTTTCACTTAAATGTTCAAACTATTACAAAGAAGCTTATTAAGTTGACAAAATGAGATCTCTCTCTATTACCACTTGAATCATAAATAGAAAATTTTAACCAGTTGCAAAGTATATGTAATTTATTTTTATTTTTATATGTAATTTATTTTTTAAAATATTATATATTTTTATATATTTTTCACTGGGATACATTTTACAATCATTTGGGACTTTCAATGATTACTAAATTTTAAATTGGATGGCTGATTTGAGATTTTTTAAAACTTTTCAAAATCCCTGACAAACGTGCTACATACCGATCGTGCTACAAGTGTCTTTTTAAAGGCCTCCATCAATGTCACCATGGTGTTGGCTGTTACTTCTGTTATCAGAGTGAAACAAATCTCATTTAAAATGCTGAATAGTGATGTGCTAATTCACACCTAACTCCTATGTCTAAAAATGGCAAAAAACCATTCAGGCGGTTGTCACAAGGTTTTAATGATGGTGATGATTATTTTTTCGGACCTTGGTCAATATAACGTTATATTGATCAGTTGATTAGAAAACACTGCCAGTATATTCACTCCTGTGCACCATATTATATCAAGTTTAATGTTGTGCCATTCTATTCTGCAAAAAGAAAGGATCAGAAGAAGCATAAAAAGATATGACCTTCACCGTGAAACTTCAGACATCACACTAGTCCCTCATAAACTAACTTGAATATTCTGTACTTCAACATTAATTGCTCTTTTGACATGTTGGAGTTTTTAGACCAATTTGTTAAAGCAGGCAGTATGAATGAGTGGATGCTTACCTGAAATAAATTATGTTATTGCTCTTTCATTATAAATTTTCACATATTTATGACGATGCACACTGAATATGTATCATATTCAGTTCTATAAATAAATAATTTCCTTCAAGAAACTCATGGTGACACAGCACACTGTAAATCTGTCCTACATAACTCCTGCTGCCACGTGCGGTGAACACCCTAGGCTGACCTGTACTGCTTTGACAAATCATTCAGTTACTCACCTGACTTGACTTTCCTGTTGGAGCTTCTGCGACTGAGTCAAAACAGAGGATAAACAAAACTGAGAGCAGAGGCAAAAATGAAAACATATGGAAAAAAGACAAGTGGGGACGTCTCAAGTCCTGTGATGGTAAGTCTGAGTCGACTGCCTTTAAAAACACTCAGATAGGTTGTTGATCAAATCAACTTAATAACCAGTGTTTGCAGATTAAAGTGTTCAGCTGAATGGTTTATTCTCTGTATAACAGTTGAAATGTTAGAGTCTGAATTTAATACCAACAGCCTCTGTTATGACCAATATATCCTGGAAAAAAGTTGCTTTTATTGCAATTAGTCATTATCAAAGTTGGGGAAAAAATATCACAGTTCAACCATTATTACTGTTTTGTAAAGTCAGTATGCTAGTAAATGTCCAACTTAATATAGTAAAATTGCCGCATATTTCTGCTGAAGTTCAAAACCCTGCTATTAACATTTATTATCCTGGAAATATTTCTAAATATTTGTTTCAAGTTTTAAGTTGAAAGACTAGAAATTGAGCTCTTGGACTAATCAGAAACAACAAATGTTTGTTTGATTTGGATTCATCCCTTACACTTTCCTCAGTTGTATATCCTATTCTTATCTGGGTTTTACTCTAACATGTGAAGCCTCATTTTCATAACCAAGCCAAAACGACGCTGTTTTTTCCAGATGCAAATCATCACTGAAGCTCTACTGTATGTGACTTTATTGACGTGTGTTTTACTCAATAGAAGCATCTTCATCCTTTCGTTGAGCTTTTTCCAGTTCCTGAGTGAAGCTCTTGCATGCTGTTATTAAAATATGCCGGTGTTCCCAGCTAGATGAGTTTTTGTCAGTTAGAGAAATCTTAAAGTGATAGCTAAGGCCTTTTGAAGTTAAGATTTCTACATACAGTCTTGGTGTTTTAATGAAGTTCATTTTGGACTTCTACAATCTTAACCCTCTCCAGGCAGATGTTGCAGATTTGCAACAGCTAAATGCTACTTAGCTAGTCTTTGTAAGTAATTTGAGCCTGAGAGGGTTAAAATAGCTCAGATCTGGAAAACGTCATGGAAGTTTATGCAAACACTTTTTTATGAATCTTTTTTCCACAGCCACATTTGCATTAGGTGTTTTTTTTTTTACTCTGATGCTCAGGGGGAGTTTTAGATATGAGCAATATAAACAGTTGCCAAGGGTAGCATCAAAAAATGGGGAGCAAACAAAGAAAAATCCCCCAAAGCAAATGTATCTGTCAGTTTCGCCAATATGCATCTACAAATGGAGGTGATTTTTACCACTTGCTTGATGTTGAGAATAACTTTAAAAACTTTGTGCACAACTGAGTTTGCCTGGGTGCCATTCACACAAAAAACTTTGCTGTAGAGTTATTTGAAACCAATGGCTATTTAAACAGCAACCTGAAGTCAGACCTGGTGGACCAGCAGTTATCTTCCTTTTTGAAACACGTACAGAGAATGGGAAATGTTAATTCTTTCACACTGAGTCATTTCTAGATGAGAAAAGACCGCAGTAGAACAGTCTATACAGAATTGTTTGCTTAAAAGGCTAACATGATTTAACATTTTATTCTCTTTGCTTCTGACTGAAAATGCTTCACATTATGTTTTAGAAATAAAAATAGCCTTTCAAAGAGAACAAATTCAGGAGTAACAGCAGAATCATGTTTTTTAAAAAACATATTTTCAGTATATTTTTAACACAAGATCACAAGAAGCACACCACCTCCTACATCCATGTCCAAATATGAACAATTACAGATTTCGTTGAAAATCAAATCCACTTCAAATTATAAAAATCCAAATGTTCACAAAGCAGCCTTGGCAGAAGTTCAGAGATCAGAGTTGTTTTGAGATCTAAGATTTAACTAATAACACAGTTTTACCAAAACCTCCCATCAAAGATTCAGAACTACAATTTAAAATGAAATAGACCTCTTGCAGTTTCTGCCTTTAATATGCATGTCTGAAATTAAATTAAATTAAATGTGCAAATAAAAATCAGCAATGTGTGAAGATTGCTGTGACTTTTCCTCCTCTCTTTCAATTTTGTGGCCAATAAAGTTCAGGACTTAACATGAATATGTGTGAATTTTGCCAGCCAATGAGCAAAATTGTCAGTCAATCAGTTGTGGAGGCCATTTTGCTGATTTAATCTGCTTTTGGCCAGCCTGAGGTGTCCTCTTCAGGTTGCTATGGGAGATGAGAGATGCAGATGTTGCCTTGGCTGAAGAGACACTGAGAAAGGAAAGCCAGAAGTGAAAAGGTTGGCTGAAAAAAAAAAGAAAATGGAGGACAAATTGGCATGACGAGACAAAGAGATAACAGAGAACAGGGCAGCAAGGGTAAAACGATGCACATTCAGGCAGTATTCAGACTGACGGCCAGGCATAAACACAGACTCTCTTCTTTATTCTCTATTCACTGTTGGTGATAGAACTGGAAATTGAGCACAAAGTCTTTCCTCCAACTAATTTTTTGCAAGAGCTCAGTTAATACAAAGGAAAAAAAAAACTGTTCCAACATTCCGCATTGCCCAAGCACTGCATGACCTTCTGCACCCTGCAAAAATATACATACCCATTAAGCTTTTTCATAAGTTTGTCTCTCAACCACAGACATCAGTGCACCTCTTTAGAATTTGAAGCACATACAAAAAGTGACCCATAAAAGTAATAATGAAGGGAAATAATATGTTTTTCATTTTCTTTTCTAACAAAACACTGAAAATATTGACACAAACATACATTCTAGCCATCTTATTCTGATATCTTTCGAAATTGGTCAATTAGTAAATTTGCTATCCGAATCTTGCATTTATGTAAAAGTGACCAAAATGGTGGATTTGGGGATCACATTAAAAGAAGCTGCTATGTTCACAGTAGTCCAGAGTGAACATCAACAGGTGTCCACGCTAAAACACGGTGGTGGCAGTATCATGATGTGAGGGTGTGTTTATGCTATTATTCAGACCATAAAGTTGCTCAGGATGTAAGATAGAATCAGATAGAGTAAGATAGAGTAGGCTAATCAAGATAGAAAACCAGATAGAGGGTGGAAACATGTTTTATTTGCACAGCGGTTCCATGTTACATTAACCAAATCAGCCAAACCTGCAATAGAATGACTTTGTTCATTCATATGTTAAAATGGTCTAAATCTAATAAAATTGTAATTGCTGTTCACTGAGCCTTTCAGTCCAATCTCACTGAGTTTCATTCCCAAATGTTTTAACATTTAGTTATCAGTTTCAGTTCTATTTTTGAATGTGGACGTATTGCGTTGTTGACTTTGTCAGGACTATCTCTCAAAAGATGTGCTAAATGTCTATTGGCATTTTACCTGTTGATATAGAAGTTTAATTAAATAGATAAAAAAAAAAAAGACGAGCAAGCATTTCAGTTCCTGCTTGTGCAAAGCTGTTAGGAATATGCCTCAAAAACATTGCTGCTGTAATAGCAGCTAAAGGGTTCTACCAAGTATTGACTCACTGGGGCTAAATACAAAATGAATGCTACAAAGTGCAGTGTCATTTTTGAAACAGAATAATAACGTTGAAATGTTCACTGATATGTCTTAACCTTCTTATTTCCCCGTATCTGAATTATGCACTCCTTGTGCCAGAAAGTTCCAATATGATTTTAATCTGACAAGTAATTTAAAACATTTTGCAAGGGAATGTCTATTCTTACAGTCTGTAGAAAGAGGAGTAAACACCACTGGAAAAGTTTTTTTAAACATAAAAATATAGTTTTTTGTCTCTCTGGTTGTTTTCAAGTATAGCCTTGGCACTACAGTGCACTCCTCAGTGGTTAATATTAACAGTTTGATAAGAGCCCTGTTTGTGTTTGTGTGTTTTGGCACTGAAGGTGGTGACAATTAGGTTTTATAAGAGTACCGCTTATGAATCGATCTTTGATGACTGAAATAAAAGCATATAAAATGTCTGTGCCCAGGCTTCACTTGTTCATTTGCTGTTTCATTAAGCTTTATAACTTTAGGAAGCACCACCCTATTATTATACATGCTCTTATCAATATTTTTTTGTGTGTGAAATCCCTATGTTGTGGCATCTTGATGTGTGAGCGTGAAGATATGCACATACGCTCTCAAACCCCTATCTATGCACATTACAAGGCCAGCAGAATGTGAGCACGTGTAGAACATTATCACCTTCACAGCTTTTCTGTGTGAGGAAAGGTGGAAGCACCTCCTCTTCCCACCCTCCGCCCAGGGACAGAGACATGTAGCAGCACCCAGGCCCGCTTGTGTTTGTGTAAGAGCGTGTCCGTGGGCGTGTTGCCTTCAGAGGAAGTGGTTCCTTATCAGAATGTATTCAGGGGTGTGAGTCTGCTGCCCTTCCCTGCCCTCTTGACACTGTGAGAGTTGAAGAGTTCTGTTTGCGACTGCACAGAGGAAGACCTTTAAATTCAGACTGGTGGGTTTTGCATTCTGTGTTGAATCACCTGCATAAGGTGATAATTAGGTACAGCAGGAAAGCCATGACTTGGCTAATGCACAAACTTGACTTTGTGTTGGGAGTTGTTGTTATGTAAATCAAGGTTTGCCATCATTTACAGTTGTTTTACAGGTTTTCTAATGATTTTATTTCTTTTTCAGTCTGCAGATTTCTTCGATATGTTGGAAAAGATGCAGGTAGGAAATGCTCCATTTTTATCCTGTGAAAGTTCCTTTTCCTTCTGCAATGTTTGCATATCTTCCTTCCTCCTTTCCTTTCTTCTCTTGACGACTACTAGAGGGAGACTTTGACTGTTTCAGTGCTGACCTCCTAAAAGGCATTTTTCCTGTCTTTTTGTCTTTAAAATCTAGCAGATATATTGAGATTTTGTCTTTCACTCTCTGTCAGCCTGTGGGATTAAATGTGTTTCTCACTTTGGATGGTGTGGATGCTTTGAGCAGGCTGTGTGGATCTCTGAAAAGATCTAGACAGACTATTTTCTCGTTCCCTAGTAGGAATACATTGATTTTTCTGTTCCTTCTGAGCAAAATTTGCCTCTCATTCTCTTTGCGACCCCATGGGTATGGGCTTTGAGTAGTTGGAGGACAGATGGGGGTATAAAAAGGGAATAGAGTAGAGAAGAAAGGGGGACAGAGGCTTTCAAAAGACAACAGTCACCATCAGGGAGACAAGAAGCAACGGTTTCCTCTTCTTTGTTTGTAGGTTAGTGATTAGATTTTCACCAAATGGGCATAGATATTAGTTTATTGTGAGGTAATCAGTCAATGAGAGATAGTAGCTAGAAAATGTTTTCAAGGTAATAAGCAATAACCCTTTATAATTGTATGTTTTCTGTGTTGTGCATAAATTTAATATTGTACCCCAAAACAATCATTTGTAGGATCTATTTTTACCCTATCTGAGACATGGGAGGAAGAAAAGTAAAACATGCAAATTGCAAGGTTTTTTTTTTTTGTAAACATGAATATGAAATATGTTAACATATTGTAAATACCAACTCAGTATTCTATGACATTTCAGTTTTTATAACACAATGTAGTTTATATGTGGACTGTCACTTTGCTTGTTTTGTAGCAATTTTAGCATCCTGCAATTTGAGGAATCCTGGTTTAAAACAGAATGCTTTACAAACAGTTCACAAACATAGCTGATATTCAAATTTTTTCTGTACATCGTTGTATTCTTCATTTCCCACTTTCAACTCCTCTTAATCCCATTGAGTTCTTCAATGTCTCTGACTCAACAATGCACGCTCAAACAGACAAACTTAAAAGTGTCAACAAGCAGGTGTCTGTGTCAGAAAGACAAGGTTACCAGAATACTCCAAGTTACCTTTAAGTGACCATCGGGGGGTAAAACCCAGTGGGGAGCTCCAATGTTTGAGACTGCCACTGAAGAAAAGGTCCATTTATTTGTTTTAGAATTAGACAGTTTGTTTATGCGTACATTATCGCTATGTTTGCTACAGGGTACAGCTTTAGCCTGCATCTCGGTGCTACAGTAGCCCAAATGACATTTGAAAAGCAGCTTTCATTCGGTCTGATTTAGAGAGAGGATGACTAAGTGTATGTATTACCTGTGTGTGCATGTGCATGCGTGTGCCTGTGTGAGTGTGTGTATCAACAAATATGAGTCAGCTGTCATCTGGCAACAGAGAAAGTGAGGTCTGTAAACAAGAACATTGAGCTGCAGGCACCTTTTAAATGCACAGAACTTTCTTCCTGACCTTTGTGTTTTTCCACCCTCACGCTGCGACTGGACTCTAATAAGGTCCCCAAAGCTGAAGACACCAAAAGATGGAAGGTGTGGCCGACCGGACGCTTGGTCATGTCTTCTCTGTGGATCTCATTAGTTTATGTTATGATATGACCTCCATTTGTCCATTTTCTGTTTTCCATCTCTGCCTTGTGGTGCCTGCTGCTACTCTGTGATTGTTCCTCTCACATCTGTCTGAACTCCCCTGTGTGCATTTCTTCAGATTTTTCTCAGAGCTTTTTAAAATGTAGAATCAATACCCCTCTGATCCGATTGATTACGAGCTGAATGAACTCCAACTGTCAATTGATCCTCTGTGGACTGTCAGTATCCTGGCTCCTGCAGCTGCAGAATATAAATGACCGTCTGTCCGTAGCCCTGCATTCTCAGGGGGGCTACCAGAGTTTGATTGTGTTTGGAGGTCGTACGCTGGAACCAGATTGCTACAGGCACTAAATAGCTCTTGACCTCAGGTGTTGTTGAATCAAAATAGCTCTGGCATCATTAAGGGGTGACACGCCCTCACTGATTTTTTGCTAATGATTGTTTGTTTCAGCTTGTTGCATCACCTCCTGAAAGTCCATTTTGGCATTAGTATCCTTTGTGCCTGTCGGCTGCACTTGCAACCTTACCGTTGTGACCTGTGAGGGTCACGAGATAAATCACTTCTTTATTGAGAAATAAAAGTCTTCATGTCTTCTCTTTTACAGGATGACTATATCCCCTACCCACGGATAGAAGATGTGAGTCATTTTCCAAACACACATTTACACCTTTCTGATATGCAGCTCTCAGCCAGAGGTGGTTTGTAGCATAGATGCAGAATTCAAAACCTGTTTTTTGCTTTTCTAATCCTTGCAGTGGCTTGAGAAGCACTCATATGCTCTTACAAAGAACATCCGCATTGAAGCAGAAATCAAATTAGATGCAGGTGGAATCTATTTACTAATTAGGGCATGTTTGATTAATTTAGGAACGTTAGCGTCAAGAGGGCTGAATGCTTTTTGTTTTGCAGAAAAAAACAAAAACCACACGCTTGGTTTTGTTGGTTCATTCACAAACTCCAATTAAAAAGCATTAACTTTTTTTTTATGTGTCAGAATTTGGAAAACGTCAAGGGATCAGAATAGGTTTACCAGGGATTAGCTTTCACTTCATGTTACTAAAATATTTCTTTGATTTCACTCTGACTTCCTCCCTTTTTTTGTCTTGCACCACATTAATGCCATAGGTCCTGGAGAAAGGCGGTCCATACCCCCAGGTGATCCTGCCCCAGTTTGGGGGTTACTGGATCGAAGATGCAGAGGCACCAGCTGGAACCCCTTCCTCCTCTGAGTCCAGTTTCTGTGAGGAAGAGGATGGAGATGAGGGCATGAGCCCTGGCGGGGCACATAGCTACCGCCTGGAGTGCAACAGCACAGCTCGAGCCTACCGCAAACACTTCCTTGGCAAGGTTAGGGTGTGTGTTTGCATAAATGTCAGCAACACTGTGTGTTAAGAGGGGCAAGTCTGCTGTTGTCTTTGACCTCAAATGTCTCTTCCTACTTTGATACTTGCAGGAGCACATGAACTACTACTGCACAGGCAGCAGCATAGGCAACCTCATCATGTCTCTGAAACACGAGGAGGCTCAAGGCCAGGAGTTTCTGCGCATCATGCTCAGGTACTCTAAAGGGAAGGCTTAGCTTTGCATTCATTTGACATGTTTACAGAGGAAAAAACTGTAACTTTGAATTCTTCTCATTTATCTTTGTCTGAATCTGCTTATGATGAGCAAAGATGGGGACTTTTACCCAATAAACCAAACTATCATTCAAAACAAAAGTGCAAATATTAATGTTAGGCTTGGTTGCATGTTTTTAAAATCTAAGTACCATAATGCACTCCAGACCTGTTTTGAAAGGTTTTGCAAAATCTTCAACTATACTGTTTGATCTGTATTATTTTTTGTTTCTTTGCAACTGGGGCGGAAATGAGATTACTTGATTTTGTAAAGTTCAGACCTTCTGTGAACCTAATTCGATTTATCTTTTTAAATGCAAGCAGTGACTTGTCCGAATTTCATCACTTGCCAATTTTTTTGTGTAAATTGTCATACAAGAGTCAGTGTTAAAAATTTTATACGTTCCACATTATAGAGTTTTCTTCTGAAGAAACAAATGAAAGCAGAATCTAAAAATGATTAATAAAAATGGTCAGGAATCCTGTTTCTTTATTATTATATATACATTCAGTTTGTCTGAATCACCATCAAACTTCTCTGAATCAGATAAGCCAAACACCGTGGTTGATGGTTGTCATTTGATTCAGTTTGTGTGTCTGTAAATCTCAGCTTCTTGCTATTAACACGTTTGGTGTCATTTTCAACACCACAGAAAAATATGTACTTTATTTTCATACTTTGCTTGGTCTCTGTGCGGTTTTTGACAGGCGTTCATCTTTTCTCGACAGCTTCGAGTGACAATGTTCATTTTATATTTACTATAGATTTAGTGTCAGTCATCCTTTCAACTTGTTAAGATTATTTATGCACATCAGAGAAACTGTATATAAATTCCGTCTAAAACTTCAGATGTTCAAAAATTACTAAAATTGAACTCATTGTTGACCAGCCCTATGTTTTTGTTTGTTTGTTTTTGTAGATCTCGGACCAAAACAGTTCATGACAGAATCTCTTTAGCTGGCATCAGTCAGCTTCCCAGTGTGCCTCAGATTGCAAAGGTAAACAACTTTTTTCTATTGTTCACATAATTGTTATTAATAGCAGAATCAAAAGCCTTTAACACACATATTGTGTTCCATGCTTCTGTCTTGTTTACCTAGCATATTTTATAATTTAGTCCTTCTACTCTCTGCACACTACATTTAGAAAAAGCACAGCGCTGTTGGAAAATTTGACATCTACTAATAAGATCAATATAAGATAAAAAGAAATACTAAACACAAATTTTCAGTCTAATAAGGAGGATCCTCACGATTTTACAGTATATTCTTAGATTTTGACAAAGCATCCATCTCTGAACAATGATGGTGCAATTAATAAGTATAAAATGAGAGGAAAAGGCTAAAAAATAATATCAGTTATAAATAAGGAAATTAAGTAAAGGAGTACAAAAAAATTAAAACTTGTTGAAGACTAAGAAAATAAACAACAATAAGAATAAGAATTTAGAAGTTAATTATATCAATATTTTTTAAGTTAAACTTAAAGCCAGTTTAGTTATGCCAGTTATGTACTTAGTTTTCTTTTAAACATCAA
This sequence comes from Poeciliopsis prolifica, assembly GCF_027474105.1. Taxonomy (NCBI): domain Eukaryota; kingdom Metazoa; phylum Chordata; class Actinopteri; order Cyprinodontiformes; family Poeciliidae; genus Poeciliopsis; species Poeciliopsis prolifica. Next base: position 8,903,484 of record NW_026562379.1, read on the forward strand.
ATCCACCTCTGTGTCAGTAAAACTCAATACATGGCACCATGAAGGTATTTTAGTCTGTGAAAATCTGTATAAAGTGTCTGGCTGATGCTTGCAGTCAGAACAGAGATCAGATGCCGTGTAGGCAGCGTATGTTTGAGTTTCAGAGATCTGTCTTTGTTTCAGCTGCTGTGTGACGATGCCACAGGCCTGAGGTTCAGCCCAGTTCTCTACCCTCGGGTGAGTTTACCCTCTGCTACCATGTTGTGACCTCTTCCTAATTGCAGCTTTCACCTCAATTAAACGCTTGTCCAATTTTAAATGTTTTAAATAATTTCTTGACATGTCCGCAGGCTTTTTATGTAAATGTTTGTATGATGCATTATCTTTAATTATGTCTGCCAGCTTGTTTTCCTGTCCACACTCCCCCTTTTTAATAAAGCAGTCAGATTCAGTACCTTCTGACTGCTTTACCAAAAATATATTCTGCTCTGTTACACATTTCACAACTGATGGTAATCTTCCTCCGCTACGTCATTCCTGTTAAAGTAACAACTGATCATAGAACAACTTTCTAAGCTTGATGTGATGAATTTGCTGCTCCTTACTGTGTGCCTGGTGATGGAGTGCGCTTTCAGCCTGTGCCTAAGGGAAGGAAAATAAGCCATCTGTGTCTCCGTATGCAACAGATAAGGCTCTAGGACCACCGCCGTCACTGGGGGCCACTACATTTTGTCACATATTGGCCCTTATGTAATATGGACCCGATAAAGCTGCCCATTGGAGCAGAAGAAAACATGTTTTTCTAATGGGTTTGACGAGCAAAGATTGTGTAATAAGTTGAGAGAAAAACTATACATTAATCCTTGTACAGGGATCCCAGCTGATAGTGGCGTATGATGAACATGAGGTGAACAACACGTTCAAATTTGGAGTCATCTACCAGAAATTTGGACAGGTGAGCAATTTTTCCTTATACAGCCATTCACCACTCAACTGTGTAAGTATAAATGACTAGATGTCCTTTCTCCTTCTGTTTGGTGTGAAATCTTCTCAGACATCAGAGGAAGAGTTATTTGGAAACAATGAGGAGACGCCCGCTTTCAAGGAGTTCCTGAGCATCGTAGGAGACAACATTGAGCTCCAGGATTTTAAAGGGTAAGGGCTGGAAAACAGTGCAATTCAACAGGAGAAAAAGAAAACTGACACAATTATAGCAAATAATCCCAGAGAAAGAGAAAAGGCCAAATGGGGATTGAAAGGAAAAATACAGGAGTGCATTTTAAAGGAAGTTGAGAGTGGGGTTTAATTACTGTAACCTTGTCCTGCTGCTTCAGACTCAGCATGCAAACGGGCAAAAGTGCTTAGTGAAACAGATCTGAAGAGAAAAGTGCCACATGGACATGTAATCAGAGCTTTGGATCCTTTTTTAAATTATTTTCTTCCTGTGCTTTGGTATACTCACACTTTCCATCTTAAAGCTTCAGGGTTATCGCATATTAAACAGTCACTTCTGACACCTCATTAAAAGGAAACGTTCAGTGTTTTTTGAGGTTGGGTTCTGCTGAAATGTTACAAACAGTTAAAATATTACCTGCAGTAGATAACTCTCTCATTTACTATGAATCCAGATGAGTTTGTGCCGCAGGCAGAAAATAATGTTAAACTTGAGAGGGGCACAGAGCGGAAATGCTAAAAAAATTCCTAAAATAACTTTTACATAAACCCCTGTGAGTTGTATTAAGTGGAAGATGTCCATATTTGCCCATATACTGCTCTGGGGCCATCTTCACATAACAAATCTGGATTTATGCAAAATGATTAACTACTTTAAATGACTTCAAAAATCTTGAATGGTCCCTTTAAGGACAACATTTATGAAGATAGAGTCATGGCTGGATGTTGGGTACAACGTAAAACATCGGTTTTGATGATGTTCCAGGTTCCGCGGTGGACTGGATGTGTCTCATGGACAGACGGGATCTGAATCCGTCTACACTGTCTTCAGACACAGAGAGATTATGTTCCATGTATCAACTAAGCTTCCCTTCACCGAGGGCGACGTGCAGCAGGTACCAACCTGGAATACTGTCTTTAATTCTGGCTACTTAGCGGATTTAACACCTAAGTATAGATGCTTTGAGTCAGGGGCAAACTGGTCAGGTCTGCTTACTGTCAATATAATTGCTTGTTCTAATAAAAATCTAAAATAGATGGAAAAATGTACCTTCCTGAGAAGTCTTCCTAATTACAGAGAGGGGCAAACAGCGATTTTCTTCTGGCTTTCTCATCCACAGCTCCAAAGGAAAAGACACATTGGAAACGATATCGTGGCCGCGGTCTTCCAGGAAGAGTCCACGCCCTTTGTTCCAGACATGATCGCCTCAAACTTCCTGCACGCCTATGTTCTGGTGCAGGTCGAGAACCCCTGTACAGATCACACAACCTACAAGGTATGATGCATACTTTTTGATAAAAATCAGAGAGCTAATAGACTATAATAGACTGGTTTACACATAGCAAGGAGAACAGTACCTTCTCAGAAAAAGACACATTATTCAAGAGTTTGTAGAACCAAATTTAGCAGTAACTACTTTCAATAGTGGCGTTCTGTCTGACTTTTTCAGTTTCTTACACGCAACTGAATTATTTCTTCTTTGCAGCATTTTTCACTCACTTCACTTGTTTGCCCACCCAGTGTTAGCCAAGTTTCAGTTAGCGTTGACTTTACAGCAAACCCTCATCTAACAGGCATCCAATTAGAAGATGCAGCTTAGACCTGGACATCACTTATTAATTCAGCTTTAATTATTTAAACTTGAACAAGACAAATGCGCAAACACTAAGTTTGTCTTCTTTAGAATCAGAAGTGAACACATCATCAAGAAGAGTCATTCTGAGCAGCACAAAACGTGTTCACCAGAATCCTTGGAGAGATGCTCGAGTCACATTACGAGCCTTTTGATCAAACAACAGAAGGGTGAAGCTCACTAAAATGTTCAGGACCTACACACCCAATATTACTCCAGTCAAACAAATTTAAATAAACACCACCCACTTGTAAAACAGCATTACAACTTGAGTTTACAGGGAACTTGGTGTCAGTAAGCTGTATGGTTGCAAAGAAAGTCCAAACCACCACTGTGGTTGGCACTGTGCTTGGCACTTATTCTGAAGTGTTTGTGGTAATATGCCTTATGTGGGGTAAATATGTGATCCCATGTGTGCAAATGATTTTGTTTCCAAGCATTTTGCAATTCCACTTTGAAACCAGGAGTCGTTCTTTAATATTTTTATTAGAGAGAAGACATCTCAATCTTTTTTCTCATTGAGATGAAAGCTGACATTTAACTTGTTTTATAGCAGACAGCCCAGACTATCTGCTATAGAGTAGGCAACCATTAACCCTGATTAGCCACAATTGTTGTGAGGTTGTTGCTCATGCATTTCCTTCCTGGTGTTGTGCTAACACTTATATGCTCCAAGGAGTTTGTTGAGTTTGCTGAAGATCTGGTGCTTTGTTTATCAAAACCAAAGAAACTGGTTGTTATTTTTCATCTTAAATCTTCGAGAAGAGACTAGAATGTGCTTAGTTTTTTTGTTTTTGTTTTTTTCCCAGGATTATATTTTGTATTCTGTTATCAGTCAATGATGCAATGCTATGCTTGTCTGAGTGACTGTTGTGACTTTGTTTCATCAGGTGTCTGTTACAGCAAGAGAAGACGTTCCTCCTTTTGGGCCTCCGCTCCCAAACCCGGCCGTCTTCAAGAAGGTGACGGAAAGAACTGAAATTTATTTGCGCAATAAATTAACCTGCTATTTAACAGTATTCCATATTTTCACTTCAATAAAACCTTAAGACATGCAGCAAGTTATAAATATTAGTTGCTTCAGACATTTTGTCTTGCTTGTCTGTCACAGATCCCTCAATATCTCCAACCTTTAGGGTGACATTAAAGTGCTCGGTTTGGAAACCAGAAAACATAATAATAAAAAGAGAATACTAGCCAGCAGCTCTGCAGGCCTTCATGGTCACTGTCAGAGAGGAGCCATTTCTGTGGACGGACTGGAGTACTTGGTTCATTACCCACAATAGGCAGAGAGTGACCTCACTATGGTGAATCAGGGAGCATTTCTGCAGGAGAAATCAAGTTAGCAGCCTGTCAGAATGATGTGCATTTAGAAGAGACATCAATCAAATAAAACTGAAAACTTACATATTTTATGCTACAATGTAATTATGCGGATTAATATACAACTATAGTTCATGCATATATGAATAACAGAGCGAATTCCAGTGTACTCCAAAAATAACCAGACATTTCTATATGTGAGGATGGATTTGTTTAGCTACTAGAATTATGTTCCAAAACTGTAAATATTTTATATTCGACTAAAAGAGAATGAACGAATTAGTCAGTACCAAAAAATGTTTTTATGCATGTTCTTCTGTTTTGTATTATGTATTGAGTGTGTATAGTTTTCCTGCTTGGTGTTTGTATACATCTATTGCTGTCATTCCAACTGAATTGTAAAACAGATTAAATGTTTATGGTGACTCTTTTCATCTAAATGGTAATTTAGTTTGACTTAAATTTGTTGCTTGTTTTGTGTAAAGACTAGTTGTACCTCCTACTATTCTCACTAAAATGGCATTGCATTTAAAAAAACAAATAAGATTGAGAAACTTGATAAAAACCAATACTTTTTTTTTTATTACTTTATCTCTTTTCCCCCCCCCCACACCTTCACAATCAGGGTCCTGAGTTCCGAGAATTCCTGCTAACAAAGCTGATCAATGCCGAGAATGCCTGCTACAAATCTGACAAATTTGCCAAGCTGGAGGTGATGCACGCCACACACTCCAACCCCACAGCCCACCCTTCAATTACTTTCCAGCTTCATCCAGCAGCTGCAGACCCTTTTCGTAAACAGCCTTTGTGTGCGGCTGAACTCACTGCAGGGACGCACACGAGCCGCCCTGCTGGACAACCTGCATGACGAGCTGCACAGACAGAGCCAGGCGGTGCTGGGACTCGGGCAGATGGGGGAGGAGGATAAGCTGGAGAACGGTGGACATGGGGGTCTGCTCGAATCGTTCAAGGTGAACATAAATCCCAGACAAAAGTACATCAGGCAATCTTTTCTCAGCTCTGTGACATTTATTTGATCACCATCATTACACTGCCAGGTCAGATAAATGTCACAGGTCTGCGAGATGGCTTAAGGTGCGAAACCACTGTTATCACAATGGATGCCTCTTTTTCACAGTCCTCAAAGACTTAAACTCTATATAGAGAATGTGCAGTTGTAGCTGAGAAGACACGCTTACACCGGAGTGTGAATGTAACACCCCGAAGTGTTCATGCTTGTATTTTTCTTCCTCTTTCTACTCTCTACCCTTTTTTTATTCCATTTTCTTTTGTTCACATGTGTAGATTAGCTGAGGTTGATGGGACCAGTTAGATGTAGCAATGACAAAATGTGTGAACATGGTGATGATTTGACTCTCTTACGTTTTTGCAGGGATTGTGGATATCTGCTATTTTGCAGTTTGTGCAGACAGTCCCAGGAGGGGCTATTCTCATTGCTCTCGTTGCTCTGGCAGTTTATCACCTGTCTGTATTACTGTAAATAAATGAGAAGACTATAATTTAACAATAAAAAAAGACTGTTGCATTGTTTGAGTTGTAGTGTTCATGCTTTTTAAGAACATGAGGTTTTGATGTTCTTATGTTAATTCTGAAAATTTCAGGACTAGATATGAAAATATGAAGTCAACAAAAAAGTGAAACCCACATTTCCAACTATGCTGCTTATTACATCTTCCATTGAGAATGCTGCCCTCTGGTGGACATAATTTTTAAATGTAAAAAAAAAATTTAATAATAAAACTTTTTGAGTTTTTCACTTCTTATTCTGTCCCTTCACGTTGTTCCCTTGTAACAACCTTTTGTCTACCAATCTGCATCCGTTTGTTCCTCACTCTCTGATCCACTCCTTGTTTGCTTCCTTGTTCGCACATCAGAGGGCCATGCGCGTCAGGAGCCACTCCATGGAGACCGTGGTGGGTTCTCATCGTCACCGGAGCCCCGGGGTGGCAGGTGGGGTCCCTGCCAGCCTCAGTGGTGGGGGATTGCCACAAAGCACCAGTGAATGCACAAAGAGCACCTTCACTGTAAGGGATCTAATAATAAAGAGTGGGAGAGAAAAGAACGAGATCTGTTACCGTGTTACCTTCCTTGTGAAAACCTGCAGAAATGTGATTGCCAGACTGTGATTGTGTTAGTTTCCATGTAATAATTCATTAGATATTAGTTCTGTTATTGGACCATTTACAGTCAGTTAGCTTGATCAATTCAGGCCTTTACAGCATTTCTATTTAGAGTGGTGGTGAAGCTTTCTTTTTTTTTAAGTAAGGTTTTTAATTTATCATCTGTGATCTCCAGCCTCCTGTTCTGTCAGCCAAATCTCCTTTAAAGAGCCCAGTGAAACGGCGCTCAGGCCTCTTCCCACGACTCCACTCGAGCACAGACGCTCCATCAGACAAACACACACGCAGGTCAGTTTTCTACATCTTTAATCTATCCATTTCCTGTTTTATTTTATCCTTTTCTGTTTTGCCAGTGAAAAATCTTAAAATTGTTGTATTGGGGTTGTATACAAATGCAGGTCTGTTTTTGAAATTGTGTTTAATTGCATTCCAATAAAATGTTTCACTTTTGCCTTCTCCTTCCCAATTATACACAATTTCTGCTGAGCGACTGCATAAATTAAAAAAAAAAAAAAAAAAACAAGAAACATAAGCATTCATACATTTTTTGGTGGCATTTTGACAAACTGTGGAAATGTTCAAGCTGTCTGATCGTGGTTTGTCAGCAGTGATCATAAACCAGCAGAGATCTGCCTGCATTCCCAAGAATTGAGATCAGAGACGTCATCCAATCCCAGCTCACCTGAGATCTGCCCCAACAAAGAAAGGTCACTTGGAAACTGAAACTTAGCTTAAAACTTAAATATATAAAAATACAATTGTGTTCTAGGGTTAACTATGACAAATTTCAAGAGTGTTATCTTAACCACATGCTTGGTCCTCTGTGGCTCTTCCATCAACAGGCCTTTCATGAAGCACAAGGAGTGCAGCAGCGGCAGCAGCTGCAGGCCCAACATCTCTCGCTCTTCGTCTAGCACCAGCAGCTTCAGCAGCACCACGGGGGAAACAGAAGCTCTGGAGGAGCTGGACACAGTGGGTAGAACATTTGTTTCATCCAGGGTTGATGTGGAATTAATATGAAAAAGAATTTGAAAATTTTTGAATTGAAAAATGCACATTTGTAACAAATGCGTATTCTCACCTTTTCACCTAAGAGAGGTGAAAAAGCTTTTAAAGATGGACAAAAATCCATATTTGCTCAGAAGTGCATAATAGTGGGAATTAAATGTCAACTTATAATTAGAATTCATGCAAATCTTCTCATCTTCCTCAAATGACACCTCTTGTCATTGTTGCAGTAATTTTATGCGAGACATGCTGCTTAAAAATGGCACCTTGTGAGGTTATGAATTGTCAGAGTAAGTTAAGGCACCAAGTATTACAAATTGCGTTGAAGGAGGTGCAGATCAAAGCTTTTTAATGAACAGGACAAATTTCTTTTGCTACATTTGGTTAGAACATCAAGATATTTATCTTGTCTGGATCATATTTAAAAGATTTCATCAGCACTTTAGCAATAATGAATCTAGCTTTTTTGTTTTAAAAAAAAGGGTTGCTTATGTGTAATGATACATATGTTGAAGACTCACTTTTGACACTCCTTTTTCTCAATTTTTCTGTAAAGTTAAACACATTATTATAATTATTAATAGCTATCATACCCATGCGTTGCCTTCAGAGTAGGCAACGTTCAAATAATTGCTTCTTTTCAGTCATGATTGCTCGGTGCCTTTTTCTTCACAACATTATGATGTGTTTGCTTCCTTGTAGGTCAGTCATCCATCCATCACATCCACCTCTGCCTTCAGTCCCTCCCTGAGCATCGACAGCCAGGGATCGGGTACGCCTGTCATCATGTGTCGCAGTCCAACAGGTAAATTGTAAATTTGATCTAGTAAGAGGAGAACTAGTTAAAAAGAAATGGTTTTGCCACTTTCTGTTTATGCTTCTATTCTGCAGATGGAAAAGGGAAAACATCACCCAGATCAAGTTTGAAGTTCCGCTTTGACAAAATGAGCCACTCATCCACAGCGGTAAGTCTCAAATTGTTCCCAAATGACAGCAATTGTGTTTGTCAGCAAGTGTTTGGAGTGTTTTATTGGATTTCCAGAACAGAAAATGTTCAATAACAAAAACAAAATAGAAAAATATAACAAATCAGCAAGGAAGCAGCTGCTGTTTTTAGTAATATTTCTGTCTTTTCTCTCTTTCAGTCTGAGTAGATTTGTGGAAGGAAAAAGCAGCAGACTTCCTCAGTGAAGAAGCAGAGTGACTCTGAAGAAGCTCACTAAATCACAACATCACCAGAAAAATAAAACATTTGTACAGCCTTTTCTCAGATTAGCAAAAGGCTAATCCGAGTAGAGCTGCACAGGAGATCCTGCACATAGACATACTGATATAACTGTGAGTGTAAGTGAAGAAAAGCAGCTCATCCACGTTCACTGTCTTTAAAGCAGCTTTTAGCTGCTTGAATCTAGCTGCAGCATAACTCTTGTTGTTCCTATCACTTGAAGGTCTTGGCATGGCTGTAAAACTGTGAGTGTAGGGCGGCCTGTAGACTGCGCCTCAGCTTTTTCTTAGACATAATCTGTCATACATGTGTACAAGTTTATGGCCGAACTGTTAGTCCTCATCCAGCCAAGTGCTGAGCACTCTGTAGAACCAACGACAGACTGCAGGATGTTCCTTTTATCTTTACCTTTCAATGGTACGTCTGCAAGCAGTTCCTTTTTTGCTTTGAGAAAACAAACAGTGAGCAGAGACTATGCCACTTTCACAAAGACCTAATGTATAGTCTACTTACAGTAGCAAAGCCTTGTGGGACTGTGGAGCCTGAACTTCTTCATTATGAATATTAATGCTTTTTTTAGAAAACAACTATGATTTTTGGAGATGCTTTTGTAACCTTGGTACCCGTTGCATTGTGTCCACAGCACTCTAAAGATGTCTCCCAGCAGAACATTTCCATATCTGTAGGGGTGACCCTCGTTAGACACAGTAGGAGACACTGCCAGCACATTTTAGCCATAAGCTTATTTTAGCCCAAGCTGCACCTTACAATCGCTGCAAAGCCCTTTTTCTCTGCTTGTGCGTTCAATCTCTCACCGTGTGAGAGGATGAGAAGTTCCTGGATCTGGTTACGGCACAACTTGTGGGAAGCCAAACTGCACCCACATTTTCTGAAGAGGACAAAAAGACGATGCACTTAGTAAAAAACATTTCACCTCCATGTTCCTCTCATTGAAGCTTGCTAGCTCGGTGTATCAGCACACATGCTCTGTGGTGCTTGGTTATTTTTAGCAGGGAAGTTTGCCAGTGAGGGAACTGATGAAGTCGACTTGAAAAATATGCTCCAGAAGGCATTTGAACCACATTTTATAGAAATTACTTTTAATGTGAATTACAGCCTTGTCATTTGCGTTCAATGCCATGGTAACTGGTTTCAAACCCTGAAGTTGCAAAGATAGTTTCTGTCAAGGACAACAGGGCCATGAATGTTCTGTGATTGTCAGCTAGTTATCAACATATTAACATTAGCATTAGACTTCAACATTGACTTCTGTGTTTTTAGTGTGACCAAACTAGAAAGAGTTTGAATGAATAATGTGTTTTACTGCACAGGAACTTATTGGTGAAGTTAAAGATGGCTTAGCAAACTGAAGTTTCAAAGTTCACACACATTGCAAATGTCCTCATTTATTAATTGTTAACATCTTGGGAAGTTGCTCAGGATGAAGTTACTTGAAATGTACGTTTTAATATACCTAAACTAGCACATAATTTTGAAATGGGACAGGCCACCAATTACCTCTTGTAAGGAGAATAGGGACAGAAGAAACAGGAAGTTATGTTTATCATTTTGTTTGTAGCGGTATTGCCCAAAAATGTCCTGCAGCCCTTTTCTCTTTTGACATGCTTAATTTATTATATTAACTTCCTTTGCATTGATGTCATGTACAAACAAATCACTGCAGAGTATGCTAATTAATTAAAGTAAAATTATAAAATGAAAATATATTAATTTAAGAGATGTCTAAATAACATATATGTATATTTGGTTATGTAATGTGCCACTGAGAATTTATTCTACAATAAAATGTTGTATTTTGTGCCATATGTGTTTTTTTTGTTTGTTTGTTTTGTTTTGTATTTTCTTACCTTCTGCAAGGTGTCCACACAATACACATAATTTATAAAATACACTTTATTAATTTTTGGAAGCAGATCAAACTCAAACTTTCACCCTCAGATAAAAATCAATTAGGAAGTTCAATAAGAACTCAGGAATAACCAACGCTCTACCATAAAGACACCAGTGTCACTATTCACAGAAAAACAAGTTTAACATCAACACACACTGAGTATTTGAACATATTGCCCAGATACAGTCATAGTGTGGGCTTTAAGCTTAACAATACCATACCAGGTATCAACCATAGGGGTGGCTGTCTGTTTTCCTTACGTTGTAGATTGTAAAAAATGTTGATGAAATAACAAATGTAAAAATAACCCGTCATTTCATTTGTTTCTCCTTGTGCATTCTGCTCTGTTGAATCCCCAGTCAGTCGAATCCAATGTACTGATCCAGATTCTGCTGGAGGTTTCGTCCTGTTAAAGGGAGTTTTTTTTTTTTTTTATCTCCGCTGTCACTATGAGCATGCTCTGTAGGAGGGATTGTTGTTAAGTCAACGAAACCCACATTTTCTGTGGGTGCAAGCTCATCCAGAATGAGTGAACATTTTAAATTGATGACTCAGTGCAATCTGCTCAGTTTCCTAAATTAGAAACTTTTTAAACTACTTAGAATAATTAACTGAGCTTAATGTACTGCTTGATCACTACAATAAAGAACTACTTTGAGTTTAACTTTACCTCAAATCAATAGCTAGACAGTTGAAACCTGTGTATGTTAGTTATGATAGGACAATAATCCTAATCACCCAATCAAACTGCTTTTTAATGTACAAAGTAGGCAAACACTGAGCTTCATGAATAGCCCCTACATTATGATAAAAATGTGGGTTCATGCAAGAAAACCATCTCATTTAAGCAAGTTATCACCTCTAATGGAAAGTCCAATTAAATGGACCTTCATCTAACCCTATACCACAGATCTTTGGACCCGACTGCTCCATAGTTTCGTCTTCTGTCTTTGGCTGTCAGGAAAACCTGACAGATGAGTAGACAGTGGGTTGAGCTGGCTCTCTCAGAGCTTTTTGATTCTTCAGGGCATCTTGAGAAATGTCTGCATACAATAACTGTAACATATAAGATGACATACAACTATGTGAAACTTCTACAAGATCAAATAGACTGCAGACAGATTTGTGGCGCTGCACATTACGAAGGCAATACTTTCCCCTACCTCTGGCTTTTGCTGGGATGGTGAGAGAGCTGAAAAAGTTCGATCAAAATAAAGGTTTAGCTCTGACAACATAAACATTACATTTTTGTTAATTTCTTAACTCTATGATTTAGATTTCTAACAAGTTAAATTGTTAGATACCTTTGTTAGGAGGAGCAGTGCGTTTCTTTGGTACTGGGCGTCGGGGTGGAGGCTGTGGAGGCTGATGTGATCTAACTTTATGTCTATCTGCAAGTAAGACCTCTTTCGTGGGATGTGGCTGTTGGTTGACCTCTGAACTCAGGCAGCGAGCCAATCCCAAAATGACAGGAAGACAAAGAAAGGCGCCGGTGCAGACCAGAAGCCTGTGTGAGAGTTTTCTCTCCAAGGCAACACCTGCATGTTGGGGATGACAGAAAGAAACAACAATGCACAAACACCAATGACTAAAATATGCATGATCCATGTTTGATTAGCACATGTAAATGAGTATATACCTTTTGTGACATTCACTTCCATCCAATGGCTTACATCATGGCTTCCATCACTCCATTTCACGTTGCATGTGTACAACCCTTCATCTGACTGTCTAACATTCAAAATCTTTAAATTTACCTTGCTTTGATTGGCACTGACGGGGGCTATGGTGAAACGGTGCCTTGCGCTGTTTTCAACAGTGGTTGAAGTTGTGAGATTTTCCCTTTTAAAGTTGACTGTCCAGTTACCTCCACAGTGTTGAACCACACAGGACAGAGACAAACTGCCCCCTGCAGGAACGAAGAATCTCTCACGTTTTCCAAATACACCCTGACTGCATTCTTCAGAAAAAACACCTAAATGACAGAGCATTCAGTTAGATTAATAGAGTGTTTTGTTTGAAAAAGCTAAACACTTGGTTTCTATGTTTAATATTTTTTAAACCACAAAAAAAGCCTTAAAATGAATTAATCATTTGAAGAAAAATAACCTCAAAAAGTCAGATTTTTTAACACCTAAGTTGTTTATTATATGTAAGAATATCAAGTACAAGAGACATAAGAGTAAAACTTTACTTTGACTTATCATGGCTTTATGAACAGTATGTATTCATATTAGTCAAACTACACAACTTCAAAAAAGGCCAACGATTACTTTTGAACACTGCAGTTTTATTTCTTGGAGTTTCCTCAACAAAATCTAACCAAATACAAAACATAGCTTGAAATGTGACAAGACAAGTTTCCAGACTAAGTTGAGTTGAAACATGTTCTTACCTCCCTGAAAGATACAGAGACAGCTGATCACACGCAAGATGAACGTATACATGTCTGGTAAAAAAAAAAAAAAAAAAAAACAATGCTGCTGTTCAGGAAGCTCAAAATCTCAGTTCCCTTGAAAAGATCAAGTCTCCATGCTATGACTCACTGAAATAATCTGACAGTCGAGCACTCTTAACTTAACATAAACCGTTTACTCAAACCATTTTCAGCCTTTCTCTTAGCCTTTCCTAAAGCAGTCACTGTCAGGGATCATTTTCGATTTTCACTTTCCTTGCTGCTTTTTTTTCTAGGTGGAGTCAGAGGAAGGAAGTGACCCACTAACTCAGCCCATTTACAGTTTTCTGAGCACAAACACACGTTAGAATTTGATTTACAGGAAAGCATTGACTTCAAGAGCAGTAATACTGACTATCAAGCAGAAAAGGGGGCTCATTTCAAGGAAGTGGAAACTCCAGTCTCATAAAAGTCCTCAGAAACTCATTTATTCTACTTTTTATTTACTGTAGCTCTTGTTTGAGTTGATTTGTTTTTGATATTTAAAAAAGAACAACATATGAACAGATGGTTGATTTATGAAAGCAATTTGCACTTGATCTGCATGGATATAATAACTCCATGCAGATCATTATTAATTTTTGGATTCAAAGAAGGTGAAAGTTTCTGGGATTTCTTAAACATCTTGTCTTACTAAAGTATTCATTGTTCTTAAATTTCACAACATTAATTTAATTTGTTTGGATGTCAAGTAACAGATCAACATATAGCAGCACACAATTGTGAGTGCCTTTCTGAGAAATTCATAATTTAGTAATACATTTTCACTAATTTAATTTTGAAATTGTGACACATTCGTCCTACTATGATTCCTTTAAATAAAATGCAGTGCTCCCGAATGCTTTTAGAAGTCACCTAATCGGTAAATAATATTAATCTCTATCATTTTAATCTCAGTGGGATTCAGCTATATTCTAAAAGTGTTTAAGAGATTTGGTAGTGAACATTAGTGAAAAAACAGCATAATGAAGACCAGAAAACACAGATGAATATATTAAAAATAATACCCATGTTCTTCCGAGTGTAGTTCTGGTGCTATATTTAGGGTATTATTAGTCTGGTCTTATAGGAATACATGTAATCTGAAGTCTATCATAACTTTCAAACTTATATTTGCAGATATAGTTTAAGTCTATACATACTGTACACAATTTGTGTTCCTTTGGAAACTTCTTTTTTATAAAACTCCTGTACGTTGTGTTCAGCTCTTAGGTGTTTTTGTACTTGGTCATGTTGAAAACCAATAAATTTCAGTTCTCTGCTGGCTGCGACTATGCCCTCTTATATCTAATTTAGTTCATTTTAGTTCGGTTTTAAAGAACTTTATCAATCCCAGAAATGAAATGAAAACTCATTCAGTTTTCGTCAAATCGTTGTTGCAGATGCATTTGACTCTAGGCAGGAAGGATCTTCTGTAGACGTCTGTATATAGCGGCTCTGGAGAAACCTCTGACTGAAGACATTTTGTTTTTCTGTAACAAGTAATAGTTTCAGGTCCTGTTTCAGTTTGAAGACTCCCATAGCAGTAAAAAAGAGAGAACGCGAAACATTATGTCTTGTACGTGAACCACAAGCGCAAACCTAAATCTTTCTGATGGGATGGTCCAGAACAAGGTCCAGCTGACAGGAGCTGAACATTAGATTAAAACCTACTTTATTACTGTGACAAAAAAAAAAAAAACAAAACAAAAGAAAAAAAAACAAAGAAAAAAAAACAGAAGGGTTCGTAATGTGTTAAATAAAAGTCTCAAGGGTGACATGTCACACCGGGAAGTTTCGATGGATATAGTTTTGATTCTTTAACTCCGCCCAAACGCTGCGTCAAAGATCGAACCAGAGCACAGAAACGAGCGCACCCCTCGCACACACTGACTCGCTGTCGGTGAATGAGATAAACAAAGAGCCGGCGACTTTTTGTGGGACAACAGTCTAAGCTTCTCAAGCTCCTCAGAAATATGGACGCCGGTAGGTTGAGCGTGGCTGTGTCCCCTTTCAGCGATGTTGGTTTTATGTCGTCGACCAGCTAAAACAAACGCTCTCCAGCATCTTAAGGGTTGACAAGGGACCGAGCTAACATGCTAGGTTAGCATCCAGTGCGCTAGCAGCATGCCGGAGCGGTGAGCTAGCAAGACTACCGTGTTCTGCCTGCGAAGTTGGCAGCTTATGGAAACAAACACTATGCATGGGGCAAACATCGAGACCGCAGATCTAAGCAGATAGTAAGGAATATATTCCATGTTTGAAGTTGTCAGCTGTAGAAAATGTAATGCTTCCTGCTTAGCCAGCTAGTCCAAAAATGGACCTGTCAAACTCTTTAAACTTCAGATTAATTTCCTTTAGATGAGAATATGCTAGCTGATGTTTCCTGAATTATTTTTAAATGATACAACTTTCCGAAATAGTTTAGATGTGCTCCCTCTCTCGGGTTTTACAGCTGTCTGTATTTATAGGCTAATGTTTTGTGTTTCTGACTTGGATCTGAGTGTTTAGATGGCATATTTAGAAGAATGTGCCAAATCTATACAGAATTATTTTGTCGATTTGCGAAATGGAACAACGTGTCTTCTTCGTAACACATTTTGATCTCTGTTTTTCGGCTCCATTTCAGCTGTTGATCTGCCCTTTGCTCGTAGTGCCGCGACGGGCATCGTAAAGTGCTTAGCCAATGCAAAGCCAGCTGTAAAACCTCTGATGTGTGAATTTGCAAGTCACCCCTGGCTGCCAGGGCTTGGCCCCAAACCATAGAAAAACCTCTGTGCTGTCAGCTCTCGCCATTCATTCCTTCATGTGTTATTTAACACAGTTGTAGGCTTTACCAGTAGTAGGTGTCTAACCTGGTGACTATTAGATTACATCTTATAGCTTCAGCTTCAACCTGGTATTTAAAAAAAAAAGGGGGCTATGTGTATGTGTGTACCCATTAGTCCCCCAATCAGCGGACCGGACAAGCTTCCAGTGTGGCGTTCTTACAGATGGAACCAGATAAGTGTTCAGGGCCTGGTCTGGTCTGCCCTATGCAGCTAAAGGGCTCCAGTACTATTCGACAATATGGAAACATTCTTGAGTTTTGTCTGCGTTTGCTCCAACTGGGCCTGTGTTCCCCCATTAGAGCTGTTCTTCTAACAACATTTATTATCCCAGACAGGCAATTGTTTGTTGTTGACTCTGTTTGGAGGGTGGAAAAAGAGTGGCACTAGGCAGTTGATGTATTCAGGAAAAGATGAGCTTACAACTATTGATCCGGTGTTTTCCAGGAATTATTTTAATGTCGTAGTGAGTGAGCGCTGTTGAGTCAAGTCTCTAATGGGAAGTAGTGTGTTAAACCCACAGTGTGTCGATGAGTCATAAGAGTTACAAAAGAGAATAACTGACTGTGATTGAAGTTGAGCAACTTGTTTTTTGAGTACAATTCGTCACTTTTATCTCCCTCTTCGGTTCTCTAAAGGTTTGAGTCCAGAGAAGGTGACCGCCTTTACAAAACGCCTGCGATCCGAACCACGTTATCTGTTGGCCCAGAATGTTTCCACCTGCATCGACCCATTGGAGGTTTGTTTGCACCGGCAGACTGTCCAGGATACTGTGCACATCTTTCAGCACTCTATTCCCACAGAAGGCAAACCTATCACCAACCAAAAAAACTCAGGTATGACGCATACATTACCTGTCAACCCCACAGAGAAGAGCTAAAAGATAACAATATGTATGTAACTTTAGGTCAATGAAGATGCATGCCTTTCCAATCATTTCCCTTGAGAGATTACCTCCTCGATAAATCAAAACCACTTTTGTGTAATTTGATTTTCAGTAGAAATCCATGTGTTAAAATGACCCAGTCTAAATCCATTCTTGAATTTATTCAGGAATATGTTGAGTGACAGTTTTGTGTCATGCCTTCTCTAACTGGTTTATTGGTGTCTTTCAACAACAGGGAGATGTTGGATCTTCTCGTGCCTCAATGTCTTGCGACTTCCCTTCATGAAGAAGCATAATTTAGAAGAGTTTGAGTTTAGTCAGTCTTATCTCTTCTTCTGGGACAAGGTAACGTCATCTGCACAATCTCATTCGTCTTCTTATTGATACCTGGTTTTTGTGTTTTGCAGCATGACAGTTACTACAGTTTCTTCTGTTAGCGTACGGTTTGTGGATCTGCTTGAATCGATGCAATGTTATTACGCAGCACTCTGTCACCTTGTCATTGTTCCTAAAACCCTCTTTTGTGTGTTTTGTTTTGAACTGATGTCACAGTGACCTGTCACTGCAAGTTTCAAGCTTTACATTTTTTCCATAGTTTTTTTATTCTCCAACATGTTGGGACATTTTCCCAGTCAGGAATGCAGCTTTAATTTGCGACTTGTTGAAGGGAAATGGAATAACATTGCAAGTAGAATTAGTTGTAAATTTAACAACAGGAAGGTAGAACCTAAAAATTTGTTGCTTCTGTTTGTTAGTAAATCTACCAAAGTGAGCATCTCCTCTATTTGTGATAATGTTTTTGGTATAAAGGCTAATAAGAAATATAATGTCTGGATTAGAACGTGATGGTGAGGATTTTTATTTACTTACACAACAAGTTAATAATTACAAAAACACAGGACTAATAATTTAGAAACTCATTTATAACCAAAAATTCTTCTTTCTCTCTTCCTTTCTTTGTTCTTTTCTTTGTTTACTTGTTTTTTTCTTTTTTCTTTTCTTTTTCTCTCTTTCTCTTTCCTTCCATCCATCCATCCATCCATCCATCCATCCATCCATCCATCCATCCATCCATCCATCCATCCATCCATCCATCCATCCATCCATCCATCCATCCATCCATCCATCCATCCATCCATCCATCCATCCATCCATCCATCCATCCATCCATCCATCCATCCATCCATCCATCCATCCATCCATCATATTTTGTTAAGAAAATATGAATTATATAATTTAACACAATTTCACATAAGCATCTCTTTGTCAGCTTATTTGTTCACCAAAACAATTTTTTTAGCATTTATACTTTTTCTTCATTTAACAGAAAGCATAAAAGGTAAAAATTTACCCAGTAAGAAAACTATTATTAACAAGGCCCGTGTTATTTTATTTTTTTTAACAAAATGTTCTGATTCAAGTTAAACACATCACCTGACAAAATACTCACTTGCTTAAATTAGACTTTTGCGATGCTGTTTTGGCTATATATTCCTGTTTGATCGTTATTAAGCAAAAATCTGGGCTGGGGTTTAGCCCTGCTGCTTCTAATGCAATAGTTGCTGCAGTTTTTATTTTAAACAGTAGATGTCGCAGCAGAGTAACGTTACCTTCATTCATCAAGAGATAATGCAGAAACAAACCTTCCAAAAGTCTCTGTGAATGTTCTGTCCTTGCTGTGGGGAGAGAAGCGGCAGGAGGTGACCAGGTGCTAGAGGTGATAGAACACAAAAGTGCAGCTGTTCTCATTATTTCTGCTCATCTCTGCCTGACCTGCAAACCAACAGCATCAACTCCCACACTTTAACAGACACAGCTAGGCATGTTCTGTGAGTTTTGATGGCTATGGTATGAGCCTTCAGTTTATTTTAGGCATAGCGATGGGAGAAGCATATGTGTGTTTAACAACATAAAATACTCCCCCCACACACACACAGAGTGGGTGCTGAGTTCTTGCCATCAAAGGTGAATGCTGAAACTATTTTTCTACATAAGTTGCAGAAGTTTGCAGACGGTGGGAAAAAGTAGTTGAATGTGTCTTTTTATTCAGTGTATGTGGACTTTGGGATTCAACAGGGTAGCATAAAATAACAGTAAAGACCTTGCTTCTACAAGCACAACTAAACATAGAAAAAATTTAGCACTAATTAATGGACTGAAAAAATCAGGTTCATTAATGTGAACTATCCCTTTTAAAGTAAATAAATGAACATAAGAGCTGTTTTTTTGCAGATTGAACGTTGCTACTACTTCCTCCATGCGTGCATGGAGACGGCACAGAGAAAGGAGCCAGTAGACGGACGTCTGGTCCAGTTCCTTCTCTCCAACCCAACCAATGATGGCGGGCAGTGGGACATGCTGGTCAATCTCATTGGTTAGTTCTCATGAACCGTAATCATAGTAAAGTAAAGCTAATATTTTCTTGAATCTGCACATTGTTTCTGCTTTTCACTTCAGATGTTTTCACATTTCTTTTGTTTAGAGAAGTACGGCGTCATTCCAAAGAAATGCTTCCCAGAGTCACACAGTTCAGAGGCTTCACGGAGAATGAACGACATCCTCAATCATAAAGTACAATTGGCACATTTAGCTTAGTGTTCTGTTGAAATTGCATTATATTTTTATCATTGACTTGTGTTAGTAATAGAACAGAGCTGTTTTTGTCTCCCGCTTTGCTTCAGCTGAGGGAATACTGCTTGAGACTGAGGAACATGGTGGCCAGTGATGCTACAAAGGCCGAACTATCTGAAGCTATTGACTCCATGATAGAAGAGGTGAGCCTAACAGGGAATACACACTCATGTTTTCTTCTATCATGTTGATGTACTGATTGACTTTGGAGAGATTTTTTATTTTTGCTGACTAAATGTAGTCAGTGAGTTTCAGAGTTCATGCAGTAAAACATCTCCACAGTTAAACATTTACTGTGAAAACAATGGATTACAGAGTAAAGAATTTGGTCTGATTAGCTTCTCTCTCAAGTACTCACACCTTGATTTTTAGTAGAAGCAAAAAATATAAATTTATGAATGTTTTTACAGGTTATAAGGGTGTTATGTTACCTTTAATATACAGTGTAATTTTTGTGATATGGTACATTTACATGTTGTGAGGGCACATAATAGTAGGCAGTTCAAAATAAAAAGTAAAATTCAACTCCAAATGCCCACATTAAAGAAGAAAAACTGTATTTTATTTATTTATAAAAGAACATAAAGTCAGTATTCAGATCAAATTGTCAATTTTTATGGACTGTTATCCAGTCACTGTGAACTGCCACAGTTCAGTTCTGTAAGAAATATGATTTTGTATTTTTACTTTGGATACAAGATTGTACGAAAGTTACATATCTGACTAAAACACTTAGTAAGACTCGGAATACTAAAATCAAAGTTCAAAACTCACTACCGAGAGGCTTATTTAATGTTTGAAGGATTCTGTAAATGATTTTTGCTGACGTTAATTGTTTACTCCATTCAGCTTTGTGTAGCGAATGTGTGAGTTTGATGGTCCGTCAAGTTGGGTGAGTTGAGCTTCTCGGTTCTTGCAGGTTATGCATTTATGGAGCATAACCTGCTCCCGGGGTTGTGCTCCCAGCAGAATCCCAGGAGCATTCTGTTATTGAATTGAATTGTTCCATTCTGACCAGCAGAGGGAGCTATCCATCAATGCATACCGAGGAGAACAATGTCCAGCATAACAGTGGACGTAAAAGTAAATTGAAGGTATTGAAGTTTGTCAGTCAACAGATGTTTGCAAAAATTAAAGACAATTTGAGAGATGGGACACAAATTCAGGCTTTCATTTTTAAACAGGATAGCATAAGTTAATCGAGTTTCATTGAGAATGTTGAACTCATCTCGATGCATGCCTTCACGTTTTGTTTTTTAGTTAAATTATAAAGCTTCCCTTTCTTGTATCTGTAATAACAACGTTAATTAATTTATTTTCATCAGTATTTGCTAATCAGCAGCAACTCATCAGATCGTTTTTGCTTGTGCAGTTTGTGTCTAATGCGCGTACGTCATGTCTGAAGCAGCAACCATGGACGATAGTGATCTTGTTTATGGAACAGTCAGTGATCTGTTGCTGCACAGCAAAGCCCAGTGCAACAGTCAGCTCTCTTCGTGTGTGTAAACAAACACATGTGCCACAAGCATAACACGTGTCAGGTGCCCCTCAGCGTTGTGTTGTGTGGGTTTAACGCCTAATTCGCCCTTCCTGTGTGTCTCTGTGTGTGGGGGAGGCCAGTCAATCAATCTCCCATCGACGCAGTGCGGAGGCCTGGTTAAACACTCTTTGTTGTCAGCTGTTAGGTTGTATTGTGCTACTGACTGGTTGCTTGTTTAAACAGTTGTTTGCATCTACCTGCACGTTCATGGATGTCCTCTCATCGCCACACACATACACGTATCGGATATGTATGTAATGCAACAGTTAGGTTTCCTGCTGCTACTCTGCACTGCTGTTTTGTGGAAGGTGATGTTTTTGTGTTTGTCCACCTGCAATCGTTTGTTATGCGAAACACAACTCGGTCACGGCTGTTGCCGACAAACGATCCATTCTGTTAGAAGAACGATGAGCATAAACAGAGCCAAACTACGCACGGATGTCGCTCCAGGCTAACTTACAAAGTAGTATTCAAGCCAACGCCAAGATCTGATAATGAGACTGCATTTGTCTAGAGCGGCATGATATTAGGAAACATCACTCACCTTTATTGTTATATTATAAAAAGTCAAAGAAATGTTTGAATTCAAATTTTAATGCACAAACGTTTGTGCATTAAAGTTAATTTCCATCAAAAGTGTAACTTTTTGATGAAGAGCAACTGCAGTTGTTATTGATCATTGATCAATTGATTTTTGATTTTTCTATCTTAAGTCTTTGCTTTTGATTTTTTTCAGATTAACTCAATTGTTTGTGTTTTGTAAGAGATGTGGTCCACATGATGTAACAGGTAAAGTAGTGGTCTATGAAGGCTAACAATGCACTTGAAAAAAAAGCAGAGATTTAAGTTGTTGTGGTCTGGATTTGGTGTAAATTTTAGCTTCATATTATCTCAAGTCAGTTGTAATCAACTGGAAATACTGTTGAACTTCTTGGAGGCTACAAACCTCTGCAACACAGAAGGTAATCTTGAAGAAATGTCTGCCTCTTACTAAAACACATCTGTCAGTGGCTTGTTAATTAGGTTAACAAACTACCTCATGATTCTTACAGTCTCTGAAATTCCTGCCTTCAAGTCCTAATCTGTGGTCACCACCTGTTCTGTTTGTGCTCTTGAATCTCTTGGCCTTATTTTTTTTTCCTCTACGTTGAGGGAACTAGTTTTACCTCAAGTTGCTCACATGTGCTTTAGTCAAGATCAAAGCGTCTTGTCAGACCTACTTTCATGTGCGTGGAAATGATGCTGTCCAACTGGCCTATGTGGCGGCTGGGATTGTGCCCTGGTCTTCATCACGTCGGCCCCGTACACAGCGCAGTGACAGCCAATAGGGGTCAGCGTCTCTGCTTCCACTCACCAGACTTGTCGCTCACTTGACTTTAATGAATATATTCGTGTGTCAAGAACCTGGTCTTATCGTAACAGCCGGTTGGGGATGTTCAATCAAACGAAGCTCATGACATTAATTTCAGAGCTGGGCCATAAGACTCCTGGTTTGAATTATGACATCATTTCTGGTATTTGAGTTGTTCAGGCTCAGATAATGACTGATTGACTCATCTTGAGTCCAACTTCAATATGCTGCAAAGAGTCAACATACACACTTAAATAGGGAAAAAAACAAATCACAGGAAACAACATATATGCTGTACTTCACACACATAAAGAAATACGCAGATGTTATCCCTCACGCCATAATTGGAGCCTCTCCGTGCTCCATTGCGTCATGGAATCAGACGCACCATGTGCAGCTCTGCTCTTGGCTCTGAACATGCAGAGTGTGATTCCTGAGACAAGTCTAATTTATGAGTCGGTCATCAGCTGACAGAGCAGTTACCCTCTGTTACTCGGAGGCCCCGTGCATGCAGGCTGCGGGCCCCCATCATTTGTTGTTCGATGTGGGTGGGTTGCTGCATGTGTGTCTGTGTTTCAGGTTGCAGGAATAGCCGCAGCCTGAGTCGTCTGCTTGCCTTTATTTTTTTCTTCTTCTTCTTCCTTTTCTTCTTTTGACTTTCTCCACACAATTGCTGGGATTTAACAATGACCACATGTGTTGAATGTTTACAAAACATGGAAGTTTAATCAAAACCTCTTTCAATTTTATCCAAACTGTTTGCATGGTGTCATTTGCTTATACTCACAAGTCCAGCTTCTAGACAATGGTTATACATTTATTTCTGAGGAGCAATTAAGAGCACCGTTTACCTCATTTTGACATTCAGTTTTGGTGAGAATGCATTTTAACCCTAACGTTTACTGGCCACCATATGTACAACAACAAATTACTCTATTTTTTTCTACAACTTTTCAGTGTGCAACATATTCAATAGGTGTTCTTTTGTTTGTTCTTTATTATTAAAGATTGCTCAAATTGTTCTGCTGTGCAGAATTATTTTCATTTTTTTCCTTAATTTTTCGTATTCTTGGGAGGGTAAAAAGTTAATCTCTAATCTTTATTTCAGGCTACATTTATTAGCACCCTGATGAAGAAATATGTCAATTTATAAATTGGTTTTATCACAGAAGAATCATCCAATTCCTCTCAGACTTTCTAAGAACTTGCAGTTTATCTGCGATTTTGTGTTTTCTTGGGGAAAAAGATATGATGTGATGCAGAGCCCCAGTCCTCTGGAGGAGGACTGGGATTTATCTTGTCACCACAGAGCTTTACAGCAGTAAATTGGGTTAAAAAAGTATTGCAAGGCTCATTGTGGCAAGACATTTTTACTGAGAGCTGCAGTAAAGAGTGACATCTTGTGGGCACTCACCGAGCCACCATCGCAAACAGCCAAAAATGAGTTTACTAAACACAACTGAAATGATGTTTGTTGATCAGATGAGTCTAATGGCGCACACTGCAAAGTCTGTATCTGAAAGACACCACCGGCCACTTCGTTATTTTGTTAAACTTCCCGCAGCAGTGTGGATGCCTCAAGGTACATGACCTAGCGATCTTCCTCAGACCACTGGATGATCTGCTTTGGGGAACCGATTTTTCTATTAGAAAATACTTCACATTTCTGACTAAACTTTCAGGATTTTTACATAGTCTTAAAGATTTAAATCTATTAATTGAATGTTTTTGGATTTTAAAAAGTGTAAACTTCATCCAGCTTTGACATAAAATGCTTAAATTAAAGTTTAATTATTTTTTAGATGTGCATGTTACTTCTTTACACCTGTTTTTCATTTACCCTAATTTGTTGAGGGAACTCCTGTGGTAATCATCTGTTATGCCAGTTGTATTTTCAGCTTAAGAACTTGCATATTTTATGGTTAAAAAAAAAACTACAGAGCACGGATTCACCATTTAAGTTCTGTTCCTGAAAGTGGTTAATGAACAACTTCATAGTTAACTTGACCAAGTTTAACTCGGCTCTCAAAAAGTCTCAATTTACCCCATTGATATTTGCAGAAACTCTTAAGGTTTAATGACTAGAACCCAGAAATCTATTTCTTCTCAGCACACCTTTGCTTTATTAACGTTGGGATTAATAAAGTACTTTTTGAATTTGAATCAACTTGACGTTTGTGTGAAAGGTACCAAGTGGCTTAGGTTCTTTTGACCAGATGAAACATGGTGTCTGCTTTCCATAAACCAAAAACTTTTAGGCAACAAAGACTTCCAGGTTAAAGGTTGGGGTTTTTAAAAACCATTTTGTCCCATATTATACAGATGCTATAAAAATACATTTCTTTTTTATGCTATTCCAGGTTTTTTTTTTTACTTTTTATTTTTTTTATTTCTTTGTGTGCATGTGTGGTGTTCTGTATAATGTCAGTCATTTCTTGTCTGCTGTATGGGTAGTTTCGCTCCTAACATCAGATGACCTGTTTGTTTTGGTCACACACAATATCTAAATATGTAAGATGGGTGTCAGCCATCCAGTAAACACTGGAAACAGATCTTATCAGACTTTGGCCACAGTTGGCGTCAGTGTCGTGCAGTCGGTCGGTCACTGTTTACAGCTTGACATGCAAACTAACTGTGACAGACCTGGGTGGATTTTCATTCAGA
This sequence comes from Poeciliopsis prolifica, assembly GCF_027474105.1. Taxonomy (NCBI): domain Eukaryota; kingdom Metazoa; phylum Chordata; class Actinopteri; order Cyprinodontiformes; family Poeciliidae; genus Poeciliopsis; species Poeciliopsis prolifica. The sequence goes on from NW_026562379.1 coordinate 8,928,213, forward strand.
TGCTAAATTACAACAAAGGGGGCTACGCAATAACAAATCCCCACAAAATAAGTTGATAATGTTGAACTGTTCTCTGTTCAGATTTTAAGATTAAGATTTTAGTGAATGAATGTTTTTTGTTTTTTTTTTATCTTTTTATTCGGTTTTTACATCAAAATACAAAATGTGCAAAAAATGTATAAACAAAGTATATAGACTTTTTCTATAACAAATGAATGAATGTTTGATGTAGTTTGAATTAATGGAATACCAGCTGTCATGATTTTGACTTGATTTATAGTGAATTATATCGGTGTTTCAGAATCTTCATCCATGTTTTTGGATGTCTTGGATCATTTACTTTTAGCTAACATCAGCATGGGTAGCCATGATGAAAACAAATCAATAGGTTTATAGAACTTTTTTTTTTCAGCATCTCTGTGTCTCCCTCTTCTGTTTTCTTTTTGTCACTCATTTACATCTGTCATTGATGCAACAGGTGTTCCAATATAGGTCCTGCTCACATGTCACCATGGCTGTTTATCCTCTACGGTCGCTTTCTGTCGGCCAAGCCTCACACTCACACCCCCTCTATTTACTTTACCTGGTGTGGTGTGTGTTCACATGGCTGACCTGAAGTAAAGTGATCACACTCCCTTGGTCAAACCTTCTTCGACCTAAAGTTCAGAGCTTTTTTTGTAGAAAAGAATGTTCAAAGCTGACAGAGACAAAACTAAACACAACCTACAGATGTAATTCCAGCCAAAGTATTCTGCAAAGAATTGGCTTGAGTGGACTTCATAAAAAAGCAACATCTTCCTTTAGTGTTTTTAAATTCCTGATTAAAAAGCAATGTAGTCTATATAATCTGTGTTATAAACTGGCATAATGTTAAAATATTTTATGGGTATGAATGCTTTTGCTATGCTGATGGTTGCAGTGGTCTATGCTCAACTATCATGAGGAAGTTGAACATTACAAGAAGAAAATACTGGTAATAAAAACCAAAGCAAGAAGTGTTTGATGGGAAGATGGACACTTTGGCTTTAATCTTTGCCCATAAGACAGTTTAAACAAAATTTTTGAACTGAGATCAAGGAAGTTCAGAGGCCTTTGTTGACTCAGTACATCTGTGTATTTTGGTTTGCATCTGTTCTTTTTGTGACTTCACGCTTTGCAGTGCTGAAAGAGGCAAGTGTTTGTTTGACTAAGCCAGGGCTACATTTCACATCTTTCTTATACTAGGAATTTTGGAAAATGTTTGCTTGACTTACACAATTAGAACATGCAATGTAGCATTAGACTGTTTGTCAAATCGCGGAACTTATTTTTCTAACACAACAAATGCAGTCCGCTTCATCTTAGTTCTTCTTATTTGTTTTATTGTATTTCAATGCAACAATCGTGTTAGGTGCTGGGAGAGGCAAGCAAAGATTGGCGAGGAGAATAGCAAAAAAGAGGGAAATTCCAAAGATAACTCTATCAGAGGCTGGAAGAGCCAGATTGACAGACGACCCAGTCCAAACAGCTCGATTTAGCCCACAGGAACTCGGTCTGAACTTCTGCACTGCAGGAAGACACATATGAAGGAACGAGGGTGTGTGAGGAGGGACTAGATTGAGGGGAAAAATGTAGAATGGGAAGAAAAATCAAAAGGCGCACATAATGCCAGGAGAGTACAAAACCCTCCACCCCATTTAAGATTAACTGTAAATTATTTAGTATTTTACAGCTATTTCTAAACTAGCAATATCTCATAATGTGGGATAACCAGCTTGATAGGTTATTTAGAACAGTTAATGATGGAGGGTCCATGTTCCTGCTGTCTTTGCAGGTGTTTCGTGTGGCCAGTGTTTGTCTAGGCAGCCCACCTGACACCATCTGCTGGGAGTACAGGGACAAGGATAAGAACTTCCACCGCATGGGACCACTCACCCCCCAGCAGTTCTACAGGGAACACGTCAAACCTCTTTACAACATTCAGGACAAAGTACTCACCACATCAGACAGACCACACAAACATGAGTTGCATACTTGCAAAGCGAAGCTGTTCGCTCTCTAAACTTGTGCGGTTCTTCCCCATGCTCAGGTCTGCCTTGTAAATGACCCCCGACCGCAGAATCCTTACGGGAAGCTGTACAGCGTAGAGTTCCTCGGGAACATGGTTGGAGGTCGTAGGACTCTGTACAATAACCAACCCATCCAGCTGCTGAAGAACGCCGCAGCGGACTCCATCAAGGAAGGAGAGGTCCGTGGGAACCACTGGACATGACTATTGTCACAAATATTTGTAAACTATGGATTCTGGAAATTGAAAAATACTTTTTTTTTAATGTTTGTTTGTCTTTCCACTTCTCCCAGGCCGTGTGGTTTGGATGTGACGTCGGGAAACATTTCCACAGCAAACTGGGCATTAATGACATGAATGTGTGAGTAAATTTAATCCAAGTTTCTCTGAAGAATGGATGAGACTTTAGACTGTACTAAATTTCCCTTCAGTTATGATAAAAACACTCTACACAGAATGAGAAGATAGCAGGGAATAGCTTTGTTTTCAAATATGAGAACCTGTCTATCAAGGATTACATTTCCTCCAAGCAGAATCCCTTTCATTCACTTTTAGGTTCCAACCCAGTTTGCACATGTAAATGGAACAAAACTCTTATAGTCTTGCAAAAGTATACATACCACTTTAACATTTTTTCTCATTCTCATAGCACAACAACCAACCTTAGTGTAGCGTATATAGTCAATTTATGTGATAGATCCGCACAAATTAATGAACATTTTCCAATTGGAGGTGATATAAATAGATTTTAAAATTCATTACAATTGAAAATCACCAGTTTTGCTTTTATATTTTCATTGTAGCTCATAATGTAGGTTTCCAATCTTCCAATCAACTACCTTATCTTGTAATGAATTGAGAATTCATTACAATTCTCAATTGTGAGAAGCCATAAGGGACTTCTTATGGCTGTCTTCCATCAGTAGTTTTCTTCTTGCCACTTTTCCATAAAAGCCAGATTTGTAGAGTCCAGCACTGTTAGTTTTCCTGTTCTGTTAGGGTTTAACTCAGCTGGAGACTGCAGCTCCGAGGAGTTTTGTGGAAATAGGCGGTGCTATGTTTAGGAACCCCAAATGGCTGCCACTGGAGATTAAAGGATTTCTCGGACATGCATGAAAGAATAAAAGCAACACTCCAGGTATGTTTTTGATTGGGGAAGAACATTTTAACATGATATGAAGCTCAAAAAAAGTTGATTTCACATTATACTCTCCCTTTAGGATTAAATTACAGGCAACTGGTTCACTTGACAGTTCTATGTGGGAACATACAATTTAAATAAATAAATATAAGTTTGTGGTTTCAAGGTGACAAAAATGGTATGAATGCTTTTGTAAGACTGTGTCAGGTGTCGACCCGTCCTCAGAGGAATTGTGGCTGATCTGCGTGAGTTGCTGGCGCCAGGCTTAACTTTTCCCGCTGAACTAAACCTGCATGGTGCTGAACGTCTGGTTTCATCACTCAGATGGATCTGTTTCAACATGACGCGCAACGTAGCCTAATTTCTTCAATCATTCTCAGGATGAGGAGAAACCGTGATGAGCTAGCTATGCTAGAATACCAGGCTTGTGCTTTTGGCTTTCTTCTTAATCCTTCTAAAATAGATCTAAGGATTATTTTTAAGATGGTCTTATGAAAAGATGCTTTTAGTGTACAAGTGAAGTCGCCACCTGAGTTCAAACTGGAAACACTCTCGATTCTGCTGCAGGTTCAACCACGAGCTTGTGTTTGGAGTGTCTGTAAAGAATCTTTCCAAGGCAGAGAGACTGATATATGGCGACTCTCTCATGACGCACGCCATGATCCTCACTGCTGTTACAGACAAGGTACACTTCCACAAACCTACGCTCCAGAAATGTGACAAACTCATACGCACAGCACTGACTAACCACAAGAAACACACACATTCAGAATTTCCCAGGGTTTTACTGTTTGTTTACTCGACCCTAATCTGCTGCAGTTTTTCATAATTCTGTCAATTTCCTCCATTGTAACCAACCCCAGCTGTCAGGTCACTCACTCTCTTCCCTCATATCTCCAGTTCTCACTCTTATCGCCCCCCTTGTCTGTCTTCTGTTCTCTCTCTCAGGGTGGGAAAGAAGGTTACGAAAAATGGCGGGTGGAAAACTCCTGGGGCGATGACCGTGGAAACAAAGGTAAGAACCAAAACTCTTGATTGATCCTCAGAAATGTGTGATGCTGAATGTTCAGTGCTTCAAACTAAACCTCCTCCTTTCACCTAAACTTGGCACATTTTCCAGCAAAGTCATCCGGTTTGACGTTGACTTGTAATGCTCCTGTTCATACGTATTCAATTAAAAACAGGATTAGAAGGAGTAGTTTCTGTTACGATGCATTTAATCTACTTTATGCAGTGACAAACGACCCAACAAATATGTTTTGTCAGATTTATTTTGTAAAAGAACCACAACACTTTACAAGAGGCACATGCATTCTGCTATATCTGAAAGATTTAATTTGCTTTGGAAACAGGACATCTAAATATCTGCTCTCAAATATGAATTTATATTCCTAGAGCACACACTTTAAACTCAATTGTCATGTTGAGATGTCTCAACAGCAATATTAGTGTAAAAGACCTTCAGAAGCAAAGTGTAACAAGAAATTAACAACGCTTTAAAAAGTATTTGTCTAAATTATTGACTTATGATTAAATGTCAAACAGCATTTTATCAGATTACTAGTACTTCCAATAGATTAACTAATAATCAAGTTAAAGATAGGAAGGTCCTTCTTCACCTTCTTTTAGTGTTGTAGTTTGGCCACCATCCAGAAGAGGGCGTCACTGGTTATTCTTAAGCAGAGCCAGTTGATAGAGAAATAAAGGTGGCGGAGGGATCTTAGAACAGGAAAGTAAACAGTCCCAATGGAGTCTGGCATAAGACGCAAGATGCACTTCATGCCATTATGTTTTTAAATATAAACACTTGAGAAGCTCCTTAAGTCTCATGGAGAATTTTGGTTTGTGACAAGTTAAACCAAGGTTTGCAAAATTGAAGGTGATGTGGTTCATTCAAAAGAGATATAGAAAGCGCTTTGAGTTCAAAACTTATTGTGCTTTGAAGTTAGCACAATACGTTTGTGCTAACTTATTGTGCTAAATTTTAGATCTTGACATGTATTGGTTTAGTTTCTTCCTTTTTTCTTTGTTTCCAGTGCGCAGTTGCTCTTTGGATCCTCCCGTATGTTGATTTTTCTATGTACGATCGCCTGTATCGTCTTGCAGTCTTGCAGTGCAAGACGATACAAAAAACATGTATTTTTTGTTAATGTGTGTTTTTTCTTCAAATCAGTTTGCCTCGGTCTGGTGGCAGAGTACATCTATTGCGTTAATCCTTAAGTCAAAGCAAACGGTGATGTGGAGCTTTATTTCAAAGCTGGATTATAATTATAGGCTTCTGTCTTTAAAATGCTTTTTAAACTATTTTTTTTGTATGCCAAAAAAAAACAGGTTTTGAATCTTTCTGCATGTGATGGAGAAAACAAAACAAAAGTCACAAATTATTAATTAGAATCTAATATCATGATTATGAAAATCTATCAAATATTTTGCAGTTGGTTTTATAAGAACATTTCATAACATTTCTTAACTCTCTCTCTCTCTGCCGCTTATCTCGATGTCTGGCCTCAACAAGCCTCTGGAAGTTCAGGGTGCCAAACACACACAACTGTACTCACAATATTTGCTTGAGCCCACAAACCTTAGAGAGTATTAGGAAAATATGTAAAAGCCCCTCAGTCAAATCAGATTTATTTCATGCAGATCTTATTCCATAAACACCAGCAGATGGGGGATGAACACCCCCCACAGAACACAGCTACCCATCTGTAGCTAAATTCAGAAAGTAGTCAAGAACAAAACTTTGAGAAGTGGAGTTCGTATGAAAGACAGACTTTCTTGGATAAAAGGTGAACCAAAGGTTGAAAAATAAGTAGAAGAAGCTGCGCCTGAAGGAAAAACAAAAGCATGTAGATTTGGTGAGAATTTGGGAACAGTGACAGGAAAGAAATCAAAGTTTTAGTGGCAAAGGGTGGAGAGGGAGCAGTTATGGAGATAATAGTGTTTGTAAAAACCAAATGCCTCCCTTTAGATCGCTTGATATTCCTGCTGAAGACACAGGAGAGATTTAACTCTCTGTTCTTTCACCTTTAAACCGTCTGTCAGATGCTATAATTACGCCACTTTCTCCACAACTCATTTTTATACCATTTTAAACAAATATCTGGCTACACTATTGTGGGTTTTATTTTACACTTTTAAAGGAACATTTGGCCGAGTTCCAATTTAGCATATCTTGTATCTGAACCTGGAATTACTCTGGCAGATAAAGATGATGGCTTAATTTCCCCCCCAGTTCTACTCTGTTGTCAGGCCAACTCAAAAATATCACGTTCATTTGTGTGGAAGGATTTGAATAAGAGACTTCATTAGCTTTTAAAAATGTTTCCAATCCATCACAGTTATTCCCACCCAGTTATCTGTCCCTGCACCTCACATAGAGTCCAGCTTTCATTTCCTTTGAAGTAGGTTAGGAAGTGTCATTTTTTTTCACAGTTATGTTTAACTGTTGTCATCAAAGCTGCGGTGCCATAGCAGCTCATTCCTCATGTTGAGCAATTCCCTCTAATTTCCCCAAAGTTGCCTTTCACCCATGACCCGTTTGTGAACCACTTTATCTCCCTGCTGTTGGTAGCAGGTCTCGTGCTTCCTTTGGATATCGGGTTGGATCATCTGAGATTTGATGATTGTTCCCAGTGGATTACCTCACACACTGATCCAGTGAGGGATCTGGAGGTTTTTCTACATTGGATGGGCCATTTAATTAAACCAGGGAATTGATATACAGTCCAGACAACAAGCTGAGTATATGGTCGTCAAACTATAAATAAAAGAACTTTGTGGAATGCAGTAAATATCATGAGTTATCACTTTGCATATCAATATAAAATGCATCCTGCATAATAGTCTTCCTACAGTCAATGTTCACACCTGACACAGACCTGACAGAGGTCAAAATGCTAAAGGTCAGAGAATGAGCTGGAAGAACAGATTAATAGAACAGCTGATCTAGTAATTGAATTATTGACCAAAATCATTATTATTTGATTGTCTTTTATGCAGCCCTAGTCATCAGCTCAGCTGTTGCAAGATTTGGCATGCAGCTCACAATTGTAAAAGATGACAAATAATTTGTTGAGTTATTTATCATTGTTCCTTTTAAAGCCTGAATATATTTGTGTCCACTTCCTGGTACCCCAGTGTCTTCTCTTAGGCTGAAGAATGAAGCAAAAGCAGAAGTCCAAAAAGCTAAAGTGCCTCAGACGAGGCCGACTCCCTTCAGTGCTGTGCCCTGTTGAGTTCGACAGATGAATGCAGTGGCTGCTAAACAGATCCTAAGCATTATCATTGTTCTTCTAAAACACAAAAATGCAAAGCCTTTTGCTGCAACTTGCTTTTTTATGTGAAATACAAGACAGCTGTTTTACACTCTCCCAGCTCCTACGACATCAATCTGTCCTTTCCTCTGTCAGTCTAAAGGCAAATAACACCCAACATTTGCACACACACCATGCCACCCAACATGTGGGTTCCAGGAACATCACAACAACTCAGGAATACCACAGTGGGAATCGGTCGACGTGCCATATGAAGACATGCTGCTTGGAAGAACGCGAATACGCAACACATGCTATCTTGATGCATTGTTTTGAACTGTGGCACATTCTTGCAGTTACCCTGACGACCTTGTTAAATGTACTTGACAGTGGGAGTGTTTTCTCAACTCTGAGCACGAGAGAAGAGAGGAAAAGCTAGTTGAATTCAGTTTTTAACAAGATTTTAGCTGTTGCCAGGTTGCTTTCCACATTCAAATGCAGACACATTTTGAAATCGAGCTGAGTGGTGACGTTGAAGGAGCCAGGTAAACATTTTTTGTGTTGTTCACGGTAGTTGTGAAAAGTTGACACCAGGAATGCCTTTTACGGCATAGAAGGCGGTGTTAAGTCCTGAGGACGTCTGCTGAAACGATATCTTAGCAATAAAGAGCATTTAAAACCTATTAACATTAGTAAACAAAGACCAAAATCTGTTATCCTTAATTGACTTTTCTTGCCCTTTAAAGAATGGAAAGAGAGAAATGGTTAATGTAATGCTGCTTGTTTCTTTTAAAGGAAAATTGTAAAATAGGTTCATTTTCTTTGAGGAGAAAGATGAATCTGTCTGCACAGGACTGAGAAGTGTTGCATAACTTTCTCATGATACTGCTTACCCATGCTAACTGAGCTGTGCTCTAATGAAAAGCTCATGAAAGAAATAATGGGTAAAGTTGTCCATGCAAGGAGAAAAGATCATAAAGTAACCAGAAAAAATATTCTGCTAAATCTGCTGGTTGCAGGTTTGTTTGACCAAGAGTCATTTAATGTGTTTGATCTCTAAAATAATGAATCTTCCCTTTGTTTAGACTTCAGCACCTACTACCTGTTTAAACAGGACTGTTAGAACAGTTTATCATAGATCCTGTCTCGATAGTTTTATATAAGAGAACGTGCACATATTTTGGTACAGAAGACGGAGAAAGCATAAACAGAGCTCGCCAATAAGATATTTAGGCTTCTTTTCCATTTTTCAGGCTTTAGGAACGTTCTAAAATAAGTGTAGGAAAATCTGCTATTATCGCCACACACAATGTAATTGTTAAACATGAGTTTAACTTAGATTTGTTCTTTTTTATTTTATTTTATTCCGGAAGTTAATTGTTGCATTTTCTTGAGTCTAAGCAGTTTGACCCGTTCTCTACAGGTTATCTCATCATGACGGACGACTGGTTCTCGGAGTATGTCTACGAAGTGGTCGTGGACAAGAGGTTCCTCCCTCCTGATGTGCTGGAAGTGATGCAACAGGAGGCTGTTGTACTTCCTGCGTGGGACCCAATGGGATCATTAGCATAAATCCAGAAATCCAGGTTTTAGCCCCAGCCCTCGGTCTGATTGACTCCGCCCTTTCCTCAGCCGCTTTGACCTCCAGTATTTCCCTCACAGCCACCCCCCTCCAAAAGAGCTTGATCTTATAGGAAAAATAAAAAGTTTTCTTTTTTACTCGACTACCAGTGTCTTTTATCTGCATCGCAAGTAAATTAACATACATTAACGTACATGAAGCCTGTACTGTTTGTTTTTCATCTTGGTGAATTGAGCTAGTGTTCTATGCTCTGTATAGCAAACATCAGGAATGTTATGGCACTAGATTTAAGCCATTAAATGACCAACTTCTTCCTATGGTGTAGGCCAATGAGGTGTGGATGTTTCCATGTTACATGTGGTTCATTCATTACAATCAGGAATTCAGATTTGGCTTGCAATAGGAATTGGAGTGAGGGACACAGCAATCAAGCTGTTCTGGCTAAAAACTGAAGCATCTCTTACGGCTGTTGTTAACCTCACCGTGATGCACAGTGAAACATCCATGCATGTGCATAATAACAGTGGGGAAAGTAGAACCTCCAGTTAGCCAAGCATCCAGGTTTTGAACTGCCTAATTACCAGGGGGGGAACTCTTGCATGCAATGGGAAAACATACAAGCTCCACTCAGAAAAGTCCCAACCTGACTGTGAACCCAGGACGCATTAGTGGTGAGGCGGCTTCCCTGGTGCCTGTTCAAAACACTGGAGAGTTGAGAGCTTTTCACCAAGTGAAAAAAAATTGTTTTGAAGTTTTCTTCCTTTTTAACTGTAATTTAGCTACCTCTGTTAGAACATTTGACATAAAAAAAATTAAAGCAAGAAAATATTTTATCTACAAGTTGGATACTGTTGTGCATCAAGAGCCATTTGATTCTTTGTTTTCTCTCTGACAACTATGGCTTTGGCTAAAGGATGTTGGTAAACGCATAGCCTGAAAAGACATGTAAAATAATATAATTAATCAGATATATCATAATTATTTTAGGTATGTAGAAGAAAAGATGCACAAAGTAAAGGTTTTTGTGTGTGCATGCTCATTAAACAAGCTGTTCGCAACTTTAGTTTCTACACTTTTAGACAGATTTTCAGGTAAAGATGGAAAACCTGAAATTATTTCATAAATTTTGTTTTCACACCACAAAAGCCTGAAAAATTGACCAGAATACGTATGTACACTTTTAAGACCCACTAGTCAAATATGTTACTTTGACAGTAAATATGTATTTGCAATTTCTGAAACTAGTGTTTCATGGGGTTTTCTTTTGTGAGTGCAGCCCAAAGGGACCGGTGGTTGTTACATTTACAGGCGCAGGACGCAGGACAAAGCCCTGCTGTGAACTTACGAACCCTTGCAACCGGGCTTACGAGTTCCGACGTCAAAAATGAGTTTCAAAGTAGCAGCTATTTGTGTCTGACAAGAAGAATTAGCCCATCACTGAACCACACAGGACCGGTCACCACACAACAGGCCTCGTAGCTGCCTGCCAATTTCTCTTTTTCTCTGCTGCCTCGTCTTTGTTGTTGGTGTGTGTCTGCAGCGACGAGGATTAACCTGGTGAGTCGGCTGATGTTGATTGGAATGACGGTCAACACCCGAGCGCAGCTACAACACAAAGAGGGCATGTTGATTTAAGAGTCACCCTCACAGTTACTGCATTTATTGTTTCAGCCCCTAATGGTGTTCCCTCTAACCTCTTCTCTCTGCTTCCAATTCACACACAAAAAAATGAAGGCTTTGTTGATTCCACTGTACTACTGTACCTGGCAGGAAGCCACTTGGCTCTGTGGGTTGGAAATGGGTTACTTTGACCAGGGCACAGACTGTCTCAGAGTTCAAAAAGCTTTCTGCAGTTTACATCATATCTCACATTTTTCTGATTTAATTACCTCTGCTATGTTCATACTGATGTTTTCCCTACACCTTTTGTGTATATTTGTAAATATGTGTCAAGCCGTCCTGGATTAGGGGCAAGGATCTTGTTTTAAAGCTCTGTGTGGGAGTGTGTGTATGCACGAGAAAGCGCGCACGCATGCTTTAGAATGCGTGTTTGCGTCGTAAGCCCGACCGAGCAGAATACGGCCTGCTGTAAGCCCAGGCATGTGGGATTTGTGTGATTGGGTTTAGTCTACGCTGATAGGCAACGTCTTGGGCTCTGGATGACCAGACACTCCATGGACGACACAGACGGCCCTGCTAAAAATACCAAGGTAAGACCTCACAGTCATCCTGACTGGACTCATCAAAAGCAAATTCACAGTACCAGTTGTAAACTTGAAATTTGTTTGCAGGATCTGATGTGTTGTTTTTAAATTCTGTCTTCTTTTAAAACTAAATCTGAAATCACAACATGAAACTTATTTAAAATATTACATTTTATCTGGATGTTTTTTTATTATTTTTTTTTAGGTTACAGGGTTTAAAGGTTTAAAAACTGTCAAGTATTTGTATTTAGGTAATCTGAACGATTAGTGCGAGGTTACGTTTCACACTCTTATGATCCGGCTCTGCCTGAGGGGCTGCGGGTTCTTCATGTTCTGTTAAAAATGCAATTTCTGGGCATTAAGCTGTTCCTCTTCTGAGGAACTCCTGTCATAATTAACACAACGCCGGTCGTAACCTTTTAACCTCCCCTGGGCCTCTGCCGCTTTTCAAAGAGAAGTCTCTGTAGCTCAACGCTTGAGATTTTAACCTCAGGAATCTTGTGAGAATGGAAATGTCAACATGGGATCACCGGGGTGTTATGATCTTCTTAGGGCAGGAAAGGAATATGGCAGCAATTTGCAAGCAAATATTGTGTGTCATGCGAATGATGGGGTTAAGCTTTATGGTCACTCCAGCTCTTAACAGTCATATCGCTGCTCTAAGCTCTTAGTCTTTGCACCTTACAGAAAATTACATTTCAATGTTTGAAAACAAATACAACGTCACTTATCAGTTTTCAAAGCCACCACTTCATTTTTTTTGTCATATATTATGTTTTTTCTACTTTGTTCAACAAAAATAATCTCATCTACTTGTCACAGATAAATCAGCCAATTAGCTGCTTCATCAGTACACACCTGGTAAGACATTGGGTCTTATTAAATATGAGGCAAAATGAATAAAGAGAACTCATTCTGTCATAAAATTTATAACTGGAATATACAATATTTGTGAGTAACTACAGATTCACAAGGATTAAACATCTTCATGTTCCCAGTTTTAATAACTTTAAATGCAGCGACTTAAAAAGTTAGTGTCTGATTACTAGTTTCTGGCTGTAACAACCTAATCTGTCCACTGACTCTTGATCATTCCACTTTAGGTACAAAGATAGTTACTTCAGTTTTGTTTCTGTTCAGGTGGAGAAGATTATAGCACATCCATGCGTAGATTTTTTTTTTCTCTCAGCGTCTGTTCAGTGCTGCGTATCAGCTTTATTATTTGGGTATATTATTGGGTCATTAGCCCCACCCTACAGCCCGACTCTGACTTGTTCCGCTTGTGCTCTGGTGAGCACAGAAACCTGACTGAAAGTCATTAAATCTGCATGTAATAACTTGAGATTTACAACTTTAATAGTTCTGATTTGCTCAGATGACCATTCTGCTGTTCTTTGGCATATTTTTTTTTAAATCCTTGATTTCTTTGTTTTGACTAGAAGGTGAATCCGAGGACACAAAACAAAATCTCATCACTGAAATTGCTCTCTGGATGCATAATTTCATTGTGCTTGATGCATATTTTTTCTGATTATTTTTCTGTATCATCTCTGAGCCTCTAAATTACTCCTGGTAGCTTTATTCAATGATTTCAATTTCAATCTGACATTGAAGCTCAAACACTGAAGAGGTCAGAGGGACAAATTAATCCATGTCTTACAAGAATGTTTTTGGAAGCTGTGCAAGAATTGATAATGAAAAGGAGAAAGATTTCAGACAATTTTCTTATAATAAAGGCCAAAGGCCATAATGTGCTTTTCCCATGTTACCTAACTTCTCGTGCAACTACACCGTCAAGAGAATGAATCTCTGCTTCAGGGCAGGATGCTGTGAACTCCGGTTGCCACCGAAAATGTGTTTTCACATCTGCTTATCAGGCCTTTTCAATACAGAATGCACAAAAAAAGCTGTTTTTCTTTTCCGCTGGGAGTAGTTTCCTCATAAAGTACTACAAGTTCCTTTGGCTTGTTAAGCGATGTTTGTGCAGATGTGGTGGCAGCGCTGCCTTTCAGACTCAACCATAGTTTTCTGCTCTCATCCCATCGTTAGTTGTTTATTTTACAATTGGCCCTAGCTTGGAATTGTATGATGTCAAGAAGGCACAGGATGTTATAGAAGAAAACAAGGATTTTGATTATTAGGGTTCAGAAGATGTTTTGTCTTTCATGATTTTTGTGCACTCAACATGCGCACGTGTGTGTGTGTGTGTGTGTGTGTGTGTGTGTGTGTGTGTGTGTGTGTGTGTGTGCGTGTTTGTGTACTGAAATATTTTGCATTTTAGCAGCTTTGCCACACATAAACAGAGCTCCTCAGACATAAATTTTTCTGGTAGACGTTCAACATTGATAATCAAATCTGACAGGTTGATTTAATGACACATATTAGTTTATCACTCCTTCATAAAGGCAGAAATGTCAGCTGGATGCAATGCAGAAAAGGTTCGAGTTTCAAAAGCTTTGAACTTTCTTCATCTTTTACTCAAATGGTCAAAGCTTCAGGTAAAAATGTTGAAAAATCAAAATCCCAGAGCTACACCTATTGCATGGCCTGTTTTTAATACTTTGTTCAGACCCCATATAGAAAAGTAATTCCATATTAGGTTTGTTTGATCACCCATCCAGAGTTCCTGGTTTCTTTGATGTTGTCTTTTTTACAGGATTTAATCTGAGATGACCACAAGAAAAAGGTTCATTTTGTGTAGAAGAACTGAGTTCTTTCTGGTTTTCGAGCGCAGACTAGCAGATTTTGAGCAAAAAATGCTCTGGTATTTCAAATAACTAATGAAGCCATTTCCAGGAAAAACAAACCCACAGCATTGTATATCCTCCACTTTTCTTCTTGGTGGGTAACAGGTGCTTTTACATATGCTTGTGCTATGTTTTATTACAACTTAGTCTTTGTTGCACTCTTAGTCTCATTAGATGTTAGATAGAAGACAGAGAAGACTTTCTTTTGTCATGCATCCAAAAGTCAAAACAGTCACCATTTGCATTGCCACACTGGTTCACTTTCAAAACATTTTTGCTGCGTACTTGTTTTCTTTCAGTCTTGCACTGATGACTACTAAAGGTTAACACACCTCTGTTTAACTTGAATGATATTTTCTCATGTCTGTCCCAATTTAAAAGTGTGGCTGAAAGACTTTGGCACCTGAGTCATGTCATATATCCAACCCAGGTAAGCAGGAGATCATGGAACACGAATGAAATGTTGCAGTCAATTTAAGAAGATAAAGTGAAAATTCATAAAATGCTTCGATTTATTTCAACAGAATCGTTAGGGGTGCCAATGAGATTTTTTTTTTCTCCTCCCAAAAATATTTACTCAAATTAAGGGAAATCATGTTTGAGATCAATGTACTGACTGTCAGATTGGAGTCGATCTTCGATAAGTCTTGCTTTCATTATTAGATCCAAATCAAACAGAAAGAGGGAAAGTTGGCTCACGGTGCTGAAAAGTGTGCGTTTGTCTTAAGTCCAGACATTTTTCAGGAAAGCCCCAGGGAGTTGTTGAAGCGGAGTGTGATAAGAGCGTTATCTTTCCACACCCTCTCCTTACGTCTGTAGTCCGTCCTGCAGGGCGTTATGTGTTTAATAAAGTTTTGATTTGTTGTCACATCGCAGAAACACGGAACAGGCACCAACTGAGAGCTGGCCGGGATTTTAGAGGAAATACTTTCAACTCGGGCACTCATTAAACGTTTCACCAGCGACCATTACCTCAGTCCCACCGTGTGATTGCAGACCTGCAGTCGTTTATGCAACATGGACATGCGTGACAGCGTGAACCCTGAGCTGTGTTTGGTAAAGTGTCAGCTTTCGTGTCCTTGAGCTTTCCATAGATTACATCACAGTCCAGATTGAAATGTTTTACATTCACCTTCATGACATTCATTTCAATCTCTAAAGAAACTCAGAAAAGGACTTTATTTTAAAAAAAAAGTTTTGAGTGCACCTTGTGCTGAAGTAGTTGGGATCCTCATCGTGTTTCTAGATGACTATAAGTGGCTAAGCTTTTTAATAAAGGCACAATCCCCACATGGAGTTCCCACATGGTTTCACTTAAAGAACCAAGGCTCAGAGTAAAGAAGCAGTGAATATTTCACAGAAATAAAAATAAAGCAGCTTTTCTTTCTCTCCCCTCCTATTAATCATGTTATGACCTCCACCCCTTATTGGAAGCTGAGGGCCCAAAACAGTTGTATTGTCTTGTTCATAGGGGCGGTTGTTCAAGAAACAGAGAGTTTTACTGCAACTTTTACTGTAGTTTGTTTGATTGACCAGCACAAAAATAGCAGGTAATTGAAAAAGGAAAATAATAGAAGTTGTTTACATAGGTATTAATCTGAATTTACTCTAAGAGCCCTAAATAAAATCAAGTGCTACCAAGTGGATTCAAGAGAAACGTAAACACTGCATAGAATCCCCAGGTACATGATTTACTCTCAGTATGCAATGTTTGTGTTGGTCGTGTCGTGCTATGTCTTTGTTTTATTGCTTGTGAACATTCACAGAATGAACTTTGCCTCTGCTAACGCATTGAAGTTTATGGCCCTGGAAAGTTTATGGCCCTGGAAGTGATGTTTTCTGCAGCTGCTAATTGAATCAGACTGATTGTCTCACCGTCTGTCCTTTGATATGAAGAAGTTTCTTGGGAATCTGCAGGCAGAGGTAGCAATCTGCACGTCATCTGCTCAACTGCATTGGATATCCTGTGTATTAGTAAACCTGGCTGAGGGCCTTTCACCTTAATGGTGCTATTTTTTTTTTCATAAAATGTGACATGAGATTTGAATGACATATCCTACTAAAAATCAACAGCAAAGTCTTTGAACTTTATTACTAAAGGTCAATTTGATCTAATCCAGGTTAAGTGATTGACTGAGCAGTTTCGCTTTCAGAGGTTTTGCTCCAAAGAGAACAACTTCTGTCTTGTCGGTATTTAAAAGCAGAAACTGGAGTCATACGGGTTGTTGTGTCTGTCAGCTGCAATTACACCAAAAGATGGTTCTACAAAGTACTGACATTCCTTGAGGTATAATTCATCATCCTTCCATATCACAATTACATAACACATTGTGCTGGTCCATCACATGAAGTAGCAACAAGATAAAGTTTTGTCGCTTTCTTGTGGTTGCAACACAGCGACAAAAAGTTACGGATACATTTGCAAGGCACTGAATCTCTACTGATTGCTGATCCCACACACAACACATTCCAAAGCTTCTATGGATAACAGTCATAATTTTCAAGCTGTTACTGAAGTAGAAGAAAAATTCTCAATTTTCAGCTTTAACTTGTGGGAGTGCGCTCATGGAGAACAAGTGGGGGGGAGTTAGTCACTCACAATGTGAGTCTTCCCACCGCCTTGCACCAAATACGGTTCAAACCATAATTCCTGGAAGAAAACCTCCGACCACCATTTTAAATGAATTGGGAGATGCAGACTTTGATCTTATTTGGGTTAGTTGATTCCAAAAATGCACTTCATTTTTAAATGAAAATAACAATAATGGAATTAGAAAATTAGCCAAAAGACTCAAAATAATAACAAAAAAAGGTGCACATCTGAAGAGTAGGTCTGCGTGAGTAAATGTAAAGTGGATGGGGGAAAAAAGTGGGAATAGAGATCAAAGTATAACAGGTGGGAAAACATGAAGGGGAAAAACAGAGGGTAGGGTCTCCAGAGAAGGGCTGGTGTCTCACGTCTCTCTGTCTGCAGAGAGACACTGAACATTGCCAAACATCTCTGTGAGGTTTGGGCTTCCCCTGTCTGCACTGTGAGACTCTGTGCTTTAATGTGAGCTCTGCCATGACCGTACCGTGTCAGAACCACGCCACACTTCATGTCTTCTGTTTGTCTTATTACTCCATCAATCCAACCATCTGATACTGTGATGTGCAGGTCTGTGCCTGCAGCATGCTCCTGCATTGTCTGAGTGCGTGCATCCATGCATCCATCCATCCATCTACGCATATGTCTAAGCTGCTGCGGGTCTCTGTATAAAGCATGCGTGTGTGTGAGTGTGTGTTCCAAGCCAGTGAGAGAGGGGCAACAAGGGAGGGAGTGGGAGGGAGGGAGAAATGAGAGAGGCAGGAGAGCTCAATGGGCAAACACGACGTCCTGATGAGCAAGTGAGGCTGTTTCTCTGGCAAGTTTTTCCCGTACCTCAGGATTCTCTAAGTAGAAGTTGTTGCTGCTGCTCTTTGCACTTTACTACTGTTTTCTACAGGTCCTTTCCTCTTCTTCTGTTTCCATCTTAAGGTAAAGTATGCATATCAGTCAAGATGAAACAGTTTCAGTGTTTTAAACTTTTTGGTATATTTGTCATTTAGGGTGAAGTATTGAAATTATGTCTAGTGTAGATTAGGATGAGATATTGGATGATTCAGAAACGGTACAGTTCACTATGGGATTTCGATATCATCTTGTAATGTTTACTCGCATATTTTACTTAAGTATTTAAATAAAGTCTTTCAATATTTTTATTTAAATAGCCATAAGAAACTGTATTAGAAGAATTTTTCTGCTGTTAAAACTGGAAAAAAACACATTTATTCCCTGTCTAAATTATGCATGTTGTTTATTTATTTATTTAATAATTCATGAGATATGGGATACATGTTTCTTAGTCTGCCTCTTAGTTGCTTAGTTGGCAATGGCAGTTTAAATTTGTTTCTTAAATTGTTTATATATATATATATATATATATATATATATATATATATATATATATATATATATATATATATATATATATATATATATATATATATATATAATATATATATATATATATATATATATATATATATATATATATAATTTTTCTATTACAAATGAGCCACTGAATGCTGTGTGAACAAAAATTGTTTTCCTTTGCAAATTCAATCTCTAAAAAACAAAATTTTTATCTTCTAACTTCTCGTGCTTGAAATAAAAATAAATATAATTTTTTTTTGTTCCATTTCAAATTGAGCAAGTTTATTCAGAGTGGAAAAGACACTAAGGCTTGTGTTAAAAGTTACAGTTGCAGAATGATCTGGAAAAAATGTAAATTGTTTGAACACAGTTTCATACACAATGTCTTCTTGTCTTTTTATTTTAAAAAAAGTTAAAAGTTATTTTTTTCCAACTACTTTTTTAAAGTAGCTATTTGTGGAATTAAATAACTATTTTTACTTTGAGTTTAGGTGGGTTTTATTCTGTAAATCTATCATGCGGTGGAGTTAAAAAAAAAACTGAATAATGTGTTTTCCAAGATTTGCATTTCCTAGTTTGTTTGTTTTGTGTCAGAAATGGTGCAGACGGCTGTATTCTCCATGCTTTCTCTATGACCCACATTTAATTACAATAACACTAAAAATAGTTGCACAACTGTTATCTTACATGAAACAATGAAGAAAGCACAACGGTGGGTAAATTGACTTGTCCAAACACAATCCTCCATAATTTGTGTTTTTAGGATTAACAAATACTAAAGTGGTGAGACAAAAACTTTATTCTTCATATGACGACTATGATAGGCTGGCATGCTGCCGAGACTTCACCCCATCTCTTTCCGAATGTCCACTGGAGATGTGCACCAACGGAGCTGTTAGCTAACAAGGAATATGTGTGGATAGACAGATTAATGTACAACCATTTTTCAGTTATATCCTGTCGGACAGAAAGCTTCATTTCAAAGTTTGCTGAGGATTGAATGATGCAGATAAATTTCTGTTTTGAATCATTTTTTTATTTTCTGTCTGTGTGCTGCAGTTTGCCCTGCTGCCAAGTGTCTCAGAAGACGAGCTATTTGTGGAGAAGAGCCAAGATTGTTGCAACTTTTGCGTTTCCCACATTCTCCTCAAGCCCCTTTCTCATCTTGAACACCCTTCTTTGCCTCTCTTGCTCAACAGACGCTCCAAAATTCACATACTGGCCCATCTGCCCTCATTTCTATCATTTAGCACCCTTCCTCTTTCCCGTTTATCTCTTACCTGTCCAAAAAGGACAGTTTTTATTCCCCAAGGACTGTCTCACACCGTCTCCACACCCTTCCCTAGCTCCCCCTGTCCTTCTGGCCCCCTCATGGGCACCGTATCAGCCAGCAGTGCCAGATTCCCTTCATCGTCACTGAGAAGCTCTCTCCACCCCTAACTGCTTTGCCAACATCAACTCCAATACAGCCCAATGGAGACAAAAGATACGATGATGACTAGCATGTCAACAATGGACAAAGAGGAGAAAGGGGGAGAGATGGGCAAAGGGAGAGAGGAAATAGAGGGGCAAGAGGAGGAGACACAACAGGAAAATGGTAGATTGGTTCTGGCTGATGGTCTCGGAGATAGAGGACCAAAGAGCTTGACCTCTGGTTCAAGTCAGCAGGTGTCCAATGGCTACACAACCTCCACCCCTCAGAGCCCCAGAGAGGGATCGGCACCGGGATCGGCTGCAGGGGCAGCGCCCGGGCCTACGGGGGGAACTGGGTTAACGGGGCCACTGGGAGGTCTGAGAACTCTGGTGGTCCAGCAGACCAGTTTAGAGAGGCCCCGAGAGACCTGGAGCAAGAAGATGGACTTCCTGTTGTCTGTGATCGGCTATGCTGTGGATCTTGGAAATGTCTGGCGATTCCCATACATCTGCTACCAGAATGGAGGAGGTGAGATTTCAAGAGATGTTTGGAAGATGAATTAAGGTCAGATAGGAGGGTTAGTTGTGAAGTGAAAGAAAGAGGGAAGCATTTAAGCTTCCATGTAAAAGGTAAACTATTTGATATTGAAATGGAGACAGCACCACAGAAAGCTTCTAGGTCAGATTAATCAATGGGCAGCTTTTCATTGACAACATTTTTCACATAAATGGTAAAAAAATAGAAAAAAAAGAGCGCCATATGCTTAGTTGTACATGGGTAACTTGTTTTGTGCCAAATTTCAGGAACAACAAAGGTAAGTTTGTGCTTCCACAAAGCCTGTGTTACCTAACTTGCTCTCTACTTCACCATCCACACCTATCACCAAACGAGGCCTCCCTTTTTATTGAATCTGCAATAATAAAATCTTTGCAATTTCCTGTGTTCCATACATGTGTGCGTGCCACCGGCGAGGTAAGAGATCGAGACCGGGAGACACTTGATAGAGGCAACAGTATTAATTGTGCTTTTTATGAGCGCGCCCTGAGTTTCAGTGCCTCTCCATGCTTAATAACCTGTCTTCCAGGCAGCTGCTCAATCAACCCATTATCTTCTCTTTCATGTCACAAAGAGGCTCTGAGCATACAAGTACGCACCGCCCTGTTGCACACAAACTAAGTTTATGATCAGATAGCAGGGAAGGCGGCATTAGATCTGTCCAAACATCTAATGTGCTTCTTCTCTGCATTGTGCGTGGCTCCGTAATATATATTCTTTTTTTTTACTTTTGAAGTTTCTTGTATTACCAAATCCCAATACTTATAATTTATTTATTCAGAAACGTGAATATTTGACACACCAAAGAAGACACAAGACCTTTTTCTTTTCTTGTTATCTGACATGAAATCAGACTAAACCTTTCCCGATTAAGCCAGTTAGTGTTACCAAGGTTACTGTTACGTGTTGCTAAATGTCTGAACAAAGTAACAAAATTATCTCTCTAATTGTTCTAAGTCAGTAGCTTATATGCACTAGCACTACTGGGCCCTTAAACAATTTGGGAAGATCCAGATTATGACGATCTGGATAGAAACGTCTGATAGGCTAATTCATAGCATAGAGTTAAGTGAAGGGAAACCTGGATTATTTTAAGAAAGCACATCCTGGTATGACAGTGTGGATATACTCAAAGAAATCATGCATAAATGAGAACTATGGATTCCCAAAAGACTGTTTCACTGTTGGTACGACATAAGATGCCACGTTAACTGCTAACAATAAATCTTTATGATGGCTTTCATATAGTTTAAAGGCACTGCTAGCAAATGGGCCGAGGGGGAAGAAAGAAGTTGACCAACAACTCGCTGTTTGCAAAATAAATGCTTGACCTGAGCCACAGTTTTGACCATTGCCTTTAAAGAAAGTCTGTGATCAACCTCTGACTTTGAAGAAAGTTCAAACAAATTCTTCAAGAAATAATCTTTTATTATTAACTTTTTGTAAATGGAAATATCCTTAGTTGTCCTAACATTAATGTAATTCCTGTAGCCTGCAGCCATTGGACGAAAATGCGACATACAGCCTTCATAGTTCACCAGTCCATCACAGAGCAACGCAGAGACAAACAGAACAATTATGGACACACACGCTCAGACCTGAGGGTGACGTGTAGCAGCCAATTAAGCTAAAGTTTAAGAAGAATAAAATATTAGGAAAACCTTATTCATTAGCAGAATTATTTGTATTTCAGAGAAACAAATTGTGAAATAATTGCTCATCTGCTACTTTTTTTGTTTTCTGCATCCATTCCTCCTTCGTGTCTTTTCTTCCCTTTAGGTGCCTTTTTGCTGCCCTACCTGTTGATGGCTGTGTTTGGAGGAGTACCTCTCTTCTATATGGAGTTAGCGCTAGGCCAGTTCCACCGCAGCGGCTGCATCTCCATCTGGAAACACATCTGCCCCATCTTCAAAGGTAACTGAAGGCGCAGGGTTGCAGGTAGCAAACCACTCCAACATGAAGAGCTCGTAGAGTGAAAAAGAAGAACCATGAAGGTCTGACGGACAGCCCGTTTAACCTCTTTGCCCCCCTTCGGTTTAATCCCTTGGTTCCTTGTATTTCTTGATAGATGTACCAACTCTCTGTTATGGAAATTGTCACATTTTCATGCCAAATGCCAAGTGCTTACAAACAGGATAGTATGTAAATTTGCGTTGTTTGGAAATGCCACCCTAATATCAAACACGGACTTGAATAAGTTTGCACACACTCATCTCTTTGGATGTATTTTGATTGACTGCTGTCTCGTAATGAAACACTTTTTTTTAACCTTATAATCTCCTCTAAAAACATTTTTCTCCACTCACTCAGGAATTGGCTTTGCTATCTGCATCATAGCCCTTTACATCGCCTTCTACTACAACACCATCATGGCCTGGGCCCTTTACTACCTACTGTCATCTTTTCGACCCACCCTGCCCTGGACCACCTGCACCAACAGTTGGAACACGGCCAACTGCAACCACTACTTGTCCTCGGACCACAATGTGTCCTGGTCCAACTCTTCCACGTCCCCCGCCGAGGAGTTCTATACGTAAGTGCATGTAAGTCAGATGTTGAGACGTGCAGAGAGAGAGAGAGAGAGAGAGAGCCAAGAATCAAGAATGGCGTCCAGAAAAGTGATGGCAGTGGTCTGTTTTGGTGTTTAGGAGTTCTGATAACATTACAAGCATTGAAGAAAAAGAATTCAATTCCCTCTACCTTGCAGAGGATGCTAACAGCATTTGAGTGTGGTATAACGATGATTACTTCAAGTCGGGATTCCCCCCCCTCCCAAATGTTTCATTCAGAACAAGGTTTTGTCAATGTCTCTGCTGTGAATCTCCTCAGTCTTATCAGACTCTTGCCACATCGCCTCCGAAGCCTTCCATCGAGGGAAACTCAGGCTTCGTTCACGGCTGACTTCTCCTAATGTGCGTTTCAAAGAAACAAATTCCTCAACTCAGTCTGGCGCCAGAATTTCCTGTTTTCAGCTGAAATCCCACAGCTGCATTATCATCCAAGTTCTGTGAGCTTAACCTGTGACCGGATGTCAACCTTACAGTTAATTTCAAACTCTTTTTTTTTTTTTTTCCACGAAGCACTTTTTTTCTCCTTGGCTTCTTGACATGAAGGGTTTGAGACTGCCAAGGTAGTCTGCTGTGCACTCAGATGAACTTTGTACTCATTGAGTTTATTTTTCTAGCCATCCATATTTGATTAATAATATATATATTTCCACTTTCTGTCCAAAATGGTGCCCTTTTGTACAGTCTTATTGTACTTTTTCTATCACATTTTCCAAGATTCCAAGAATCCCTGTCCCCACAGTTGTTTTTCCTCTCAGCTTCCTTCCTCCTAGCCCACAAGTTCTCCCATCTTTTGTGACCTCTTGCCAGGCGCCATGTGCTCCAGGTCCACCTGTCCCCAGGTCTGCACCAGCTGGGATCCATCAGCTGGCAGCTGGCCCTCTGTTTGCTCTTCATCTTCACCATCGTCTACTTCAGCATCTGGAAGGGAGTCAAGACGTCTGGAAAGGTAACGGATGGGGCGCCTGCGTGGCTGATGGGGTTGTCAGTTAGCGTCGAGATGGATGCATGTGTGGATGGCGAAAGAGGCAGAGAGAACGTGGAAACTTGTGTTATCACGTTACCCTTGTCATCATCCATCATCAGTCTGTTGAAAGCGAGCCCGACGTGTTGCAGTAAAATCAACAGGTTTAGCCTTAAATTTTGAAAAATAATTGCATGAAGTATTGGCTTTAGAATAAGGTTCATCTGGAGTTGTATGCACTTGATTTTCCTAGTATCCATCACTCTAATCCCTATTTATTATTTGTTGATATAAAAAAATTATATCTCTAATTCAATTGAGCTTAATTTAATTTAGAGTGTACCCTTGTTTTTTATTACTCCTGATGAGTCTACCTTATATAGTGTGGCAAGTCATCACAATCTACAAACACATAACAGCAGTTATGAAATTTCTTTGTTTTCAGTATTTAGACTACTACAAAAGTAATTCCTCAGTATGAACAGATGAAGGTTGATCTGTCATTTTTGTTGCTTCCTGTATACGTTAGGTAGTATGGGTGACTGCAACATTTCCCTATCTGGTTCTCCTGGTCCTTCTCATCCGAGGGGCCACGCTGCCAGGGGCGTGGAGGGGCGTCGTCTTCTATCTCAAACCCGATTGGGAGAAGCTGCTTAGCACAACGGTCAGCTGGATTTTCTATTCCGAGTTCTCGTCAAACATGGAGTGCCTTTTTTCCTGACACTCCATTAATCAGCTTGACTAACTTTTTAATTTGCTCCAAGGTATGGATTGATGCGGCAGCTCAGATCTTCTTCTCCTTGGGTCCTGGCTTTGGTGTGCTGCTCGCCTTCGCCAGCTACAACCCTTTTCACAACAACTGCTACAAGTAAGAACCAAAACTCAGAGTTTACACAGGCTCACACCTCTATTACAATGTGTAATTTCCATGACATAAGAAGGGGAAACTTTATCACTGAAAAAGAAATTGAAAAAAAAAATGAAGAAAAAATTCTGCTTTTGTAAAAAAAAAAAAAAAAACTCATTGCAGTAAACTGATTGCATAAGTGTGTTTAAAGCCTTACACTAATACCTTTTGGGTGGATTTTTGTATTCAGTTCCAGCATTTAGTCATTTTTGGTGTGTTTTTAGTCAGAGACCATAAAAATTCTCCTACCAGGGTTTGGGAGACATTATCCCAGCCTGGAGGTTTTGCTTTGAGGGAAAAGGCTTCTGCAGTGCAACCCAACTCCCCGATCTACACATGAAAATACAGGATGTTGTTGTCACATGTACTGTGCAACTCATCCACTACCGGGCAGATATTGACTACCTTTCTAAACTAGGATAAAACGTTAAATGCGGAAAAGCTTAATTATGGTCTCCCTAATGTCCATTAACAACAATGTAGCAATTTGGCAGCATTATGCCTTCGTGGCACATCCTCTAAAATGACCAGTTCTTCACTCATAATAACTATTTTTAAAGCTTTGTTCTTTTTATTTTCCTGTTAGAGATGCGCTGGTCACGAGCTCGGTGAACTGCCTCACCAGCTTCCTGTCTGGTTTTGTCATCTTCACTGTTCTGGGCTACATGGCAGAGATGAGAAAGCAAAACGTGGACGATGTAGCGAAGGATGCAGGTAACATCGCGATCCACATAAAAGGTGTTCTGCATTTATTTTGTCGCTGTTTACTCTCTCCTTACATTAACCCTCACGTCTCCTTCCAGGCCCCAGCTTGTTGTTCATCATTTATGCTGAAGCCATAGCCAACATGCCTGCTGCCACGTTCTTTGCCATCATCTTCTTCCTCATGATCATAATGTTGGGTCTGGACAGCACGGTCAGTCTGATCATGACTCTATAAGCGGTCCTCTCTACTATCTGTTTTAACTCAATCTGTTGCTGCCTACATCCCAACTCCTGTGTGCTTCATCCAACTCCAAACAGAGATTTTATGCTTGCCTTGTTCTCCTTCCCCTTGTTTTTGAGAGGCTCAGGTAATTTTTTGGCCTTTCTTCCCTTCTGAGTGATAGTCAATGAAAACAATGTGATATGAGTTTCATATCCCCGTTTTCAGCAGCCCATCTCCATGAGCCTTTGTTTGTTGGCTCAGAGGCGGCGAGCCAGCGACCCGCCGTGCTCTTATCATGAACTGATTATCAGTTTAGAATCGGCTCTGAGATGCAGGAGTTTTATGAGGAGGATCAGGAGGATATTACTGCAGAATGTGTCAGAGTATACAGATTCACATTGAACTGGCTCAAAATTTAATCTCATTCAGTCACTCTGTACTTTGGATGCAGTCCCTTACAAACATCTTCATACACCTTTTAACATCACAACCATACATCTAAATGATTTTTATTGTTCTTTTTATTTTTTGCAGCAGATCAACAAAAAAGTAGCACATTATTGAGAAGTGGAAGGGAAGTTTAAAAAATATTTACAATTTTCTAACTTGTAAAAATCTAAAAAGTGTAGCAGACTTTTGTTTTCATCTTCCTTTGTACCAATATCACAAATAGAATAATGTGCTGCCAGTTCCCTTGAAAAGCCATTTAGTTATCATTCTGTGATTTAATCTAAATATGAATCCAGCTGTTCTACCAGAGCAGGGTTTTATTAGAGAACAAAAGTGAACAAGCAGCATTTAAGACACCCCAGAACACAGAACAAACATCAGGGAGAAAGTTGTGGAGAAGTTTAAAAGCGGATTGGATTACTGAGCAATATCCAACTCTTTGAACATTTCTCAGAGCAATGACAAGTGCAACTGCAAAACTGCCAAGACACAGTCCTCTGCCTAAACTTATAGATCTAACAAGAATAGAATTTATTAGAGAAACAAAAAAGGGATATGGTAACTGTGGAAAAGCACTTCAGCAATCTGGCCTTCATTTGCAGGATGAGTGACAAGAAACATCTGATGTTGTTTCTTGCTCATCTGTTGCCATGCAGATGACAGAAAATGTAAGAAACAAATGAACCATTGAAGAATGAGCTCTAGTATTCTTTTGCAAAGTGTTCTATGTGGAGGAACTTCTCGTAACTCTAACCACACAATTGTTTGCTTGAAATATGGAAGAGAAAACTTGTTAAAGGCTGCAAAACATCTGATACCTTGTGGGTGTAATAGATTTTTTTTTCTTCTTCTTCTAACTTCTTGTTTTCTTGTCTTTTGCTCATTGTTTTCACCATCCTGCTATGTTATCCTCCTCATTCCCTGTGTGTCCTTCTCTCTCCAGTTCGCAGGTTTGGAGGGGGTAATTACCGCCATGCTAGACGAGTTCCCTCATTTCCTAGCTAAGAGACGGGAGTGGTTTGTCCTTGGCCTTGTCTGTGTGTGCTACCTTGGGGCTCTCTCCACTCTCACATATGTAAGTTACTGACCTACATTTCCTACAGTTTAAAACCAAAATAATTATTCAGGTTATCATCTGTTGCTATCTACATGTGTAATGTGACTCTAACAATTCAATGTTTTGATTAGTGAGGTCAGAAGATTACTGGTGTCATAATACAAGGCTTCATATTTTTTAATAAATGTTTGGTTGGTTGGTTTTTTCCAGTAAGGAAATTGCACATTGACCTTACTTACCCTTTTTGCTGTTTTATTTTTTCAATTAGAAAAACAAAAATATTTTAAATTGATCTATTTTTTTGCACAGCCATGACTGTGCTAGAATCAATTTTATTTATTCTTAGTCTGCTCTATCCACTCTAAAATTAGTTGCCATATGTGTGTTTGGGACCATTGGCCACTTAGATCAACTAATATTCAATTGCCCAATATTCTATCTACTTTTTGCAAAGCAACATTGCCATCACTAGCAAAACAGCCCCACAGCATGATACTGCTACTACCGTGAGATTTACACAATAAATTCTAACCTGTGCAGAAAAGTGTTTTCTTTAATAAATTAATTTGAATTGATCATACAATTTCATTCATTCATAACAGATGACAACCATACATGTTTTTCCAGTTGCATGTAGATTTCCTCACCAGAACTATCACTATAACGTTAATTTAACACAACAGCTATTTTGTCATATGACTAGAATGGTAAAAATAAGATTGGATAGTATTAGAGCAATGTTTTCTTAGAATGAATGGCTGTGATACATGTTGTTTTGCACAATATGCTGCAAATACCAATGAGCTGAATTTAGATCACTGCAGTGTCAATGACGTCGTTCTTCTTTCGCCCTGATTTTCTAATTATAATTATGGGTGTCTGCTCTAATATTTCTGAGTTTCTTTGTGATGCGTTCAGGGAGGAGCATTTGTGGTGAAGCTGTTTGAGGAGTACGCTACGGGTCCTGCCGTCATCACTGTAGTTCTGCTCGAAGTCATCGCTGTGTCCTGGTTTTATGGTGAGAGATGAACAGCAGTCTGTGTGTTTACTATCACAGCTACAACAGAAATCCACAAAAATACTTGTGTTAATAATTTTACCAAGTCTTTCCCAAACATTGCAGTTGTGTTTCAATTTGATAACAGTGAAAGCACTGTACACTTGACATTTGTGGTTACAGGTTTGTATGCCTGTATATGTTATATAGGTACCAACCGTTTCTGCAACGACGTCCATGTCATGCTCGGTTTCTATCCTGGTGGGTTCTGGAGGGTTTGCTGGGTGGCCATCTGTCCCTGCTTCCTTCTGGTCAGTCATATACGTTTAGTGGACCTCATGAGGCCTTTGTCAGAGCAAACTGTTCACGGAAAGGTATTAATATATCTCTTTTTGTTTATTTTGTTCCTACACAGTTTATTATCATCAGTTTTCTGGCGTTCCCTCCAGAGGTCAAACTGTTCCACTACCAATATCCATCATGGACAACTGTCTTGGGCTACTGCATTGGAGTGTCCTCATTCATTTGTGTGCCTGCTTATATGGTCTACCACTTACTTAACTCTAAGGGAACATTCAAACAGGTACAAAATTAACCTGCAATATTTAAAATGTTTGATTCTTGCGTTTGTCGTTGTCCGCAAGTTCTTATTCCATAACGCAATTTCTGCTAATGTCTTTTCACTAACCAGTATGATTCAGGAAACAAGGAACCGTTGCTCACTGTCAGGGTCTCCCCTCTGCTGCGAACACATGACTTGAGATCAAGATCAAAGGAGAAAGTGCAGAACAGGGATTAGAGAGAAAAAGCAGCGTCTAGATCAGACATCTGCACCACGCGCCCAACCACTCATTCACATCATGTTATAGATGTAGAGCTTGTCACGTTGCCAATGATAAAGTCAAAAAGATAAATAACTTTTCTCAATTCAGCCAAACTAATATTTGAGGTATTCGTGAGACAATTATTCAGATTTTTTATGTCTAATATCAACATCATGTTTAGAGTTGTGAGAGTTGACTGAGGGGAGAGGGACATCAAAGAGACTCACAGACAGACGTTCTCTGGCTGCTGTCCATTGGTGTCAGCTCACACAAAGAGATCAACATAAGTCAACAAATAGGAGCTTGGCTTTGTGTACAACGCGTTGGAGGGAAAGGAGACAGCGACTTTGTAGATCAGGAGGACAGACGAGTAAGAGCAGGTTTAACTGTTTCTGCATCGGATTATTAAATTAAATGAAAAGCTGTTCATCGGCAGATTTGACTTCACAATTTTATTTCTGTCCTGTCCTGGCAGGGATTTTAATGACATCTAAAGCAAGGATGTTTCTTGTTTGCAGCTTCATCATCACTTACGAGGGGCAAATATAATAAAATTTTCCATTTCTCAAAATGCCATCCAGTTGTAGATGGTAGGAAGTTGGCTGATGAAATTAGCATTGAAGAACCCTCACCACTTCAGATCATGTTTTGGGACTGAGTGCACCCAAAAGTCAAAAATTAAACAGTGACAGATAAACATTTTGCATACACTGCAAGAGATAATTGTTGCTACTCTTAAGAGCTAACAGTATCTAAACAACATAGAAAAATATATTGTCATAAACTACTCTCTTTTCCTGGGAATCCAATGTTGTGCATCAAATTATCTCAATAACATAATGCAAAGTTACAGCCTTTGTTACTGTGTGACGGCAGCAGAAAGAGTTCTTCTTGATTATTGTTCTTGTTTGTCTTTCCTTCCCCACAGCGCCTGTTGAAAAGCATCACTCCTCAGCCCAGCACCGACAACCACAGAGATTTATTTGTGACCAACGCAATCTGACCAAACCCATAGCGCAAGACGGCTCAAATCCCAATTACCTGGAGCGCCCTCTTCTGCACATACTGACAAACTACAGGGCAAGGGGGCTGTCTTTTCGAACATCTCCTTCCTGTCCCAGTGAGATCTAGAACCGAGACCTGCTTTGGTTCTCCAGGTGGATTCGGTTCTCAAAAACATTTATGTTACTTTAAAACATACTTCTGAGTTTTGATGCTCTTTGCTTCATGTCCCTTTCTTTAAAACACAAAAGCGATAAAGTAACATATTTTGTAAACTTTGAAGTATGATGACGTCATGTAGACATTAAAAACAGACACTTAGACAAGGGATGCTGCTCAATTAGGGCAGGTCACATGCAAACACTACTTTCTATTCTCATTACTTATGACTGTAGTCTCATATATTGCTGTAAAGTTATCCATCCCAATATGTAGCAAAATTCAGGTATTTTTACATCTGTTGCTGAAGCCAAATATTCAAGATTTGTTCTGTTGCTGTTTCATAGCTGTTGTTGTGTCATGTTGTGTTGACTGTCAGCCTGTGTTAATCTGATGGAATCTGGAGCGACCGGCAGAGTTTTGCAATGAGGTCCCTACACTGTGAAGCACTGTGACATGAGTGGGTGCGTGCATGTGTGTGTGTGTGTGTGTGTGCGTGCGTGTGTGTGTGTGAGTGTCTGTTTGCATGATGGACTGTTATACCATCCTGAGGAAAATGAATCAAACACAGGAAAACCAATTGTGTTCCCTCTGAGATGGCAATATGGGATAAATGTATTTATTTCTGAATGTGTCAGTGCCGTCACTTTGTCTCACCTCACCTGCTGTTGCACCATCATGGGAAACGCTGCGGAAGGTCCTCATTTGATCTGAGTGGTAGAAGCCAAATCTGGGTCAGAGCTAATAGCATTACCATTATCGCACTCTGGAAAAAAAGAAAAAAAAAATAGCATTAAAGCTCTTTATTTTCTACCAAAAAATAAATAAAATGTGTGCCTGCCTGTGTGTGTGCGTGTTTTTGGGAGTGTGTGCAGGAGCAGGACATAAAATTTGTGGGGGCACTTTACATCTACATGTGTAATTACTAGTCCAGTTGGTATTAGTGTAGTTTATCATGTGAAGACCTGCTACCATCTTCCAAGGACTTGGAGCTGCATGTGCGTTCAGTGCTTGCGTGATTGTCAGAAGCGTCTTTACGTGTGCCTGTCGTGGTGCGCGAGAGCGCATGTGTGTATGCGTGTGCGTGCGTGAGTGTCAGTGATGTGAACTCATGTTGTCTTGTTAAATGCCAAAATATCTCATGAAGAGCGCAATTCTCCCCTCCTCGTCTCTTTCTCTCGCTCGAGCTTATGTAATATCTGTGTATGTCAAACACGGCTGTACTGATAAAACATCTGTATAGAATGAAGATATATAAATATATGGGAAATAAATAATAATAAAGATATATGGAAATTAATGTGTATGTTTGTTAACTTTTACATTTACAAGTTAAGTCTTGTCTTCTTTTTATATGATTTTGAGGAGCTGATAAATAATTCAAATAAAAACAGTTATATTTTGTTTGCAGTGGATCACTTGCTTCCCCTATTTTGTTTATTAACAAAACTGGGTCTCTGTGTCCTGCCATGTTTATATGCATAGAACGTCATACTAAAGTCAACTTTTTTATATGGAAATACATTTTTAAAATTATTTTCATAAATCTGTTGCCACAAAACATATTTTATAGAAATTCATGATTAAAAGGTTTGACATTCCTTACTTTTAAAAATTCATCTTTGTGTTAATTTCGCTGGTCATAAAACTCGTCATGTTTCCTTGTTAATCATGGAATCTGTTGCAAAGAAGCCCATCATGGTTGAAAATAAAATAAACGTACAGTTAAATGAATAGTTTTGAGATGTTCTCTCCATGCACATGCATGGGTTCTCTCCGGAAACTCTGGCTTCCTCCCACAGTGCAGAAGCATGACTGTTAGTTTAATTGAATTGATTGATGGTTTTGAGATAGTTTCCTTATTGGCTCTTTTCTGGTAGCCACATCCTGCAACCTTTGACACCTGATCATTAATGACAGTTTTGATCAGTGGAACATAAAACTGCCCAGAGATGGTCTAAGAATCTCCACTTTTAACTTGGATGTATCTAATCTTCGTTTTGAATTTCCCAGACAGGTTACACGGTCATTTTTTCTGCTCTGTGTTGTGTGTTGCTGCACCGGATCTTTGTTCACATGTGCTTCTAATTCAGATCAAACACAAGGTTGAAATATGACACTTATTCGGGAATTAACAGTAAATTTAAGAGTAAGGTAACATGTGGCATACCAGACGACTCTACAAACCCTGTTTTTGTTTTTAATGACCATAGGTCAGATTTAAATAACTTTTTAAGGGAAATACAGCATTGCTTTGGTGAGATGATTGTAAAAAAAAAACAAACAAAAAAAAACATAAATTGTATTTTAAACATCTTGATTTGTGACAAGAATGAAATAACTTTATCGATTCCTTCATTTATTTCTTCTGATTCAAACAGTAAAAGTAGCATTTCCAGATAAGTTCCCATAATTTTCAAACCAAAAGGTAACAAAATACAGATAAATGTCTCCAACTCTATGAAGTGGTGCTTACAAAGAGCAACATCTCTATTAACTCTTCATATCAAGCGTGTAATAACTAACAGTCCAGATTTGATGCACAACAACTGAGATGAGCCTTTGAAAAATAATTACAGCTCACCAATTTATCAAAAATCCAGCACAGTCTCTTATGACTCAACTAATTTACATGAAAATAGAGAGACATAGCCGTGTGGAGTGAACTGCTTCCCGTTCAAAGGCTGCAGCCGAGCAGAAATCATCTGTTACGCTGAGCCTCTTTAAATCCTGGTTTTCCTGGCTTGCCAGGACAATCATGGTTCCCCTGCCAAACCATGTGTGCCGCATTGTGCATCTACACAAAACATGATAGTTCCTTGTCAACACTGATTAATCCAGTTACTGAGGTCTGCAATCAGCAGCTCTAGTAAGCAGCCTTATGTCCACATGCAGACAGAGACTACACTGTGGGGACTAAGCAGAAAAGACAGTAAGATTACACTGTTGCTGCAAGGACGATCGGTGATGAGTTCTAGGCTAATGAAAGACACATATGCAGACAGGTTTTATGCAACAAAAAAATAAATAAATAAAAAATGTAGAACATTGAGACTTTTGACAGTTTTTTATATTTTATAAGATTACACATTATATCTCATTTGGGATCTGATTGGGATTTAATGTGACAGACAAACACAAAGTACAAATGAATAATAAAAGATGACTATTGCATCTGTCTTCAGTTGTTTTTACTCTGATACCCCTAAATAAAATACAGATCAAACTTTCAAAATGCCTTCAAAATTAGAGCATCCTGAGCTCAAGCCAGCACAAATTCAAAGAGAGTGTGGCACAACTCTAAACCTACAAACACATGGCCATCCACCTGAAGTGATGGTCCTGATGCAGAAAATAATACTTAGAGAAGCTCATGTTAACTGAGGTGGAATTGTGGAAATTCGCAATTCAGGTGGGAAAATGTGTTTGAAGGATACTAGTAAGTTGTGCATTCCACAATTCTAACCTTGATTTAAGGATGAAATAGCAAAAAGGCCATAATCCATGTTTGTTGTGTGCCAAGTCATTAAAGGTACGCAGGAACAAGGAGTTCTCAGAAGATGAAACCAAATAGAGAAACTCTATAAAGAAAATGTTACGTGAGACAGAATGCTACGGATGGAGATACGGACACTTTCCATCCGATCTGTGATTTAGGGTGAGTAGGTGAAGCACATCCCCCTGTTTCTTTGTATTGATCAATTCCATAAAATTGAAATAAAATACTTTGAACTTTGTGGTTGTAACAAGAGAAATGTGATCCAACACTTTCGCAGGGTATTGAAAACTTAAGCTTGCAAAGTATTTACTCTGTATTTCAACACACCAGCAGTTTGTTTGGTTTGGTTTGAAATAAAAATTCATATATGTTCTGTGGTTCAATTGCACCAAACTGAGTTGTGCGTTTTGGGGATACTTCCTAAATATGTGTGCATGCATGTGCGTGCGTGTGTGTGCGTGTGTGTGCGTGTGTGTGTGTGTGTGTGTGCGTGTGTGTGCGTGTGTGTGTGTGCTTTATTGTGGCAATTTCCTCTGAACTCCCTTTCTCTCTGCCTTGCCTTATCATTCCTGATCTATATTAAACAGCGACAGCGCAGGATGCGTATCCCTCCACCTCTGTTGTTCCTGTCATCTCAGCATCTGCCCAGCTGCCTGTCTGCCAGCTCCCCCCTCATTATCAGCCGTCTATCTGGACCCCCAGCTCATTTCATCTCTCCTTTCCGTTCTCATGTCTTCTTATTTTCCTCTTTCTCATATTCATATGGTCAACCAGACCCTGACCTCTCTTCCCAGGTCCATCTATGGAGACACTCTCTTGCTTGCTCTCATTCATGCACAGCTGTGTTTGCTTTCAGTTTGGCAACTTCCTTGCAGGATCATTTTGGGAGAGATAACCTTTACACTTGCAAGAGCTTGCATTGACTTTCCACTTC
This sequence comes from Poeciliopsis prolifica, assembly GCF_027474105.1. Taxonomy (NCBI): domain Eukaryota; kingdom Metazoa; phylum Chordata; class Actinopteri; order Cyprinodontiformes; family Poeciliidae; genus Poeciliopsis; species Poeciliopsis prolifica. The sequence continues at coordinate 8,962,402 of NW_026562379.1, forward strand.
TCTGAGAGACGATGACACTGACATATCTTTCAACTCAGTTTTTGCCGTCCTTTCCCCACAAAATCCTTGTGAATATCCTTGACAACGATACACAGGGTCACCCCTTTTCATTTTGCAGAAGAACCCTGGCATTTACCTCTCTAACTTACTCTGTCTGTCTTCACACTGTCTCCATTTTTTTGTCCCCCCGGCACCACGCCTCTCTGCTGATGTTCTGATACCGTCGCTGCCTCTGAAGAACAGGAAATGAAACTCTTTTTTACCTCCAATCTGCCGCTCCCAACTCTTTATCACACACAAACCTTGATTCCCTGCAAAGACTCCTTCTCCCTCCCCTAATGAACTCATTTTGCACGAAGGGAGAATACCATCTTATCTCTGTAGACCGAGCCCTCCGTTCTGCAGCGAGACACTCATTCCTTTCTCCGCCACTTGCTACTCTTCTTCTCTCCTGAGTTCATAAGGTACACCGAGAACTCTTTGATCTGTTTTCTTTATATTAAAAAGAATGAGATTAGAAAGAGAGAGAAAAGCAAATCATGCCTAACAAGCTCTGACAAGCATAAGCTTTGTTTTTGATAGATCTGAAAAAAGAAAACATGACTATCATCCACTATCAACTGAGTTTCATTTGGTTATGTCAATATTTCTTTTCACAGTGAGAGCCATCTGATAAAAAACAAAACAACAAAAAACATTAGATTCATGTCTGTTCCTTTGTGCACTGAGTACATTTTGTTGCAAGATTATTGTACTTCTTGACATTTTCCTGTGTTACAACTGCAAACTTTCACATGTTGTATTAAGACTTTAACTGACAGATTAACACAAACTAAAGCATACTTATTAAACCCAGAGAATAAAATTCGTAGCTTAGATAATCTTCTACAGCTAGAACTAAGAAAGGTTTGGCGTGCTACCTGAGTCAATACTTTGTAGAGCAATGTTTCGGTGCAGTTTTCTGCAGTTTTCTGGAGACTGAAATGTTTTATCTATTCTTTGCTGAATTGTTCAAGTTCCATCAGACTGGACAAGAATGTATGTGAATAACATTAGTTTTGCCACTGGTTCTTAATTTCATTTACATGTGGACAATCTCAACCATTCCATTACTACTCAATGTTTACATTTGCCATCGTGCTAAGAGGTGAATCTTTGCTCCAGCCTCAAGTCATTTGAAGATTTCCTATCAGTATTGTTTTGCATGCAGCTCCAAGCATCTTTGTATCAAATCTGATCAGCTTCTCTGCCCCTGCTAGAGAAACACATCTCCACATCATGATGCTTCCAACATCACGTATCACCCTAGGAATGGTGTGTTGATGGTGCTCAGCTTTAGTTTTCCATCACACGTCATCTTCTTCCACCTGTTTTTTGTATTTCCTACATTGTTTATGCTGAAATACAAATAGAAACTCCTTTGGCTTTAATTAAACTGTGTTAACTTTTCAAGAAAAGAACTGATTTGTGAAGTACTTAAGAGACAAAATGGACTTGGTGGCTGCTTCTCTGATTAAAGCTTCCATGTGTCGCTCTGATTCTTTCTTTCTGTTTTATCACCTAATCCTGCTTTAAGTTTCTCCACAGCTTACTTCCTGACCTGTCAGATCTGTTTGTTTCTTTTCATTATGCTGTTTGTTCACTAATATCCTCTTACAAACCTCTGAGAATGTCACAGAACAAATGTTATTATACTGAGATCAAACTAAGCATAGGTGAACTCTGTGTAAGTACTAAGTGTCTTCTGGAGGCAGTTCATCTCAATGGGTTTTTCTTTGGATACATCAGCGTATCAGCAGAGTACAAATGCACACAACACTTCCGACTTGAACCATTTCCGTTTCTCTTCCCTATTATTCACTAATGAAAGTTGGTAAATGTCATCAAATCAAAATAAAATACATTGAGATTGCAGTTGTGACATTAAAAAGTGAAAGGGTGTGAAAGCATTTGCCAGGAACTGTATGCTGGAATCCATACAGATCCTTGTTACCAACCCTGGCTCTGGTTTTTTATGAGCTCATATCCCCCCCTGATGGTTTTACAGGGAATTAGGTTCAAAATGTAAAACATTGTCAGCTGTTCTTCATCGCTTCACTGGGTGGAGGTGAACTAGTGCCACCTTCAGCATATTGCAGTATTGCTCTACGGAGTGTGAGGGTGTATTAAGTGAACAAGTGAAAGTAGTGTGAAACAATGTGGGAGCATCCGGACTGGATTCAGTGTTATTGAAGAACAGGCCATTTACCACCAATACTGAATGTTCTGTGGATAAAACAGGCAAAGTCATGATTACTGGCACTTCTGGTGAAAATAAACAAAAACATATGCACATGCTTTGATTTTGCTGGACTGAACAAATAAATGGAACAATAAAAAACAGGGGGGATTATGTGAAATCAACTTTTTTTATTGTGTTATGTTATTCCCTCATCAAAAACATAACTGAGGTGTCGCTCTGATTCTTTCATTCATGTTTGAGAAACCTAAATATATTTTTTATGTAGGACCATGTTGTTTTGGATGGCATTAGTAAATTCAGTTATCATTTGAACACTGTATTTTGCATCCACTCTGTATATTTTTCTATTGTTTAAATGTGTTTGACGTTGTGACACAAGTGTGCAGAAAAACCAAATCTGTAAGAGAACAAATATTTTTTCACAGTCTGGCATTTATACCGCTTGGTGACATTATGTTTCTGGTTACTTGTTGAGGTACATTTTAAAGTCCCTCTGTTGCATTTCTCTAATAGGAGAAGTTGTTTGGATTGCAAATAACTTTATAAATTTTATAAAATTGCTCTTTCTTATTAAAATAAACCAGCAGAGGCTAGCACATGAGCAAAAATTTATATTCAATTTGAACTCAGTTTTAACTGCTGTGGGTGGAGATGTTGTCAGAATGTGAAAACACACACAATCTCATACACACTGTTGTGTGATCCAGTCTCATGAGGGGAGCGGAGCTTTAATTACCAGGAGGATTGTCTTTAGTCCTATTGTCTTTACCTTCACAGAGAGGCAGAATCATCCTCACTGATCCTAATCTTATTTTCTCCAACACGCTCTCACTTTTTCAGCCTCTTTGTTTGTTGTGGGAATCTGTCTGCAAATAATCTATTCTTCCTTTCATCCCACTTTGCTATCTCAAGGCTACTTTCTTGACATAAATGTTTTTTTTTCTCTATGCACCATGGCTTGGTCAGTAACTACATCACAGAACCATACACATCTTGTGTGACATTTTGATGCAATCAAAAACATCTAAAAGACGAGCTACAAATACATTTGCTGAATTTCTCACATATTAAATAGGCCACACTGCTCGATTGGATATGGGATGTGGGAGTTGTTGGGAACAAACAGTATTTATTATATTGTGACTTCCTTCATTTGCAGTTATTTTTGTCATGTGCTTTTCCTGTTTTGTGTCTATCTCTTGCTTTCTTGCTCATTTATATTCAATAATTCTGAGTACAGTGAAGTCGTTGCTCCCTATTAACCATCTAATGCGATTTTCTTTTATTCTTGCTTGTCTGTTGAGCCTTTAATACTAGGGCTTATTAGAGGATTGATGGAAATGCAAGGAAAATAAAAAGAGGGAGGAGGAGAGGGAGTGCCCCTAACAGAATCATGGGAGAGGAGGAGGAGAAACATAAGGGAGAGGATGAGGAGGTAGTGACCCAAATAAATGGAATAAAGAGTTTCAGAATGAGTCTCCTGTCCTCAGTGCCACACCCAATCAGGCCTCCTCCTGTCTGCTGACAACACTGCTCCCATTCTCTGAATGTTTGTGAATAAGTCCAGCAACCATAGGCAGAACTAAAGAGCTAATCTTTTGAATTTATCTTGTAGATTAAGTCTTTTAAGACTCTTTGAAATGTAGAGGTATATTATTTCCTCACATCTATCTTGTCCTCTCCTCTTCCTGACCCTTTCCTGACTCCACCATCCCCTATCATCTGACTATTACCCCTCCCCCTCCTAAATTCACACCCATCGCTCTCCTCCTCCTCTCATCTCCCACAGGAGGGGTGGTTAAATGCAACACACCATGATGGGAGGCAGGGTAGTCTTCTTTAGCAGATTCTATACCATAGAAACAGACTCTCTGATGGAATATTAATGACTCATAATCATATAATCACACACACACACACACACACACACACACAAATAAAGACTATAGCTTAAGAATAATTTCAATTCAAATACAATAATGATGTATTTTTTAAATCTTTTTGCCACTGATCTCTGCACTGTGACTGAATGTGTGTGTAAGCATTCCTCAAAGTGCTATTACCACGTTTGACAGCGGGTGAGTTCTGCGCATGCTCGTCAGACCGGTCTAATTCGTTAAGCGGGCGGTAAGCAGAAAACAACGGACACTAATTTCTATCAAAATAAAAGCTTCAAATTAAAAGCTTCAAATTTTCTACGATAGCGTGGCGTTATAAAAGTCAGGCTAATTATGAAAGAAATAATAGGAAATAAGAGTATCTAATGACATTTCTTTTTTTCTGAGTTAAACATGGTCATAATTTCACAGTGAAAAGTGACATTTGAAGAGTATCAAATAATTCAAATGATCCATCTATTTGTTCTCTACAGCTGCTTATCCTTGCAGGATTGCAGGGGTCAAGAAGCAGAGTCCATCCTAAACTGACCGCCAGCCCATCACAGGGCAACAGTTCATTTATTTGGGAAGAAATCCTGCCTGGCGTCTTGGACTAGCAGAACATGTTGGTTCTGTCATATCAACTCAGTCATTTGCAAAGAATGTTAAGGCCGCTATGTTTGCATGCTCTCACTGTGAATTCATATACTTAGTAAAAGTGGAAGACTGAAGAATTTTGACTTGTTACAACTTCAATTCGTTTATGACTTGTGATAAAGTTAATTTTGCTGCGCTTCTCAACCCTGAAGCACAGCAGTGAGTGTACTGATGCAATCACTGACTATAACGCTGTAGCTGTTGTTTTCAACAAAAGGGCTGCCATTGCACCTCTCTTCTTTATTTCATTTCATTTCTCAAAAAACATGGTAATTTGGTAACAATCAGTCTGAGCTCAAAGAAGATTATTATCAACAATGTTTAAACATCTCTTTTTATTTTGATAATTATGAACTGTTGAGTGTATAGATGGTTTCTACTTCTATGTGACAAACATATTTATGTCTTTAACAGATAATTTTACTTTTAACTGACTGTATGAAATATGACTTCCAAAGTATGTTGAATTTTAAATCCAAGAAATTTTAATGTTTAATTAAACAATATTGATCGTTTAATTAATATCGAGAATTAACTGGATTTTTTTTTATATTGACCGTTAAATCTGCTTTAGTACCAAATATTGCTAGTTGTTCGTAAGCGTCTGAAATTTATTTTGAAAGAGTCCATACCGGAAACGGACAATTGCAACGTTGTACTTTACTCGAAAAGGCAGCTAAGCAACCTCCAGAGAAATAACATCAGGGGCTCGTATTTTACTGTAGTTCCTCCCTGAAATAATGTCTTGTGTCCCGGGTTTCCGGTCTCTGAGGTGACCGGGATCAGCAGCAGCAGCAGCAGGGATGGCGCTGGTCACCGTCCAGCGGTCACCGACACCGAGCACCACCTCCAGTCCGTGTGTTTCTGTAAGTACTTGTCATCTGGATTGACATTCGTGTCAGTTAGTCCCAGCAGTTAGTCCCGCTTCTCCCAGTTTGTCGGTCATGTACATGGGAGGCTAACTTTTATAGCTGCCGGTATTTTTACAGTAACGTTAAAGGAAACAGTGGCAGTCGTTCCGCAGCTCTAGGAGTTTAAACTTTAAGTTGTTCAGCTTTAGCACAGAAGGGAGCCTTGGGTTTATAGGTATATTAAAAAGTAATTCTTAAAAAAAAAACTTAGCTATTCATCGTTAGCATTATGTGGCTGATTCACTTCCTCCACTAGATGGGGTGGTGTCAGAGGAGACTGTCTTAATTACACTGGTTTTAAACTCTTCGTTAGCTGCTCAAGTTGCTCTTACGCTGTCAAAGAATATGCTGTATATTTTATTTGAGCCATATTAGCTTCCTTTGTGTTTCATCGTATTGACTTTACTGGTAAAATGCAGCCACTGAAAGGTTGTGGGTCAGTGGAGCATCAGAGAGGAGGGTCGTTGCCCCGGAGAGCGGGTTACTGGTCCAGTCTTGTCAGTCTCTGTTGGAGGCTGTGAGGCCGTCCCGTTATCCGCTCTGACACACTCAGCAGGCTCTCCAGCCTCCTGGCAGATCTAGTAGAAATGTGCTGGTGTGGCTGCCAGAGATAAAAAAAAAAAAAAAAAAAAAAAAAAACTTTTCAAGATTGTAACAAACTGCAAAATGCTGAAGGGGCAGCGCAAATCTGAAGGGCCTTTACTGTAAGTTTATATAAAGATTTATTTATTTTGGTGATGGAGAAAACAAACACTAGATGCTTCATGACTGCAGTCGAACTAATTACAATGGTGGTCCCACCGATCCGTTTAACCGAATGCACACACAACATAATAAGAAGAGAAGCACATACCCTGCAGCAATACCCCCCCCCCCCCCTCTTTACAAAACTAATTGGAATGCACTATTCCTTAGAAGCATAGGGTTAAAGGTTAAGAGATAAAATGGTATTCAGCTTCAGAGTAACAATGCAGACACTAGAGAAAAACAACACCCTAAGACAAACAAATGCATGTCATGCAGAGTTGATAAGATGCCAGAAATTGTATTGCTAAAACTAAACCTTTCAAAATGAATGAATAAATAAATGAATGAAAACATATTAAAATATGCTATAGTGCAGTTCTTGAGCTGGAACAGGACATTCAATATTTTGGACAAATTTTGTGTTGACAAGGCAATTCCTGTTTTGCAGACTAATGGAGTTGAAACAGCAGATGAAGGAAATGTTATTACATTCTCAGTGACAGAGTAGAAGAAAGTGGTGTGAAGATTCTTGTTTATCCCAAATGTTCTCAGCTTCCTGTTTATGTCTGGAAAATAGCAGGCATGGGCCAAGAACGCTAACACGTTAAGCTAAAGGGTCAGGTGTAATATGAGTATTTCAGCAAAAGCTGCTCTTAGTGGCATTGGGTCAAGCTTAACAGAGAATACAGAGTTCAAAAGTGAGACACTGAGGCAGTGAAGTGATTGTATATGGAGGGCACCAGCTGCTTGTCATGAGACCCGTTTCTGTTTGGGAGCAGCCATGTGAGCGCTCTTGTGAGGTGTCTGCTGCTGCAAGGGAAAGACGAGGCCGACGCCGTCAGCCTCATCCTTCTGAGGGTCTGGAAAGCACTTCAGGACTGACTGATTAATCTCTTCAGCAGATTTAATTAAAAATGTAGCTAAAAAGGCATACAATGTTTGAATCTTTATTTAGATTTTACATGAACCCAAAACTCTATTTCATACCCTGTTTCCATTTATTCTGGCCTGATCCCTGTTTAAACCAGACAGCTTTTCTGAGATGACAGATTATGAGCCCCTGATCTAACCAAAATGACCAATCAACCAAATTCTTAGTTGATTGCTCTGTTTCTTCATCTGGAAGCAGTTGGCTATGAATCGAGCCAACATTATTATATTTACTGATAGAGGAGAAAACTGTACTTTAGTTAAACAGGCACAATCAGCCAAGCAGTATCCTGATTCCATCTTCTCTTTGGCTTTATGACCTACTCATGCATGTGGAGATCAGCTCACACCTAGCTTCTATGGCATATAGTCTTAAATCTATATTGCAGGTACATAGAGCCATTCCAGTGTCATGTGTGAGTGTTATTAGCCTATAGCGGTGTTATACATGCCTATAGTCTGCTGAGAAGGCATTTCCTCAGGTGTGTTTGAACAGGATGCATCTGCTCCACTTCCTGCTATGTATTCTGTTTGGAGCTCAGTTTGCTGATGCAGGGATCACCGTTCAGGTTGCTGCCTCTTCCAGGCCAGCTCACATCTGCAGCAGCACACACAAGAACGGATAAAATTGAAGCTTCAGCTCTTCCTGTCCCAACCCACAGCTGCATCCAGCTTCCTCCATCTTCTTATCTCCATTATTATCGTCTTTACTTTGTTTTCCTCCCCGTCTTGTGATTGAGACGGGTTTTTCACAGATAAAGATGTCTCTATTATGTCTGCTTTGGCTTGGTCGGAGTTGGTAAATTGATAAAGAGAAAGTTGTCCTTTTTTTTTTTTTTTTTTTTGGGAGGGATTACTGAAGCAGGATGGGATTAAAGCTGTGCTGGTTGCAGTGGTGGGGGGAGGGTTGATTGCATTTTGGAGAAGGAGGCAGCGCATGGTGTGAGGGTGCAGGGATGCTCAGCTTGTAAACGTGACTTAAAATACCAGCCTGGCTCTGTTTTATCTGATGGAAAGCTCCATGCTGACACTCCACTCTTGCTCCCACCCACTCTGACTCTTGTTTATTCAAGAGTAATTGAATCTTGAAAGAGCATTTGATGGGAACATGTCACCTAAATATTTTTATTCATGATGATTCTGTTTGTTTGTTCAGAAAAACTGCTTCTGATAACCTAACATGGCATATTTAAGCCCTGCATAAATATATCTGTATACCTGTTCCTCTGCAGGAGTCGGGGAGTGCAGAGGATGACCGCCGCTCCCAACCCAGGAGGTGAGAACATTCCCTGTTTGATCAGGTCATTGGGTGGAAATGGTCCGGTTCCTGGCGGAACATCCTGTTAAAAAGCTGCAAGTGCATGCTGACACCGCTAGAGGGAGACTGCACATCAGCATTAATCTGTTTTTTCTTTATTTTATTTTTTTTCCATTTTCTTTTTAAGGGTTTCAGTACATTATTACCATCATTATTATTTAATTGTAAATTTGTTTTTCACTTATAGACCAAGTTTTATTTTAGTTATTCAAGACCACAATGTTGCACTCGTTGCATAATACAACCTAACAGTTGTGACAGAGTCTCAGACTTTGATTGGAGAAAACATTATGCCCTCTTTGCTGTGGAATCCTTTAGGCTCCTGAATGTGTAGGAGATCCTTTAATTCAAGTTGGGACCGCCATCTGTCCAACCCTTTATTCCAGCTGGGTTTGGTTGAGATCGGTGAACATTGGAGGCCAATTCACGACTTCAAACTTGTATTACTCAAACCATGCCTGGGTGATTTCTCCATTTTGTCAAAGCACATCGTCCTCCTCAGAGACGCCATCACAGAAATCTGCTTCCACCCTGACCGGTGTGAAGCTATGCAGACTGTATCCTACACCAGTGGTAGTTTCTCCTGTCTGTTGGATTGAACAACACCGGCCAGTCCTCACTCCCCTTGTGCATTACTTACCCTTGACCTGGCTGCTTGTCAATGTCTTACTTTCAGGAGACACTGATCAGTGGTCAGATCAGAAACTTCCCATAATGCTGTAGCTTTCGAGATGTTCTGAACCAGTTATCGAACCATCCCAATTCTTCTTACTGTGTCTGATTTTCCTGCTTCTAACACATTTGTTTTGAGAATAAAATGTTTACTGGATCTCTAACCCACCAACAGGTGCAGCAGTGAAGAGGTCACTAGTGTTATACAAATCGCATATTAGTTATGTTTTTCTTTCTGATCAGGTTTACTTGGTTTAATTTTAGGGAAAACCAACCAACTGTGTTTTGGTTTTCATAATCTGAACTCAATGTGTTTATTTTGTCTATATATAGAACAAAATTTGCAAAAGTTTCGTAAAAACAAATGGTGCCTTTGTATGCATCTTTCATAAATATTTGGTTGGCCTGCCAACGTCATAGCCTGTGATTGATTTGCATAATGCAACCTGACAGTTATGGCAGAGTTGATTTGCTTTTTGACGTGTGCAGCTAGATAGTCATGAAAGACTAGGATGTCAACACTGTTGTTCTTTTGTTTTGTTGCCCTGGGTGGCTCTGATGGTGCAGGATCACGGCCCTCTTCAGATCTGTTTGGACATTACTTTGAAAAAACAGTTTTCTCTTTATTTGCTCAACATCCTTTTAGTAGTTTTTGTGCAAATGTGATATTTTTCTAAAATACACTGGTTTATTACGGTGGCTGATCGCCCTGGAGTCGGTAATTTGGGAGATTCTAGCAACAGTCATTAAAAAGGGAGTGGAACATGAAAGGCGTTGCAGCCTATCCTGGACTTTGTAAGGGGCTTTTGTAGACTGAGCTAACAGCTGAAGTGCGGTCTTCATAATCTAGATTTATCTTTTCACCATCTCATGCTTTCCTAGGTACTAACTCATTTATTTTTACTGTAGTTATCACTCTAGGTACTGTTGAATATAACATATTGTAAGACAGTAAAACTAAATGCTGAACTCAGTTTAACATCTTGATTGTGAAGGCCTTCAGGTTTAAACACTGGTTTGGGGACAAAGTTTCTGTCCATCCTGCAGTTTGTAAACGACAAACTGATCGAAACAAATCATAGCAGCTCTCTTCAAAAATCCAGCAAGCTGCAGAAAAATGTATTTCAGGACTGCTGTGATTCCAGACTCTGCAAAATTTAGTGCTATGAGTTTAACTTAGACATAAACAGATATGTTTTGATTATTATTTTTTGCTTTTTTATCCCTCTCAGGTTAGAACTGTTTACAGTAAAGAACATGTGTGAAATGCATTAGTAAGGAGCCTGCTGAGACTCCCTTTTTCTTGCATGCTGGAAGGAGAGCTTTCAGTCACATGCTCTGACATACCTCAGAGTTAATGTACACTAACTGTCAGAGCTGGGAAGTGTTCATTCTGCACGCATGCATCTGACTGACAAAGGAATTAGATTAAGCAGCATTGAGAATTTACTCCCGATACAATGCAGAGATGTAGGAGAAGAACTGTTCACATAACTGGAGTTTTCTCCTGCTGTATGAAGCGTTACATATAAAGCCCCTCCTCCCGGTGCTGTACTCTGCAGATCAGCTGGCTTAAAAAAAGAGATTGGTACACTGTTTTTCTGACTCAGAAGAAGTGGTAAGTTAACATTCTGTTGGGAAAAACTCAGGCAATCATGGTGGAGGTAAAGTTCATAATGTAGTTTATCACCTTAGTCTACCTTTGCTCTATACCAAACAAAGCAGGAAAAAGGTGTTACTGAATGTACACTGAATGTATATTAGTGTGTATGCTATATATTGTTTTTCTATTCCTGAAATCGTAATAATCATTTTTATGTTCTCTTAATTCTTGTATAAATATTGGGGGGAAAAAAAACACAGTGAGAATTGTTTTCATACCACTCGATGCATTTTCACAAAGACACACATTTATTTTGATTAATATAGTTTTAAATCCGTAAAAAAAAAATTCAATTTTTAGATTTTATTTGCCAGCAATATTCTTCTAAGCATCAGAATTGATACAAATTGACACAGTTGCTAAAGAAGTGTATTGTCTGTAGTACATATACTGTAGAACTCAATGTGGTATTATTGCTGACATAACTCCTTTCTTTAACATGCCCTGATAGACATTAGAACCCCATGTGGTCTCAATTATTGGTTGGTTATTGAACTCATACCTTTGGCGAGTGTATTCAAGCACTCTCACACACACACACGCACACAAACACACAAGACCCCCACTTCACTCTGTAAAGTATTTTACAATTTGGCTCAGTTACCCGGCTCCACATTTCAGATTCACTTTAGCGAAGAGCAGGGTGCAGCCAGAGGTCTTGCTTTGTGACCTCTGATGTGTATTACATAAGATCTTGGGTCCAATTAGCTGCACAGGCCCCACCTCACATCAATGGTGCATGCCAGTAGGGCCTGCTGAGACCAAGGGGGACCTTCCCCCTGCAGTGCAGAGTTGTTGTTTTTTTGTCTCTTTTTCTCTCTCTGTCTTACCCATGCAGCTACTGAGTGACTCTTGCACTACCCGTTTTTGTGTCAATGTCTCTTTTGCACACAGACACACTCAAACAGCTGTCTCTCCCCCCTCTGCACCACACTATTGAAGCATAGTGTTGCTGCAGTGCAATAACGAGTCTCTCATGCACACACTCACACACACGTAGAGACATATACTGCTGCTGCCTCAAGGCTGCAACTCTCAAGGACAGAGTTGGCCAAAAGGTGTTTTTTATTCAAAGTACTGCAACCATTTTCTTTTTGCTGAGTAAACATTTAAATGAACAGTGGAAGCAGCTAATGAATCGAGTTTTTCTGAATCCTCACCTTTCTCAGGTTAAAGTGCTGCAGGAATGTGCCCAAAGCACGTCAGACTGTCACAGTATTTGAATGCTGGGATTTCCTGAAACTGACCTTTTCATTTTTGTGTGTATGCATATTTATGACCCTTTAGCATTGCAACAATAAAATAAGCCACATTAGATTTTTTTAAGGCTAAGTGAAGTAGTTAACGTGTTTTCTAAGATTTACACAGAAATCATTTATTGGCTCATTTGTCAGGTTCACTTGCCTAAAAAAATCTTTTAAATACTGCAGTTGCCATGTACTGCAGCAATGTGTGGTGTGTTGAATTGCATCAATAATATCTAACTTGTTTAGATATTATCACCTATCACCTTAGGAAACAGTTCCTAAGGTGAAATGTAAGCCAAAAATACATCTTGTGTATTAGCCTTCCTTCACCTTGGGTGTTTGTTGTGTCCATACTGCGCAGCATTTCACGTCATCATATTGTTTGATTAGTTCAGTTTGCCCACAGCAATAATCAGGGTTTGTTATTTAGCCTGAAGCATCAAGAGGCTCTTATTTTAACTACAGCAAGCAAACCTGATTCATTGTGACAGGACTTAGTCATAGGTACTTGCCTAACAAGTCTTTGTATTGTTCTGTATCCATGTTATGGGAGTCGTCCAGCAGCTCCAATGCCAGGTGTGCACAAGCAGAGCAGGTTAGTCGAGCCAAGAGTTTAAAGAGGAACAAGAGCAAGTAGCACTAACCAACACTCTGACAGAGGAAAGCTTCTTAAACACTGGCTGCTCCTGTGTGGACATGCCTGTTTGGGTTTAAAGGTTTTCCTCTGTCATTTGCAGCTTTCTGTCTTCCTTTAGTGCACCTGCTGTTTGACACGGAGCCCTCCTGCCATTATTGTCCACACTAGTAGTTTTGCATTAAGCGGATGTGGTTGGACTAGCCTGGATTGCATTTGCACAACATGTCGATCTAACTGGAATGAGTCCAGCACCTTGCAAAAGTATTCATACCCCTTGAATCCCCCCCTTAGCCATAAACTTTGCTGTAATTTGTATAAATAATAACCATAAGGCTGTGGTTTTGTATATTTAAAGACTGAAAAATTTGCACATCATATTTCTTTGAAACATAGGCTAATCTGTGTCAGATTGAATGCTGTTTCCTAACATCAGTTTCAAATCTTGTTAGTCTCTGTTGAATTAAATTACCTATGACTGTATGTTTAGTGGTGGGCATTCCTGGTCTTCGGGGGCTGGTGTCCTGCAACTCTTAGATGTCTCCCTGGTGCAACACATGTCAATGAAATAGCTGAATCATCTCCTAACTGCAGTCAAGTTTTCCAGAGTCCTGCTAATGACTCCATTATTTGACTCAGGTGAGTTATGAAGAGGAGATGCATCTAAAAGTTGCAGGACACCTGCCCTCAAGGCCTGGAGTTGCCCCCTATCAGGTTTTCTTCCAACTTTGTCCAGCTTCACTGTCCCTACCGAATTAACCACAGCCACAACTTTCTCCCATATGTCCCTAATGCTCCCCATCAGACTTCTGAAGCCTTCACAGATAAATGCATTTACACTTGAGATAAAGTCCCACATAGGTTCGCTTTGATTAAACTACAGAAGCCAACTTTACCTTCCTCCTATGCATGCTAGCTTAATTGGTTAAGTGTGTAGTTAGTGGATGAATGGTGTCTGAGCAAGGCCCTGCCCATACAGACACAATTTCAGGTGCATCTGCAAAAGTAACTGTCATTTATTGACCTTCCTTTTGTTTTGTGTTTTTTTTTTTTTTCCAACTGGTGAGTTGGAAAAAACTCACCAGTTGGAGTTTTTCATCGGGCCGCCTTGAGAGCTTGTTGGTTCTCCAAGTTTAAGAGTCCACATCACAAGTGGATAAGGAGCTGGTGAATATTTAAACTAAATGTGTTGCAGCCTAAGCCATTGTGTGGTTTGTTTTTCATCTCCTGGACTCATTTTATGAGCATTTGAAATCATAATTGCTGTTTCAGCTCATTTTTTATCACAGCACTTTAAAAACCTTTTGTCGTTTAGATTCTGAATCTTTTTGAATTAAAGGGGAGTGTGTTTATAGTATAACACGGTGCCAACAGTAGCTTATCTTCAGCTCGGGTGGTTGTGCTAAACATCTGGCATCAATCACAGACTTATCAAGCAGCAGAATGCTGGAGATTCCACACACACACGCATACACAGGCAAGTTGACCTGAATGCCTCTGCCCGTTCCCTGGAAGTGACAAAAGGAAAACACGCTGCGAAAGGCGGTTGTGCAACTGGCCTGAGGCTCGGCTAAACACCATAGCACGCTCTCATGTTACCAGTCCTCAGAAAAATAAGTTTCCACTGTGCTGGTAAATTTGATGACACTAAACAAGACCGCATGACAAGAACACTTAATGTCTGTTTGTGTGTTCAGCCTGCTGCTTGTAGTTGGTCTCAGACCCAATATGTGACAGCATTTTCTGATAGGAAGCAAAGTGCAGGAGGTGGAGCTGCATTCATTTTATCTGTGGCGTAAGCACACCAGCACATTGTTACAAGTTGATTTAAAATTTTTCTAAAATATGTATGGTAGTGCATCATGGAAACATTTTTAATGATTATAGCACTATTGTTAGTTGGTTTTTGTCTGATGTCAATGGAAGTAATAAAGTCAGTGAATAATCCTGCCCTTTAACTTTATAGTAGCATTTTATAATGATGGATTCTGTCATTTATCATTTTGGTGTCATAAAATAACTTCCTGGTCATGACAAAATTGCTTTGTGCTATTAACTGAATCAACAATGTATCATCATATCTAAGTGTGATTTCCATTTGTAGTTGTACGTCATGTAGAAAACAAAACGTCAATGACACTGTAAAAGTCGCAGAGTAAAATTTGAAGCTTGTGTTAAAATAAGAAGGCAAAAACACAATAGTTTGTTGACCCAGACCTCACAGAAAACTTTAACACAAGCACCAACTCCTGAGCCAAAGTCTTTTTTTTCTTTTTCTGTAGATCAGAAAATTGTTAGCATTCCTAACAGTGATTCGTTTCATTGGATCAGACTTCTGATGGATAACTTCTCCGATGGATTATTTTCAAACTTGAGCTTCTCCCTCAGTGTTCTGAAGTCCAGCTCCACCAGCTAGTCAACAAGTCATCTGCTGCAGATGGTTTTAGTTTATAGTTTAGGACACTTGGCACACATTGGTGTGAAAATAATGAAGGCAGGGGGTTTACTGTGTTTTCAGATTGCTGTCGGCTTACATAAACCCACACACGCTGGCACGCCTGTGGAAAATAAAATGTTGAATTTGCCATAAAAGGAGACCAAACATTACTTCTCATGGAGTATCTCAGTTTTATATGTGAGACAATTATGATGTAGGGGTTTATCGGTCCAAGACTTTCTCCAATCCCAGTTCTTCTCCTCTTCATCCAGGATTGCACATGCTCATTGCTGCTGTGGCTCAACAAGTTGAGTCTGTTTCTCATTTGTTCTCTTTCCTTATGTAATCAAACCACAAGGTTTGTGTGTTATGAGAAATGGGTGGAGGGAGAATTGAAGTCTGACTGTAACCTCAACAACCCATGTGAATTTAATTCACTTTATTGCATTATCATAATTATAATTACACCCCAAATTGATTGCCTCTGTTACGTCGGCACTCGATCAGCTGAGTGACTGTTGGTAACATCATCACGTAAAGGAATGATACTTACTCGATTGCTAACATACCCCTTATTATTTTTTTTCTTTTACCTTTTGTTTGAAGCACAATCTTGCTAAAGTGAGGATGTTTTTTTTTTTTTAATTGTGCAGTTGTAACTATCCTATTTACTCTAATATTCCTAAACACAAGCTTTTGGCAAAGTTTTTGAGAAGCCAATTCTGTCCCTGCTGTCATTAAAAAAACATTTTCTGTAGTCTCAAAACTTACTGGATTCATTAGGGGAAAAATTTATTACTTGTTTGAAGATTTATTACAATTTAGCTTTTTTGTAAAGTTGCTAACATCTGTAATTTTAGGATTTCTGAATGAGTACTTTCCAAATTTATTAATGTAATATAAAGACTTGCTGAAAACCTAAAGCACCTAGTTCACTGCTGAAAGCCAAATCGCATAATAAAAACTTGTTAGGATTAGTGTCAACCTGTTTTAGAATTTTGCATTCCAAAACTGTTGTTTATTTATGCTTAAGGTTAATGAAAGACGCTGTATTGGAGCCAGTATCAGGGGTTAACGAAACAAAAATGATAAACAAAAACTGTTAGAGCCTACAAGAGATTGCAATAAATTCAGACCTACAATAAAATGGTTGGAAATAAAATACGTTTGTGTTAGAATGGTCAAAGTCCTGAACCCACACCACTCCAGTCTTTTGGCACTTTAATGAACTATAGATCAGCAACATTGTGACATGTGGTAAACTAAAATTACCCAGCTTTTCTCCAAACAAAGTATTCCTGATAAGAACACCGTGAATCAAAGAGGAGGAACGAGACTGCATAATAAATCTCTAGCTTGTTTTGTGAAAAGTTGTTTTGCTTTATCAGATGCCCATGCTGAGTTCCTACCGGGTGTGGGCGGGGCTTCCTCCCTCGTTTCCTCGTTTTTCCCAAAAGCACATGTGCGACGCTCCGCCTCCTTTCCCCTCCTCTCTGACTTCTCCGCTGAGAGTAGACTCAAGCAAGTCATATGTCTCAGTACTGTACACAGTGCCGGAGTTTCTGATGTAACAGAAATGAAGTATGTCGACAAAACGCCTCAGAAGTCAGGCTAATATTGAACTTTTTTGGGGGGGAAATGATGGACAACCAGACTCAACGTTCGGCGACAAGGAGACACAGCGCAACATATAGTCTCCTTGTTTAATTTATTGCAACAGAGTTTACGACTTATTTCGGGGAAGATTTCATCACTTTCACAAGAAAACTCCACTCGCTTGTACTCTTGGGTCGTGGGAGCACATGACTGTGAAAGAGGAGCAGAAGCTTTTCCTAAGACCGAGAGCACCTGCCGCCTCTCCTCCTCTCCTTCACCCGTCCCTCCACCCTCCAGCCGCCGACATGACCCTCGGAACGATGTCCGGCTCTCAGAGCTCGTCGGCGGTCAGCTTCTGCTCCTGCTGCGGGGCGAAGATGGTGCCCTCCTTTAACGACGACGCCGTGGTGTCCAAGAATCAAATCAACCAGTTGTAAGTTCAATCAGAGGCAAGACTATATATCATCCCGTAGAGTTGGAAAGTGGTCAAGTTAAATGTATTAAACTGAACAATTAATTGTTCAATGTTCTATCTACTTAGATTTAAATCAATTTAGATTTGGATAGTTTTAAAATAAAGGTTGACTTTTTTTTTCTTTATTGATTTTGACACAGTGAGCTGTGACATATAACAGTTTTGCAATATGAGAGCAGTCTATTTCCTGATTATGTAGTAGCCTTTACTCATCCTTGAGCTTCCTTTTGACCTAACAAAGACATATTGGGCCAATGAATCATCCAACCTGTTGAAGGAATTCAAACATACTTAATACATGGATGTTTCATGACTAATTCTGTACTTTTTATAAGCAGTCATCATCTGATTGCCACATCAAGAGATTATCAGGGGCATTTTCTGCCCCACATTTCTTTGTTTGGCTTTGGGTGGAGGATATCGTTTGATCTTGAAACTTGCAATAGTTGTTAAACGGAGATTAATGCCCAGTCTTGCTCAACTTGTGACTCATTGTTTGATAATGTGGAGACTAAAATCATCTGGAGAGCATGTCATTCAGTGGAGTCCTGATAGACTAAAGTCACAGACTTTTGAAACTACTCTGGCTCTGTGTGGAGCAGCTGTAGGCTTATCTCCAATCCTGCTGTGTCTGCAGAGGTCAGTGTTTGTTTTTGTTGAAGATATGTAAGAAATGATTGAGTTGATTTGTACACAGATCAAAGGCTAGCATGTTCTAACATTTCCAAACACTCATGCATTGCTGGCTCTGATAAGCCTTGCAACGTTGGAGAACTACAAATGAATCAATAGAAATCAATAAAAAAATATTAGTGTGGCAATTTTTTATTGCCACACTGCTATGGGGCTTTCAGTAGCCTTTTGCTGTTACTTTCATGGAATCGATGCAATGCAATCATGTGTCACGGTTGCATTGTTTTTCAGCTGTTTAGCTCCTGACGTTGTGGTGTGGTGGTTAAGAAAATTGGACATTTAGCGTTTATTGGGGCTGCAACCGGCTTTTAGGGAAGCTTTTTTTTTTTCTCTGAATGCAAGTTTGCTTAAGGACGGTTTATGGGAAGACGCTGGTGCAAGACACACCATGTACTGGCAGTCACATGTTTGCAAAGCAACAGCAGACATGAGAATTTAACGTGTGTTTGGTCCAAATATGCCGTTTTGTTTTTATGTCAGAAATACTTTACGTTGCACTGAAGATACTACATGTTTTTGTTTAGAAATTAGAGACACTTTTGTGATGCTGTTGGATGTTTCTAGTAGAGTCTACACTGTCCACCTGCTGCAGTTCTCACCTGTTCTATATTTCTTGTTTAACCTACATGAATAAAAGCCCTCAGGTTGCATGTTCAACTTAGGAAACTGTTGAAGTTGAAAACCTGAGTTATTAGGCGGAATAATGTTCAAGTAGCACCTTCATTGGTAATTACAATCCCAGGGTCTGCCGCTGGAGTTAAGTGTTACCTGTGATTCCTTTGCATCCGGTGTGTCACTATTATCCTGGCAATTTTAGAAATACCCATGAAACCTTTCTTCCGCTTCACCAGTGGGGTAGTGTTATTGTGCGCAGCTTCCAAGGTAAACAGAAAAGCTCCAATGAGGAAGTTCAGTAAATATTCTGAGGAATTTCAGTCACTGGTTAAAGGTACCACTGCTTGCTCCTCTTTGTCATTTCCTGCAGCACATGTGGCACATCACAGGCTTTAGGGACTGTGGACCTTTTAGATTTTCTGACTTTCTTCACCGTGTTGAGCAGAAATCAATGTTTGTGTTGCAAATTAACAGTTGATGGAAGCTATTTTTAGTTTGACCTGGTTTGACAACTCTCTCTTTATCACCACAGTCCTCTCCTGTACCCACTTTTCTCTATCTCCTGTTGATGTTTAACTAGTTTGTTTGTATTTTTTCAGTCCTCCTTTTTTAGTTACTTTGACAGTACATACAATTTTATTTTATTTATCTTCCTGTCCTTGTGCATGTTACATCTCCATTATGCAGGCACCTCTTGTCTTCGCTATGGGTTGTATTTGCCTCGGGTTCAAACTCATAAGGCCATAGCTGGGCCCTATATATATCCCGCTCTCTCCTCTCCACAGTGACTAATATGGGCAGAAGCAGGAGGGGGGGGTCACCCAGTTATCTGCCCACTTTGCGGTGTGGTCCTTACATAGTGAGGATTGTGTCTGGCTGTTGCCCTAACAAGCCTGCCGCCTCACTTTGGTCCAGAGCCGGGGTTGGTTAAAAGCCAAATGCATGACCCACCCATTCTGGACTGACTGGGTCTTCTTTCTTTATCCTCGACCCGGCAAAGCCCCCTGCAGCTTTATCCACTGCATATGTGGAGAGCATTTACAATGAACTTGTTGCCCTCTTCACATCTCCCCTTTTGACTGAGCAGAAAACCTTGGGATATTCTCACATTGGGATGAAAAATACTGTAGGGCAAAAACTAATGATAATTTTAGTAAATGATTATTCTATTAATTGATCAGATTTTTACAAAAAGCACATTCTGCAGATTTTACATTTAACCAGATTTTACATTTATCCACTTAAGGCTTTGTTTACAGTGTTGAAATACGTAGAAAGAGGCAAATAAATATTTCAGTTCTTTTTTTAAATAAAGACCAGTTGACACTAGACATATGCAACTTGTGGACTTTTGTGTAAAATATGTTTACAGTTTATTTTTTCTTAAATGCGACCATGTTGGAGCCTAATTCTTAAAAGGCTCCAACATGCTGATTTGTTATGTAGTCTTTTTTAGTTCTGCTGAGTATGTTTTTTTTATGTCCATTTATTGAGTCTGTATGCTTAAATTAATGATGAATCGATTGCTAAATTAGTTACTGATTGCTTCAACAAACAATTCATGACAGTTGATCATGACATATTTCCAAACAGACCAGCTGATAGTTTTGCAAGTCTAATAAATATGTATTACATTTCTTTCAGGCAGCTGACCAGCTGAGAGCAACAACAAATGGAGGGGGGCTTTGTAGCTTTAACTTTTTTTGTGTGTTTTTTTCCTTGAGCCTTGAAACTGCAAGTTTTAAATGATCAAACTTATATCCTTCGTTTGGGTTGTGGGCACATAACTCAGTCCCATGTGTATGAAAGTGGAATTGGGCACCATTTACAGAAGTTATGTTAGTAATCCACATTTATCAAACGGTTATTGTTCTTTATCTTTTGTCCCATCTCCATGTGTCCACACAGTCAAATTCATGCTCCTCTCAGTCTGCAGCATGAAAACAATCTCAGTGCTGAAGTGCATCGACGCGCCTCATCTGCTGCTGTGTCACAGAGAGGCTTTTCTGTACAGTAAGGCAACTGCTCTGATGAATACAGTCTATCAATAGCTGGGTCTTTTAAAGGACTGCCCTATTTTTAACCCTGCATTCGAGAGTCTGTCACAGCCATCACTTCTCCGAGCATCCAGGTTACGTTTCGCTTTCCCTGTTTCTTTCTGCAGGTGTAAAAACGTCTGTATGTGCCTCCATGGGAGATTTTCAGGGAGAGCAGGAGTGTTGCATTACAAATGACATTCCCCCGTAGCCCAGTTTATACGTAGCCGACCCCAAGTACAGTACATTAGTCAGGAGCAGGAGATAATACAGTAGGGGCAGGAAAAGGACGGAAGATAAAAAGTGGGACAATCTTGCAGGAAGTAAAGGAAAATATGTGAGAGAGAAGAGAGAGAGGAAACAGCTGGGTCAAGGGTGGGTGGGTTATGGGAAATGAGCTCAGCACAAAGCTGTGGTTTTTTTCCCATGTGTCTGTTGTCTCTAGATTATCACCAAACTCAGGAACGTTTCCTGGATGGAAGACAAATAAAGTGGATGTCAGGAAGTTGAATTGACTACATCACCATTCTTGACTACATCACCATTCTTATTTTTTATTTGGGGGGCAGGAGTAAAGTGACATAAACCTGAAGGTTTGAATGTGGTTCATTAAGTGCATCACCGTAGCCAAAGGCTAAATGTTTTATTCATCACTGTGGTTTTACTGTCGCATAAATCCTCCTAAACACGTCACAAGAAGCACGCCAAATATCTTTACTTGATGTCATCACCTACAACCGATGTCACTTCCTGAACTGCGCTTTACGCATGTGTGGTCTCATTAGTTCCTACAGCCGGAGGCCATAAAACCAACATTTTATTTTTTATTTTTTTATTCCAAGTGGAACCGGTCTGTCTGCTCCATGAATCAGCTTGTGCTCTTGCTACAGTAGCAAGTAGTATGGAGATAGTGCTGCCGGGTAAACTCTTAATTACATTTGACGTGTTGAAAATGTCGTCACTGCTGGTTGAGTCACTAGAATATACAGCAAATAACTGGAAAGGAAGTCTGTTTCTAGTCAAGTTAATTTGTGTTGCACATTTAAGTAACAAGACAGTTACATCATAAAAACATAACACAGTTACAATTATGAAACAAGAAATTAACGTTACATTTAGTCCAAAATCATCAAGTTTTTGCAGAAAAGATGACAGTTTTGCTGGTTAGCAGCTAAACTGCTGCTCGAGTATCTGTTGGAGCAGATACTTGAGCACAGAATCAGAACGGCACCTTGTTGTTATGCAATCTGTTTGAAACTCCAAAAAAATCTGTATAGTAAAAACGGTTCCATTCATCACTTTCTCTGAAATGTTTAATGCATCATGGGAAATACCTTTAATTTAGCCCAGTGGAAATCCCAATGGCCCATATACCATGAGCACAAAAAGGCCTGTTTTATAGGTGTGATGGGGTGACTCATGCATTCCCAATATGCTTTTTAGGTTTAGAGTAAAACTCTGACCTCACTTTATGATGTGTCCTTCTCAGCGAAGTGACCTCAGTCACACTTAATAAGATTAGAGATGAACCAAACCCGGTTTCATTCAAGCCCGCTCTTATCTTGTGGAGGAGGGCTCTCTCTCGCGCCGTCTTCCCTCCTGGACCCCTGCTCTCCTCCCAGTCTTTCTCCCGTCCCTCCCTACTGGCAGCTGTTAGCGCCGTTAGACTCTGTCAGTGTAATCCAGCTGTGTGGAGGAGCAGGGAACATTGTGTTCTGAGTTCACGTTGGGGCTCGGGTCTTGTTTTTGCCAGCATCGGCGGGACGATGCTGGGGTTTTGGGAGGCACGGCCTACCGGGCTGAATGGTGCATTGTGACCCGTGACAAAACCGGCCCTATTACAGGTCCCCAGCTCACGTTTGTTTTTTTGTGAAGCTAGGGACAGTATGTGCTAAGAATTAAAAACGTGGTGATCTTTAATGGTTACTTAAGTTCCACCTCAGATTTATAAGGTGATTTGATTGATTGGCGTTTCAGCTTCATGTCCACGTCTCATTTTTTTCTTTGTTCTGTTCTGTTCTGTTCCAGCATCAGTGAGAGTTTCCTCACAGTGAAAGGTGCAGCCCTCTTCCTCCCCAGGGGGAAAAGCCCGACGTCCAACTCTGCACCTCGTATCAGCCAGCGCAGGAACAAGCATACGGGTACAAACTTGTGCACACACACACACATCTCCAACACATAAACACACATGAAACACAGCTGCAGTTTCTTTAGATAACTGAACTCATTTGAAAACGTCTACATCCAAATATTTTTTCTAGTATGTGGCAGGGTTCATAAATGTGCTTGAAATCTTTGAAAATACTTGAATTTCAATTAGATGTTTTCAAGGTTTGAAAGTTCTTGTTTCTGTATGAAGTCCTTGTAAGTGCTTGATATTCAAGCTGCACAGTCTTGTTATGAAGCGTTGTCCAATGTTTGGTTTTAACTTTTAACAGTGTTTTACAAACTTGGTCTTTTAATTAGATATTTTTGTACCCCTCATAAATTTTTTTCTCACTGTCTGAAGTTAAGTTAGAGAAAATTCTTCTTGCTTTAGGTTTGCAAATTTTAATTAAATTAATTTTAATAATTTCCAAATATGTTAATATTTGCTAAAAGCTACAAAACAAAATACTTTTTTAGAAATCTTTTATAATTTTATTTGAATATTGTGTTTAAGTATTTAATTTGTTTCTGCCTAGAAAGAGACTAAGGAGACTATTTTATGAATTCCTTGCTCAGAGGAACTGACACATTTTCATGGGTTTTATGTTTCTCTTTGTTTTCTAATCCTTGGATTAGCATCCAAAATAAACTGAAACCAAAGCTAATTGTCTAAAATGTTCTTTTTTTCATCATCTAGGCGACCTCCAGAAACATCTTCAGACCATGTTTACTGTGCTGCGGCCTGAGGACACCATCCGATTGGTCAGTAACACGCCACATCAAACCATCTCAAAACCAAACACTGCGGCAAGCTGACAGTATGATCAGTCACAGCTTACGTCAGTGCCGGGTTTCACTTCTTTGTTGGCTGCCATAAAGAACTGAAACCTGGCTTGGGTGTAAACCAAATGTAAGAGAAGACAATGCTTGAATAGTACATTTACTTCTCCTTTACACCATAGTGGGGGATTAAAAGATGGTACAAACCTGATAGTGAAGTTTAAAATGTGCCTCTAAGCCCATGTTATGTATGAAATCAAAACAGAAACAAATTGTTTCTCATGTCTTGGTTACTGTTTTCCATCTGTCCTCGCAGGCAGTGCGTCTGGAGAGTGCCTACCCTCAGGTGACCCGCTACATGGTGGTGGTCTCCACCAACGGCAGGCAGGATACAGATGAGAGCATCGTGCTTGGCGTAGACTTCATCTCCTCGGATAGGTCGGTACCATGGCAACAATATGCTACTATGGTTTTAGTGTTAGGACGACAGCTCAACAGAGACTTTGGCTCGTTTTGAGGGTGCAGCTCTGTTTTCCATCTCTCTGTGTTTCTTTACATTGGGCTTTCCTCCTGTAAAAACAACAGTTTTTAGTCATAAATATGCTGCTGCCCATCAGACTAACCATTGATGTGTTTATTCCTGTCTCCCTGCAGCTGCTGCACGGTGGGGCTGGTTTTACCTCTGTGGAGCGACACTCTGATTCACCTGGACGGAGACGGGTAAGTCTCCTGCGCCATGCTTCCTGTCGCTGCTCTCCTCCCCCCACTGACTGCTAAGGACTGTGTTTTAACTTGCAGGTCTTACTTGAAGCTCTTCTGCTTACATGGGGTCTTGTCTTATAATCTGTTAATTCTGTGTCTCTGCAGAGGCTTTAGTGTGTCAACGGTGAACAGGGTTCATGTCTTCAAGCCGGTGTCTGTCCAAGCCATGTGGTGAGTAAATACTTGATGTCTTTAGAACACACTGTGCTGCCCTTTTTGACTTTGACCTCCTTCGTTTTTTTTCTTATCTTCCTTCTTCTTTTTGGTCTTGCTGTTTCTCAGTTTTCCGCTCCTCTCTCATACACATGCCAGTGCAGACTCCTCATTTCCTCATGTTGTTATCCCTCTGCTCTTCCTTCTTACTTCAACATCCTCTCATTGAACCCCGGCTCAGCACAATACAGCCATGTCTCCGGACAAAGCTTTGATCATTCTTCTAGTGTCGAAACATTAAACATTTGTACACCGTCTCGAGGCTCATGGAGAAATCTTCCTCTTTTTGTTGCCGTCAGGTCCGCCCTGCAGTCGCTGCACAAAGCTTGCGAGGTGGCTCGCTGCCACAACTATTACCCAGGGAGCCTGTTCCTGACCTGGGTCAGCTACTACCAGAGCAGAGTCTCTTCCAGCCAGTTTTGTGTCAACGAATGGAACGCCATGCAGGATGTCGAGTCGCACCGTGCCAACTCCCCCATCCTCTTCACAGACCTGTAAGTGAAACAGAAGCATAGACTCTGAAATCTGAAATAGATTCACAAAAACAAAAAGTGTTTTTCTCCTAATGACTATAGAATACATTTTGCAGAAATGTTTTGTGAATTTGTCACATTACAACTGACAGAAAAACAGTTAAGTGGTCCATCGTAGCTCTGGAGGAGCAGCAGAGATTCCACAGTTCAGGTGTGAGAATCTGATGACAGTTAATTGCATAAAAAATTTACAGAATTTCCATTTAACCACATAGGAATCATAATGCCTTATTGTTATTGTACTGAAGAACAACAAAATTCACTTACTTTATTAGCTATTATTTTTAACATTAACATGTGAAATATGATCACATTAGTAAGTCTGTTTGACTTAAAATCAATACTATGTAGGGCTGATCTGCTAATTATCTTTTAGATTAAGTGATTAATAATTGGATAGAAAAGAGTATTTAATAAGAGATTGTATGAACCAGGTGATGCTGAAACTGTTACTTAATGAGTTCTGTGTTGAACATATTTACATCTTAAATACAAAATGTAAATATTGTTTGTACTATTTTTTTTTTTGTTGTTCTTTCAGCAACTGGCCCCAGTTAACAATTAATTGATTGAATTAATAGACCATTATTTCAACAATCCTTTCATCACAATTAATCATTTCAGCACTAATTGAGTGAGCTTTTAATTTTAAATGGACTCCATACTTTTCGGAAAAAAGGGATTCATGCTGGTTTGGGGCTGTAATCCCATTACATTAAGTTCTAGTTGTAATACAAAAAAACGTAGAAAGATTCATGGATATTCTGTAATGTAGGAGTTTCCTTTGTGAACTTATGAAATATGCAGCTTTTACAACAGAAAAGGTGGGAGCTATCATTAGAGCGGCGGTGTGAACTCTGACTCCGACACGTGTAAATGCATTTCAGAGGCACTTTTCAGGAGAACGAGATTAGGCTTCAAGGAAAGACGGGGGAGTTTCTCTGCAGCTGGCCAATAGATTATGGTTTTTTGACAGGTAGAAAGTTCAGATCTTCATTATGCATGATACTGACCATAAAACAGTTTTCTAAAGAAAGAAACCTTAGAAAGTAAAGTGCACTAGAGGAACGATGGCCCATGTCTTTGATAACAGAAGGGAATTTCCCATCCGACCTACTGGAGTCACACGCCCGGTCACCGAGTCGCAGTGTCTCTCAACTCACAGACCCTCAAGTGTTGAAAATAGCTGAACCATTCGCTGGCTCAATTTACTTTTGGAAAAAATGAAATCCAGACGGACCCTCTGGAAAGTAGACGGGGAACGGATGGAGGCAGGTGGCAGGCAGAGCTTAATTAGTTTGGCTGGTTACTTTCAAATCTGACATTTAAAAAAGTGTGTGTTTACCACCTGCCTGACCAGAGACACTCGACGCCCTTCGCCCTTGGCAAAGTCCTGCTTGCCCTTGAATGATCTTATCGTTCATGTCACACGTGCACTTTATGAGTCTCCATCGGATATTTGATTTTTTTTTTTTTTTTTTTTTTTTTTCCGTATGGAGGCGGCTGCCAATGCCCTACGGGCTCCCAGTGTTTGTTGACACATCAGCTGGTTTCCCGGTAGGTTTGTTTTTGTCTTTGACACACAGGTTTTACTGTTATTACCTGGAGGCCTCTTATCTAGCTTCAGTTCAAGGAAGTAGTATAAAATTTACACACTGTTGTAGAACCACTCCTTGTATCGTCACTTACTGGACACACTCTAACTGGGTTTGTTTTTGTTCCTCACACTGTTTCCATGCTCAGCTGATAGCCAGACACTGTTAGAACCTCTGCAGGCATGTCAGGGCTTGTTCTGAGGTTAAAGTTTCACTGGATGTTAGTCGCTTTAGCTTTATTTCTTAATAAGCTATTTATATATTTGTGATTCTTGCACGCACACACCCTGTCCTTTGGGATGTTGAATGAGGAATTCATACTTAAGAAGTTAAGACAAAGAAAAAAGAAAAACATAAGAGGGAGCGCACATAGATGAGCTGAACCGTTTCTCTCTCCAGAGATGTAATTCGGCCATTTGTTGGTATCATCAGCGCGTTGTCCAGAGGCTAAACGTGTCTCCTGGCAGAGCGGACAGAAACAGAAGCAGACATTCTCAACAAGACGACTTTGTTTTGGATTTGCCGGCGGGTCGCGCTCCCCTGATTGTCTGTTCCTTCTACAGTTTCTGAGAATTGGACAAAGTGGCGATTCTTTTTCGGGACAATGGGTCTCATTATGGCCGTGAAAATAAATGAATGAACAAGCAGAAGGCAATGGGTCACTGTTGTGATCCAGAAGGTGGATCTCTTTTCTGTGTTTTTTTGAATTTATTTATTTTCTTTGCTGGTTTAACATGAGGATTTGTATGATGTGTGCAGGCCTACAGAGAGGGAACGCACAGAGAGGCTGATCAAGATGCGCCTGAGAGAAATCATGATGCAGAAAGACCTGGAGAACGTCACCAGCAAGGAGGTAGGAAAGCTTTAGGTTTTAGCTGCAGAATTACCGGACTACAGTAATGACACCTTTTGTTAATAATCTCATCTGATGTTTGCACTAGATTTTATTTGTAGGAATCAAATAATTTGGGGCTAAAAAAAGAAAAACTAGATCATTTTTCCTCCACATCTTCTTTATGCATTACTTTGTCTTCAAATAAAAATGACTTGCATTAAAGACCAAGTTTAGCTGAAATATCATTTATTAACAGTAGCTTTATGGTGTTTATTTTTATTTTTCTCAGATCCGAACAGAGTTGGAGATGCAAATGGTGTGCAACCTGAGGGAGTTTAAGGAGTTCATAGACAACGAGATGATCGTCATCCTGGGACAGATGGACAGTCCTACGGAAATCTTTGATCACGTCTTCCTGGTGAGATTTCAGAAACATTGATGAATACTGGACTTTATTTCAGATTACAAAACTGACACTGTCCTGGAATGTGTTATTCAAGGTTCCTACTGTCTGAAAAATGTTGAAATAGTGTATCAAGTTCTGTATGAATCCCCTGATATTAGGTTGAAAAAAAACTACTATCTGCTGAAACCTGACCCGAGGAAGCTGTTTATTCTGTACAGTTTTGCTGGAAACTGACGGATTCTATTCCATGTCTCTGCAGGGCTCTGAGTGGAACGCCTCCAACCTGGAGGAGCTGCAGAACAGCGGGTAAGAGACCAGTCTCTTTCTAACCTAATTAAGGTTTCCTACAACTGTAATTAGTTGAGAAAAAAACACACACTCTCTCTTGTCACTCAATTTTAATAACTGAAGAGAGAACATTTTCTAGAGCAAATGAGCAAATCCACGACAGTAATTAAATCTATGAGAGCACCAAACTCTTGAGTGTGTCTCTGTGGAGAGCTTTGCTTCAATTGTTCTGTTCCTTGGTTCATTCGACAGGAGCTTTTGGTGCTTTTATTTTCTGGGTTTAAATCAATCGTCCTCTCCGTCTCTCTTTAATGCAGCGTGCGCTACATCCTGAATGTGACCAGGGAAATCGACAACTTTTTCCCGGGAATGTTTGAATACCACAACATCAGAGTTTATGACGAGGAGGCCACCAATCTGCTGGAATACTGGAACGACACGTACAAGTTCATCACCAAAGCCAAGTAGGAGTCCGGACAGGTTGATGCGTAAACGTGTGGTAGAGTGGGTCTCTAAATCTAAAGCTGCTTCTGACCACAGGAAAGCTGGAGCCAAGTGTCTGGTCCACTGTAAGATGGGTGTGAGCCGCTCTGCCTCCACGGTCATCGCCTACGCTATGAAGGAGTACGGCTGGGATCTGGACACGGCCTTCGACTACGTCAAGGAGAGACGAACCGTCACCAAGCCAAACCCGTCCTTCATGAAGCAGCTGGAGGAGTATCAGGGAATCCTGCTGGCCAGGTAGTCATTACACTATCCAAACCTTCACTCCGTCGTTTCTTTATCCATCGAGACATTTTTCCCCACGAGTGAAATAATCTACCAATAGAACAAGAACTTTTTCATCAATATTATGCAATTGTTGACTCAAAACCAGCTCATATATCTTGCTGAAAAGTTACGTGTGAGTTAGTTTTATATCATTTCAAATGCACTTGAAGCAGACCAAAAATACTTTCTAGGATTTTGGAGTTTTGCAGTGCAATTTGTCTTTTTTTTTTTTTTTTCATTTCTGTTGGGATATGTGTCTTAAATTTCATTCATAATTGTTTTTTAAAAAGTCTTAAATGTGAGTTGGTGAAGCCTCCAGAAACCCTGTCATCATGTTTATGTTTCTTTCCTGCATCCATCCATCCTATTTTTATATTTTTACTTTAAACACTGATGAACTCTGGTTTGTGTTTTCCTCCGAAGCAAACAGAGGCACAACAAGCTGTGGCGTTCCCACTCTGACAGCGACCTATCAGATCGCCCCGACTCCATGTGCAAGCCTTCATCTCCAATGCTGCTCCGTGCCGACTCTCACAACAACAACACCACCTCCTCCCCCTCCTTGCATCACTTCCTGGGCGTGGCTGTCCTGCAGGCCCTCGGAACCGAACCCGACCCCAAACCCCGCAGCTCCGATCTGCGTGTGCTCTCCAACGGCGTCGGGGAGTCGCTGCTCCAGGAGGGACCCCAGCTTCCTCTCCCCAGACCCCGAGCAGCCACCGTCATTCCGGAGGAGAAACTGGACAGCTGGGCGAGCGTTGCCGTTACCGTGCCAGCCGCTCTGCCGCATCCTCCGCCTTCACTCCACATCTTGCCTCCGACCCCTGAGCTCCACCGTCGAGCTCCGCTCACCCTCCTGTCTGATTCAGAAAAGGTCCAGCCGTCCCTCAACTTCCCGGAGACCCGCGGTTCAGAGGAAATCTCTGCTCTCATTCGGGGTTCCGGCAACTCTGACACACTCCATGAATCTCCGTCAGACTCCAGCGGCGAACAGACCCCGCTCTGCCCCGCCACCGCCCACCCTCTACCTCTCGCTCTGAGCGATGACAACAACAACCCCAGCGAAACGCAAACAATAAGCACCTCGGACAGTTCGCCCAATCACAGCCCTTCTGATGGCTCGTCCAATCACAGCTCTGAAAGCATTGACTTCTTCAGTGCCCGGGAGAAGTTTGTGGGTTTGGCTCAGGAACCGGAGCAGCCACAGCAGAGGTCGGCACCGACGCAGGAGGGGGATGCGGAGGTCAAAGGTGAAGAGGAGCTGGAGGATGACGGCAGTCAGGTGGGGAGCGTTCTGTCTTTAAACAAAATGTTCCTATTTATACAAATTGTGTTGATGAGAATCAACCATTTTATTAAGAGGTGTGTGTGTGTGACTGTAAATATCTCATGCACATCATACATTAGTGTGTGTGAGATATTTCTACGTTTGGATTTTATGCTGACTCAGCAGCAGAGAAAAGTCCGTACCCGTTCCTGTTCCCTCTGCTTCCCAGCAGCCTCGGCACAGATGTTTGTTCCAGTTGACTTTTTATTGCTCTGTTTTTCATAATTGCAATCCTGACTGCCTGAAGCGGTCGGAGCCTCAAGAGGCAGCATTTATGCACAGCGACACCTGCTGGAAAGCAGAGGAACAGTCAGCACTAACCTGTCAGTAAATTACAGTCATAATCGTGTTGTTGGTTGTAAATCTGATTTATTTTTAGCTGGATCACATCAGGTGTTTATTACCATATCTTTCAAAAGTATTTAGAAGAGTTGAACTTCATCACATTTTGTCATGAAACATTGACTTTTTTTATTTGTTATCCATTCCACTGGTGCTGGATTACTGTCTTGCCCTATAGTTCACTTCCTGCAGCGGTTCGTTTGCATTTGAACTGCGCCAGAGTTCACGTCTGCCAAAACAAGACCGAGGTTTTTAGACGAACCAAATGGTGGGACTTCTAAGTCACACACAGTTTACTGAGCTGACTTCAGTTTTGTCACTAGATTTCATTTGGGAGTATCAGAGAAAAGGGGAACTGAAGATAAATTTAACTGGGAGAAAAGTGTGACGTGTAACATTTTCTTCTCTTCGTCTCTTTCTGTCTCTGCAGTCCGAGGACGGCTCTGACCAAACCCGTCTCTATCACCATGACAACGGAATATCAGTCCGCCACATTGTCATTGAGATTGAAGCCATATCACACTCAGCCTTTTCTCCTTCTTCCTCAACATCGTCATCATCATCAGCCCCTTCGTCCTCTCTTAGCTCTCAGCCTGTCCAGCAGGACCACCAGGCGGTACCTGAACCCCCACTGCCTCCGCTCAGCTCCTCGCCTCCGTCCTCTCCATCCTGGTTGCCGAGCGACCGGCAGGCCGGGTCGGTTCGGCGTGCCACCGAGCAGCTGGAACAGAAGCTGAGGCTGGAGCTGAATCAGTCAGCCGCCCAGCGTTTGCCACTGCATTCGCCGGGCGCCGAGCCGCCTCCAGGCCGGCCAGCGCCGAGCTCCCTGACTTCAGAGCTTCCTCCTCTGCTGGACCCCCGGGATCTAGCGGAGCACACACTCACTCAGGAAGAGAACTTGGCCAAAGAACCAGAGGAGCCCACCAGCTGTCCTGACTCCCACATCAACAGAGTTCCTGCTGACATCATGCTGACATCATCACTGACTTCCACTGATGAGTTACAATCATCTCTACATACCTCAGCCCGGTCCAGCAGGCTGGGCCAGCCACAAGGCCAAAGCACACGGCGTCCAACTGCTTTGAACCTGGATGGAGTGACGGTGGAGGAGACTGAGACGGATGGCTGTCCTCAGGACGGCTGTGGACGGCAGTGTGGACCGGCCTGCGATGTGCAGAGCAGACTGACCAGGAGCAGCCGGGAGTTGGAGCGCATCCAGCGGACACTGCGAGAGCTGCAAGCGTTCCTGCAGGACGGAGTGGGACAGGATGGACTAACGGACACAGTGATCACCAAATCAGAATGTCCCAAAGGTTCTGAAGCAGCGAGACAGCGGCGGAAAGAGAAAACGGAGAGCCAGGGTCTCGGCTCACCGCCCAGTTGGCAGAGGACCATGGAGCTGGAGGCCCGCATGCGGCAGGCGGGCCTCACGCCACCGTCCCTCATGAAGAGATCGGCATCTCTGGCCAAGCTGGACTGCCTGGAGCTGTCCGCTAACGACCTCTGCGACCTGGACCTGACACCACCCTCGTCCTCATCGCCGTCATCCTGCCAGGACTCGTCCCACTCAGACGACACCTGGAAGAAGCAGAAAGTTCTCTCTCTCAATCCGTTCCCCGCTGACTCGCCTTCGCCCCTGTCCCACTCGTCCTCCTCTCGAGACAGCGAGGGGACGGAGACAGACGGACTCAGCAGCGGCACGTCTCCGTCCTCTCAGCAGGGGAAGGGACACTCGTCTAGACGCCGCAAAGTGTCCGCAGAGCGAAGACGAGCCGTCGCTCTGCTCTACAACACCATGTGACCTCCTGGAGCACGTGTGTGTGAATGAAGAGTGTGTGTGGGGTGTATGAGGCAGAGATGATGCATGAAAACCACTGGATGATTTAACTGGAGCAAAGTAATATTATATGAATGTGCAAACTAAAACTGAAGCAGTGCAGACTTTGCACTCGGTTATGTTGGTTTATGTCTGTTTTTTTTAAACGAGAGTCTGTTATCTTTGTGAGACCCTCGCTGCCAGGTCAAAGTTTATAAAACTGCAACCGGAGCGGCTTTTTTTCATAACATGCACTTTACCACATTGGTGATTTTTGTGTCTTTTATTTGTTTCTTACGCTGGGAAAGCTTGTTTTGCACTGTTCTCAGTAGACTTGTCTCTGTGGTTTTGGACTTGTCTTTACTCAGATTTTTAATTAAACCAGGACAAAGCTGACATGTTTGTTTTCTCTCTTTTTTTAAATTCTTTACCATTTTTAAAGAATTTTTTTTTAAGTTATGATTTTGTATATTTTTCATCTCCAATAACTTCTAAAGAAAGAGAAATTATATGAATGCAGAGCATCAGCACCCCCTGCTGGTCAAGGTGATAATACACAGCATTAGAAAAATGTAAAACTGCTGTTAATACAGGTTAAAACGTTGTTAGATTCTTGACATTTAACAAAAACTTGGGCGGTTCAACCTTTCATCCGAGCTGATTTTCTCTGCTTGTTATTTTTACCCACAGATAACCATGTCTTTGAACACACAGCCAGGGTTTCCACTGGGAATTGATGAGCACAGCTTTTTTCAGGCTGACATTTCCCCCACTGCTTCATGTGGGTAATTAAACACTCAGAAGTAGGCCACCGGGGGCACTGCTGAGATACACTCTGGCAAAACAAATCTCGCATTAAAAGATTTAAAAAGTGATTAAAATCAGATAACTGTGGCAAGGACTATGACATTTTCTACAAAGGTTTGATTGTTGAAAGTTCTGGGTGAAAAAATAGGAAAAGTCTGATTAAATGAATCAAGGATTTATGTTTGTGTAATTAACTGCACCTCAGCTGGAAGAGTGCTGTCCGCCATATTTTTTTTAAATATTTATATCTCTCTCATCACAATGTTTGTCAATTGTGAAATAATCTGAACTCTGCTTTTCATTTGTCTGATACTTCCTTAAACTTTATGAATGAAGAATTCCCAAGTCTTCAAGAGGAAATCACTCCACCCCCTTTCTCTATTCTGAAACGTTTGACATTTATGTTCACCCTCTGGAAACCAAAATATAACCCTAAATGAAACAGTTTTTATTTAGGGTTACTCTAGTTTTCAAGTTTATAAAATAGCGTCATTATGTTTACGTTCATTAATATTTCCCAATAATCTTCATAATAGACACGTAGCGCGTCAGTGTCCTGATAAAGTGTCTTTATGCATAATAACCCACTCTGGTGGAGCAGCAACAAAAAGGCCTAGTAAAAGTATTTTAATCACTGAGATGTTGTTTTTGTGAAGTTAAGACTGTAAAACTTCTTTTTTCTCTCTCTCTTTCTGATTATATGTGACCAACCCAAAGTAGAACAGAATTGTGAGGTGGATAGAAAATTACATGTCTTTTTGATTTGACTATAGCTAAAAATCTGAGTGGTCTTTATTTGTATTCAGCCTTCTCTGCTATGAGAACAATAAAATAAAGCAAAAATACCCAGCCCAGCTGTTCATAATAAAAACTTGGCTGAGTTGAACGCATGTTCATGTTGGGATTGAAGTTCAGATTCAAATTGTACTGAGAATGTGTGGTAAGAGTTGAAAACCGATGCTCACAGAAGCTTTTCCTTTTCAGTCTGTGCTGCTGACTCATTACAGAAAACACATGAAAAGCTTTGTGACTAAATGCAAGACAATATTTCCACAAGCTCTAGATGAGAAGCCTTGGAGTTTAAGACTCAGTTTCAGAGGAAGTGCTTTGTGATCACTCCAGTGATATAACAAACACATCATATCCTTTCCCAGGATATTGTATTACTTTTTAAATAATACATAATGAAATCAAATAGAAGCAAAGGACCTGAGAGCTTTTACCTTTCTCTGGATGTCATAATTCTTAGGCTCTGGAAAAATTGCCTGACCTAATCTGCATCAAACATTATAAGCACACATGGAAACATGGCTTCCTTGACATGGCAAATTACTGAACGCGTTCAGGGATGTGGAAAATGTCAGTAAAACGTGGAGGATTGAGGTCATTGGAAGAGGCGGCGCATGAGACTGTCATCGTTTCTCTGTGTGCTGATGCTCTCAGCTTTTCTACTTCACAGGCAGGCGTCTTGTTTTATCCTGGTGGCTTTTTACAAATTCAATTCACACCCCAGCGTGAGCACGACGCTGAGGTTATCCACAAAGTGGGGCGAGGGGAGAAATGACTGCTGATCCACTCCATGTTGCCTTTTCCCTGCACTGAGTGGTGCTTCTTGGAGGGTTTTTACAGTCTCTAAGCTTTCCTCTTTTTTTTCTTCTTCTTCTAGTCGAGCCTAAAATAACTACAGTCAAAGCCCCCCTCGGATCCGGCTGAGGCGCCGGGAATCCGTGTCACAGGGAAGATGATGGAGGCGGCAGCTGCTAAAAACAGATCAGCTCCGTCTTTTGCTGACTGACTGCTGCTTTGCCTGTCTCGTGAGAAATGAAGCGCTTTTATCACCGTCATTTTGACTGAGAGAAACCTGGAAAACTTGGGGAAGGGTGGAGGGATTTGGAGCATTTCAAAGCTTGCCTAGAAGTCAGAGAGATTTTTTTGTTTTGTTTTGTTTTAAACAGTCACTCACAGGCTCATGTTCCAAAAGGTGTTTCTTTATTTGAATCATCAGAATCCACTTTGCAGGGTACATCTTGAAAACATTTCGATGCATTGGTGTTCAGCAACGACTGTTTTTACAAAGTAAAAACAAAAGAAAAAACTTAAATTAAATCCTTTCAACACAAAGAAAATCTACTATAATTACAGACAGGAGGAAATCTCAGTTTGTGCTGATATTGTAGTGGTAAACATTAGTTTCAGAGAAATTATCTTTAAAAAAATTCTCTGTTTTCCCTTGCATTTTGATTGGCTAGTGCCTCACAACATTTGGATTGGCCTGAGCCTTGCAACATCAAGTTACTTACAATTATTTGCAAACATTCATTATTTTTTATTATTATTAATATGTTAACGTCAGCTCACTCGTACCGCATGTCCAGAGCTCCGACACAGGCTCAGGTCGCACAACAAGGAAACCCTCTCATGGACGCACATCATGCTGAAATATTGTTTATATCAGTTTATACCAGTGAGCGAAGAGAAACACAGAAAAGAAAAAAATAATCGGTTCTTGTGAGTATAAATTTCTTCCAATAACATATCTAGTCCACAGACAGCTTACAGAACAATAACATTAGTCCTTTATTAGTTTCAGCACAGTCATTCTCATACAGTGGAGCTGCTGCGCCTCCTGCAGCCACGTCCTGCGTCTAAAACCTAAACTGGCCCGACTTTGCTTTGTGCTCAAACTCATCAAAAAACCACCACTAACAGTCTTATATGTGATCCACCAGCAAAGCTCAGTACAGTACGTGTTGACTTCATGGAAATTAAAAGCAAGTAAATAAACGTACCTGCATGTTATTTTTGAATATTTGGAAACTTGACAACTTTCTCCTGGTTTGTTGACATTCATCTCACTTCTAACAACACAAGCCTCACTTGTCAATTTTTTTTCCATTTTAAGACTGAAAATCAAATGGTTCAGTGGCAGAAAGGCTCAAGGTGTGTGTGTGTGTGTGTGTGTCTCTGTGTGTGTGTGTATTGGTAATGCTGGAGCAGAAACACTACAGAGGGAGCACTGATGACCCTGCTGCAAAGAAAACTGGTATTGTTGGTTGTAAACTGGCCCTGCTCAACAAGGTACCATGTGGTGCCGCTGAGAGGAAAAAAAGTGTCCCTCTCCAGCTGCCATCTTCATCACTGAGCGGCTTCAGGGGAAAGGTCTGACGAAGGCGAAGGGAGGACAGAGAAGCACTTCATTGTTTCATTAAGATGATTCAGGCAGTTAGAATGTGCTTAAAGTTTCCCAGGTGGTCGTTTCTTCCCTCTTATCCCAACATGTCCTCAGTTCAGACCATTCCCCACCATCGCCGCCGCCAACGAGGCTCTCACTTCTCCATCAGGGACAGCTGGATGATTCGCTGAAGCTCCTCTTCCTCCTGCCGCCGCCGGAGGTCCGCCTCCTCCTGTTCCCGGGCCGAGATCTCCATGGCGATGCGCAGCTGCTCGTCATAGGTGCAGCTGGGCGGCTGCACCCCCTTTTTGGAGGGGGTGGAGCAGAGGCTGGCAGCAGGGCGGGGCTTGTGCTGAGGCGTCCTGGGCAACATGGAGGGAGCAAAATATGGGGACATATTTTGATCAAAGCGCAATAGACTTTTTTTTTTTTTTTTGATGCAACAACTCAACAAGAGCCAACAAGCTACAGGAAGTCAGGAGGACTTTTAAAAACCAGATCCCTTAACAACTCATCAGAAGAAGAAACCCAAGAATACGACAGATATATCAGCATCACAACCTTTGTGATTGGCTGTCTTACGTTTTAGTCTGGGAATGGGATGTGAAAATGTTATTCTGTTGGTCTGAAACTGGATGAAAGAAATCAAAATCAGGATTTTTCTATATGTGGTTTCACAGAAATCTGACAAAATCTCAAATGCCACCAAACCAATAATATCCTTCACATTGCTGAGCCTTCCTTCAGGCTACGTTATAATTGTTTTTCATAGTTTGCCTGGTTTGTTTAGTTCATGGCTAATATTTAAATTCAGTAGATGCCTGTAAATGATTTGATTCATCACAATTTTACATTTTAATTGACAGATTTTTGCCGTTAACCTTTTATGAAATGTTGCGGAAAACTATGAAACTGATGTCTGATCATCCATTGGAAAGTAAAATAATGTCAATTATCCTAAAAAGATTATTGCAATGTTTGCATAGACTATGTGCCTGGTTCACTTAATCACTATTTGATATTATAATTCAATATTGCTCAGCTAGCCATAATGATGATGATATAATAGTGGATCAAATGTTCAGTGCCAAACTTTGATATATCCTCAAGTGGGCAGAATATGAAGAGGTTGTCTAAGGCCCTGTGTTTACATTCAGTTCAAAATTGTGTTTCTTCAAAGAACAGGTGATGACGCCAATTTCAGTATCATCAGAATCTAAAATCTGATTCATTCCAAAAGCTAGACTATTAAACACAAGCCAGAGGAAGAGGTGAGAGTGAAAGCACAGCAGCCTGCGCATCCAGCTCCACACAGGAACGACTGATAAGGACAACAAACTAAAGTCAACTGCAGGAAACCCTCATCCCTCTCTCCCAAACACACTCTCCCAGCAGCGCTCTGCCGATAGGAGATGAGAGAAGAATAGCAGGATGGATAAGATAATAGAAAAGGGGAGGAGAGCAGCAGAATACAGGATGTGAGCCAAAGATGGAAGGAAGGAGCTGCAGTAGGGAGGAAAACACACAATGGTGCCTCGGAAGATAGTGAGGAAAAACAAAACGCGACAGAGGAGAGGATGTGAGATGCGGGGGTACGGCAGGATATTTCGCCTTCATGCTGACAGACGTGGAGATTTACATTGTTTTTGTTGAAGGATTTCAGCTGTTTTGAAGATGAAAGCTTCTGTCCTGTTCATTTTTTTATTTTTCACCCAGGCTTTGATTTGACTTCTGCCATTATGAGAGGGATCGCTGAAAGACATAGATGTTGATGGTGTTGAATTTGATCATATCTGAGAAACCGAAACACATTGAAAATATCAGATCGAAGTAAATAACAACAGCCTGTTGGTTGTTTTTACAAATGAGTCTCTGGTGCCACGCCTCTCTAAAACACACAGAGCAACCCATATACAGGTGAAGCGCTGTGAAATAATACGTAGGGCATTTAAACAGCAATGATGATAATGTCAAAATGATATGAAGAAAGATGTGCATTTTTTTCCAACGACCTAAGTTTTCAACAAACCATTATCCTTTACCCAACCTTGCCCTCACTGTTTCAGTAAGTAAAAAGTTGCTCTCTGCTCAGCTCCATGCTTTCCATCTTTACAGTAATTTTGGTCGTGGGTTCAGGTCTGTCTCGCTTAGCTGTTTCTACTCTCTCTCTCCTCTTTTAAGCCTTATGTTAAACATCCTTTCTGGTTCCAGCAGAACCACTTCCCATTTTTGCAAATTTTAGTTCTTTGAGTCTCTTCCTTTTAAAAGTGGTCATACACAATTTTTGTGTACAGGGAAACAGGACTTGCCAAAGATCGCTGTTAAATAATATGGTATGGTGCCAGTTTTTCATGTATCCAAACTAATGAATATTTCTCCTAATTTCATCCTGTTTTCTTGATAAATTTGTCAGTAAATGTTTGATTTCTGAGCTCAAGTTGGCGATGAAGGCTAATCTCTTAATACTAAATATAGAGCCACAAGTTTAAACACTATTAATAAAATTAAAGGTTATGGAAATTTTTGACTTCCTCTTCCTCTGTGTGGTCCTACTGCCATCTGTAGAAATAAACATCATCTCTGTCAGAAACAACCAAGCAGTGCAAGGAGGAGGCTGTGTCCGACATGTACACAAGCTTGATTGACAGCACTAAGACCCTGCTCCTAGCTCTTAATGTTTGCTTTTGACTGGGACTGATGACAGTAGAACCACAGGGATGAAGCCGAGGAGCTTGATTTGTCTCATGTCATACTGTCAGAACATAGTGACGGTTTCAACAAAAACAGAAAATTAATATTGCTTATAAAAGTTATACTGCAGTTTTTAAGAAATGAAAGCAAATCTTTTTTTCTTACCTTTCTACACGACTTGGGTCACAGGACAGGGGGTGTGCTCCTGGCTTGCTATTG
Source organism: Poeciliopsis prolifica (assembly GCF_027474105.1). Classification (NCBI taxonomy): domain Eukaryota; kingdom Metazoa; phylum Chordata; class Actinopteri; order Cyprinodontiformes; family Poeciliidae; genus Poeciliopsis; species Poeciliopsis prolifica. The sequence goes on from NW_026562379.1 coordinate 9,001,857, forward strand.
GTCAGCGCTTCCCAGATAGTCACCTAGTAACAAAGAGGAGGCAGAACAGAAAGTCAGAGACCGGATGATGTGGACAAAGCGATGGAGGGATTTCTGGAAAGGGTTAATTCTTCCTGTAGGCATTTTTCCAATCAATCCCCACTAAAGCAGCATGCACACACAATATATGTACACACACACCCCACACACACATACACCCGCCCCCCCCCCCCCCCCCCCACACACACACACACATACACACACCCACACACACACACACACACACACACACACACACACCCCCCACCCCCCCCCCCCCCCCCCCCCCCCCCCACACACACACACACTCACACGCACACACACACACACACACACACACACACACACAAAGCATAAAGGCAGCCAGCTGGCTTGATTTTGACTCATAAACTGAGAGTAAACTGGATCAGTACTGCCTCTAGTTCTTTGGTACACACACTATTAATGAACCACAGGTTGTGGCAAATTTAACCCTTAGTTAAAAACAAACTTTGTTGCTGCAAATCAAAATAACTCCATGAGTTCATCTTACAGGAAGCACTGCGGTCTCAAACTCAGTTTCCAAGTGTAGAAAAATATACACAAATTCTACATAAAAGATGTAAGTATCATCCCGTTTTAATATTCCAGCTGTTATTAAAAGACTGATCATTTTTGTGAACAGGAACTGTGAAGTCTCTGAAAGCATGGCACCAAACCTCCGCTGTTCAAACGTCCCCTCAGCTTTGCTTCTCACCTAAAGAAACACATCAGAGGACGTTCTCTGACCTGCCTCCCTGAGACTATTTATATCCCGGCACCCCAGAAGAAAACCGGCGACTATCAGGAGCAGGATCTTCTGGATTTAAGCACAGGCCTATCCTTAGGCAGCTGGAAATGTAAAGCCTCTTGGTTCCATACCGCACAGGCAATTTATGTTGCTTATTGATTTCACTTCACTGCGATTGTTTGTATTTTCAAACCGACTGCTGTTTGTGTACTCAAGCACACATAAATATTAGGGTGTTCATTGACTTATTGTTGAATTTATTCCTGTAATTTTTAGATGGGGAAACAATGTCTGTCACGACTGATTATGTGCTATCACTCTGCAGATACATACAATACTTCAACCAGGTTATGTTTTCCAAACATACAGCAGAGATTGTATTTTTAAATATAATTGATGTTGGTGTCATGTGAGGCTGACACAGATTCAATAAAAAACAGATAAAGTGACCATAACTTAAAAGTAACCCTAGCATTCAGTTCTTCAAATTCAATTTAATCTGTGAATTCTCAATCTCAACTTTACTGGGATTTGGCTATTTGTATTTAAGGTATTATTTGAACATTTCGAATGCCAATCAGTTTCTATGGGTTCTGGGAATAAGATTATTATTATTATTTTTAAACCCACCTAGTTAAACATTACACCAATCCTATTTATTTCAGAGGAAATAATAGTCCAAGCTGATGAGAAAAAGCTTACAAAAGATCAAATCCTGATGTTACACAGCTTCTCCAATATGTTGCCCCCATGAGTGACACAATTTTAAAAATTCAATTTCAAGCTGCTCTAAAATTTCAGTTTCTGTGAAAAAGTGGAGAATCTCCCATCCCTCTTTCTGTCAAATAGTTTTAGTGAAAAGTTGGTTTTGTTTATCTAAAATTCAGCTTGTTATGTGGATGAATGAGTCTCACAAACATGAGTGTCATATTTTACATTTCAAATAACTTTGTACGCCAAGTGATTATTTAGCGGTTTAAAGTTACATATGAACATTGTTTCAATGACTCAAATACATTAGGTTGATCTATGTTTGCATATATGTTGACATATTAAAAAGTGAAACTCATATTATATCGATTTATTACACACAAATTAAAATTCATAAATGTAAGGGCTGCAGAAGTCAGTTTTCTAACTCCATGGAGGCAGCAAACCAATGTTCTGAAAACATGACCATCAGGGTGCGCTATTTTGCTTACTACTGAGAATTGACTTCCACCTTTAAACATCAAACAAGTAATGTGTGACACTGCATAGTTTTTGAATATAATGTTGACCATGTTTTTTGAAAGGGATAATTTGCTCATGCAAAGAAAAAACATTTCTTTGGTCTGACACTTTAATTCTATGATATATTTTCTTGCTGTTGCTGCTACTTTCTTTTAACATGGCAACAACAGTATTTATCTAATTGTCATGCCCTCCCTTAGCTTTGAACAACAAAAGTACATCAAGTTGTGCCACTTTTACATTTTATAAGCCTGTGATAGAGACAAAGTGGAAAGATTTGTAGTTCTTAAAGTGATGGTGAGTAAGTGGACAGAGTTAGAGGTAAGCAAAAATTTAAAAAAGAATCAAGGATGACTATAATTGTTTAAAGTCTGGATTTTTATGGGCTGGATCTGAAGTGGCTCCACTTCCACAGTGTTGTCTGCAAAGTTCCATTAGTTTTTTATTTTATTTTATTGTTTTTACAGAAGGCTAAGTGAACTGCAGTTACAGAAGTATATACTGTAGCTCATACTTTTAGCAGTAAATGACAAGACATTTAGGTGAAACATCATATCATGTAGCTAAAATAGATAAACTCCACAACAGCAGTGAAACTGCTAAATTTACAGAAATACTGGTAAAAATTAAATGATACTGCTAAAATTCACTGCTAAATTTACATCTTTTAAATTTACAGAAGAAGCAATGCATCAGCACATTTCCATTTAGCAAAAACCTGTGCAAGCACTAAATTTGATATAGAAGAATGTAATATGGGACAGCTAAAGACGTATTCCTTCCAGCGTTACCGCCAGAAAGCTCAAGGAATTCACAGCGGGATCACCTGATCATATTCGGATCCGGCCTCCAGCAGACTCTGCTGTATAGCAAACTGCAGTAAGTCTTCTTCCTCCTCCCTCATGCTGTCTCTCTGTTTGCCTCCTAGCATGGTGTATCCAGGCGGAGGCTCAAACACACACGGGGGAATCTCTCCTGCTCGGCACGACACTGTTCCACAAGAGGGGAGTGAGGGAAGGGGGCAGAGGTCAAGGCATGAGCGGGAATGTTATCTGACTTTAAAGGACACTGAAGGAGAAGAACGGGAAAGGAAAAGACAGAGGAAAATATTCCTAAGCCAAACATGGAGAGATCAAAAGTTAATAAAGGTTGGAGTATTTGTTTTCTCTTTCATGTACCGTACTTCTGGCACATCACAGGACAAGTGCTTTCATATGAGGAGCCGAATGAGATGATAACATCGGGGATTCTCAAAGAGCTGCCGTCAAATTAATTATTCTGCTGCCCGGCACAAATGCAGATTTACACAGTGCCGATGAGGTTCTGATTAAATAAACGCAGGACATGATCCAGCAATACAAAGCACAAATCTGTCCAGTAAAATCTAGTGGTAAAAAGAGCTCACATCTTCCTCATCAGTTACATTTCATCCTGCAAATAGCTCCAGTCCAGGAGGCTCCAGAGGAGAACACAGGAGAGATGAAAGACTCGATCGTTAATTTTTGCAAAAGTATTCATAGCCTTACATTTTTTCTGAGTTTATTACTCGGAGATCTTACTGTATTTTACTGGGATTTTATATGATTGAGAAACACAAAGTCGGGCAAATTTCACCAATTCTTCTCCGCCTCAGTTCAACTCCCCACAATCCTGCACTGCATCACTACAATTGTCACATGACCTAACAAAACAGCACACGATGAACCTCTTCCCATGGCCCTCCAGAAAAAAAACAGCAACAAGATGAAAATAAATAGCAGCTCTTAAAATTGGCCCAGTTTTATTTAGATAGAAATGTTATCTAAATAAACTCCTTATTGTTATCATAAAAAAACACAGTTCATCTTTCTGTAATTTTCCATAAATCCAACTGTCCTGTCAAACACAAAACACGGGTCAGAGATTAACTCTTGATCAAATTTATAACAGGGTTAGGTTATAAAACAACATTGCAAGCTTTGAATGTCACATAGAGAACTGTTTGATCTATCATCTGAAAAAAGAAATGGACAAAACTGCAAACCTGCTAAGGAAGCCTCTGCTGCTACCAGCTAAGTTGACGGGCAAGGAGAAAATTAACTGACGGAATCAACTACAGTTACTCTGGAGGAGCAGCAGAGATGACAACTCACTAATGGTGCACTCCATAAAATCTGACAAAGAAAGCCATTAGAAGGCCATCTAATCGTTTACCACAAGCCCTGTGGTAAATGAGGCAAATATGAAAGAAAAGGAGTTGTTTAGGTCTAACTGCAACACAGTTTTTTGTGTTGTTTAAGCTAACACTGCACATCACCCTGAACACACCATTTGGAGGGGTGACACATGGCTTGAGCAGAATCGTACTGAGGGAAGCTGATAAGAAAGCTAGTTGGAGCTGAAACAGGCAAAGACTGGAGGAAAATCTCAGAGGCTGCAGAATGTTAACTCCAACTAAGCTTGAGCTATTTTGCAAAAAAAAAAAAAAATGAGGATGCCACACTTTTCAGATTTTTATTGATAAAAAACAGTGTGGTGGTCTAAGATAAATAAAAATCCCTTGATGTTTATGACACGTAAATATTTTGAATAGTGACAATATCAGTGGTTAAGACTTTGATATTTACTAGTGGAACTAGAGCTGGAGACGCTGGAGGAGTCGCTGCCTGGAGACGGAGTGTCTGTCCTCGGGGCGTCCCTCTGGCCGTCCCCTTCCAGCCCGGTTTCGTTGTCTGGACGGAGGCCGGCCCCCTCCTCACAGCCATTTAGGTTGCTGAAGGTGATCCTGGCGTTTAGTATGTGGTACAAGGGGATTTCTGCAGGGGGGAGAACATTTTATCCGTCAGCTCCCTCTCTCAGATCATTTTGTCCATTCCATCTCATCTATTCATGAAATATTCATCGCCCTCTCTCCTCCGCTCAGTTTAAGCAACCAACATTTTAACACCCCTCCCTCCTCTGGTTCATTCGTTCACCAGTCTAACTTGTTCTGCGCTCACCAATCTTGACCGGAAAACCAGGCGGCAGCCGCAGAGTGATGAAGTCACGCAGCTTGGCGAACAGAGCGTTGGAGATGGCCATGAGATCGATAATAGGCACCACTTGCTCCGCCAGGGACAGAGGATGGGTCTCGCACAGCCACAACTTGGCTTTAAACCTAAAACACAGCAACACACACCTGCTTACACTGACACTCCTGGCGAACAGAAACAGAGGAAACCATCCGAGTCTGACTTGTGCATAATTAAAGCAATTTAGATGTTGGGATCAGCCGTTGTTTGGGCAGAAATACAAAAAGACATTGATCACATCCACTAACAGAGGCTGTCCACAAGCTGCTGAGTCATGTTCAAAGCCAGGCCAATCAATTGTTAGACTCTAATTTGTGCAATAATGAACACAGAACTGAGAGGCAGCTCTGCCTCCTCCAAGAATTAATCTCATCATGTCCTGTCACTTTTTATTTAGCAGCGATGAGGAATGTAAATGACATCAGAAGAGAACCAACAGCCCAGCAGATGCAGGAAAACTGTTCACAAAGCTGCTTCTATTTTATTCTTTCCTGTTTGCACATTTTTCTTATGATTCCCCCCAACCCTTTGGAGATACTGCAATATTCCTCCACTTCATGTTTTATTTTGTGTTTTTAATATAGTGGAGTGACAACAAGGTGCTATGAGTCATCCATCTCAACCTGCTGGAGACGGAGCGCCTCGATGCCTGACTGCACCAGCTCTGCGAAGCGCCAACACCACGGTATCTATGAATATGCGTCTCTGGTTCCCTCTGTTATCTGTCATCCAGGATTGTTGTGGTCAGCTGCTACGAGCGGCTCGTTTTATACCGGCCATCATACTGTCAGCTCTGGCACTTTGCAGAGAGCGGCGCGGCCCGCCTGTTTGTGTTCCTGTCAGTCTGGCTCACCTCTGGGTTTTGGTGGTGAGCTGGCACGGGTGGCCGATGTCCCTCAGCGTCTGCTGCGTCGAACTGGGGTTGAAGTACTCCTCAGCCGTCAGCGCGGCGGGGTTTGTCACCACCGGGGATGACATCTGTGTCACCAGAGCCTGGAGAAAGTACAGAAGGAATACACAGTGAAGCCAAGTCCTCATCAATCAAAAGAAATTGCTCAAAGTTCACAAAAATATTTGGCTTTTCTAAACTTACTTCATGTGCTTTTTGTTCCTGATGTTTGTTTCCCTGCAGTAGCGGGGAAACAAAGAAGAAAAGTTTGGACACTGCTCAGAATGTGGCAGAGCAAAAGATGAAGCTTACATTCAGATTATTATTTGCATAGAACTCGATCGGTGATAGACTGAATTTATCTTTAGTATTTTTAAGCATCTTTACCAAAGATATCAATGTGTGGACGACAAGGTATATTATTTTAGAGAAAAAATACATTTTATAATTTAAAAGTTCATAGTGCTGGTTATTGGTGGGTAACGGAGATAAAAAAAAATAAAAAAAACAAAACAAAAAAAACTTTAGTATTTGGTTCATTTCCTAGAAGATGGTTTGAATAAACCATGTAAGTACAAGCCTGTTTAACACAAAGCCTTTTAGTGGTCAGATTATTGTTTTCTCACTTCAATAAACATTAAATGAAAAAAGGTATTTGCAAAGCAATAATGGGACGTCCACAACAGTTTAATGAAAGCGTCACAGGGAAGCAAAAACTAAAGAGGACTTTTCTCATGTCAGGTTTTACTGAAGCTCTGGATCATTAGAGCTCTAACAGTGGTTTTCATCTCTGCAAAGTGGCTCTGATGCCACTTTAAAATTTAGGATTAAGAGCGCCACTGTACATCTACATAAGAGATTTAAAGCTGCTCAAAATATCTGCAGAACAAACATCAAAGTGGGGGGAGGGGCTTTTGAGTGGCGTCAGGGGAGAAGCAGGAGAGTGGAAAGCAGTAACGAGTGGAAGTGGGAGATTACAGAGGGTGTAAGGAGGAAGGTGTGAGTCATAGAATCTCTCAAAGCGAAACAAATTAAAAAGCATGATCAATATTTCAGAGCAGGCTGCACGAGGGCTCTCTTGTCCACAACGGTGGGGTTTTACAACCTGCCTGTCCATCCACAGACAAAACAATGGAGGGGACGGTGAAACTACAGGGGGTCATTTATTCCCCACAATAAAAATCTCATCAAACATGAGAGACGCAAGAACAGAGAAAACGCTGGACGGCATGCACTCACCGCATTGTTAGAGCTCATGTGTTGTTCTGCAATCCCGAGGAAGTTCTGCAGCGGAGTCTTGCCTCCTGCAAAGGGACAAACAACAATTCAAACAAATTCAAAAGCCAAAAAAATTAATAAAAAAATAAAAACCTTCTTTTGTAACAATGAGAAGACGCCTGGGGCTCATTATTTCCACTGCAGCTGCTCAGAAAGTTATTTTCCTCTATACTGGATGGCTCACAAGAAGCTACATTCAGCATCTAATATCCAGCATGAGGAGGGTTTAAAGCAGCACAGAGAGAGTAGAATAAATCTGAAGTGCTGTCATCGATTCGGGAGATCTGAGCTCAACACGTCCGATTATGAGCAGAAAGAGGAGGAAACCTTTATATCTGCTCCGTTCAGGAGTCATCCTCTCAAGCTGATTCTGTCCTGTTGTATATGCGGTATAAAAGAAAATACCGTTAACCGAAATGATCCTTATGATCAAAAGGTAGACCGTGCTTTTATACTGAGTTCAAAGATAGAAACAGCCGATCCATGGGAAAATTTATTCAGCCTCCATTTTCAAACAGCGTTGAGAAAATAAGCAGCCAGTTTTGCAACTTTGTGTAACACTTGGAGCCTTCGCTTGACACCCACATGTCCTCTTATAAAACAGACAGAAAGCATCTTTTATAGAGAATATTCCCATCCTTACCATATGAAACATGTTTCACAAGTGCAAGTTCCCTGTGTGATATATGCAGTCTGAGCAAAACAAAGTGAATTAGTGGAGAAAATTCACTTAAGCAAGGGGGGAAAGAGGGGAAAAAAGAGAGAGTTTCTTCACTAAACCACAGAAGACTATTTTGAGTCTCTTCTTTCAGTAGAGACAGAAACCCTGCAAGCTCCTGCTGCACCACGTAAATGTGAATGTTATGAAAGTGGAGCACTTTAAAATTTATTGTTGTAAAAATTGCAAAACACACGTGATTTAAAAATCCAAATCTAGATGAGTTTGGGTTGCCACTTGAAGAACTTCGGTGTAGAGAGACTGGTTGGACCAAACTCTTACTACTCTAGTAATCTAAGACAGCATGTAATAGATTAGTAAATGGTTTTATTTAGACAACCACAAGAATTGGAAGGACAGTATTTCATCTGTATCCTTGGCAGGACATCTACTGTTTATGAAAATTGTTGCAGGTTTTCATTATTAATAGTTCCTAAGTTTTTTTCTTTTTTTAAATGGCATAATTGTCTTTTGTGGACAAAGTTGGTGCTGAAAAGTCAAGCACTTTCACAAATTACATACAGTTTAGGCCAGAGATTTTTAATTAAAATGTAAAGCATTCCCAGTCATATATACTGTATCTAACATTTGCCCACTTAAATAGAAATTCTAACTTTATGTTTGAGAAAATCTGCAACACTTTACTGCAAAAGTAAACGCTTAGTCACAGACAGGATGTTGTATTTTTGCCATCCTGCTTTGAAAGCCGGAGGAGGCGACTTTGTCAGAAGCAAAGCAGAGGTCAGACAAACTTTTGGACATTCCAGAATACAGACTTTACATTTTGCGAAACTTTAGAGACACCGTGAAGTCATTGAACTGGTTTTGATGACACTTTCCTCCTCCTGTATAGCAGCAGAATGCAGGTGAGGATGTGACCTGGGAGACCAGGATCAACCTTCACATCCTCTTCTTTCAGAGGAGCTTGGGGCGGCTGAGCTCCGCTGACAGCCTCCCTCCTGGGAGGGAAGCTGGCTAATCTTGTTTGATTAATGATCTGAACCAGAAAATGAATGAAACGCAGCCTCAGAGAGAACGTTGCGACCTCTTAGGCCGTGTCTCTGGGTGATCTTATTGAGCCCAGCAGCTTATCGGCAGGTCTTTCATCAGGGATGCCACTGTGGCTAAGGCTGGGGGTTACACTGCTGAAGCCTTAATGTTGAAGGCAGTCAGCTGCTGGGTTTTATGTGCTGTAATCCTCACAATGAGTCAGTTACCTTTCGTCTTGTTCTTGTTCTGATCCGTCAGATGGTCAGTTCTGGTCCTGGTAATCAGCTCAACATTGGATGCTGCATAGACCTGAGGGGAGATAGGCAGCATTAGAAAATATTTACCCTAATAATGGTGTGGCTAATTGTGTATTTTGAGTAGCCAAACATGATTCTATCATTATTAACTGCTGAAAAATTAAGGATATATTCACACCTGGTAGTTCAATTAGGAAGAAAATTGCAACGTTTGTTACATTTTCAGCTGGTGCAATAGGCGTTCAAACTACATACCAAACCAAATTCTTAAAAAAAAAAAAAAAACTTGCCTGTGGTGGCGCTGCACCAAGAACCACTGAAGGAAGCAATATAAAGACCTCTGAAGAAAACGAGCGAAACATTGTTCCTCACAAAATGTAAACGAACATGGAGAGACATCAGATTTTAATGCTTGTATCATTTCTCTTTAGTTGTCAGGAAAAGATCCCTCGAGCATTAGACTCGTGGGTTTGCTTTGGATTTACTGACCCAGAATGCACTGCATTATAGTTCACTTCCTGCTTTTGGATTGGTCTCCAGTCCACTTGGCATTCACATATCCATTTGAACTGTGCCAGAGTTCTCATTAACCAAACTGAGAACTAGGTTTGTAGCCGGCACAGAGTTTGCGATTCTTGTCTGCACCAGAGTTTGGTTATGAGTTCATGCCTCCCCAAAAAAACTGACTTTCAGGACAAAAACTACAACTTGATTAAACCAGACCAAACAGGGCTGGTGTGGATGCACCATAGATGAAAAGATGAGAAGATCCTGACTCTGACCCTGCATAGGACCATTGTTCAAAGCGAAAGATAAAAATGGAAACAGCAGAAGCTGCCTGTTTCCATTTGGGACTCTAAATCAATGATGCTGAAAAAGAAGCAATTTTCAACCATCAGGACTTCATAGTGTTTTTAAAGCACCATCGGCAGATGGTCCAGGGCATCTGACATGACTGTCAGTCCCTCCAGGGAGGTCAAAAAAATAACAAAAAACAAAAGGGCTCAAGGTAATTGCCTTTGTTTTTTCGAGGCCATCTGGAGTTTTATGTGCTCATAAAATTTCATGTGGATTCTTCACCTTCATTTGAGGGTGAGAAATTTGTCTAACTCTTAAATACCGAGATGGTCAAGTAACTTTTGGAAGTCTTCACTGTGGGTTTGAAACTCTTGAATGAGGACTTTGATAACATGAGATTGAGCATCACGTCTGAAGCGGTGAGAGGAAGGTGAGCTGTCTACGCAGCTGTCACTCATACCTTGGCCTCAAATCCATTCACTGTCTCCGTCTTCTCGCTCCTCCAGCCCAGGATGCCAGTCTTGTTTCTGCAACAGAATCCAAATAAGTTAAAGTTAAGCTCATAGCTAAGCTCATAGCTCCATGAAGAAATGGTGAAAACACACCTGTATAATTTATACAGAAATTAATTATGCAACAGTGAGAAGGCTTATTCTCAAATTTAATAACATTTAAGGCAGAGCAGCTTCAGTCAGCTGCTTCTTTAAGCTCCTTGTACTGCAGCCTCCACCCCATTGAAAATATTGCCTCCATTGTTCCTGTTTGCCATCAGTGAAGACCAGCAGCTCACTGTGCAATTAGGAAACCTGTTGAGAAGCTAGTGAGGCATTTCTCATCTTCATCTGCTTAGTCCCTGTGGACCCAAGCAGAGGTTTCAAGGATGGTTATTCCCTTCATCATTATTCCTAACGTCTGCAGTAATAGCATAAATACAATAATATTTAGATAATAAAAATAGCAGCTAATATCAGTAATAGGAATAGAAATTTTAATGTATGAGTTAGCCAACTGCTGTAGTCCTAACCTATTCAAAGCTTTTCCATTAGCAGTAGCGCACTACTTTCCCACTTAGTATTCAATTCCCCCACAGGACTAGCCGTAGTATTTTCAAAAGAATATATTTAGTCCTGCGTTTGTAAAGATTCACAGCTTATGATACGACCACAAACCTGGAGTCGCTTTGGCAGTTCGTGAATTCATACTGACATGTTAAGGAGGCCAAAAATGAGCATTTTATAATCGAACATGTTGCGCCAAATCTAAAAACAAGACACTGGTAACCTGGACAATCTATGCATTAGCTATAAAACATAGATGTAATTTACTTTTCTGAGTTTTATATTTTTTATTATGATGGTTTGAAGGTGTCATCTTAGCCTGCATTATGTCATTTCTAGGTTAGGTAGCAGTTCAGGTTTCATTTTTATAAAACTCCAACAAAAGAGGTTCAAACTGGAGATGTGGTAAAACAGACAGTGTCAGCCGTCATGGGATGCAAATTGACTCTCCTTCATGCAACTTGTCTAAAAAAAAAAAAAAAAAAGAGACAAAATGTGTTGTGTTTTTGTTGTGCCCTTTAAAGCTGCTGGGTTTTCAAACACAGATATAATATTCATTTTAATGAATTATCACACTGGGACTCGGTTACGACAAATGCCTAATTAACTGGAATAAAGTAACAGGGACAGAAAAATCCTCAGTGGATCCTCCCTGCTTTACAGATAAAGACACAAATAAAGAGAGCAAAATGTTCATTCTCCTCAAGGTTCCTTTGTTGTTTTGAATACTTTTAAACTTATTCCTATTGGGTTCTCTGTTTTGTCCTCGTTCAGTTACTCATTCTTCTATGTCGGAAGAGAAACAAAAATGCCATGCATATCTCCAAATTCCTTTTTATTTTAGAAAGATAGAAGCTAAAGTTGAAGGAGTGACATGACCTCTTTGAACTTCCGTAAATTTCCTTAAAACCTGAAACCAGAAAACTGCAGCGCTGTAGTTTTTGTGCTTGACTGACTGAAGATAAATAAACTCCATAGGTAGATGCCTTGTCTGGGCTGCTTTGACAAAGTGGTTCGCTCTGAAGCATCATAAACAGATTATTGGCATGTAGACAGGAGTGCTGACTGTGGAAAATGCAGAGAGGTGACGCTAAGGTGGAAGTCTGACAGGGAGACGATTCCCTCTGCCTGCTCACTTCACTGAGCTGTACTCTCTGTCCTTCTACTCACTTACTGTTTATTTCTGAACATTTATTCTTCCTCTCTTTCCATAATTCACTCAAATGTGTCTTTTTTCCACCTTTCCCCCAAAAGAAAAAAAAATTCTGTCTACGTATTGCAATTCTATCACTTTTTGTATCCTATTCATCTTTCTCTCCATTTCTCAGCCCACTCATTTGCTCCCATTGTTCTTTACCTCATTTTTTCAACAATGTTACTTTTTTTTTTTCAAAATCCTCTTTATTTCTCCCTTCTATTTGTCTATGTCCAAATGTTTTAATGTCCCTGTCATGGCTCTTAAGTCAAAAACACCATAGTTCCTTATAAACAACTTGAATTTTTTTCTAATGAAAAGAAGTGAGCCATGTTCACGTCAAGCCACAAGAATTCCCATTAGGAATTTTGCCACAACCCACACAGTGGACACAGATAACATGTCAAATGACGTGATGTGACTTTTTGGCCTGCATACAAGGTGTTTTGTGTGATGAGAATATCTCAGTACACATTGCCCCAGAAACAACCACGGTGAAATATGGGGGTGGGTAGTATCATGCTGTGGGAAGGTTTTCCTGGAGCAGCGACAGGGAAGATGAATGGAGCTGAATATAAAGTAATGATGTAAGACATTACTTTATATTTGTTAGAGACCGCCAAGTACAAGCAGGATGACATTCCTCAACAGATGTGTAAACAGAGCAATAACACAAGTCGTTTAGATTAATGCATATTCATGTGTCAAAGTCCAGACCTCAACCTGTACTTTGACATCTTGGCTGATGTCAAACTACAGTCTGTAAAATTTAAACTCTTTCGATGAGGAAATCTGGTGGAGAAATGCCTGAAGAGCCTTTTGGCTGAAACTGAAACAACAACTGACTCAGAGGAGGTGAATTATACACCACATTTATCACATTTCTTTAACTCATAAAGTTTTTTATACAATATACTATTTGCATCCACTTCACAATCATACGCCACTTTGTATTAGCAGTATTGTATACATATTATACCAACAAGCTTGAATACATTAACTTCTGCAAACTTCAGCCGGTCCATCACAGCTGCAACTGGAAGACAGGCTGGCAGCAAACACTCTAAATCGTGCACTTCCTTTCAGTTTTAGCAGAAACGTGTATCTGTCCCTTTCTAAACTAATTATTTATGATGAATTATTTTTTTAGCTCGATGTGTGCGGTTGTCTCCACTTCCTGGCAGTGCCTCGCAGTGCAGGAGAAAGTAAACCAGAAGCACTGACAGAAACATTTTATTGTAACAACAAAGGCAATGCATTTTACCAAGGCCATTGTTTTATGAATGAGTAATTTGTCAGTACGGTTGAGGTTAGCTTTGACGATGTTTACTTTGCAGTCACAAAGCTACTGAGTGCATACTTGCTCTGGTTCTGACCTCTCAAAGGCGATGTTTCGGGTGTCCAGCTGAGTGGTCACCACCGGCGCAGACAGCCTGGCTGCGACCTGCTCATCGCTGGGCTGCGTCGCACCCAGTAGACCCAGTGCAGCACAGGTGCCCTTGCAGGCGCCGGCTTTCCCTCTGCCAGGAGAGAGCGCCGTAAGAGATGAGACGCACAAGGTCTCGCAGAACACCAGCTGTCTGTCGTGGTCCACCTCCATCACCTCTGCACTGGAGTCTGACAAATGGGAAGAGAAAAATGGGATGAATTTCAGACAGAAACACAGAAGAGAGCTGAGCACTTCTGCTGAAAGACACAAAGATGGCAAAGGGATTAAGTCTGATGTCAGCTGATTACAGACATTGTTACAAAATCAAAAAGAAAGGATAGAAAAACACAAGCATCTGTTTTTGCAGCTTGTGCAACAAAGAAACAGAACATCAAGACAAAAACGTAGACTTACAGTATTTAGGTGTGAGAAATTTCTGTCAACTTCAACAGTTTGGAATAACTCTTTATTCCAAGAGTTATCAACACTAAATGTTAACATTGCTGACACAAATCCAGTTGTTTTTCAAAAGTCATGTGGAACAGAATCAGCAAGTTAAAAGTACTGAGGGGCAACAGAAATGAAATTTCAGTTTTAAAAAAGACAAAATAGATTTATTGTAAATCTTTAAAAAAAATTTTCCTACTTAGAAATTTACACTATGTAGAATTTTTTGTGGAAATGAGATCTGTAAATCAAACAGATTCCATTGTATGAATCTGTATGATTCATACAATGAATCATACAGATTCATTGAATGTTCATTCTATCCTTTTTTATCTAAAGGATAAAAAAGGGTCTTGCATGTTTCCAATTCAACCCAGCTTTATTTCTAACACTCATTAAAACAACACACAGGACCAAGGAGCTGGGCATCACACAATAACATAAAACATTAAATGTTTTCTTATGAAAACAGTGCCTCATTTGTACTGAGCCGTTCAACAAAGCTCAGTAGAAATGAGTGGTGTTATCCCTTTCAACAAGGTCCCCTCCCATTGTAGGTCCATAGGACAACGGTACGGTAGAGTTAGGGTGGAGTTGCTGGCGTCACACAATATAATAAATTGACTGGTAAACAGAGAAACTTCACTGCTTGTGGCGGGCAGAGACATTCTAATGTGTCATGTGCCTTGTTGTTAAGCGAGGCGCTCTATCTGGCAACTGGAAAATGATCACCTTGAAGAACGAATTCTACCACTGCTTTGCAAAGTGCTGCAAATCCAGACAAGGATGAACTCTTGGCGAGGGAGGTCCTCAAACCAATATTCAAACTAGCAACCTTTTGGTTGAAGGGTTAGAAGATTTGCTGACCTTGGCCCCTGAAAATGAAGCTGCGGTTGCCTCTCTGCCAGGTCATCTGCTCAAACCCCATCAGGGTGGTGTCCACACGGAGACACTGTCCACTCTTCCACACTCTGTAGGTGTCACTGGGGCATATACGAGAGACCAGGGGCACTGTGGACAAATACAACATTTTAACCAAACTGTAGTATTTGTCATGACTATGGCCAATATTTCAGACAACAATTCTTGGTTGTTCTTGCAAGCGTTGCCATTACGATAATTATTGGCCTCAGTCGTCCATTAAATCCTCTTTACTTGTTCAGCTATGATAGCGCGTGCATACAAAAGCATGCAATTAGTCTATGGGCCAGTGTTACTCATCTCAACAGGAAGAAATGGACATAAACATGTCATGGGAATAATATATGAGAAATTGATTAGAAACATTCACAGATGCAAAAAAAAGCTAAAACTCACCCCAGCTTGTAAACTCCCATTTCATCTCCACATAGAAATCCTGCGCCTGCACAGGGAGCAGAGGAGGAGAGACGGACATTATGGATGAAGAACAAAACGAGGAGAATAGCAATGAAGAGTAAAAACTATGCAGTCGGGCTGCTTCAGTGTGTAAGCCAAGGATGGTGAGGAAGAATGGCAGAGAAGCCCAGCGTGTTTGTGGAAGGTGTTAATAATAGAACTGATGGATGGAGAGGCCGATGATGTGGGTGAGGGCAGCAGCAGGTAAAGAGTGCTGGGATGTGTGAGTACTGAAGAGTCGTTTTAAAAGTGTCAGGGTGTTTTGTCTGCTGTGTGAGGATGCTTTAGTGAGAGCATCTTTATGCGTGTGCGTGTGTGATTGTGTGAGCCAGCTGGATTAGATACAGAGACAGACTGTGTGAAGGCAGTTCTCTGCATCGCTGCCACTGCTTTGCGCGGCACTAACAGGATGATCTGCTGGTGCACCAGTACTACCATCAACCTATCATCTTCCGGCACAGGTCACCTGAGCTTTGTAAGAAATGCTCCTGCTCCTTTAATCATGCTGGTGCTTATTCCTGCCGGGTCTGAGATGAGTCAGATCACCTTGGGACACACTGCCATGTAACATGGAGACATAATCCTTTGTGTTCCCCTCGCTGAATAGTAAACAAAGTTATAAATACCATTGAAAAGAATATTTTTTTCCAGAAATGAAGACATATCTGCATTTCAAACGACACCTGGGTAAAACCTGACTTTTTATGCAAAGGTAGATGGATAATCTTCTAAGCAGCATGCACATTTATTTCTATACGCATGTGTGTGCCTGTGTGTCCGTGCTCCTTAGAGATTCTATGCTAATGTGTGTGCGTGCGTGTGAAATCCCACTTGGCGTAGTCTCTCCAGCAGGACGGGGATGCCCGCCAGCCTCTTGGCAGTCCTCTGGTAGTCACGGTAACGCAGCACGAGACGCACCAGCTCCGGGTCCCTCGTGCTCACCGCCTCCTGAAGAACTAGAGAGTGGAGGTGGGCGGGGTGGAACAGACAGTGAAACACTCAGATCTTATTCAAAATTTATGTGAGCGAGCAATTTAAGGGTGCAGCGGGAACTGCTGAACGTGAAGTAGGCCAAAGGAGAAGCTGGTTGGCCCAATTACTGCCATGTACCCATCTATCATCAGAATGACACGTCACAAATAGTTGATCAAAGTCTAAAGAACACTCCTCCTTTCTCTTCTTTTTCAGATAATTGATTTAAACTCAGCCCACACACACACACAGAAGTTCACAGGGGGTTTGCGTCTCATAATCTGTCAATGAACCAAAGGATTCGTTGATAGATGAAGACACCTAAGGATCTAATCCTTAGGTATATTGGAGTTATAAATACCATCAAAAAGATGGTATCCAATTCTAGAGGGATTTCTGTACTCTAAAATCACAAGTTAAAGAGGCAGTTTTATGTATTTTCCAGGCACATAGTGTCTTTTTTTTTTTTTAGCACAATCAAGTAACTATGTTAATGTCATCTGTCATAACAGTGCTGTGTACGTCAAACATAACTTAAAATCTGGCCTTTTTCTCTTTAAGAAGCTTCTGCTCTGTCCGGCACTTTTCCTTCAGCACCTCATCACATGTTTCTCCATTAAGCCTTTAATATTTTTTTAGGATCATTTACACTAAGAAGTAGTTTGCATGATGAGCTCAACAGATGCACAGTTCCACCAGGTGTTTGCTAATTGCTGCTGCTACTAATCTTAAGGAACAGCAAAGGCTTTGCTTCACTGAACTGCATCCATAACTCTAATGGAGATAGAGACAATAGCATAAAACCTTTTATAAAACCGGAGTAGAGAACAGGGCTGAAGTTTCATGCTGTTTTGAAATGTAAAGACTCGCCCACCCCTAAAAAAACGGTAATTTAAAGGTAATTTCTGGGTCAGTTCACTGTCATTAAACTAGGGGGTATCAGACTATTGGCAGAAGGTGCTTCCTGAATAATAAACCCTGGATTCACCAGGGAGTCCAGGGTGAAGGAACTGCTGAACAAGAAAAAACACCTTCAGGATGGCGGAGTGAATTATTGCAGAGTGTAGAAAAACATCTCAAAAACAGCTCAAAGTCAAGATGAGAAACAAAATTTATCACAGTGCAGGAAATACTAGGGAGGTTCAGGGTTATATAAGATGTGTGGTCAGGGAGGAAGAATTTCACAGGCTTCAAGTAGAAGGAGGATTAGAAAGATAAAGTGTCAGGAGCGCTAATTCATTCTTCATTAGCTTTAGTAGAAGAACAAGCTAAGTATCCTCTTCTCCTGCTCCACGTTCATCTCCATCTCCATGAGATGCTCTTGCCTTCCTTTGTTTTGGTTAAAAGGAAGCGGAACAGTATGGAACTAAAGCTTATAAAGTTTGTTCCAAAATTTTCAAACTGAAAAAAGTGAAGCTGAAAAAGAATATATCAAAATTATTTTCAGATTAAAGATATTTTTTATTCAGTTAATTTTTTTTTCAGTTTAAAAAGAAAAATTGGATCAAGCTCATGCAATGACTATTCAAGAAACTTCGATCATGACATCTCCTACAATGTGTACTATCTTTCATAGTATTATTGAATTAAACCATGAACAATTTCGTAATATTTGCAGATTTTGTATAACTTTATTGAGAGACATGGAAGAGTACAATATTATTTAGACAATTAAAACCATCAATAAGATAAAAAAAAAAAAAAAGCTCATTTAAATAATCTTGTTTTAGTCTATGTCACACCTCGGCATACTGAAATCTGTTTTTATAGGGTTACGGAATAAAACAAGAAGATTCCTGGGGAAAAGTGGACGGAGATGAGATGAAAGCAGTGATAGCTAATAAAGAAGCATGTTGATCCTGAACCTGTTTCAGGTGTAAAGGTTTTAATGTGTTCCACACACTCACCTCAATTCTAAACATTGATAAAACTCCCCCAAAGGCAGTGAGAGGAATAAATCCACAAGTATCATTTGAAGAATAGCTTAAAACGGAATATCTGTAAGGAACTTCAAAATGCATCTTTACAAACGCTCCAACCTTTACGTCAGCTTGTTTCTTTTCCTATTTTGTAGCCCTCAGATGTAAATGTAAAGTAGCTTCAACTATAAATGATCAGTAACTGTTTCTTGAGTAAATCAGGTCATCCTCATCCATTTACCTCCATTCATTTCAGGCTTTAACAAGTGATTCATTTAAAGCTGTAGAAATCTTGAACAGGCATGTGATGAAGCAGTGATAATTTCAAGGTTAAAATATTAATGGTTTCACACGCCCACATCCTGCTATTGCCAGATGTCCATACCATGTTTCTGCAGAGCCAGCAGAGAAGAGCTGCCTGACAGAGTCTGCCTAAAGAGCAAGTGTGACTGAAAAAAAGTGAATAGAGCGGCAAAACGAGTGAAGGTAATAATCGTACATACATTCAATTCAATCACATTTAATTAGGTACGATTATGATACATACATATCATAAATATAGGAAGAATAAGCCTTTAACATTTAAAAAAAATAAAAGCAACAAGAAATTTATGACAAATTTTGTCAGCTGCAATGAAAAAGACACTTTCATTGTTGTCAATGTCATTTTTCTTTGTACAGCAGAATTATAATTACATCAACATTGATATTTTGTTGAACAAAATGCACCTCACAGCACATTTACCTTAAAACAGATTCCAGTCTCCCATGAGCCAATCTCTGCGTACAAAAGCTTATGCATAATGTACAATATGCATTAAGGCAAACAAATAAAATTTTCAAAACACACACACACTCACCGGTCCAGCCATTACGGTTCTCCTTGCTAACGTCAGCGCCGTGCTGCAGCAGGACCCTGGCACAATCCAGGTGCCCCAAAGTGACAGCCAGGTGGAGAGGAGTCCGTCCACGAGGGTCCAGAGACTCTACATCTGTCTAGATGTAGGACAAGAGGGGTGGAAGCAAGAGCAGATGTGAGCGTGAGGGCTGACAGAGAACGTTCAGATTTATAGTCAAACATTGTTATACAAAAGGAGGAAATGTGTGAGGAATGACAGACAGAACAAAACAGGACTGTGAGGCATGGTAACCAATGTCTCGCTACCTTAACAAAGACATTTAATCACGTTTCACTGAACATTATCACTGCATGGTTTCTTTTAGTAAGAAAAATATAGACAAGACTGTTAATCAGGCCCAAACTCCTCTTTATTGTGTATAAACCGTAAAACAATCTGAAATGTTTTTCCTAAGTCGCAAATTTCAGAAATCAGAAGTTTAGACTTTCACTTATCAATGTTCCAAAAACCGCAAAATGTATCTTTGAGGCATCTTTTGATCTCTATAGTGGAATATAAAAAAGCTGAAATTACAAGCTTGTGCTAGAGAACACACATTTAATTACTTTTTTGAATCCCTTTTGGTTCAATTTCAGCATTAAGTCTTCTTGGATACAGATTAACTGCATCTGATCAACCATAATAACATTTAGCTGCTCAAGTTGCACTTTCCAGACATTTGTTCATTTGTGTTGTTGAGCATCAGCCAGAATTTGCACATAAGAATGATCTCATTGGCCAAAATGTCAGTCTGAAGAAAAGTACAAATGCACAGTCTGGACTGTGGCACAGAAGAGACAGTCAACAATAGTTAGAGAAAAAAACAACAGTGACATTAAACAAAATTGGATGTTTCTCCATAATGATAAAAAGAAAGGTCAATGTGGATGGTAATAGGTTTACAGGAACAATAAAGGACATGATGGAGATTTCAGTTGCTACTTATTGTGTTGTATATTATGTGAAAACAATTTTTTGTAATCCCCACTTTGTCTGGACTAAGAAAAAAGGCCAGAAGCCTTTAATTCTAAGAAAAAATATTGGTCTGATTAAAGTCTCCGAAATGAGTGTGGGAGGATGTGTTGTGGTTTGATTAGGCTAAACTTTTGTCTACAATTGTGTGACCCACTAACAAAAGAATGACCTAGAATAAGGCATGGTCATGGCAGTATCATACTTCGACTTATTTTTCTCCAGTGAGTACTGTAGTTTAAGAGAAAGCTATAGAAATTGATGAACACATACCAACTGGTTTCAACATTAAACTGGTTAGGTAGGAAGCTAAAGACCAACAGTGTTTTGTTTTCCAGAAGAGAACAGTTTCATCAGAAGACCAGGATAATCTCTGGTGTCACCAGTAGCACAGTTATTGGTGTGGACTATGTGGATTTTACCAGAAATATAAATCTGACATTTGTGTTTTTCTTTTGAAGTAACTTTTGCAGTTACTGTTTCTGACTTTTGCTTTTTCAAAAGTTTTCTGATGACATATTTATTTTTTTATTTGAAGCCATTTTAGATTAGATGTATGCCGCCACCATGAGCATCACTGAGAAGAGATGTTGTATCTCAATGAGACCTTTTTGAATTTAATTCTCGTGGTCCTATTGGTGTATGGCTAACAGGTTTTTTTACTTTACTACTTATAGGCGCAACATTTGCCTCAAAGACCTTAGATCTGCTGTAAGTAGAGTAAGTAAGATGAGTTTATGATGGTCACAATATTCTGGGGGAATGGCTGATTCAAGGTCAGTTCTGTTAATCGTAAGGGCTCGACTCTAATTAAGGTTTACTTTTTGAGATAAACATTTGCCAGCATCAGCGATATTAACACAGGCTAAAAGGGGAAAAAAAAATCAGTCTACTTAATGATACTAATACTAAGTACTACAAAAGAACATGGGAAAGTGTGAACAAATGCCAATTTTTTGGGAATTTTTCAAATCAACAGATCAAACAGGACAAG
Source organism: Poeciliopsis prolifica (assembly GCF_027474105.1). Taxonomy (NCBI): domain Eukaryota; kingdom Metazoa; phylum Chordata; class Actinopteri; order Cyprinodontiformes; family Poeciliidae; genus Poeciliopsis; species Poeciliopsis prolifica. The sequence goes on from NW_026562379.1 coordinate 9,023,119, forward strand.
TCAGCATGAGGAAGCTGGTTTGATGAACCACAGTCTAACAGAAACACTCAGCAATCAGTAACTGAATTCTTCTGTTTTGCTTATTTGCAAGGGAAATGAGGAGGACCATAATGATATACAGAAAACCAGAATACATGAGCACAGAAAGATGCTCACAAACACACAAGCACATGCTCTTAAGCTGTAATATCTTGGATCATGTTACTGAAACTGAATTTAGTGAGAGAAACATAATATCACAGTGTATCCCAACGGATGAGGCTATCTCCATTACACTACTGCCTCGTAATCTTTGGCTAACATTCGTGTGCTCTGTCATTTGAACAAAATAAAAAAAGAGAAAAGGAAAAGACACTAATCAAAAACAGAAAGATTTCCATTGCAGTAGGCTGTGCCCATCAGCAATACATACAGAATGACACCTTAGGGACGGAGATGAAGAAAATAAATGGGACAACGTAATGAGGGAGTCCCCCAGGAGCTACGGAGACAGGGGAATGGATGCAGATACATAGCAACTAAAGCAACACAAGTCTCTGATAGAAAGTCAGAGGTTTGTTGATTATTAGTTGCTATTGGTTGAATTTACAAACACAAAGGTAAGCATTTAAAACCTATAAAGGAACAAACCTCTCACCACAAATGGGCAATTATTTTTTTTATCTATAATGTCCTACCTCAGGTTTCTGTGTGTGAAATGCTTTAGATTATCAGCTTTCCCTTTTTTGGAGTACTGCTCAGTTTCAGCTAACGGTGAGCAAATAACATACAGGACAGAGATATAGTATTAGAAAGAAGCTAATAAGGGAGAGCATAAACAGGAGCATTTGGCAAGGTGAAAGGAGGTGGAAAGGAGAGAAAGTAACGGCAGCTGGGTTGCTTCAGAGGAAGCAGAGGTTGTTGAAGGAGACAGTTATCATAAAGCGCAGAGAGTTTCCAGAAAGCAGTATGTACTATGTTCACTAAAGAAGTAAGAATGAGAATATACAGTATCTCATAAGACTCATTGTTATATTTATTCTACAGCATTTCACATTGATGGATTATGCTACAAGGCCGCTTAAATGGCGTGGCAAGTTTAAGCAGCCATGATAAATGGGTCTCTCCAGTGTCATTCAGTGTAGATTAAACTCTTAGTCCTTTTATGTACCTCATTCAAACTGAGCGAGTTAACTCAAAACATCCCAAAAGGCTTGCTGAAGATTTCCTGGACTCAATTACTGTCAGGCTTGCACTTGTTTATGCCTTTATTTGGGTTGATTTCTTTGACCCGGCCACCTCTCTATTGTCAGGGCTCCAATGACCCGTAACCAACACTGAGGAGAGAAAAACAAACTCCTACACTCAATTTTTCAAAGTAACACAAGTCACAATGCGAGAGATATGTTGCAATGGGACCTCCAAGGAGTATCTCCAAACAGCAACAGCCTGAAACTGCTGCCTCCGCCTGATTTGTTGTTGATTCGTGTTGTCCAGCTTACTTTAAATGCTTCCAGCACATGTAGCAATTGTTACAGACAGAGGCCAGAGATAACAGAGCTACAAGAGAGCGCTACTCTCATTTTGCCAAACTAACTTTAATACAAATGTCATCTATGAAAATGAAGACCATGTTTTGCATTGTGGTTTTGACACAATGCAAAGACCACAATGTGGTTTTGACACTTTCAAAGATATTCCATTTAAATTTCTTGTAATTTAATTGGGCAAAAATCCCTGACATTATGCGATTCCATCGACTTACATAAATGTTAATCAATAGCTATAATATTTTCAGCCGCTTTGAGCAGTCTTCTCTCCTCAAATTAAATTCAAAATGTACTTTTAAAAAACTAAGTTGTGATGATTACTGATATAAAAGCCAGTGCAGCACCTACCCATGAAGTTTTGCATTATTAAAGAATATTTTTCTACAGAGCAAATCATAATAAAAACATGAAGAAATGTCAGTTTTTAGACTTTCAACAGAACATCATAATAACACTTTTGCAAACTCTGTCAAAAGATGCATTTGCAGACCCAAAACACTGTTTTTTCAGAAACCTATTTTCCTGCATCTTTTATTTACCTCGGCTGTTTGTATATGAGCGTTTTAACTGGGGAACAGTCAGTACGTCAGCAGAAATGAGCGGTAACTCCACAAACTGAGGCAATGAGCATCAAACTCTCACTCGTAGCTCAGGAAAGATGATCACATAGTGAACTTAACAGCCATGTTAACTATTTCACTTCTAAAGTTTATATTCACACGGTGGTCAGTTCCTCTTTTGACACAGGTGGATTTAAATGTAAAACTATATCTTAAACCATTTTAAATTGGTAGCATTGAGTTAAAATGTTGAAAACATTTAATCAAGTCAATATCCTTGCTGAAGTCAAGGATATTGACTGCATTTTTCTGTTAGCCGAGGACAGTGGCATCCAAAGTCCGTCCTCTGTATGCGATCATGCAAGCAGCTAAAAGAGGGAATTATTTATTCCTATAATCACAAGCTTAACAATGTATCATTTACCATGTATTTCGTAGCGTGATCAGAGAAATGAGGGCCACCTGGTGTTTTGGAGTCTGCTCCCAGTGGCCATTTAATGATCTGCAGTTTTTAGTTCCTCTGGTTTTTGGCACTTTAGGCAGGCAAGACAAAATGACTCAGAAGGATCACTTAAGCCCACTAAAAGGAAAGGTTTTTCCAGCATTACGCCCTGACCTCCAGACATACTGACTTAATAACTCATTCAGATGGGAACAATGTTAAGTTGAAAAACAGAACATGCAGTTCATTAAATCATGATGAAGAACTCTCCTCCTCTCACATTAACAAGATAGGAACTCTCAAGAGGCAATACAGTTGTTTACAACTAATGGGCCATGTACTATATCGACACTCTTTTCTTTCTGTTTCTTTCAAACAAACACACACACTAAACTATGCACAGAGTTTCACTGGCCCCATCTCACTTGTGTGATTCAAGTTTCAAAGTGGAAACATGATGTCATTCCAGGTAATTTCTTAGTTTCCACTCACAAGTGAAATTGACAGTGTGTGGGGATACATTTCTTTCACAGAGTAAAGCAGAATACCTCTGCTTGCTTTTGTCGATCTAATTCACGGCTTCCCAAGTTAAATTTAAAGCCGGGGATTGCAGTGTGTACCACAGACTGAAAGAGAAGTGTTTCTAACATATTTCACGCAGAGGTTAAATCGATCCCTTGGTCAATAATGTCCCACATTCTAACTTTCCATATAAAGATAAGGTGGAACAAATAACCTTATCTCAGGCCTGTCTTAATAAGTTATAGCAGTGAGACAACAGAGTCTCCAGACCTTGTTTTACTGCAGATTTTATGACTTGCTGTAAGAGATGAAACAATTGTATTTTATGTTTCCAGGAAGTCACATGACTTTCTGGCTCTGGCAGTATGGCAATTAAACACCTTCATTATTAGATGCAGTTAGTTTTAGTCATCTAAAGGAAAAAAATGTTGAAGGGTTAAACAATAACCAGGTAAATAGTGAGAATGGACAACAATGTACTAGTCACTCATAGATTACATGACGAAAAGAGGGTTGCTCTAACAAACATACACTAGTATCCCTTACAAAATCTCTTATCACATGACAAATTGTAATAAAACACAACAGAACACCAATAATAACAGTGGAAAATGACAATCTGTGAAGAGATAAATCTTTTTGTTTTTCTGCGCTTTCAAAGAAAAAAAAAAATTAGACAATATAGGATAAATTAACAGTGGTATACAAATTATACTGAGTTACATTTATACACAAATCTTGATGAATACAATCAGTTAGGTTGACAACAGGCACTCTTTTAAGACATAACAACCGGAAGGCCTTTGAATGTTCTGATTTTAAATTCAGACAAAACTAGAGCCTCTAAAACACAAACTGCTTAGTCAGTTGCTTGTTTTTGATGGCGTATATTTGGGCTCCAGCAATAAAGTAAAAAAACAAAACAAAACTGGGTGTCATTTTTGAAAAGGTTGTGTTATTTAATTCCCATATTAAGCGGGTTTCAAGCACTCCCTTTTTTCACCTTCACGATATTGCCAAAATTACAAAAATATTCTTTCCTGAGTGATGAAGAAAGATTAGTACATGTATTTGTTACTTCAAGGCTGCACTTTTGAAATACTTTACAAAAAAAAGGCAAAAAAAATGTCTGAGTAGCCAGAAAATTGCAGCAAGAATTCAGAAAAAAATTAAATAGATGTATTCTCAATTTTTATCCTTTCTCTTTTGGCTCCTTTGTAAAATCCAGAATCAGAGATACAAATTTCCTTCTTGAAAATAAAGCTTTTAATAATCAGAGTACTGGTTGTAATGTGGCGAGTTCTGCATAGCTGAATTTTCTTTTCACAAAAATAATGATAACGAAGCAGTGTTAAATTTCATATTATCATTTCACTCAAACCAACATAAGGCAAAAGAATAGATGTAAATCTTGTGCCAGTTTTTCAACCCATGAGTCTTTAATATTTACAGGTTCAATTAGACAAATTAAAACTACTGATGTGTGAACATCTCTCCAGGCCAGAGTCTCAGGGCTGCAGAAGGAATGTTTTTGGCTCACTTTGGCTTCCTACTAAAAAGGGAGTGCTGACACAATTTCCAGGATTCCGATGAGAAGCAGACGATTTATCAAATAAAGAACATTTAGTCTGGTTCACACCGTTCTGGTAATGTCTTTATTGATGTTCTGTGGTATGTTATTACAATTTGAGTGGTCTGACTGCCAATACCTTTAAAGTACAGAATAAATTAGAAATAAATCACCCTCAAGGCTTTTACACTTGAATATATGTGCAAAAATCCTGCAAAATCAACTTTTATCTTTATGAAGTAGTCTAAGACGTCACAATTTTTTTGTACATCCATTGTGTCAGACGAAAAAATGTCAGAAACTCCCCCTTAAAATATATTGTTTCATCAAAATCTCTGGTGACAGCCTTAATGGCATAAATTTAATTTTTATTTTTGATTAATTTTCGCTCTTGTGATCATTAAATTAGGAGTCCATGGTTAACTTGCTATAAAGCAGTTTTTCCCTTCATCTGCCTACATCTAAAACATGTTTTACAGGTTTCCCTGCTTTAATGTACCTGATTCAACTGATTGCAGTTCAACAAACACCTGTTAATCAGTCATTAATTGAAATCAGATGGACTGAAACAAAAAAATACTTAAAACATACAGAGCAGGGTGCCTTGAGGACCGGGGTTGGGAAACACGGCTATAAAGCAACATGGTAAAGGGGATTTCTGACCTGGGTTTGAACCATCCAGGGTCCCAGTCTGCAGGTGAAAATACCAGAGTTGTGAAGTAAACTGAAACTGATGGGAAACTCCCTTTTTCTCCCATCTTTGTAAGAGGGCTGGTGGATATTAAAAGTGATGCACTTTTATCTTTTCTTCACTTCCCTGGACTGGCCAGGGGAGTCATTGCTATATTCTTTGCTTAATTTCTAAATAAAAATAATAATCAAAATGCATTTTGATTGTTCTTGATTGACTCAGTGACTCACCTTCGGTAAGACTTATTTATTTTCTTAACACAGGTCCGTTTTGTGCTGATATTTGGTCAGAAAATTCCTTTACAAAAGTAGCCCCTTTACAGCCAATAAATAGTTGAAACATATAAAATCCACCATGAACAGCAGAAGGAAGATGGTAACAGGGTTAAAAAGAAAATATCTCCAAAGCTCACAGTAGCAGAAATGCAGCAAAGAGGTGCATCTTGGGATCATCAGCTGCCTTTTATTTTAAAGCTTTTTACACATCTCCTCCAGAAATGCCAATAGTAGCAGAGGGATCCTTATGTTTAGCAGCAAACATAAGTGAGTGAGTTAAGCCAGCAGAAAGCATTGGGATTATTCTTATCAATCATAATCATATCATATAGAATTTTAGTTTCAGGGATTTTTTTTAGCAATGTGATTATACTTCTTTTCTGTTATCCTTATCCCTAATCTCACCAATTCATTCACTCTTCATTCTTGCTTTGCTTTCTCTACTTTTTCCACAGTTAGATAATTTGAGTTCTTCCATAGCCTACATCATCTTGTAGAAGTATCCAAAACAACTCCTTATTTCTTCATCAATGGTCCCTCTCTCTGCCTCATTTGTTCCTGCCCTCCTCCAATTGTGAGCTCACTGGGGGTTGCATTATTGATAGGCATCTTTATCTGTGGCATCTGCTCCTTCTCCTTCTCCCACTCCTCCTCCTCCCGCCTCGATTCTCTCCCTCCTCTCTCCTGCTCAGCGTGTGCTGCGCCTGATGCAGCTTGGCAGGTACTTAGGCCAACATCAATCTTTCATAAAAAACACAACACACATGTATGTAAAAAAATGTGCTTATACACAGCAGCCTTCCCAAATGTTTGTGCGTGCGTCGCATAAGAGACACATAAGGGGGTGGTGTTATAAAAATAACTTGTTCCTCCGTCTCCTGCCTTCCTTTTCACCTCTTAATGTCCATCCTGATGGGAGGTAGACAAACGCTGGACTGCAGTTAAATGCTAATCACTGCTTTTAGATGAGAAGAACAGTGCTACGTCAACAATGACTGAGGGAGAACAGAACAAACGGTGATGATACACCCGGCGAAGAACAAAACCTCTTGAAATGTCTGACATTCAACTTAACACAGCCGCAATGCATCTCTGCTTGCACAAAGGCATTCAAGGTCCGAGAATTAAAACAGTCGAGGAACAAAAAGAAAGACCAAACCATCAAGTGAAAACACTGACCTACATTGCGGCATATTTAATGTTTCTGTTTCGCACTGCACTTCATCTGTTTAGCATCAGAGCCAATTTCGGCTGACAGCTCAACAGACAGATGGCAAGATAAAAAGAGGAGTGCAGAGAAGGATGGAGACGCCAGTATGATGCGGATTGACCCAACGGAACGGCGGTGGGAGCGAGGAGGAAGACGATGGTTATCTGAAGGGTGCTGACACCTGTATAGCACACTGAGCGGACACCTCTCATCATAAAACAATGAGAGTTATACTATGACTCTCATAGCATAGTTCATTGAAATAGTGCTGGTAGATTATGTGCTTAATTACATAACCTAGCCTCCTTAAAGTAAACAGCACAGCTGTTGCCTTCTTTGTGAATGCCAATAAGATGAATTAGATAAAAACCAAATGATTAAGCAAGCTGCAGTGAGCCTGGGCTGATAATAAAATCAAAGGGTCATCCTTTTCTAGGATGGTCTGCTTCCGACTTGTCAAGTTCAAGAGCCTCCTGAAGCTTAAATGGGTGGTAACAACACAATTAGCATTTCCCCTTGAACACGAGGAGGGAGGCTGCTCAACAAATCCATATGTTTAGAAATGTCACAGTATTGATTTGGCTTCTATATACAATAACACTTTTGAAAACTGCTTGTCTGTTTTAATATGTATATGTTGCAGACATTGCCTTTGGCTGAATTTAAGGTGGTAGAAAATGTCAAGAACCACATTTTTGTATAATGCATGAAACAAAAACAAAAAAAGAAAGAGTGTAAGTTATAGAAAGAAAAGAAAAAAATGTGCTTCAAAATTTAAAGATGTTTTGCATAAGGTTTTGGGGTTAAAGCTCACTTCATTTCTGTCAAAATTTGTTAAAAGTATTAAGTGTGCAATGAAACCAATAAAACCAACTGTGGTGAGTCTTTTAAGTTTAATTCAGCGTCTGCCAGAACTCTGCCATGATAATGTCAACATTAAAATGTAAAATGTACCAGAAAGGTCACTTTTTGAGCGATAATGTTATTGCTGTTTTTGATTTCACATCCTTGCAATTACTTCTCTTAACATGTTCCATCACTTCAAATCCAAATCTTTATTCCAGAACAAAATCAACCTGTTTTTCACTGGACTTTTTGTACCAACCATCCATCGAGTCCTTGTGTAAAAAGTTTTTCTTACGGTTGTGCTTGGCATATTTCACACTTCTGGGAGATGTTATTGTAAAGTAATATTTACATTTTACCAAAATGTTCTAATACTGTGGAGAATTGAACATTTATTGCAATGAATGAAATTAGTAATACAGACTTTTAACTTGTTCAATGGTAATACAGAGTGATATAAACTCTTTTGAAAATAAGATAATTAAAATGAAATTATTTATCAGATTTAATAATTCACTATGGCTATTTATCATCAACACTTTATTATAATCAATCATTAACAGGCATCAATTGATTAACAGAAGTTCAGGGGCATGAAGTGGTCTGTTTACTGCAAATGTAAGTGAGTTGAGAAAATGCGACATGTTGCTACAAAATATAAGTATCTCTTGGTAAATGGTTGAACGGACTCAGTATCAAAGAGTGTTTTGATAAAACATTATCAAAACCAAAACTAGCCACTAATCTTTCCATAAAATTCAAAACTAATGGCACTGCAATGTTACTGAAATATGTGTTGAAATGTATGACTTTTTAGACTTGAATTGTCTTTAGTAGTAGGAGGTTGTGCCTACCTTTTATTTATTTAAAGATTGATGTAGACATGATGCTTTTCTTTGTGCAATGTGTAAATATGGTGTTCAACATTTTCGAAACTTTGTGATAGGATATCGCAATGTACAAACCTACTGTGTTCATTAAACTCAGGATGATCATAACGAAGCAACACAAATCACAAAACACCAGTATTGAAAGAAATCACCTTAAAGATTAGCTGGACATGTTTTGGACTTTGGACATTTTAAAACAAGCATCTGTCAGCCTATACTTGTCATTCCTTTTTAAAAGAATTTTCTTTAAGCTTCTCATAGTCTACTGTAAGTGTTGTTTTTGGTTGTGTCTCCACAGCAATTCATCTGAATCCAGCTGTATAACAGAAACAGCTGACAGCTAACATACTTCTTTCCCAATGCCTAATTAAAACTCTGATCCAGTAATAAGAGTAGTAGCTGCTATCACCACCCATCTCCTACATCTGCAGGAGATAAAGCATCACATGGGATATATGAAATTACATTAAATTACTTGTTACTCATTAAATACGTGGGTGTGAAATGGTAGTGGATGGGTATTAAATGAAAACATGGCTGCAATTGGCTCTGGGGCTTCAGATGGGGCTTCAGTTTTATGTAAAGGTTTCACGTAAAACCTCCGTCATCATGTTTGGATGGGAAAAACTCAACTACAGAAACCTAACAGATTTCTGTACCAATGACAAGAAAATGTTTACATTTTTTTTCTTCCTTGTAATCTTTCACTGTCATTTTCATTAGATAATGTTCCAAACTCCACAATTACCCCCAAAGTTTGTTTCATTTCTGAACTGCATCATTTACAAGAACATACCAAAAAGTCTGAACGGGTATAAAATGTATTTGCATCAAGGTAGGTAAATACAAACACATGCTACTTTGAGGGGGAACAGAGACTCACGGATGGAAGGAACTGGACTCTGCACACCACTCTTGTTAAATTTCCCTTTCTGAAGATAAGCCCAGCTGTCTCCTGAGCTCCTCAAAGTTTGATCCCAGTTTATATTAGGACACATGCACCTATGCTGAGCAGCAGCTGCAAGTCCAAATAAAGTCTTATGTCTGTGTTGTCTTATATAACAAAAAACAGACACCAAAATAAGAGTGCACCAGGAAAAGTTCAGGAAGATGAGTTTCTGACCTCAAGTCCTGCCTTTGAATGACTGAATCCCATGGCGGATTATTGTTTTTTTTTATTTTATTTTTTGTATTAAAAAAGTACTGGTGACAAAATCTACTCTGTTCAAGTAAGGATGCAATAGCATTCTTGCTTTGTTGGGCTGAAATCTGACTGAGATTTCATTGAAGTGAGAAAAAAGTCAAGTAGCAACAGATGAAAGGATCCTTGCAAGGAAATGATGGATAGGAAGAATTGGGGGAGAAATGTAAGAAAAACTAAATACATGTGACATAGAGACAGATGAAGGACAGAAAGTGGAGATGTTTGAAGACAGGTGCATGCAGAACTCAAGAGGTAGACAGTCATTCAGGACTGGAGTGAAAGCAACGAAAATGTAAGGCTAAATTATGGCCCTCTTCCCTCGAGCCAGCAGCATGGAGAGGGATTTTACAGCGCTGATCTAACATAGGCTTCATGCTGAAGATCTCATAATTAAGAAATACAGAGTGAAGGGTAGAGATGGGGGTCAAACAGAGACGCGGGCAGGAAGCAACACTTGAGAAAACATGTCATTTCCTGCCTTTGCCCTTAGACAGACCATCGCTACTCAAATAGTCCTGTTCTCTATCAATTAGATGGTTCTATTTCTAGATAAAAACAGACTCTGCTCTTGGCTGAGCAGAGTCTGAGGGACCGTTGTTACTTCCTTGACACATCCTGTCTTTTCTCCAGTTATTATTGCATATTACTTTAAAGTTTTTTCCATCACTCCCTGGTTTAGTTTGTCTGTTCCCTACATTATGTCATTCTCTCCCTCCCTCTACAGTTTGTTTTCCCTCCTTCCTGGTTTTAGATTTTCTCTGTGGTTAACTATGTGACTGTATTTATTATTCCATTCCTCCTGCTACCAATTTTAGTTCAGACTACAGACATATATGATTTCTGAAAAGCAGCTGACATAAGACCGTACCTCTGCCGATAGGCTAACTAATTACCAGCTAATAAAAGCTTTTTATATATTCCCAGCAGTACAAATGTATAAAAATGTTCTCATTCATAAGGGCTACTGTTTTTGCTGACAGTGACTTTCAACTTAATCTTAAGTGTGAGTCAGGACTGAAGTAGAGCGTAATCCTTGATGTCCAGTGTATTGTTAGGATTTGCCAGAAGCTTTTAAATTTTTAGAAGGTCATTGAGAGGTTGACCTTTCTAAGTCTCACCAAATTACAGGTACACCTTGGACAACTTTCCAGTACATCACAGAGCACTACACATACCCAAATATTAAGTTATTTATTTTTGATGAGTTCAAAAATATTTAGGTTATTTAAATATTAATCGTGTTTACACTTCAGAGAGGACAGTTCACTTCTTTCTTTTCCCAGTTGAATACAAGGTTGAACCTAGTTTTTTACAAGCTCTGATTTAATACCAAATATAATCAGCAATTTTACAAACAATTGTGGCAAACTGAATTTAATGTGTAGAGCCATCATTTAAGTAGATCTTGGACATGAAATTCTGAAACAGAGAGATCTGTATATTACTTTTTACCCAGAGAGCCATGAACAATGAACTAAACAATGCTTAGTTCATTGTTTGTTATCAACTGAGAACCACTAAAGCTATCAGAGAATGAGAACTATGATGAAACGGCTACACATTATTGCCTTCATAACTTAGCTTGTCAGAATACGACTGTAAAGTGACATCTTAATGCGTGCTGTATAATGTGATGTCATGGACGCTATCAAAGCACACTCTGTCATTATAATAAATTGATGCACTTGATCTGCTTCTCTCTCCAGTCTCTCTGTTTTTGTGTCAGAGCGGTTCACAACACCTGCCTTTCCTCTCCCTAAAAGTGGGTCAAAAACTTACTTTGGTTTGGAAAGTATGTCAAATGATGGAATGAGCTCTCTGTTTCTCCACTAACAGAATGCAGAATAAGATTCTAAATGTTTTAGTCACAGTACATCTGAATTATGAACTTGATTTGATCAGCCTGGCAGTACTTAATACTCTCTTTCTGAGACAAAGCCAGAAAGATGACGAAGCCAGAATCTGAACACAGAAAGTAAAACTAACGGTTAATTAAAGAAAATCTGACCATTTGTTATATTTTGTTTTGAAAACTGTACTTTAGCTTGTTGTTAGCACTGCAGATACTATTCCAAGACAAAATTTAATTTAACATGAATAAAATGGCCACTTTCATGTTACATTCCTTTCACATGTTTCCTTGATATGTTTAGTCAAGGATTTATTTCTCACTGTAATCATTAAATTTGTGTATATAAAAATTAGATTTCAACTTTGATTGATCCGCTCACTGTAATTTTCTCATTGTCTTTGAAGGATATATTCTTATCTCAGACTGGAAGTAAAAAAAATAGCATTGAACTCCTGGTCTTTAAAATGCGTGACAGGAATGTTTTCTGGAGGTTAAAAGCAAAAGTCAGATAAACGACAGCTTAACTGGTTCATAAAGTTACGAGCCCAATTGATTAACTCAACCATGGTGTAGTTTAATTTATTTCTTCACGTATTACTCTTTGTTTTCTTATTTTAAAGGAATTGTTAGAGGTAACACTAAAGTTGCTAGTGATTTCTTAACAAGTTTGAGAATGCTTTTTTTTTCCACAACTTGATAGTTCTGACACAGCTCCACTAATAAATGTGGAATTTGCTGCATACAGAGATAAACATTGATGTAGTCTAGCCATCCCAATGTTTGTATTTCATCCAGTTGACCTCCTTGGTAACAAATATAGTAGGTTACTGTGAAATGTAGGTCGGTGACCCATATTAGTAATAGTTGGAGATTTCTAAATCTAAACATGGAAATCTAAGTCTAACTCAATCCATGTCATGCAGTGTCCTGGTTAATTACAGCACAAAAGGTCAACTAAGCCTTACTCAAACTGAAAAATGACATATTTTCCTGATAACTTATTTGGGCATAAAATAATTTATATTTACTAAACATTATTATAGAACCAAACTCATATTCTAATTTTTTTTATTCTATTCCAAGTTATGGAGTTTACTAGGACTAAATTTGTTTCCCTGTGTTGTAAAACTATATTTAAATTGATATAAGCCAATGACGTACCACTTATCCAAAACACTAATTTGCATCTGTGTGTGGTTTTCCTTTTTTTTTTTTTTTTTTTTCCAAAGACAACATTTTGGATTTAGCGTGTATTATGCTTACTGTCCCAGATCATTTCACCACTCACAGTTTACTGAAAAGTACACGAATTATCAATGATTTCTGAAGTTTGTTATACGCTAATCTTATGTTTAATCTCACCTATGAGCTTTTAGTAGATCTGAAATGTTAAAACATGCAGAAGAACTTTTTCTACTTCACAGTTAAAATGGCAATGCGAATGATGTAGAAAGTCAAACAGAGAAAACAGGGTGATGAAAAGAAACAAAGCTTTCATTCATGACCTGCTTTGTTCCACAGCCTACTACCTTACTGAATAGAGGGTATTTGTACCTATATTAACAAAACAAAGTTATATTTAGCAGTTTTTGCATTTTAATATGCAGTAGTCTGGATTTTCTTGTTCTTTGGATGACTCCGTGTCTTTCCAGACAGTCCCCATGAAACATGATGGGGCAGTATAACTGATTAGAAGATGGAAACAGATAATTATCAGCCTGAGGAGTTGAAATGGCCAGGAGCTAACATTAAAAAAAATAAAGAAAGAAAAATTCAAAACCCCAAAAACTAAACAAAAAGAAAGGACAAAATCTTTTGAGATTTTGTATACTTTTTCCATTTTGGTGTTGAAACATTGAGCAGTTTTTTTTTTAAGTTGTTTCAAAAACAATAATATAAGCTACAGTTTTATTGTTCCCCACAGGAGCTTGAAACTATGACTTTTACCATTCAGTTCAGTAAATTACCATAGCTGCCTTTCATTGTCATGAATAATCTAACTAATTAAAGTTGTACTTCAGTAACAACCCACACATATATAAAACATTACTTGGGATTATGGCATCTCATTATGAAAATTCAGAGAAAGCATGCAATGAATACTTCTTTGTTAGATTTACTGGAAGCCACTGCCCCACACCACAGCCTGTGGCTTTCACTGCAAAGGTATTCTTAAATTTCCATGCACCAGCAAAACCAACTGACAGTTCTTAGCTCACTCAACTGACTTTACTGAAAACACTTGATGCTTTTCCCAAAAATATAATACCTGTGGAAGAATAACTGAAAATTTATGAAGATACATTTGAATTATGGTGCTAATACAATGCTGGTAAACTAGAGAAAGATTTTCTTTGGGGATTGGCAGAACCTCGAATCACATACTTGAAGTTCTTTTTTTTTTAAATAATTGGATCTAACAATGACCTCAAAAATGGTGAACATAAATGTTCTGGTGTTGATAGAGAGGAAGGTCTGTATGCTATCATCCATTATCTAAACATATTTCCTGGTCACGAATACTTGATCAACTTTCGTCCAGGCTCCATGATAACCAACTCTTGTACAGTTCCCCTATTCCCTCGCTCCTTTGGATTTTAGCACTGACACTTGGTCAAATTACCACAGCATCAATTACAGATTTTACAACAGACATACTTTGTTGCCTTGTTGCCTGGATAGAATAATGTTAGCATTCAGCTAACAAAGATGTTGCTAAGGAGTTATCACCTTAGGCTACTTTCACAATGGAGAACGTAATTCCAAATATTTAAGCAAAAATCTTGTCTTTCATCTGTTGCCAACATAATTTTTATGTGACCACCGAGAGACATTTGGATCTGATAAGCATTAATGGACATTCAAATTACCATATGTTGTTTATCATGGAGTGTAAATGAAGAAACAAAACAGAAACCTAGAACTCTGTATAAAGGTGTGAGTGTGAAGTAATGAAATGAAACAGAAGTCACAGCATCTGCCATGCTTGTTTTGTCCATTGTTTGCATTTGATCTTCCGACCTCTTTCAGTGGAAAATTGTCACATCTAATGTGAAAGGTGGATTAAAGGTAATGTGCCCTTTCGGGTTTGTTTGATCTAAATCAGTTACATGTTAAATTTAGGACCACATATTAAAAACAAAACAAAAAAAAAACAAATATATATATATATATATATATATATATATATATATATATATATATATATATATATATATATATATATATATATATATATATAAAAAATGTCCTTCTCACCCACCGCGGGTGGTTCTTATCCTCTGAGCTCGGGTCCTCTACCAGAGGCCTGGGAGCTTGAGGGTTCTGCGCAGTATCTTGGCTGTGCCAAGGACTGCACATTTCTGGACTGAGATGTCTGATGTTGTTCCTGGGATCTGTTGTAGCCACTGCTCCAGTTTGGGGGTTACTGCCCCGAGGGCCCCGATGACCACAGGTACCACTGTGGTCTTCACCTTCCAGGCCCTCTCCAGTTCTTCCCTGAGGCCCTGGTATTTCTCCAGTTTCTCGTGCTCCTTTTTCCTGATGTTGCAATCACTTGGTATTGCTACATCAACCACAACGGCTTTCCTCTGATGTTTATCCACTACAACAATGTCTGGTTGGTTCGCCATTACCATTTTGTCTGTCTGGATCTGGAAGTCCCACAGGATCTTAGCTCTGGCGTTCTCCACCACCTTTGGGGGTGTTTCCCACTTTGATCTCGGGGTTTCCAGTCCATATTCTGCACAGATGTTTCTGTACACAATGCCTGCCACTTGGTTATGTCGTTCCATGTACGCTTTCCCTGCCAGTATCTTGCACCCTGCTGTTATGTGCTGGACTGTCTCAGGGGCCTCCTTGCACAACCTACACCTTGGGTCTTGTCTGGTGTGGTAGATCTATATATATATATATATATATATATATATATATATATATATATATATACAGTCATATGAAAAAGTTTGGGCACCCCCATTAATCTTTATTATTTTTATTTCTAAATATTTGGGTGTTTGCAACAGCTATCTCAGTTTGATATATCTAATAACTGATGTACACAGTTATATTTCAGTACTGAAATGAGGTTT
This sequence comes from Poeciliopsis prolifica, assembly GCF_027474105.1. Taxonomy (NCBI): domain Eukaryota; kingdom Metazoa; phylum Chordata; class Actinopteri; order Cyprinodontiformes; family Poeciliidae; genus Poeciliopsis; species Poeciliopsis prolifica. The sequence continues at coordinate 9,038,801 of NW_026562379.1, forward strand.
ATTGTACTAATAGAAAATGGGCAATATGCATAAAAACAAAATTTGACAGGTGCAAAAATTTGGGTACCCTTATCATTTAATTGATTTGAATACTCCTAACTACTTTTCACTGACTTACTGAAACACAAAATTGTTTTGGCAACCTCATTAAGCTTTGAACTTCATAGCCAGGTGTATCCAATCATGAGAAAAGGTATTTAAGGTGGCTGATTGCAAGTTGTTCTCCAGTCTGGATCTCCCATGAAGAGTGGCATCATGGGCACATCAAAACAACTCTCAAATGATCTGAAAACAAAGATTGCTCAACACAGTTGTTTAGGGGAAGGATACAAAAAGTTATCTCAGACATTTTTTGTATTCATTTACTTATTTATTTTTTTATTTCATGTTGTACTGAGATGCATCCAGGAAAAACAAGTCACTTTGCAACTGAGTTGAGAAAAGGATCAGACCAGACTGGAATCAAACTCCAACACTATAGAATCCATGTCAAAAGCTTCTCGTCCACCACAGTGTTCACAAAGACCAGTTAAAATCCCCCCTCCAAGTCTGAGTGCTTTCTCTGATGCCATCCAATCAAATACACACAAAGCAAAACAAGCATTTTTTTAGTTTTCTCTGTCAAAACTTTGTCATTCGTGAACTCCTTCAAGAACTTCTTCCTTAATTACACGTGTGTTTTCATAGTCAGTGCACGTTTCTTGGTGAATCAACAGCAACTGCTACAAAACATATTTCACGGAACAAAATTTTTTAGCACTAACTTCTACATTAGAGAAGTCACTGTGACTGTGATCTTAATCAACAGTTAAGAGTTACATATTTATCATAGTTTCAAGCAGCTGTGGTGTAAATGAAGAAGCTTCTTGGCGTAGGATTTTGAGCACAAAAGGTAAAACATATGTGCAGAAATAGGTAAGTGTGCATAAATGTGCGTGGGTAAATCCACCTGAACACGTGATGAAGTGTGTTGTCCTGTCTTCATAATGCTGAGCCCTAAAACCTGCAGCGCATCTCATGTGTAACAGGTAAGCGCTTCAGTGCATTTAGAAAAAAAACAAAAATCCCAAGCATTGATTAGCCTCCCTCTGGCTCTCACAACCAAAATAGTGTCATTCTTACGTCTGCCGTGCTCTGCTTATTGACTCCAAGGACAATTCTGACAGTAACATAAGCCACACATAGGGAAATAAATGTACTATTTTATGGCATTTTATTGCTCATATGCGTTGAGCTGGCTGGCAACTGTTCGCCCACATTACCCATCAGCCTCTGCATTGTTTCACCCACTCACCAGTGGTCTGGATGCTGTGGTGGGAAGGTGGAGAGCCTGCACAGTTTGGAGTAGACAGGGCAATAATGCTGCTTGTATGCACACAAATTAAGACCCACTGACTGTGACACACACACACACCCACACACCCATTTACACAGTGGAACACCATCAGGTGCCACTCTGAATTTGCAAGGTGCAGCTGGTTGGGGGCCAAAAAAAAAAAAAAAAGTCCAGATACAACTTCTGCATTTTAAAAAGGCAAGCAGGGTGGATATTTCAAACATCAGGAGCGTCTGTGGCATATATTGACATCTAATGCATATCGGAACATTGCATGACTGAATTGCAGTTTCACAAACTATATAGTCTACAAGTGTCTCCCTCCACCCTACTGATAATAATTAACTGCGCTAATATTGGCCGGGTTTCTCACACGAAACGCTCCACGACTGGCGTGGAAACCGCCACCCCTTTACAGCAATGTAAAATCACGCATCGGGGAGAGAATATTGAAGCAGGGCCATGTCTGAGAGGCAGAATAGGAGGGCTTGGATCGCTCTTCTCGGTCTTACCTGCTCGCTGGTTGCCAGCTCCTTCTCCAGCTGACGGTGCTTGTTGTGCCACACCAGATAGTGGACAGGATAACGACTCTCCTCCAGAGTTTTCTTTGCAGAAATCATCCTCGGATCATAGTTTGCCCCCCCTCCCCTTCGTTTATTCCTCGGCAGTTCGCAACAATACTTTGTGGTGAGATTACCCCTACATAGTCGTGCCCACCATCCTTCATCGACGGTGATGCCCAAAGGCGTGTAACCTTACGCGTCAGGAGTGAGCGAACCGACACTCGCTCGCCTTGACATAAAGTGAAATTTTCAATAATATGTAGAGATCATGAGAAAGAGGCAACACTCCTGTCTTGATTGTCTCAGCAGATTAAAATCATACACCTGGAGTTCTTCTCGACTCGTTCCTCCACTCCTTTGCCGTTCTCGCTCCTCTTCCTCCTCTAACACATCTATCCTCCGCCTCTCCTCCCATCCGGTGGTGGTGACTGAGAAAGATGCACTGACAAGCTGCAATAAAAAAAATGTGCTCACACTCAGCCAATCCGCTGTCGGGGATGTGAGTAAAACACATGACTTAAGGACTATAACCAGCAATCCAAATCACAAATTACCCGTTTTTAAAATTAAACCCATTTGTCGCCCATTTTTTTGTATTTTTGTATTATTATTTGTGAATGTGCTACACTTTTCATTTATTAACTAAAAGCAACAACAACGCGACAGTGAGTGTGTTTTATTTACTAGTAATGATGTCACATGTATGGATTAGTAAATCTCTTTTGTACAAATGGATGACAAAACAGGACTATACGCAGTTATAAGCTTAGAAAATATTTAGTCCCAATCGTATTAGGCAGTTTCCATTTTGCAATTTTTAATTGGGGCAACTTGATGCCTGTAGGGATAGGAGTTCATCCAGCCTACGCGAGGAATGAGAGGATCGACCCACCCTGTCCCCCCATGGATGTTGGGTACTATGGCAAGCCATTGGTATATATAATAGTTCTTGATGCTTGTTATTAGTCTTGTGCACTTCACAAGTAAGATGTTTGCTCAGTTAAATATTTTGGAGCACTACTTAAAAAAAATATATAATAAAACTAACTCATAACAGTGATTTTCTTTTGCGAAATATTAACTCTTTGCTGGGAACAGTTGTCCTTCAAGAAAAGGCAAGGTAACACACTGGTAGCATACAAATAATAGCAGCTATACTTGTTCATGAGTAGACTGGAGTGACTCAAAGACAGTGTTTGACTAGTAAATTAGTTGATAGGAAACCCCAATTTAGAAGTTTAAAGACAATCTGCCCTCAAGTTCCCCAATGACCCATAGCATCCTAAAAATGTAAGAATCAGTAAGAGTACACTCGCAGCCGGTAATGGTGAGCTGTTGGTATAAAGTTGTAATCAGACAAAACTTGCTCAGAGTAGACTCTGTCCAGCTCCCGTCCCTCAGCAATATAATAGACTTACAATAGAAAACATATCCCCCTATCTTTTCTTGGAAACAAATTTCACATTTTCTTGTAATCAATTTATTGTTTAGACCAGAGTAGTTTAAGCCAGTTGTTGACAAGTGTTTCAAAAATAGTAATACTGTTTGGGACATTTGTGCCTCTGTTGAGGAACTCGTGCTCATACTATTTGGACAAAAGAGCAGCATTTCATTCACTGAAATCTAGTCATCTCATGCTTGACTTTCCTGGTATGAAAATGTATCATCTACAGTGGTGTTGTAGGAGAAAGCCTGGACTGGCAGAGAAGTTAGAGTGGTGTAGGACATGTATCATAGCTGTAAGTGAGGTGTTCTGTAGGAGTGACATAGGCATTCAAGGTGGAGTTTGGAATGCATCAAGGATTGGCACTAAGCCCCTTCCTGATTGCTTTGGTGATGGACAGGCTGTAGAATACTCACAACAAGATACAGTACATGTGTGTAAATGGGAGCGGCACAAGTAGAACACTGACGCTGCAAGGATTAGACATAAAGAGGGAATAGGATTTTAGGTACTTAGGCTTAATGATCCAGAGTGACAGAAAGTGAAGAAAAAGAGTGAAGAAGCATATGCAAGCACGTTGGGATAGGTGATAAAAGATGTAATGTGTGACAAAAGAGGATCAACAAGACTGAAAGGAAAGGTGCACAAGACAGTAGTGAGACTTGTGCTGTTGTGTAGTTTAGAGTCGGAGGAAAAGACTGTCGGCAGAGTTCAAAATGTTGAGTTTGTCTTTGGGATGCTGAGGTTGGAGCCAGGAGGATGAGGGCAAGTTAACAAAAGAGATTTTGAATGTGGTGAAAGAGGAAAGGAAGTTAGTTTGTGTGAGAGAACAAAATGGAGACAATAAGACTAATTGGAGACAGATAATGTATTGTGGCGACCCCTGAAGAGTAAAGCCGAAAGAGAAGACACCAAGGTTACGTTTACTTGTTTTGACAACTGATAGTAACTTGCCATATTTTATTCATTAACTTTTGCAAAGAAACATGGCCATCCAACAAATAACATTTACTACATTTCTATTTTGGCTTAGACCTAAGATTATAATTTGGCCCATTTGATAAGAGTGGAATAACTGACATTGGAAACTCAACCAAAATTGACTGGAGCACAAATCAATTGAAATTTCAGGATTTTAAATATAATTTTACATATTTAATTTATTTTTAAAATGCCACATCGAACACTGATACGAAATTGTTTATTTACTGGTACAAAATTCAATTACGAAGGAACAAAATAGGACTAAGTAGAAAAGAAATAGGGGTACTTCGAACCAATAATGATGCAAACAGCTTACCATACAGACGAAGTGGCAGGTGGAGAGCTGCCGTCTCTCGGTGAATCTCAGGCAATGCAGGGGCCAGATTTAATTTAACGCATGTAGCTTCTTAGCAAGATGCGATTCATTTATTGACATTAACTGTGTTCACTTAACTTGGCTCTAGTCTTGCAGCTCAGAAAGAGAGCCACGAAGCAACTGGAAAATCAGTTTTCAGGCCGCCGGGAAAGCAAACCACGCCACCCGGCTTCCGGGGATTCAGGAGCCGCAAGCGATTGACGGCAGACGTCGGTCGATCGGTGGCTCGAGGGGGAGGAAAGACGGAGCGAGCGTTCACATCGGCTCAGACATCCACCTCTCGGTTTCAGCCACTTTCGAGATGTCAAGGAAGCTGCACAGGACTGAAGTCTGCGCTGACTGCAGTGCGCCAGGTAAGGAGGGGGTAGATACATAAAAATAGACCATTGTGTCGGAACAATACATCGGAAAGCAGACGTGGTGGGCCAACGGGGCCGAAGTTTCTCTCACTGTCATGGGGTCCGCAAAGCAGGAAAACGGCCTGGACTCCTGAGCTTCGCTTAGGCCCAAAACAAACAGAGAAAAATAGGCGTGTTATCGGACAAGGGGACATCATCTGGCTAATAGCTGTACAGTGATAATGTAAATTACTGAGTAGGCTGGATTTGACTATGATGGTCTGTTTGGAGGGCCGGTTTATTCACTGCAGCGGAAGATTTGGGTGTCAGATTTATGCTTGGAGGGACGTTTGTTTTGATTTTCCTGACAGGAATGGGACCCCTTTACACGTTAGCTTAGCTTAGCTGGCGATGTTTCTTTTTGTTTGCTGATTTTGTTTGTCCGGATAGATGCCCTGACTTATTAGATCACAATAATCTTTAAAAAAAATCACCCATTTTATTGGTGGAATTGGTTTTTAGGTATTGGATTTTGCGTACCGAACACGGCTAGCTTAGCTTAGGACGCTAGCCATTTCTGCTAACTTTCGCTAAATGGTAAGTCGCTGCCACCTCGTAGTCTTGACTGCAATTTCCAGCAGTCCTCTGTAAACCCAAGTTAAAGTCAAAATATTGAATGTAATTTTATGTTTGATAATCACATATTTAGACTTGGGGCGTTGACAAGACATGGCGTTAAATCAAAAAGTTCAGTACTGCAAAACACAATCTTGAACGGTAGCAATAGGTTTAAAAAACTCATATTAACCTTTAATCCATTTATGTCTCCTTCCCCTAGAGTCCTTTAAATTAGTTGGACAGAGACAAAACCGCAGGGAGAGGTGTTGCAAAATTGTGTTAACAGATGAACTGATAATGCGTTTCCCAGCCAACACCAATTTCCAATTTTCTTTGCCTGACCTGATTTGAATTTTGACAGATTTCAAATTTTCTTCTTCCTTTTTTTACTCTAATATTGAATAAAATACACATCTACAAAAAAAAAAAAAAAAAAAAAAAAAAAAAAAAAAAAAAAAAACAATGGTCGAGGTAATAGCATTTAATCAATAGTGACATCCTTACTGATTTTTAGTAAACTCCAACAATTGCATCAAAGTTAAATACCAGAAATTATTGTTTTCTTTGTTTTCGGGTAATTTCAGGATGGGGAGGGAAATTTATTTTTTCCATTTATTTGACCTGCTGATCAAAACAATTTGGCTGATTGACTTAAGACAAACCTTTTTTGTTTAGTTTTGCAAATATAACCATATGTATGTAAATATAGAAGAGCAAGCAAAATGTGTTATTCATTGCTAAATAACTATTACAGTCCCACACATTTGAACCATTTTTTGCTATCACATTTCACCAGTTTTTCTTACCTTTTGCCTCTTGTTTACATTTAATATAATATCTGATAGCAGACCAACTGGAAATTAGCTCAATTTTTTTTGAATGGTCTGACTTTGTAGTTAGAGTAACACATCCTTTTTTCATAGATTAACTAACCAAATAGCTAAAAAGGAAATTCTGTTTTTATTTAAACATAAATTACATGTTTGCATGGCATTTTTTTATATAATGAAATGATTTATTTTTATGCCAATGAGTGTTTCTTGCTACTAGCAGCATGTTTTGTATCAGATCTATGGGAGCATCTGCTTTTTAGGTAGACATGTGTGAACTCAGACACACAGTCCATCCAGCGAAACGTCCACCTCACCACTGGTGACATGCCACCCCGCTGCTACCGCGCTTTGTGTCACACAAGGGGATCTCTGGTTGCCGCTACCTCAAAACACAACTCGTTCTCCTGTTTCCGACCAAGTCTTAGGTGTCTTTAATGTGAGACTTTGTGCACAGTTTTATAGTGGCTATGAATCGTATTGTCAACCAATGTTCTATCTTTCAGTAGAACATTGATTGTTTTAGAACCTGAGACTCGTTTGGGTGGGATTGCCTCGATGTGTTTGGTGGAGTTTGTCTTTTTCTAATCCTGTTATTCATCATCAACCCTTATTGTTTCAATGCCTTTGGCAGGCTTTATGGACCCTTCAATAAACAGTTGTCAGTTCTGTATTGACAAACTGGGGCAGTTTTAGGCAAAATTATGTCATTCAGCAGCTTTGGCCAATAAAGCAGCGTTAATAGTCTATGCAGGTCTAATGGCTTAATGGTGTGGAGCCATCACATTGATTGGTGGCTGCGGAGTGGGTAGCCTAAACTCTTAAGAGATTTTATATTTATTTTAAAGATTAAGTAATTAAATTGCTGCTCTCTGAAGTTTGAAGCTGCTTTTCTAAACCAGGCAAATAGCACTGATCAGAGCTATTTTGCATTTGCTGCTGCTTTTCCTGGTGGCAAACAAAACATCCAAGTGTGTTGGTTCGTCATATGATGAACCTTTTTAGCTCCATTAATACTCTTAGCTAGGACAGTTTTGTCCCAGTTTGAGAGTGACTAATGCAGACAGGATGAGTGTGTATTTTCATTATGTGCAGCTAAGTGTGGAGATACTTGTTTTGCCATTGGTGTGCTAAGTCATGTGCTCCTCACCACATCATCAGGGTCCTGAGAGTGTGAATGTGATCCAGACTCGATGATTTGTCTTTCAGTGTCAACTGGCTGTGAATATATATTTTTTTTAATCTAAGAAATACATATTACATTTTGGAAGCACCTTTTAAGTAAAAACTCAACCTGTATGTAATTTGTTTCTTTTTCCTTTGAAGACTCCAGAGATTGTTTGGATGCAGTGGTTTCTTTTTTCTTCTTTTCTTGAGATGCGGATCAAATTGCGTGTAGGCATAACCACATAATTGTTTCTCAAACATTTTGGCCGCTGCCAGCCCCTGTACCCATAGCTACTGGGCTAAATGTGTGTTGGGTCCGTTTTGTCCCCACTCAGACACTAAAAAAAGGTCATCCATGGCTCGCTAAGACACATAGTCCTCCAAACAAATAACCAGAAATCTCAAAGTTTGGGACAAAACAATACATCAGCAGTTTTTATAAATGATGAAGTTTTCTTTATGATTTGTCAACATGTATTTAAATAAATGCATAAAAATGCATGCAATACGGGTTGGCGTGGGTTGCTGAAAGAACACAAGCGCTAAACATAAAAAGGCCGGCAATCATGTCCTTCAATAGAGACGTCTGTGACAGATTGTAAGTGTGCACAAGGTTTCACTGTTTGAAATTTCATGTTTTTTTGAGATGTGTTTTGATGTCGAGTTGAACTCTAAAGCTGTTTTAGAAGTAGACCTTTTTAAAATGGGAAATGTGCTAAAGTGGATTTCAGAAAAATAAAAATGCAAAAAAGTGGAATTTTGGGAAAAAAACTAAACAAATTTTATAGGGCTTTAAGTTGTCAAAAGGTGCTGCAATTAGCACTGGACGACGTATCGAATAGACATGATGTATCGCGATATTTTCAATTTACGATTGTTAAAATGGCTATATCGCAACCATCGATGATAAATTATTGTTCGAATAATAAACTTTCGCTGTCAAATTTACTGCCAGTATGGTTTATCCGACACCCTATGAATGCATCACTAGTCCCTCCCCCGTCCCAACCTGGAAAGGTTCTACCAATCACACTTCGCAGAGAAAACAAACAACAAGTGTAGAGGCGATCAGTGAATGCGATGGTAGCTCAACACGAATCAGATGAACTGGTCTAGTTCCAAAGAGAAACAGCGTTGAATCAATAGTTTGGCAATGGTTTATATGGAGGATGTAGAATAAAATCGGGTAATTTGCGAAACTTGTTATAAAACTATCACCACAATGACTGTACCACAAATTTATGTCGCAGCCTAATCAGACTATCCTTTTCCATGCCGTTCACAGCCAGGATAGAGCTAGTCCGTTAAAGTGAAACCATAATACACCTTACTCCACAGCATATCTATTTGTTAAGTTAGTCAAAGTCGAGCATAATGGACCTACTTCCCTTTCCCTCGCTATTTTTTTCTCAGTTAAAACTTATTTCTCACCTTATCTAGTCATAGTGTGTAGACAGTTCATAGCAAAATACTGCATCCCTTTTTATATGAGCTTATCTGTAAGTCTAGCAGGGACATGGGGGTGGGAACTTGTGTGGCTGTCATCATGCTGCAAGGAGTCTAGTTTAAAATAACATTGGAGCTCATTTAAGAATATCATGATATATATTGTGTATTGTGATATAGCAAAAATATATCAGGATATTCATGTCCCCCAGCTTTAGCTGAAATAGATCTTTTTTTTTTTGCCTAACGTGCCAAAACGTATGCAAAAGAAGAGAAGCACATCAACCTGAAAAGTCCAGCCACGTCATGGTGGATATATCGAAGAGATTCCAGTAAGACAATGGCAATAAAGTACACAGCCAGAGCTGAGGGGAACAGCTTAGATCAAGGATATCAAACTCCAAATGCTAGAGGCTAATGTCCTCTTTGCTTCGATGCATCTAAAATAAATATTTGTCATTAGTTAAACTGCAGAACTTAACTGTTTTGTCTTGGATCACAGATTTTTTCCATTTTGTCTGATTTTATATCCCTGGTTTAGGTCAAATGGCTATGTATCAGAATAGCTAAGATTAAGCCCGTATTTCAACTTGGAACATCTGTGGCAAGGTTTGGAAAATCACTATTCATTGACAATCTATCCAGTTTGACTGAACTTGTGCTATTTTTAGTTGAAAATCAGTCAAAAGCTTCAATATCTGATGGAAAGTTTCCCTCAAGGATTGCATTTATCTTTATAAATTTCTACAAATGTAATGAATACAAATGCTTTCCACACATTTCAGATTTGTTTGCAAAACAGTTTTGAAACCATGTATCCCTTTATTCAAATTCACAATTCAGCACTTTTTTGCTATCACATCAAGTTTTGGTAAAAAGGGGAAATTAAAAGGTTAAGGATGCTTTTTTGTAAGGTATTGTATATCTACAATGTTTCAGCACTTAGATTTGTGAAAACACTTTGATATATTATTACAATTATCGACCTTATGCGATTAAGAACAAACGTTTACTGCATGTACCGGAAACTCAAGACTCTAAAAGCAAATTAACAAGGTTGCAGTGCCATCCTGAAATGTACTGTATTGAAAGGTCAGAGCTGACTTCATTCAATTGTCTTTAGCCATTTTGTGTCTATTGATAAAACAAAAGTATATTGGATTTGACTGGAAGCAAAGGTTTGCAGCTTTACAGGAAGAGCAGCAAAGTTTGTAATTGTTCACTCCATTTTCCACATTTGCTTCAGTTATTCTGGATAAGCTGAATAAAATGATCAAAAATAAATCTGTCCCTGTTTCCATTGTTTAGGAAGTGTTATTGTGACATCATCCCAAGGCAGCCCCCACCCCTTTTTTGTTTTGGTTAAATAGCACCCCGGGGGACAACTGGTGCCGCCCACTGTTTACCTCGAAGCACTCAACCTCTAATCAGTTCACTGTATTTAGATCAGGATCTCTTTACACTTACTTTTCATGCTACATCGGCTTTTATGTAGCTCTAGAAAATCTAGAAAATAAATTCAGGTTCCAGATGATTTGCTAGACAGCAGTTTGAATTTTACACCAAGAAGCTGTCGTACTAAGTCAGGAGGTCTGTCTCACACATCCCGTGATTGTGCAGTTTGTCTTTGTTTGTCCGACAGACCCGGGCTGGGCAAGCATCAACCGAGGGGTTCTGATCTGTGATGAGTGCTGTTCAGTCCACCGTAGCCTTGGCCGTCACATTTCCATAGTAAAGCACCTGAGGCACAGTGGATGGCCTCCAACACTACTCCAGGTAAGGCTGAGAGCTAAAGACTGTCTCAAGAGAAAGTAGGAAAAAGGAGAAGTTTCCTGGATTTACGGTGATGGCCATTAAATGAGATGACTATATCATCTCATTTATTTCATTGCAGATGGTTCAGACTTTGGCCAGTAATGGAGCCAACTCCATATGGGAACACAGTCTCCTGGACCCTGCACAGGTGCAGAGCGGTCGAAGGAAACCAAACCCTCAAGACAAAGTCCAGTAAGTACACGACTTTAAAATACACAAAATCACACAGACACTCAAATTATTGGCCGTTTGTCAGCCTAATTAATGTTTTCACCGATGAAGAACTGCTTCTCTAAGTTGACACTTTAAATTCTGCAAAATGTTGACCTTTATTTATTATTTATGGTTCTGCTTTCTTGCAATTCTTAGTCTGCTCTCACAGACCTTTTGTTCTGGTGCATTATTCGGCCTCTTTTGGGTTGAAATGTGTTTATAGGAGGGTCAAAACAACAGTAACTTGATCTGAAGGAAAACAATATTTTTGTGTTTCTTTAAAATTGTATACATCTGGAAGAGTATTCCCTTTTAAAACTCATTGAATTTGAGATTTTCAAAACAAGTAGGGAAACTGTATCCCATCAGCTCTGGTTCAGAGACCATTTATCTGCTGCTGGAGGATGTACAAAATCTGAAAATAATCCTTGGCTCTCAGTTTTTATTAGGACACTTTAGTGTGTTTTTCTTTTTTTTGTTATTTTCATAGGAAGGTATGAAACTGGAAATAATAAAAAGTTCTTTATGGTCCACATACAACAATTTTATTCATATTTGCACTTTTACTGAACAAAGAAGCATTGGTTATACAGCTACTTTGTGATTTTAAGATATTTTGCAACAAGAAGTGAGGATAGGGACTGCAGAGATTCCCGAAACCTAATTTCCAATTTTGTTATAATCTGCCTTGCTGATACTTATTTTGCTTGCTCAAACATTCCAAGGAATATGACACAAATCAATCAATGTTAATTTTGTTTTAATTCAATTCAACAGTCACAATGTATCAAACATTTAAATGTGCTGCAGGTTCTGTATCAGGAGTTAAAGTTTTCAATTCAACAGAAATTAAAGGACATCAGCCCCATCATATCAGAGCATATGTCCCTTTACTTTATTTTGACCAAACTCTAAACAAGGTGAATAAAAATATAATTATTTACAGACCACAAAATAGTTTAGTTTTGAAATAATTTACCAGTTGATCACCTGAAGAGAGCATATTGAGGGCAAATTTGTCAATTTTGATCACTAACAACCCAATGGATTGGTTCATCATTATTCAATCTTTATTTGACATACTGCTACTACTATGACTACATGTGTTGCCCTGGGAACTATGTTTTGGCTAATCATCTGCCGTTCTTGTTCAGCACTGCTAAGTCAGAGTTCATCAGAGCCAAATACCAGATGTTGGCATTTGTGCATAAGCTACCATGTCGGGATGATGATGGTGTCACTACAAAGGATCTCAGTAAGGTAAGAGCTCAGTGTTTCACTTCTATTCACTTGGATCCTTCTTACTAAATACAATATGACTTTAGAGCACAGAAAATTGCGTGTAATCATTTTGGAAGAAATTCTGAACAGTTTGCTAAAAAACATTATTCAATTATTTAAATTACTTATTTAATGCAGAGAATCGTGACCATATCATCTATTTTTCTCATAATAACTAGCTTTCTATTGTTTTCAAATTTCTGTGAAAGTGTATCTAACGTTGGATCTTAGAATATTCCAGATTCTCAGAATCAAGTCAGATTCAATTTTCTGGTTAAAAATAAAAGAATTTTAACACTGATTCACTTTTTTTAAAACTGATTTATTTATTAATTATTGTTATCTTGTTTGTTGTACCACATTATTGTTACTAAGTTTGAACAGATTTTTCACATCCATAATGGAGAAGTAAATATTTTTTCAAATACAAGTAGCACTTGAAAAAATGGTGTTGACTCACAGACAGTAGTAGACAGTAGTCTGCTACTGTCTACTACTGGCATTTATCGCAAGATAAATGCCAGAAAATGTAATGAAAAACATTTTTGAAATACCAACGCCGGGATAGTTGTTTCTCTCACTTTAACGCTGCTTGTAGCTGAGCAACAACCTTCTCTGCAGAAATTTGCACTTTGTTCTTTGGAAACTTGTTTGCAAAGAACAATTTTATAGTATTTTATAGTCCTAAATACATCCTCTTTCAAGTGATGACATTTTTAAATTTTTATCAGATGAAAAATATCATGACTTGTTATAACGTGTTATATATAATCCATCATCCCAATGTGAAAAGATTATTCACAAAAATAAATACTAAGACCATTAAATTTATACAGAATAAATAAACAATTAATAAAAAGAAATTCTCTAGACAAGATTTGAAAAGTCAGTGAAAAGAAGAAGACACCTGAAATGGACGACTTCTGACCGACGTGTTCCTGGACGTGTTTGGCTTTAATCGGCAGCTTCAACTCTGTCAACAAAAATATATCAATTGAAGTGTTACTGAAGAATAATAATTCTGGGGAATGATTTATTTTATTATATTTGAGTCATTAGTAGTGGATCTGGCTCACTTGGCCATTTTGTTTGTGGTGGGGTGGCCTCCAAATGGAAATAGAACCTGTTTGAGTGAACTTCAGACTGTTTTTGCTTCTGCCTTCTCCATATTTTAAGAAGGAAAACAAAATTATTTGACTACACTCTTGTTAAATTTTCTTCAATTGATTTCATTATAAACATTAAACCATCCCTTAGCTGAAATTATGAAATTGACACAAAGCATTTTTCTATCTGACCATCAATCTGCTTTTGATAAAAATGTACAATAATAAAGTTTATTACCCAGTAAGTCAGTCGACCTTCATCACCTTACATTCAGTTGATGGGGTGAGATGTTCGGTAGTTTTGAATAGTTTAAGCCAATTAGCAAAGATGGACCTATTCATACTGTGAATCAGCAGGCCCAACCTCCAATGCTGCTTTTATCCACTGTTCACACACAAGTGCACACGCATTCTGTCTTCCTTATAAGCCCCCCACAGCAGGATGTGTTCTGGATGACACAGCAGGATGTATAATGATCCCTGATGCTGGGGAGTTCCAGCAGGTTAATAAAAGACTGCTGCCTCGCCTCGCCGTTTCTGCTCACTTCATGCCCTCTCTGCTTTTATTTGCTAGCAACTTCACTCGAGTGTGCGGACTGGGAGTTTAGAGACGTGTCTTCGCCTCTTGTCCCTCGGTGCTCAGGCCAACTTCTTCCACCCGGTCAGGAAACAAACATCCTCTTGCTAGCTTAAAACAAAACAAAAAACAGTAGCTAAAAACAGATTGTTTTTAGGTTAAATTGTGTTTGTGTCTGTCTTCATGCTGCAGGAGAAAGGCACCACCCCGCTTCATGTCGCAGCGAAGGCGGGGCAGATCCTGCAGGCGGAGCTGCTCGTTGTGTACGGCGCCGATCCTGGAGCTCTTGATATCAACAGGCGCACACCGATGGACTATGCTAGGTACAACTGAAAACACAAGAATTGGAAATGTGATTGGAACGTTGAGTGAACGAGAATAAAGAATGATGTGTTTTTTGTTTCCAGGCAGGCCGGCCATGTCGAGCTAGCAGAGCGTCTCGTAGAGTGTCAGTATGAGCTGACGGACAGACTAGCCTTCTACCTTTGTGGCCGGCGACCAGGTAATCATTTTACTTTATCGAACAGTCCTTTAACTAAAACCTTTGTTTGAAGTGAGGTTACAAAGAAGAAAAATGATCTGCTTGTCTGGAAAAGGGTGAAAAATAAATTCCACATCGTTATGCATGGACCATAACACAGCGAAGATAGTCACAAATAACTGAAGAAAAACTGGACATTTCCCCAAAGTTTCTGATAAGACAGGTCTGACACATTTGAGTTTGTTTTTCGGTTTGATTTCACAAGATAAATGCCACAAAATGTAATGAAAAACATTTTTGAAATACCATTTTTTTCTAACCATATAGAAAACAGTTATTTTAGCAGGGATGTGTAGATTTGTGAACTTCTGTACATTGTGTTGTACCTTTCAAACAATCATTGAGTCTCTACCACTCATTCTTTTTTAGATCACAAAAATGGCCACTATATCATTCCTCAAATGGCAGACAGGTATGGACCATGCCCTCAATTTTTATGTTTGAAAATGATCACATTGTTGCCCAAATTGTTTTGATAGTATGAAGAATATCTGTATTAGCACTTGTAGGTGCCTAACCTGCTATAGTTTTCATTCAGATGTTAAAAGTGATGCAGTTTATTGCTCTTACCACATGGTGTCCTCATAGTGAATGTGTAGAGCTAGTCAAAATTGAAATTTGATGGTTTGATAAACTACTTAAACAGAAATTTCTTAATATTTTCTGTCAGAGAACAAAATTACAACTAAACCAGTTTTACCCATTTTACTGATGTGAATCTGGTTTCTAAGCCGCCATCTAACCTCCCCCTACATCTGTGCTGTTCTGGTGGTTTGTTATAACTATTAAAGCTGTTTTGATGTGGCCTCTCTTCCCCTTCTTTCTCTCTTTCTTCCTTTTTCTCACTCTTCTTCTACTTTCTTCTCTTTCGCTGCGCTTGGTGGAGCCAGAGCTCGTCCTAAGTGCCCGACACAGAGGTATCTTTACTTTCCTTGTTCCTCCCTTCCAAATATCTCCTCCTCCACTTGTTTGTGTGTCTGTGTTTTTTACCAGTATAGATCCATTTAAAGTACACTGTACTAGACGATCCGATTAATCAAAGCAAACATTTCTACTTGTTTTATAAAGGATTTAGTGTTTAGAGGACCTCCAAAGAGGAGGGTGTTCTCAGGAAAATCCCACCTGAAAGATTTTACATCTGCATGTATATGTTGACATCTGTTGTTAAAATCATAGTTTGTTCTTAACTTATGAAATATTAGTTCTGAATGATAAAGGTTTTCATACTGATCTTGTGTATCAGTATTAGATCAGTGTCAGATGTAATGAAGTACTCGAGTCACTCAGTACATCGTAAGATGAGATTTAACCAATGTTTTTGAGGAAACTACAAAACTTCCTGTTTTTTTTGTTCTCATAAAGAGAATAATGTTAGAGATTACAAATTTGTTTTAAGTAGGCCTGAAAACATCCTGGGATGTACAAAAGTTTCTACTGGAATATTGGCTTTATGGTTTCACAAATGGAATGAGTCTTTCATGAATCCCAAATCAAGTTTTTAAATAATCGTTCAGGTTAGAATTACACAGATGTAAATCTCTTAGATTTTTAACCAGGGTCGATGAAATGCAGTTCATATTCACTAAGACTAACTTTGTGGTTGTCTTCAAGATGTGTTGTGTTGCTTTGCTTTGTATTCTGCCAAATACTTAGAATGTACCCAGATACGTTATTTAAAGTTTTACAAAACTTTTAAGGAGAAAAGTACTTGTTTGTAGATTATATAAACTAGAAAGACATTTTCTTTCATTGACTTCTGATAATAGTTCTGAAAACTAGCAGCTATTTCATCAAATTAAATCACATACTTAAAATGCATAGACAGCAATCTGTGAGAGATTTTTTCTACTTTGAGATTTGATATTGTTCCCTGTTGTAACTTGGAATTTGAGGACAAAGATCTCCTGAGATGTCAATCTTTTTTTCCATCAATAGTCTCCGTAAGCTCAGTTTTTACTTGAGACCTAATGGATCATGTCACATCTACCTGCTCCTTCCCTCTTTCTTTAAAACAACACTGATGTTTTCTTCTTACTTCTTCTTGTCTCTGTTTCCATGGTTTCCTCCTCCCACCCCTCCACTGTAGTTTTATTTTGTATTGTGCTCACAAACACTATTTGACTATAGTTTTTGTTTTTTGCTTTTACTCAGTCTCGACCTCTCTGAACTTGCCAAGGCTGCTAAGAAGAAGTTGCAAGCTGTAAGTTTTATTTTAAATAGTTGAATTGCTAATAAAAATATATTGTTAAAAATACACGATGAAAGGCATCATCATTTTTGTCATTGTTTAACATTGAGAATTATAGTTCAGTATTTGTGGATTTAGCTAAGCGCAAAGTTTTTGGTATATCTGAAATATACCAAGGAAAATGTGTCAAATACTTCGGCAAATTGCCAATTGGCACACTGTTGGCTGGCATTTTTGAGGCAGCCAATCTAGGAACTGCATTAGTGGTCCTTTATGTTTTGTTTTTTGGCCAAGAGCAGATATAAAGAATTCTATACTTAGTAATCTGGAATTTAGTAAATAGATTTAATTTTACCAAACCTAAACTAACCAGAAACAAGTAAAGTTTAATCTGTTTTCATGTCAAACTGTTATTCCTGCTATGAAATCAAGACTTCTGTTGAAGGAAAAACAAATATGCATAAAGTTGCACCTCATTTTTCTTGCTTGCCAAATAATTTTCACCTGTTCAGGTCCATCTGTGAAGGCTTGTGGTTTGCTTGTAACGAAGCCTCATAAATCCTACCCTGGTGTTTCCATTAGACGTGTTCTAATTTTATTGGCAAATTGTTTCTGTGTCGCAGCTCAACAACCGGTTGTTTGAGGAACTAGCTATGGATGTGTATGATGAGGTGGATCGTAGGGAAAACGATGCAGGTGAGTGCTGTCCTTCATCACTAATCTGTGTTCATCTTCAGTAACATAGAATGGGAAGTTATGGCAGCAAATCTGAAGTTGAACGTAAGCATTCGTTCAACATTAGTTAGAAATGTAATGTTTTTATTATACAAATGCCCCACATAATTTTTTATCACTTATCAAAAACAGCTTGCAAACTCTCTTAAGTCTTGTCAGCTGCATTTTGAACAAGGGAGAGAGTTGTTGTTGGTACCTATTCTGGGCTTGAAACTAACTTTTTGAGCTGGTGTGCTTAACTAAAAGTGCTAGATGGCTATTCTTGATTTTTGTGATATTTCTAGACAACTAAATTGTTTTTTGTAAGTAGAATAAACAACATTCTTTGAGCAGTTTCTCCCATAAATCTCCAAACTTTATACTGTTGAACCAGAAAAAAGCTTTTGTTTTTCTTTTAAAAATCTCTGACACCTGTGCTTCATTGAAAGTCTAAAAATACATCCAGTCCATCAATTTATCTGGCTAGAAGGAACAAAAAATGGAGAGAATAAAAAAGAGCCTTAATGCAGCAGAGAGGGAGCTGGTAGGACGGGCTGAGGAAGAGGGAAAAGCGCTCGTTGGTGAGGAAGGCCAAATGTGGCGAAGGCAGGAGGAGAGTCGGAGCACGGAAGTGGCTCTCTCCTCCTCTTCCACATGCTCTCATTTTTTTCGTTTGGCTGCTTCTTCTTTCAGTAACAGAAATAAAATGTTCTGACCAAAAAGCTGCAGGTAAGTGTCTCAAATACACACTCACACACACACACTTTAATCTGAACACAATGAGCCAAGCTCCACACCGGGTGTTAAATTGAGTTTTCGGGCGTTCTCTACAGTTTTTCCTAAACTCTATTTATGTCTCCGTGTCCGTGTGGGTGGCAGGACTGTGAGTTTGATGTGGGTGGCTGCGCATGCGTGAGCCGAGTTGACCTTGTTGTTTTAACACACATTTATTTGTGTATTTTCGTTATTGTCTGCAGTGTGGTTGACGACGCAGAACCACAGCACTCTGGTAACAGAACGAAGCGCGGTGCCGTTCCTGCCGGTCAACCCTGAATACTCTGCCACGAGAAACCAGGTAAACACCCAACACACACTCAGCTGCACACGCATGCATGTGCAGACGGAGAGTTTCTGGTCAGAAAGAGGAAACTGGGGAAAAGTTCTATGAGCTTATGTGTGTATTTTTAAAGCCAGTTATAGAGAGTGAATATTTTTTTTCCTTTTCGTTCTGAAAGGAATCCCAAATGCCTGCTCACTCGATGGGTTTTCTTTTTCTTTGAAAAAGAAAATGACTTTTCCTATATGTTCTGGATCTGCTTTTCTGTTTTTTTATCTTAGCTCTATTTGGACACAATGCTTGAAAATGTCCACTTCACTGTCTCCTGCAAATGCCAACAGGCTTACCTAATTACAGGGTTTACATGCGTTTGCGCATAATTGTTTCTGTTAGCCTAGTTACCATAGTGTGCGTGTGTGTGTGCTGTATGACCATATTTTTCCACAACACATGGTAGCTGACCACAGGAGTCACTCAGACAGAGCTGCAGGCTGATGTCTGCATAGTGGTTATATGTACATTTGACTGACTCAGGAGGCCGTTACAATGTGAGTGAATGTGTGTGTGTGTGTGTGTGTGCGTGTGTGTGTGTGTGTGTGTCCCCTCATCACTGTTTCTTCATCAGGGTCGTCAGAAGCTGGCTCGTTTCAACGCTCGGGAATTCGCTACTCTCATCATTGACATCCTGAGTGACGCCAAGCGAAGACAGCAGGGAAAAGGACTCAGCAGTCCGACTGGTGAGGCAGATATGAAACGTTACACAGAAAAGCTTTTAAACACATGAAGGCTAAATAGATGTATGCAGACAAAGCATTGTGACCATAGCAACAGAAATAACCTGTATTTGGATTTCACATTTCTGGCCGCCATGGCAAAATGTTTGCACAGCGCTGCTCATGACAATATTCCATCATGTATTCGCTAATTTTATGCTAAAACACTTGAAAAAAGAATCAAATGGGTGTTTTGTTTTCTTTAATCAATAATCAGTATATATTCTTGGAAAGCCCTTTGTTTTGTGCTATTTATGTCATGTATTTTGTTACCACTATTGTTTACAATGTTCCCAGGAAAGGCAGAACTGCTTTGAACACTGCTCTCTGTCCCTCAGATCCACTGGACCTGGGCATCGATGATGATGAGCATGACTACGATAATGTAGCTTCTGATGAAGACACGGACAGCGAGCTGACCACCCAGAACAATAACAACACCCAACGCAGCAACCGTGCAAAGGTAAAAAACACTCGCGCGCGTGGCCACACTTGTTTTTTTGTCCTCCTGTTATACCAAAGTCCCACCCCTTTGGTCAGAAATTATGTTGCCACCAAATAAATTTTGGTCCATAAACTAGGGCTAGCCAAGCATAACAAGTTAGGACCATTTTTCTTTCACTCTATTCACTTTCATCATCGTTGCTTGGATCCAAAAGTATCATAGAGGAATCTGGCACATTTAACTGTTTGTGCTGCAGCAGCTTCAGTGAGAGTTATGACACTAACCACAGCTGGCTAAATGTGTCGCTAACAGCGCCAAATATGGTCTCTGCTTCAGAGATCTGTTTAAATTTTAAACTAAAGGGTGATTTCACATATTCGTTTTCCAAAAAATCTAGACTACATTAGTTCTTAATGTAGAATTAAGATCTAAAATACATAGATTTGTCCAACTTGAGCCTTGATAATTCTATAAATCTATAAATTCTGTTTTTCATTTGTGAAACATCAGTAGTATTTATTAGTATTTATTTTCATTGTTTTTTAAATACCATAGACTGAGAAAAGTGTAAGAACTGGAACTTAAACTTTCAATCTTGATTCGATTTTGTCAAATGTTCAGAAGTTTGGTATTTGTTAAACTTTTACTCAGAGAAAACAACTAAATTTAAAATTCTTAGTTTCTACAAAGACCCTTGCATCGTTTTGAAATAATAATGTTAAGAATTCATTCGCTCATTTGGTTTCTATGAGAAAAAGATCTCAAACATCAACGCACGTCTGAGGGAATTTGCCACACTCTGGATTCTGGGTGACATCATCAGCTATATATTGTGTGTGGGCCTAATGAGTGTGTGTGTGTGGCTTCATAGTTGGAGAGGAAGAGGCAGGGAACAATATGATGAGAGAAAATGATGTGGAAATAAAAATATTGGGTGACTAATCTGGTGTCCGTTAATGAGCTGCAGACAGTCATATTTGGACGTTTTAACTGGTTTAGTTCCAGGGAGTGGAAGAAGGCTGAATATGAGCTTGCTTCAGGGTCACAGGAAGTGGGGGAGGATGGCGTACAGAGAGCCAGAACTAAGGCTCTACTGTCTGATCTGGACGGCAAGCCATCCCTCTTCCTCTCACACAGCTGCACACTCTGTTTACAATTAGCGTGAAGGGGACATCTTTAGTCTTATCAGTTCAGAAAATGTTGGGATTTCATTTTCACTCCTACGTAGCCTTTCAAAAAACATAACAGACAAGTTATAATCCTCTTTAAATGGGAAAAAGAAATAATATGCAACACAAAGTATTAATTTTTTTGGCTTTAATTTAATATTGAATATGATCCTAAACATCCAGTGAGTTTCACTGTGAAGCAGAATTGAACTGGCCCTTTTGTTGCATTTGGCTAAATAAAGCAAAAGTGAGCCATATCCTATCCTTGATGCTCAAAATAAACAGCCAAAAAAAAGGTGCAGACAAAGCTAAATTTAGAACATTGTATGCAATTATACATGCAGAAAACTGCAAGACTTTAAGTTTTGGATCTGCGGGATTTACAAACGGCTTGTTTCAGGTACTTTATGCTTTAAGCATTTGTTTAATTTATTGTTGAGCTGGCAAGAACAAAATTTCCAATCTTCAAAAATATACATATAAAGCATCACAGATTTTCACTTTAAGCAGGAAAATTATGAAGATTTCTCACATTCAACTCAAGTTTTATGTAAGTAAGTTTTAAAATCCTCACCAGTCTCTTTCTCCTTCTTCCTACCACACAGAGCATGGACTCCTCTGACCTGTCCGACGGCCCCATCACCCTGCAGGAGTATCTGGAGGTAAAGAAGGCCCTGGCCTCCTCAGAAGCCAAGGTGCAGCAGCTGATGAAGGTCAACAACAATCTGAGTGAGGAGGTCCGGCGGCTGCAGAAGGAGGTACGGCATAAGCTCCAGAGATGAATTGGACAAGTGAGAGCAGAGTATGCATTGAAGGGTTAGTGCAGAGTTTTGGAAGCAAGGTTATTACCAGTGACAGCTTCCCTTCTTGTAGTAAACAGACATCATATCACAGAAAGGCACCAGGCTAACAGCAGACAGATTTGCTTCCACAGATACAAACATTTTCTGTTATTTTTAAATGCGATATAATGCTGATAACTTCACAAAACTTCATCTTATAAATTTCATGTTTTTTGAATGTGACATCTATTTGATAAAACTAGGGGGGAAAAAGGTCATGATAGATAGTCAAAGTGTTTGTTGTAAAGCGCTTTAAAGAAAGGTTGAATTTCAAACGTGTGGTTTTCTTTCCACACAGATGTTATTTGGACATTCAGTTAAAGCTCATACTGGAAGACAAGCTTTTTCTGTTGACAAGAAACAATTTCAGCCTTCATTCTTGTATGAAGCCTGGCTGCAGTGTCATTTTAATAATGCCAATATGTAAATAGTGGCTTGTTTTGATTCCATTTGAGTTATCTTCATGGCAGTTTATTCATTATAAGCTGCAAGTTTTAATTTATTTTACCCATGATTCATCCGAGTATAATCTCAATGTAAAATATTACTGATGCATTATTAATGCTTGATATAAAGCAAAAAAAAGGTTCCAGATGGAAATGTTAAGGTGCTAATGGGGTGTCAGAGGTTGGATGAAGGGGTTTTTCTTTGTTTGTTTTTTAAATTTGTGGGTTTGCATTAAGCAAAAAGATGACTTCCTCAGCTCTCTCTCTATATATATATGTTTTTATCTGTGCAAGAATGAAATGTCTTCCAAAGTAGAGATTCTGATCTTGGAGACCAAATGATGAAATGTCCCATAGAAAGTTAGGTCACCCATAGTCAGGACCTCCCTGATCAAAAAATGCTGAAAATCCTCTGGCTTTGCTGAAAAGCCAGAGGAAATGCATCAAAGTAAATAGATTTTATTTTCTTTGGTCAGGTCTCAATATTGTTTCTAGCTGCTTCATTCAAATGGATGCTGATATTTTAGTTTTTTAGCACCCTTTACTGTGAATTGTGTCGTCAGTGGTCGCACTGCAGGTTCCTAGTGTTTGGTCAGACCCAGTCCCGGTTTAAGTATTTTTTTTTTTTTATCACATACTTCATTCCCCCATGCTTGATATGAGTTACAGTGAGAAACTGTTATTGGGGTTTTTTTTTCATTATGATTGCCTGTTTTTTGACAATTCAGTTTCTACTGCCTCCCTCCCTACTACCCCTCCTGTGTTCCTCCATCCCACCCTCCATCCTCTCTCCTCCCGCTCTCCCCTAGATCACCCGGATGCAGACAGAGAACAGTGCGTTACGGGGGGCCCAGCAGGCTGGGGGGGCAACTGGCCATGGGGTTGTGGGCCCAGGTGGAGGGGGGGGAGCCAGTGGGTGAGTGGCGGGATGTTTGGAGGAGTTGTTGCTGGGGGTTTGGGTGGGTTCGGTTCAGGAGTTGACCCCACGGGGCTCTCTGTGACCCCCTCAGCCAGCCCTTACCCCCCTCTCCACCGGAGGGACCGGCAAGCCATCTCCATGTATGAGCCGGGGGCGGCCCCGGGTCCCACGGCTCACGGCCCCCCAGCCCTGGACTCCCTTGCAGCCCGCCTGCAGCCCCTCAACACACCCAGCGTAAGTTAGAAAGGCCCACCGTCCAACCTTCCTGTCGGTGGCCCTGATTGGCCGTTGCCAGGTGCTAGTTCAACCCTGATGTGTATTTTCCACACCTCTTTATCTTCTGCATCTTATTAACCGATCCTTCTCCTTCAAAAGATTGATTTGTGCACAATTCTCAGGTTAAATTTATTTTTAAAAATGTAAGTATTTGACTGATTTTAGTTTTCCTAAGAGGAGCACAAAGATGATCTTAAGGAGAAAGATGTAGAAACTGGAATGTTTCAGTTCTTCTTTTGCCTGGCGGTTCCTCTGACGCTCTGCTCTTTTGCCTGGATCCTTTGCGATTCTGTGTGACCTTCCGGGTAGCTCTGCTGCCGTTGCTAGATATGAAAACGGCACACATGTGCATGCACACACTTAAAAACAGAAGCATCTCTGATGGGTGTAGGATTTGGATCAATCCTGACACCTCTGTGACCAGATTAGCCGTCAGTTTTTCCCTCTGCCTCAAACCAGCCCCTCTGGTGTCCAGTTCACCAGCTCCTTCCACCAAGTTTTACCTGTGTGTGTGGTTTCTTCCTGTCTGTCTCTTCACCGTCTGCCCCTCGCTCACTGCGGTGTCATCGCTCCATTTCATCTCCACTGTAGGTGTTTCGCACTTATGCCCTAGAAAACCTTCTGGAGTTGAAAGTCAGTTTCATCTGTGTTTATAGTTTTTGTTTTTCTTTATGCAATGTGATTTTGATCTAATGGTTTACAGATCTAGAAACAAGCGAGAACACAGAGCTTCCTGTAGCTGCAGTAGGATGAAGCTAAAGCTGGCTCTTTTTCATCTTGTTTCTCAGCTGTTTCTCGCTGCCGTCACTCTTCCCTCAGCCAAACCGTTTTGTCGGCTAAGCCATTGATCTGAAATGTTCTCTGAACTCACCTGCTTCTCCTGCTCTCCATATGTGTATTGCTCTGTCTTTCCAGGTAAGGAAGGGCGGAGTTAGTAGTCCAGGACTGTATGGAGTTCAACATGTGTCTGGAACTACGGAGATGGGCCGATACATGGTGAGCTGAAGCTTTGCTCTCTGATTATTCACACAGAAACCAAAAGGAGACATACTGTTTAAAAGAAACAAATTCTTACAATTCAAATGTGCAACAGATTTTTCAACAGCTAAGAGACATAACTGCTGATTTTTCTATAACTTCCACCAAGAGGAAAGTGGTTACATCTCTACAGCTGCCTATGTCACTTCTGGGATGATGACGTTTACGCACTTTTTAATAAACGTGTCTTGCTCTGATTATTTTCACCCCTAAATGTGAAAACTGTTCTATTAAAGATCAACTGAAGTAATCTTTGTGTTTTTTAAGTGAATCAACACAGGAAAAAAAAATTTTAACCAAATTGCTTCTGTTACTTTCTTTAGGTGTCCAAACCTGAGAAGCATGGCAGCGGCACAGACAGTGACTATGACAACACACACGATCATTTACAAAGGCATGCACGATCAAGTTAACGCTGAGATTCCTCAGAAATGCATCAGTTAATCTTAACTGCGTCTCTTTTTCCAGTATCGGCCGGAGCAGTGAAGAGGAGGGTCGGGGCGAGTCTGAGGAGGGAGGGGGGGGCGAGGCGGGCGAGCCGGACCCCACCCTACCATGCACAGAGGACGTAATACTGAAGACGGAGCAGGTGACAAAGAACATCCAGGAGCTGCTGAGGGCCGCGCAGGAGTTCAAACACGACAGGTAAAGGAAAAGCTCTCCCAGCTGCCCGTTCGTGCAGATGTTCCTCTCCTCATCAAGGATTGTTCGAGGGCTGAAACAATTCCTCAAGTGATTCGAGTACCTCGATTATTAAAATTCTTCAAGGAAAATTCGTCTGCCTCGTTAATTTCTGCCTTATTATTTAATGCACCACTGCAGATGCCTTGTTCCGACAGGGTGATTACTTGTGTTGTATAGCGCTCTCGCTTTTGCCTAAGTTGTTGACAAAAGCTAACTATTAGCAGCATAACATCTAGGTTTCAAGTTCGGCCTGGGAGGCTTTTATTGATTCATGATAATGTTTGGGTTTTTGCAATTTTTCGGGGAACCAATAAGCATCCTTAAAATGACTGGCGTGATGCCTGGAGTACGGCAGCTTTTCTGCTCCCAGAGCTGCTGCCTGGTGGTGGTTCAGAGTGAACAGCGGGGAAGAGCGCTGCAGGTGTATTTATAGAGGTGAGCAGATAGACTGAACACAGCGGGCGGCTGCACATTAGATGATTAATGCAAGTGTATCTTTACAAACGAACCGAAACATTTATTTCATATCATCACAAATGACGTCTCGACAAATGGGTGGCAGAGCATGTTGTGACGACACGCAGCTGGTAGATGAGTTTCTGTGTGTGACGAAATCCCGTCACTAACACGAACACAAAAACTACAAATGTCTGGGCAAGGTGAGAGTTCATCTATTAAATTGACTGAAGATGAATACAGAAATGAAAAGCTGGATTATTGACATCTTTTATAAGCTTATTTGGGAGCCTGCCTCTCTATCATTACACTGAATATAATTTCAGGTTTTTGTATAACCTTTCTTGAGGTCAACTTAGAAAGTGAGCTGTTATTGTTACAGGATAATTTTCTAAACGACAGAAAAGTTCTTGTTTGGGAAGTTCAAATATGAAAACTTGGACTGACGTTAATATGCGATCGTAATACTGCTGTAATGTTAAGATTTACTAAGGTTTTATTTTATCTTTTTTTTCTATCCGATTAATCGTAAGAATAATCGATAGATTACTCGATTACTAAAATATTTGTTTACAACAGCTCTGGATTGTTCTGCTCTCTGGAAGGCCAAATGTTTCCCAGCCTTACTTACTGAGATGATCTTCACTCGTCTTTCTCTTGATCTGGAGCTTGCAAATTAAATTAGGTTTCAATAATTCAGACAAGTCTTAAAGGGTCGAGTGAGATCAACTGAACTATATATTTTTTCTCTCCATGCTTACACGTTTTCATTAGCTTTGTTCCGTGTTCTGAGAAGATCCACTCTGCTGTCACTGAGATGGCCTCCCTCTTCCCCAAAGTAAGGCCTCCGCCTCTGATTTCTGCTGCGTGTTTGAGTCCACATCATTGCCTGACCTTAATTGGTGTCTTCCTGCAGCGGCCAGCCCTCGATGCAGTCCACTGCTCCCTGCGCCTGCTGGCTTCCAGCGCCTCGCGGCTGCAGGTGGAGTGTCGCAAGGCGGCGCCCTCGGAGCCCGGGGCCCCGGCGGTGGACTACCAGCTGCTCACCCAGCAGGTCATTCAGTGCGCCTACGACATCGCGAAAGCTGCCAAGCAACTGGTCACCATCACAACACGCGAGAAGAAGCAGTGACCAAACCAACACAGAGATGGGGAGAGAGGCAAGAGGCCGATGCATGGGGGAGGGACCTTCAGGGGAAAGGAGGACGAGGGACGACAAGATCAGACTGCGGATGAAGGGAGCGATGGAGGAAGAGAAGACAAGAAGAAGATGCACGAAGAAGCAGAAATTGCTCTGAACAAACAGCAAAAGAGTGGAAGTGAAGGTAGGGGAAGAACTGGTAGAAGGGTCTGATCTGGAGTTGGAATGAGAAGGGTTTTCAATAAACCGCTGAAATTGTGTGGAAAACATGAAACCTGATGTTGGGAGATGTACAGCGAACTGGATTCTTAAACGTTATTGCTTTATTTATTTTGGTCCAACGTTGTCCGTCCCATTTTGTGCGCTTCGTCGCCTTGGGAAGAACTTCTGCCACAGAGAGAGAAGCGGCACAGCCTCCTGGGAGAAAGCGGGACATTCCTCATCTCCTTTTCCCTTTCCTGTCTTTCATTTCTCCCCCGTCTGTCTGTCCAACCTGAAGAGTGGACCCTCTCTGCTCTCACTGATTACCCAGGCAGCACGAGCGAGCCGTGCAGAGGACACACCTCCACTGGGGCCCTCGGACTCGCCAGCTTTTCTACTGGAGGGCCTTGAGTTTTTCTTCCAACCCATTGCTGTCTTGTTGTTGGTGGTACACAGCATGATCTGGCATGTTTTCATTTGATCTTTTTTGTTTCTTTCTGAATCCGCAAATCAGATTGATTTGCACCTCTAAGGACTTTCGCCCCATCCCTTTTTTACTGACTTAAACACTTACACTGGAGTAATTATGATTTATTGTTTATCATGTTTTTTTTTTGTATTGACAATTTTACTGACTGTTATTTTGATTTAACTGTTTGTGTAAGTTTATTTTATTGTGCTAAAATGAATTCAGACATAACAGGGAGACAGCTGGGAGTACTTTCCCCTCTTGTTGGGAGATGAGTAAATCTGCACACTCCTGAGAACAGATTCCCCAGCATTTCTAATCACTCTTCTGTTTTCCTCTCGTGTTGTCTTGTGGCCAAGGGGTTGAAACAGTTGCCAAAGGAGAGTGCGTTTCATTTTCTGTCAGAGCGGAAGCCCCTTCGCCGCTTTGCAGACAGACCAGGATCCTCATCTATCTTTTTTGTGCTTGATTTCTCCTGAAAAAAAAATCCTCTGCCTCATTTATACACAGCCAGTGGAATCATCTCAGAATCACTTGCAGTGCCAAGCGGGATAATAATAAACAACAACAACAAAAAAAACATTTAGCTTGGTTTGTTTACAAGGAAGAGCCTGGCGGCCATTAACCTGCATGCATGCTAAAAAACAAAACAAGTCAGATTTTAGTAAACATGCTGAAACCCCTGGATCTGGGAACCTGGATGGTAGAAAATGTTCTTGTTTAACATCCTCAGTTTATGGAGCGTACTTGATTTGGTTCGCCATGTGTTCATTTTCACTTGCAGTATGTCTGGCAAGCACAATCAGGCAGACGAGCTGTTTTTCCAGCTCAGACGGCCTGCCGATCTGGGCCACAGATGTTGTCTGTGTTTCTGAACTCTGCCAACAGGAAAAAGCAATGGGAACAAATGTTTTGTTTTCTTTTTTTATATATATATTTAGTGCACTTTCCCGACCCAGCGGTTCTAGCTCTTTGTATTGTGCCGAACAAAAATGCTTGTTTCTGTAAGGACGGATGCTGATGAGATCCTTTCCATGACTTTCTTGTAGGTTAAGGATGTGATCAAACGGCTGCGCATCTATTTTGTGTCAAACTGCTAACATTCAGCAGGACATTGTGTTTAGCTGCACTGCTTTTCCCGCCTCATTCACGCTTTGCTTTATTTGTCCCTCGTTTGGCTGATTGTCCTTCAGCCTCACATGACTGAACACTGTTGAGGAACGTTGAATCTCATCCATGTGACTCTTTTATCCGTCTGCAGTTGGAATTCGAATGCCTTTGCACATCATCTCCTGTTCGACTGTTTTAGTGATTTATGATTTCACTGACTAACAGGCCAGAAGAAAAACGTGCTCCTTCAATCATCAGTGCCCATGTTTTAGACTAGAGCCATATATATATAAATATATATATATATAAATATAAAAATAAACATATATTTTCATGCTATTTTCTATTAAGCTCCATGTTAGGGTTATGTTTGTGGGATATTTATGTCTATTTGTTGGCCTAAAGGGCTTCAGGCTGCGACGTCTGCTCTCCAAATCTTCAGTCAACTTGACCCAACATTTGAAGTGCTGTTTGTTTGCCCTCCTGTGTGATCAGACTGGGGATATTAATAATCCAGCTAGAATCCACTAAAAGAGGAGGAGGAAACACAGGCTGATCTCATTGTGAGTTGCACTATTTTCAAACACCAGCTGGTCGAAGTTGGATCTACATACTGCACTCTCCCAAAGGTCTTGGCAGGATTAGTTTTGTCTGAAGCGCACTTTGGCCGAACACTAGTCATCTCAACGGGACGGGTCTAAAATGCACGTGGCCCGGTCCTTCCTACATTTGGTAGACACTACTTAGGGTGCCTCTAGTTTGAATGTTAAATGCTTCCTTTTGCTCATGTCACTTAACTTTATACACTATTTTTTGCTCAGATTTCGGGGTGTTGATCTCTAATTTTAGAGACACCCACAGGTTATCAGTTGGACCAATCCATGCACAGGAGACATTAGAGTTGCAGGTTTTTGTTCTTAAACACGGTCGTGTGCTGTGGTCTGCACTGTTTTCATCTTTGACTTTTCTTTAAATTGCACCATGAATTCAGAGATGGGAGAGCTTTGTGTTGACAGAAGGCATTAACTGTATAAAGGTGAGAAAACGGTGACTTACGGAGAGAAAAGGTCAATCATAATAGAAACTCATAAGCTGTACATTTGTAATAAAACAATTTAATTGCCATTCCTAATGTGTGAATGTTCTTTATAAGTGAAAGTAATTTCCCAACCCAATTAAAAATACATGGCAAGACAAGTTCTGTTCACAGATTATCCAGTCTGACGGTCCTTGAGTATCTTTGCAAAGAAGAAAGCAAAGCTCACAAGAACACATCCTTGTGATTGAAAAGTTTTGAATATAAATTCTTACTCCATTTCTCATAATTCCCTTTGCAGAAAAAAAGTTAACCATGTCTCATTCCTTCCAAAACATGTTTGTGCTACTTTGGTTTTGTGTAATCCCAAAAACATCCCAATAAACTAACCAAACGTTCTTTCTTAAGACAACACAATTAGAAAAAGCTCCAGGGGTGTGAAGACCATTGTGAGGCATTGTACAAAAGACTTTGGGATCTTTTAATATCTGCAAGGACATTCTATGGCTATTAACAGAACCAGCGTACCCATTCACATGTAGGTGAAATACATTTCACCACATCCTATATAAAACAAAATAACTGTGAACATTAAAACACACAAAGTGTTGCTTATAACAGCAACATACATTTTAAAGCTTTATAGGTCAAAGAAGTAAACTACAGGTAGAAAAAAAAAATTCACTGGCCACTTTCTTTTTTTAAGTTTGTAAAAATTATGTTTTAAATGATTTACTGCCCAATCCACCCTCATTATAAACAATGATGCTGTTGACCAAGTTTAATACCAGAGATGTATTCAGGATCAAGTCTACTTTACACCGTTGTGGCCCACAGCACCTACACCTTAGAACCAGGAAGAAATGGGAGACAAGTCCAATTTAAAGCACCTTCTGCTTGGTTATGGATTGCTATGGATTTTCATCAGAGCTGGAGGAACTTGGCAGGAGAACACACTCCTTCCTTCGGCCTCTTTTCGGCCTCTTTTTTGCAATTCTCAGCCTCCTGCGTATCACATCTAGAACACAAGCACAACACAGTGAGCACTCGTTCCCAGCAACACGGAGATCAGATCCCTGTGCGTCCTACCTACCCGCCACACTGTCGTAGTCCTGATATTGGTCGCGCCAGTATAGGCTGGGTGTGGTCCTCCAGTGGCGGTACAGGCGGGTGTGAAGAATAGACAACGTGAGAAGAACCAGCAGGAAGCCCAACGCTGCTGCAGCCCAGACTGCTTCATCTGTCCTGGGGGTCCTCTGCCATCTGACGTTCACCATGGCGCCCCGGCTCGCCGCTGCGGACGGTTTAGTGCAGTCGCAGTGTTCGCCTGCTTTGCAGTCAGAACACTCGCTGCTGCTGGATTGCTTGGTTTCCAACTGGGATTTGGGCTGCCGATGCTCTGACTGGGACTTCACAGCGGAACTGGACTTTGTGGGAAGGGGCTCAATGGTGGGCTGTCGATTATGCTCGGCCTCCCTTTCTTTGACATCAACTGCTTCATTCTGAACCATGAGGCCCTCACCAGTGTTTTTCTCCTTTATGTCGTCTCTGACAGAGTCTGCGCCTGCATGTTGAGACGGATCGGTCTGAAGCAGACTCTCAGAGTCGTGTGACACCAGATGAGGGGTGAGCGATGATGTAAAAGTCTGATGTTGCTTCCGGGTTTCTGACTCAGAAGTCTGTAAAGAAGGATCCAGGGGATGCGAGTCTGATTCTGGTCCAAGTGAGCTGCTGTGATTCTGGACATCGGCTGTTCTTTGGGGAATGGTTTTGTTGATCTGCCTGGAGTCATTTGTCATTCTATCAGCCCTTTTGCTGATATGCCATTTTTCTCCAATTGCAGCTCGAATTTTCCTATTTTTCCTTCCCTCTTTAATTTGTCTCAAGGAATCTTTCTTTATACCAGGCGCTGCCCCAGTGATTACTCTCCGCAAAGAAGAAATGGTCTGCTCACAGCATTGCCTCACAGAAACCTATGGATTTAAAATAATAGTTACTTAGTGTTGCACCAAACACTAAAGTTCCTATTTTTGATCATTTTACTCAGGATGCCACATGTAAATCAACAGAAAATTAATATATTTCACCAGTTTTTCTGACCTTATTTTCTGCTGATGGTGCAAGATGCTGCAGGCCTGCTGACCTGGTCAACAGGAGGTTGTACTTCCTGGTTTGAGTTCTCTTGTCAACTTTGCCTCTGGTGGCTTGCGTCGCCTGCAGCCAATCAC
Source organism: Poeciliopsis prolifica (assembly GCF_027474105.1). Classification (NCBI taxonomy): domain Eukaryota; kingdom Metazoa; phylum Chordata; class Actinopteri; order Cyprinodontiformes; family Poeciliidae; genus Poeciliopsis; species Poeciliopsis prolifica. Next base: position 9,070,628 of record NW_026562379.1, read on the forward strand.
AGACCTCTGAAGAGGCCACGGTGGTCAGCTCCAATGTGCGACCCCAGGACACCAAGGCTATTGGCTAAGGATGACAAACATCCCATTACAAATCACCCTTCAGATTATTAACAGAACATTAACTCCAGTTCTAATCTGAAGGTTAAAAAGACCATTTCTCTGCTGAGTTGTGGATGTGGAGTGATGATGTGACCCGGCAGACAGGAACGAGCCAATACAGAAAGGAGGCGACGCTCACCGAGCTCCACACAGGGATGGTAGAGCAAAACAGTGGCACCATGCTGGAAAAAACCCACATCAGACCAAATGGTGAAACACTTTGTAACCTAAATTAGAAAAGCAAAACATTTCTATAAGACTTTAGAGATGATTTGTCTAAAAGTACCAGTATCTGACTGAACTCTGCGTTCCAACAATGTGGTCAATTATAGGTAGATCTTTAAAAATAGATTTTCTATTTATGTGGGTTCTGTGTATGACACTGAAGTTAGTTTAGGGCTGAAACATTTAAGTGATCTGACACAGTTAAAAGGTAAAGTGCTCAAATACTTTGTTCACAGCGCACTTTTGTAATTTGACAAGTTCTATATTTATTGTCAATGAATCACTCAGAAACAGGTTGTTTCATGTGACTAAATTTATTTATTTTTTATCTTAACTTTGTTGCCTGTTGCAAGAAATATGTGGATTTGGAAGACATTCCACCTGTACCAAGAGCACCTTTTAATTATGATGGTGCCGAGATCTGAGAGTTGGGGGGAAAAAAAAAAAAAAACAGCCTGACCTGCTAAAACACTACTTAGTATGACATCCTGTGAGTCAGAATACAAAAACTTCCTGAAGGAACTGAATTTACTTCACAGCACATGCCGATGATTTTACGTTGCTTCTTTCCTGTTAGCTGAAGTGGTTTGTAAATACTTCTTAAATCTGTGGTTTTCAAGGATTTAAGAAGGAGCCGTAAACAGAGTGCAGTTGGGTGGAAGGTAATAATTGGATCTTAATCATCACAGCAACAGCACACTGACTGAATCTCATTTCCAGTTCTCTTGGGACAAAGTCCCAAAGGGTCTGATGGTACATATTGTACCTTGAGATCTGGATGCGTTAAATCATGTTTCCACTCCTGTGATAACAAAGCCTGCATTATGACCGATACTAGAAAGATATCACTATAGTATTATTTTCAGACAGAAAAGCTGAATTTAAAAATGTTGGATTTTGACACTTACATGCAAGTTATTTAACCACCGCTGAGGAGGACAATACAAGTACTCTCCACTTTCTGCCATTACTGGCCTGAATGCTCCACTAAAAAGAAAAAGAGGTTATATTCATTGTATTTCTTGCACATATATTTTTTACAACAGTACTGCATTTTCGAGATGTTTGCATCAATTGAATTATTACTCATTTTGTCACCCTGCAACCACAAAGTTCTGATATTTTTAAGATTTTATGTGACAAATGACTAAAAAGAAGTGAATTAGTGTGAAATAAAAGAGAAATTATACACGGTTTTCAATTTCTTTTCTTCTAATAAAATCTTAAAAGTGTAGCATGCACTTTTATTCAGCTCCACTAAATCCGACCTTTGCAGAATTGCCATTTTCACTTCTGTAGACTGACAACTTTTGTTTTTCTTCTTTAAAAAAGGAAAGAAAGAAAGCTCAAATTCAGTTAAATTAAATAGAGAGCATCAATCGTCAAGTCTTTCCTAAGATTATTCATTCAATGTGGGTCTAGACTTTGGCTGTGCCATTTCATCACATGAAAATGCTTTGATCTAAACAACTCCATTGTTGCTAAGCTGTATGCTTTGGCTTATTGAGAGTCTTTTACGTCTCTTACAGGGTTTTCTCAAGGGTCATCCTGTATTTACCTGCATCGATCTCCCAGTGAATTCTGAGCACCTTTTTTGTCCCAGTTGAAGAAATAATTGATGATTTGTTTAGGGTGGAAATGCATCATCAGGTTTCATTATGGGCCGAAATGTTCAATTTTAGTCTTATTTGACCAAAGCATCTTCTACAGCATATTTACTGTGGATTTCTTCTAGCTTTCTTCCAGCTAATTTTCTATAGAGAGCCAGATCTGTGCCTTAGATGACTAATATGTGTACTGCCCATCAAGTTTTCCACCTAATATGTTGCTCTCAAGTTTCCAATTAAACAGAACTGAGTGCAAAGGCAGGCTACACTTTTCATATTTTTATTAGGAAAATATATATTTTTTTAACTCTGTGTGAAATTCATTCCACTTCACCATTATGTGCTAATTTGTAAATCAAATAAAATGCATTGAAATGTGTTATTGCACCATGGAAAAAGTTAACACCTACCTGTTGGGAATGGAGTGGTTGTAGGAGATCAGGTAATCCATGCATATTTGCCTTGCTGGCTATGATGTAAGCAAGAATCAAAACATGTTAGCTTTCAAATACTTTATGATTACAATGAGAAAAATCTAAAGACATCTCCTGGTCACAGTTTTAGTTTAATTTACTGAAAAAGGAGGCTTTAAACCAGCTTCTGTAGCTAAGTGGATGCTTAATGTTTGCCTCACACTTTAACTTTTCCCCTGTATGCCTCCATTGTTACTGTTTCAGATTAAGCAAAGGGAAAGTGTTTGGTAAAGTGTTTACTCACCTCGGGGTCACACACGGTGTCAATACTTGGAAGTCTCTGTAGATGGGAATAAGAATGACCCAGTTAAACTGCTGATAGAGCAACCTGAGCAACATCCAAGCTGGCAAATGCTCAGCACTTCGGTCCTGAAACGTGTCTATAAGTGGAGTAAGTAGATTTAGGGGATGATGCAGTGTGAGCAGTTGTTTTCCTGAAATGTGAAATGGGCCAAACAAATAACGAATAATGTAGTTGAAGTCAGGGATGTCTATTGTGTCCATGGTTACCTGAGTAGACTCTGGCCGGGAGTGGACTGAACATCCCCAATGAACAGCATCTGCAGGCAGGTCTCTGTCCAAAAATAGCTGGAACACATACAGAAAGCAAATGTAGTTAATGTAGGAGTGAAGCCCACATTGTAAATGTAGTAACTGCATAAACTTGCATTTTACATATGCAGCTGTTTCTTCTCCAGTGTTAATAATAGAGGAAAGAAAGTCTAAGAAAGAAATGTAAAATGTTTGTGGCTCCTACTGAGACAGCTTACCTTTCCGTTGTCGCATCCCGGTCCCAGAGATTCGGAAGCGCTGCACCGACCCAAGGCGAGCCACAGCGCCGCCAGCAGAGTCGCTGCCAGCGGCAGGGAGCTCGCTTGGCTCGGCATGGTGAGGTCCGGTCAGTCATTCAAGTTGGTATCAATCCCGCATTTAGCTTCCCTATAGGTTCCATTGCTTCCCCGTAGTGCTCTAACAAGAGACAGTTAATAAAAACAACCTTCGACCTTTCGTTATCCCTCAAACGCTAAAAAGAAAATCATAACAAAAGGCGTCTGTTAGACTTATTGAGGTCGGTTGAACAAAAGGTGTGTTTATTGAGTCTTAGCTTGTCTGAAGTCTTGTCAGTTGTTTCTTTGACAGAGTAAAATTAACAAGAAATGAAGTACATAACACACAAAAGCGCTTAACAGGTACGTGTAAACACTTCCACAAGCAGTTCGCACGGGAGACGTATTACAGTTAAGATAGCAAGGTCGTTGAAAGCTGCCATTTCCGTCTGCATTTCAAAGTAAAAGCGTTATTTGTCTATTTACAAAAGCTTGTTAGACGAGTGGAGTAAGGTTTTTTTTTAGCCCAGTTCATTGGCACTTTTCATATAGCGAAATGGAAAACTGCTCTACAAACTTGACAAAAACAAAGGCAAGATTAGTCAATCTATAAAGGAAAACTCATTGGTAAATCCTAAACTAACTAAAATACAATTTCTAATATATATGAGAAAATAAAATTCCAATTATATTTACAACTTATACAAAAACCAAAGAGGAAAAAAATTATGTTTTAACCATCAGACATTAAGTAAACATAAAACCTTGTTTTATTTTATGATGATGTCTAAGATATAAAATATGTTACTGAGAATTTTATTTGTCATTACTTGCCAAAATATGTAGATGTGACAATGGCTGATTTGCCCAAAAGAGTCACTTTTTATTCATTAATATATATATATATATATATATATATATATATATATATATATATATATATATATATATATAATATATATATATATATATATATATATATATAAAACCTTAATTGGTTAGTTGGTCAAACACAATACTTCCGGTATTGCGCTTTATTGTAGCTTTACATAGTCGGTCTACGGAAGCCGAAGGCATTAAAAAAAAGTTCCCACTATTGGCACTGGACAGGAATTGCATGTTTTAAAGGGACATTTGCACATTTTACTGTGATGTCGTAAGAACTTTTACAATGTTTGTTAAAGGCTTCCACACACAGTGTTGACAATCCTCGGCCTGTAGTGGAACCTGTATTACCTGCTCACACAACCCGCAAAGAAAGCCCTTCATGACACAGGTGAAAATATTTTTCCTTTCAAAATACAATTTGAACAGACAAAAAAATTATGTGCGAAAAATATATTGAAAATATGAGTAATTGAATCAGATAAAGCAGTTATTTCTATGAAAGTTACCTGATCCTGCCTGGTAGAGATTACCTTCTTCTATGAAAATTATGTAGCTGTTTCCTTTTCAAGAGGGCTTTAATTTGAAACTTTTTGTTTTCGTATTTCCGCTGTAGTTTACGCCTACTTTCGCTCCCCGCCCACAAACTTTTAATAAAGGCATACCTTTCCTCACAGGTGTGTCTGCCAGAGGAGACCTGGTCCTCCTGGAAGGAGGAGAAGCCTGGACAAAGATGAATTCTTCCCTCTCCAAAGGTTTGCAAGCCATGCTTTTAATTGACAAACGTGGCGATCAGCTTTTTCTGACTTCAGTTGCATTCTGAAGTCCCATTCATGACTTGTTGAAAGTACAAAGATGTTGTTTTTTTTTAACTGAGCGTTGCAGTTCTTTATATCCACAACTGATAAATAACCCATTAGGTTAAGGATCTATATGACAACGTCTCTAGCCTTGCTTGAATGCATTTATTCTGTCTGACCTAGTTTTGCATTTACAGGAAGTCAAATTGCAGGAAAGTGCATCCATGCAAGTCTCTCATTTGCTGTAATTCAAACCAGTGAGGGGACAAAGTATTGTTTGAAAACACCAATCCTCTTTATGCCACCTACTTGACTTTACCTGACATTTTGCAGTCAGTTAACAGAAAACGAGTCAGCATGCATCTTTCTTGCTATCGACCAGGGGGAGCCGTTCCTTCAGGCATCCTGCCAGCAGGAGACCTGCAGGCGACAGAAGATGCAAACCTAAGCGGGAAGCAGCAAAGTGAGGGTCAGCCTGGACAGCTGACAAGAAATGATGATGAACTGGTAAATGGGAAGGACACAACCATCTTTAAGCAAAGCACTAAATGTCTACTAATTAATGTAATTCTAATGGTAAATGGTCTGAACATACACAGTGCTTTTCCAGTCATTTTGACCACACAAGCGCTTTACACTAGAGCCACATCCACCCATTTGCACTTACAAATACTCACACATTTATGCACTGAAATGATGGAGTTAAGCCCCTTGCTCAAGGGCATATTAACATGCGACAGGAAGAAGGTGGATTCCAATTGACAACATTCTATTTAATAACACAACACACAAAATATTATTTTCAAATTAAGAGTTGCTGGGTGTTACCATTTCAACTGTTAAATAATCGTTTTATCTGAATTCCTGTAATTTCTGGTTATATGGGAAACTATTGGTTTGTATTTTTGCAGATGTACTCAATGGACAGCTCTCCAGACAGTGAAGATGAGGGTATTGGAAAAAAAGAGAAGAAGAAAAAGAAGCTGAAAAAGAAGAAGAAAAAGAAGGTAGGTGTTTGATAGTCAGTAAACTATCACAAGGGAAATCGAGACAGACTATGCAGAGATTGATGCTTACAAAGTTTCTATTTTGCTTGTGTGTAATATGATAAAATCATAAAAATTACTGCTGTGGTCACCATGGGGTGTGGCTTTGACTGAAACTCTGAATAATTTATTGTCAGAGAAGGGGAAGTGTTGTGTTAGCTCCAAGTAGCCGCGCAACCATTCGTTGGAGATAGATAAGCTGATGGAAATTTTTTGTTCAGTGTGTTACAACTGACAGATTAGATCACAACATAGTTGCCATAGGTGTGAGTAACTTTCCTTTGTGTGCATAGCAGAGTGTTTGTAGAGCTCCACCTTTCTGCCGCGAGCTACACCCCTACACTCCTCCACCCATCTGTGGCTTATCCTCATTCCATATTTTTTACTGACTCTAAATTTATTTTTAAACATGAAATGAAGTAACTTCCTTGTACCTTTCTCAACAGGACTCCTCCTCTTCATCTTCTTCTTCCTCCTCTTCTTCTTCATCGTCTTCTTCTTCCTCCTCCAGTAGTTCCTCAGACAGTGATAGTGAAGTAAGTTGTACACTGGTTTATGCTAGTCAAGCTTTTGCCTGCTGCTTGTATTTAAAGAATGTGATCAACATATGATCAATATGATCAAGTCCAATTAAAGCTTCATGTTGATCATATTTCAGTGCTATCATTTTTGATGAGCAATAAAAACTGATATGTCAACAACACCAAAAAAGACAAGTAGCCTTTGTAAGCGGCCTCGCACACAACCGAACACACTCCCCTGATGAATCCCTTCCTACTAATAAAGGTGAAATAACATTTGTAAATAGCTGTAATATTCAACCTGAAATAATAAAACATTTATTTGCTTAAAATTGAAATATAGTGACTGTCATAGGAGGACACACCCCTGACCTGGATGTTTTAGTACCTTTTGACTCTACAATGTTTACCCACTCCAGTAAGGACATCTCTTAATAATGGCCCTCTGGGAGTGACTCCACAGACTTCCTTTTGGCTAACTTTCTTCTGGTGAAGCCATTTTTTTTGTTAATTTCGATGTGTGCTTGGACTCTGAGATGCTAAACAGTTAATCCTTTCTTCTTCTTAGACTTGTTGGACGACACTTTAAGTTTGTGGGTCAAAACCGGCACGTATATGGAACAGTTGTCAACTCCAGTGATCTTGAAAATCCACAGATTAATGCCTTTTTGTGTGCTCTCTACCAGACTGTGCGACCCTAAAGAACACTCTACATTTTTGTAATTTGCAGTAATAATTTGCACCTGCATCAGCAAGACATCATATCATGAAACTATCTGTTTTGCCATCAGATTGGTTATGTTTTTTACATATCATATACCTTCCAACAAACCCTGACATGACACTGATATCCCTCAGGCCCACAGAAATCCACGCCACAACAAATCCACCCCAATGCTTCACTGCTGCTAAACAACTCAAAGTGGTATTAGTAAGTGAAAATACTGACTGTTGGCCAAACTTCCTCAGCTTGTTAGTCTTTCTGAGGATAGTCTTCCAGCTCATTATCATGACTCTCACTGGTTCAAAAGTGCAGTTTTGCTTCAATGTTCCCAAAGGAGAGCAGAGTAATTCCCTGTAACACCCGTGCAAATCAATTGATACCTTTTCATCAAAGAATGTATGTACTTTGAAATACAACTTTACATCAAACATCCACCTCTTGGGCAAACCTGTGATTGAGTTTCACACTAATTGAAGATTATGAGTATTTCATTCAGAATCATTTGGAGAATATAAAATATGTTTCTGCAAGACGTTCTGATTAATTCTGGCTCAAAGACCCATTCAGTACATCTGCAGAACATCTAGTTCAGCGTGTTTAATGAGAGGAAAGTCCACTTGTCTCTCCTTAACAAGATCCTAGCCACAACATGGGCAACAAATAGACAATCTATATGTAACTGAGCTATTTCAGTGCTGGTTGCAAAAACGGCAAAGTTGTAAATGTTGCTGTTAACCATTTATAACATCTACCTTTTCAAATAAGTTTGAATGTCTCAGGTGAACAAAATAGAATAAAGTCAGCATTTGCCACATGATTTGTCATTCTTGCACAAGTAAAGGAAACTCCTGCCTTATAATTCCTGCTTCGCTCTGACATGTCAGTACCTTAGGCTAAATTCCAACAGCACTGATTACAGTGAGAATTCGCCCACTTATTTAGGCTTCATTATGCTGTGTGCCCCACTAACGCTTCCTTTGGAAAACTGAAAGAGAAACTGGTTCTTTTAATCAAAAAAGTCCAATCGAAGCCTCTTGTCACAAAAACAAAAAAAAAGCATGTATTATATGCTTCGAGAGGGTGTTGGCCCCTTTAAATGCATTAGGAGGAAAGCCTTTACTTTTGGAGTAAAAAAATATTAAATTAACTGTCATTCAGATAATTTATTAGGTCGATGTGGCAAATTTAGATTTAATGGCATAAATTTGTAACAGGCCACTTGTATTATTGGTTTCAACTTTTTAATTAAATTGTAACTTTTTAATTCTTATAATTTTTAAATCAAAGTTAGCAGTCTCTTCACAGGATAAGATAGTAGGTACGTTTTTCTCAGAGAGTGGGTGGCAAAATAGGAAGAACTTGAAAATCCAGAACCTGCAACACGCAGTTCAAATTTCAGTTTACTTCAAAGAAGACATGCTGGTTTGTCCAAAAAGGAGTATTTGTTTCATCTTAAGCAAGACAGAGGCTCTCATGTCTTCTACTGGATATAGCACAAAGTATCACCAAGGAGCGGAACACACCCAGAATGTTTGAATCAGCTTTTCAGGTGCCAGCGAGTGAGGCTTTATTTCTAAAGATAATGACCCAAATACCATAAAATATTTCAGGTTTAGTTTTATGCAGCTGTATGCATTTGTACATGTAAGTTAAGTGACTTCATGCGTAGCCATTCTACCTGCCTGTTCACAGAGATATGAGGTATTTGTTATCAGACTGCAGACATGTACTGTAGATGTCCTGCTCCTCCTGACACTTTTCACATTTTTTCATGGTACAACCACATAAGGCTTTTATTGTGATTTTTATATCCTAGACTAACTTAAGGCAACATAACTACATGCAGTGGAAGATGAAACATTTAGATTTTTTTGTAGAATGGGAAGTTTGTGGGGAAAAAAAGAAGAAAAATGTGGCCTATATTTGTATCCAGGCCTCATTGTCTGCTAACCTTATAATTTCCTAAGACAAGACTAACTTACAAGTAACTTCCAGCAAGACATTGGATGTTGCTTTGAATAAGTTATTCTTTCATATTGATGAAAGAGTGCTCGTTTTTTTTATTTTTTATTTTTTCCACTTGTTTGGTAAAAAGTGATTATCTACCAACGGAACTAGGGCTTTTTTATCACTATTAAGAAATAATTGTCTCAAAAGAAGCTCTAAAGTTCTGCTGAAATATTTTCTTGTCAGTTAGTTTTGACTTATTTCAAGTGGACAAAGATGTCTGTACTAGAAACTAGAGCAAAAATATTTGATGAGATTTAGTGATTTCACAGTTCAGGTCTGGACTTTGATTGGCCTATTATAATGCTTTCATATTCTTTCCTAAACGTATCCACTGTGGTGCTGTAGGTTTAGAGTCATTGTCCTGCTGGAAGGGCACACCACCCTAGTCTCAAGTATTAAATTTGCTTTTCTTTCAGGACTGTTATGTATGTAGCTTCATCTACCTTCCTAAATTCAGACCAGCTTGTCTATTTCTGCTGAAGAAACACATTTTACCAGGCATAACTCTGCCTCATCATGTTTCACTACATAGATGTGATCAAGGTGATGTTCAGTTACAATTTTCTGCCCAATAGAAATCCCAATACAATATACTATTTGTAGTTGTTAAAAACATAACATGAAAAAGTTATAGGTATATACTCTCTATAGTTGATCCTTCACTCACATGGCTATAACCTATTTTACCACTTTTCTTTTTGGCTTTTTTTATTTTTATTTTTTATTGTAAGCTAAAGCAGAGGTTCACAATCTCAGTCTTCCCTAGATGACCAACATTGATGTATCATAGAAAAAAATCACTGCGTAAAATACTGTGCTCCATATTTTGCTGCAGGATGAGAAGAAAAAAAAGAAAAAGAAGAAGGGAAAGGAGAAAAAGGAGAAGGTCTGGGAGAGCATTATGATATGTCAGGAAGGTAAACATTCACAGATTTTTACCTGTGCCGCCTTCTCAGATCATAAGAATTCAATAATAATAAACCCCTATTATCACTGACTATATTTAATCCAGATCTTTGAAGTATAAGTGCTGCTTTCTGACTAAATTTTGTCCATACAGTTTTTGTGTGAATCTGTGGTCATAACCAAATGTTTACTAAAAAATTATCACTGTATCGGAATTGATGGTTTTCAGGTCCCGAGGGTCTGGAAGAACAGCTGACTGGAGAGGGCATGCACATGAAGCCTGTAAGAAAAATATCATCAATATTTATATTAAACACATTTCTTTTAAAAGTTTACATATAATGTTGTAAATGTCATGTATTCAGGATTATGACTCATCAGATGAGGAAAATGACAAGAAGAAAAAGAAGAAAGATAAGAAGAAAAAGAAAAAGAAGAAGGTATGAAAATATCATCCAGCAGATATTCTAGATGCTTTTAGAAATTCATAACCCACATCTTAATAAAATATTTTGTTATTCTTTTTTTCTGCCAGGCTTCTTCCTCCTCCTCATCTGACAGTGAAGATAAAAAGAAGAAAAGGAAAAAAAAGAAAAAGAAGGCATGATTTTCTTGTGTTTACCTTGATTTTCTAGTCGGTTCACTAACATTAAAAAAATATTTTCCAAATAATTACGGCTTTTTTATAGGATTCAAGTTCATCTTCTTCAGATAGCTCTTCCTCCTCTTCTTCATCTGACAGTGAGGATGATAAGAAGAAGAAAAAAAAGAAAAAGAAAAAGAAGGTTAAATGTGTAAACGTCAAAATCTCATCCTTGCACTTTCTGTAAAGGTGTGATTACAACTCATTGACTTCTCTTTTCTTGTAGGATTCAAGTTCTTCTTCGGATAGTTCATCTTCATCTGATAGTGAGGATGACAAGAAAAAGAAGAAAAAGAAAGACAAGAAGAAGAAGAAAAAGAAAGACAAGAAGAAGAAAAAGAAAGACAAGAAAAAGGTTATGTCATTTTTAGAAAAGCAGAACCAGATTGTAGTTTTCTAATTGCACACATGGACACCCCTCTGTTAATGGACGAAAAACCCACCATGGTCACTAAAATAACTTGAAACTGACCAAAGCAAAAATCTACTAAAAATTATCCAATTAAAATCAGTCATTACTTTTGAAATGTGGTTCAACAGAATCATTAAGAAAGCTAATGAAGCAGGCTTGGATTGTCCATGTGTTTATTTACTTTAAAAATCTAGATATTCTCTGAAAACAATAATGCTAACTGGCCTGTATCTGTGCAGTGTTTGGGACCCCAAAGAGCTTTGCAGTACATTCAGACATTCACACGCAGATTAATTCATTGTAGTTACATTGCGTTCCAGAGGTGCAGCCCCTGGACCGCACCTCTGGACCGCACCTTGCAGGCAATGCGGGGGAAGTGCCTTGCACAAGGACACAACAACTGAGAGAGAGAGATACAGACAGACAGACAGGGCTGAACTCTTACCTCCTGAGACTCTGTCCTCCCAAACCCTCAATGACACACTTCCCCCAGTGGGTGGATCTAGTTTCTCGAAATTTTCACTCAGCATCATCTCAAGACGACTAAATGTGTTTTGATTAATTCCTGTAATTTTACTGACCTGCAGCTTTTTGCACTATTTTCATTTTCACATTGCACAGCAACAATTCTTTGCTCTTTAGCTTATTTAACATCTTTACATTTAGATTCTACCTGATTAAATTGTATCTGGAGAAGCTAATGCCACTTGTATTGTTTGCTAATTTTATACATGTCTCATGAATTTTTAAAATAAATTAAGTATTGATGTTTTTTTTTTTTCTTAATTTATGCAGGAATCCAGCTCTTCATCTTCATCCTCTCATAGTGAGAAAGACAAGAAGAAGAAGAAAAAGGATAAAAAAAAGGCAAATGTCTTATTTTATCTTGCAAACTGAATGCCCCTGCTCATGAACAAGGCTCCAACAAGGTGGAACATCAAGATAAACACAGTGTTGTGTTTATCTTGATGTTGTTGCTGTGGGGTTAATTCTGAGTAAAATTTCTGGTTTAGCTTAACTATTCCATAATCACCCGCAGTCATGTCTTTTCGGAGCTCATTTATGTTCCCCTCTCTGTGGAGGCACCTAAGGTTGGATGAATTGTTTTAAACAAGCATCGAAACAAAAAACTGGTTTGTTTATGCATTCAAGTTTCACCAAGTGTTATATTCACCGCAATAATATTGGACTTTGAGGGCAGGGTTATTCAACATTTCAATTTAAATTCCACTTGAATTTTAGACTTTATTTGTTCATATTTACAACCCCTTCAGCCTGTAAAGCAGTGCCAATGAAAGAGAATATTCTAACTTTATAACTAAGTCATGCTTTATTGCTGTTTCAAAACGTTAGTCCTAATACTGGTGCCCAATTTATTAACATTACATTTTAATGGTAATAAATTACACAATGCCATGAGGAAATAATGCATAATTTGCAATCTTATTATACAAAATTTGAGCATGGTTGCCATAGATTAAAAACAAAAAACAGATGTTAGGTGAAGCAACAACATGCCACATGCACTAAACTTGTAAAATCCTGCAAAAGTGACTCAATTGTGCCTCTAGTATCATAGCAATGATCCAATAATAAAATGACATAATCTTATGAAGATTCACTAACCTCTCAGTGCGACATGTTTGACATTGAAAGTGAGACTGACGTCTTGTCTTATGTCCTGTTTAATTTCAAATATGACTTGTTAGAAGCACTAATGGGGCATTGTCAGATGTTCAGTGCCCTGTTAGATAAAATAAAAAAATCAAAATACATAAAACAAGCTAATGGCATCATAAGTAGCATATCCAGCTAGTACTAATAGAGCTGAACAATAAAAATTCCACTCTTCTGCATTCTAATATATGCTGTTTATATGTTTTAGTGCATATTTTTCACATCTCATCTTATATTGTGATTCAATTTAATTAAGCAACTTTGATCTTGATGTGTGATTCTCTCAGGATGAAGAGCAAAAGGACCCCAGCAATGCTCTTCCAGGTGAAGGTGAGAAATTTACACACTGAACAAAACACAAATATCCAAGCTGATGTAAGTGCATCAGTACAATCAACCAACTTATGTTTAATGCTGCAGGTGGTGAGACAGGAGTTGATGGAGACAGAGATGCTGACAAGGTGGAAAATCTTGCTAACACCTGCACACCTGCATACATGAGTACAAATGCTCATTCAGTGAAAGTCATTGCTATATATGTATATATATATATTTTTTTTTTTCTCTCTAGCAGGACAAAGAGCTTACATCAGCAGTAGAGGGCACTCTCTCCACTACACTAGCTGGTGGGTGTGCAACTCTAGAGTATCAACCTGATTAAATTACTCCATGGAGAAATGTTTTGGGGTTGCTATGATGATTCTTGTCCACTAGGGAGAGCACAGCCATTTCCTTATGGCGTTGAGGATGGTCACCTGAGTGATGATGAGGGAGAAGGGGGGGGAGAGAAGGATAAAAAAAAGAAGAAGAAGAAGTTGAAGAAGAAAAAGGTGAGTTATGGTTTTCTTTATGGAGAATTGCATCAAAAATAACAAGAAGTGCACTATTTCTATTACACATTCTGTAAAACATTTGTATTTACAATAGTATGATCTTTTCTTGCTCACAGGATTCTTCTGGCTCCTCATCTTCATCTGATAGCTCTTCAGACAGCGAGGATGAAAAGAAGAAAAAGAAGAAGAAAACAAAAGATAAGGTTTGCATTCTGGCACGCATCTGCTTTTTCACAAGAAGTTATCTTGCATTTTGCCTTAAATGATTGGTTTCCCTCTTTCACAGGACTCTAGCTCGTCTTCTTCATCTTCCTCCTCTGATAGTGAAGATGAAAAGAAGAAGAAGAAGAAGAAGAAAAAAAAGATGAAAAAGAAGAAAGATAAGGTTCGTGGCAAAAATTTGCATTGTTGTTTGAGAGGTTCTGGTTCACGCTTTACTTTTGGTTTCCTTCCTTCACAGGATTCCAGCTCTTCCTCATCCTCAGACAGTGAGGACGACAAAAAGAAGAAGAAGAAAAAAAAGAAGACAAAAAAGAAGAAAAAGGTTGGATAATTTTTAGGGATGATGTTTCACTTGATTCTTGAAAGAAGAATAATTTTATTTTTTTTTCTTTGCAGCACTCAAGCTCATCTTCTTCATCATCATCTTCTTCGGATAGTGAGGATGACAAAAAGAAGAAAAAGAAAAAGAAGACCAAGAAAAAGAAGGACAAGGTTTGACCATAGCCCTTCTATTTTGTCTTGACTTTATTTAGGTTTTCATTTTGGTATGTATAAGAGACTGTGCTAACATCGGTGCTTTTGACAGGACTCCAGCTCTTCCTCTGACAGTGATGATGACAAAAAAAAGAAGAAGAGAAAGAAGGTAGAGAGAGTCATTTTGCAATTCTTCAGCCCTTCTACCATAAACTTGCTCAAGATTTAAGATCTAAGCATTCTCAATTATGTTTTGGTATTTTTCACAGTTTTTGTTTGTGACACGCATTTAGATAAATTATAGCAGGAGAAAACTGGATAATAGCACAAAGTTAAAATATTTTCCAACCCCACCCAGCCCTGCTCAAAAGGTTATCAGTTTTAAAACGCAAAAATGTCCAAAGAAAATTTTGTTTTATTTTGTTAAAAACAAGCTCATACTGAGAAATTTTCTTTTTAGTTGCCCATATATTTTGTTTCTCCTTGAGCTGATTGAGTCATCAGCATCCATTAGCTTCATAAGCATCTTTAGCTCCATTGTCACAAATGTACAGTGATACGTCTCCAAGAGGCCTTCATTGGCAAGATAAAAATACTTTACCTGTTAGTCACCTAATTTAAATAATCTACAATAGATAGCGTTTTCATTGCCAACACTGTGAAAATCTGTACAGTCTAATGATAAAAGTATGTATGTACTATGGAAACATTTGCTGAAGTTACAGAACTAAATACAGCCAAAATAATATTTAAAATTTGAGGTAAATAAACAAAAAACAAACAAACAAACAAAAAAAAAAACACAGATGGATTATTCACACTTTAATCAACACTTGGAGTGGAAATCAATACTTCACATTTTAACATGATGGTAGTGTAATAGTCCTTCATTTATCACCAATGATACTCAGTATTTTTTAGACCCAAACAGGTCTCATTCTATAGAAAGACAGTCCAGATGTAAAATTTGTAGTGAGCTCTGACTTTCCAACAGGTGGACACTGCTTCGGAGACTTTTCACTGTCCATCTTGCAGAGGCTTTGTAAATCTAACCATGTGATTGATATCATTCCCAGAGGTCCAGCTCTTCTGATGAAAGCTCCTCCTCTTCTTCTTCTGATAGTGATGGCAGCAAGGTACAATGTGCAGTTACAAGGTCAAACATACAATGAAACAAAATTGTTTTACCACTATTTTATTTTTGTAGAAGAAAAAGAAACACAAGAAAAAGAAGGACAAGAAAAAGAAGAAAAAGAAGGTGGCCAAGTGATAGTTCAAGCTTTTGTGTGATTTATTTGGTTCACAGAAAAGACTAAAAATTTATCAATTGTTATGTCCATCCAGGATTCCTCTTCCTCCTCCTCCTCTTCCTCCTCTTCTTCTAGTGATGATGAAAAAAGAAAAAGAAGAAGAAAAAAGACAAGAAAAAGAAACACAAAAAAAAGGTTTGATTTTTTTTTATTATCATTTTTTTTAGTATTTTTAAAAGCCTGGTGAGGTGCTGTGCAAGAAACAGGAAACAGAAGTCCAGTTTTAATTCTATTTTCTCATTCAAGGACTCGGGTTCTTCTAGCAGTGATGATGATAAGAAGAAGAAGAAAAAAGACAAAAAGAAAAAGGTATTCTATTTGGAAAAAATGTGGGGTTTATTTTATTTTTTTATTTTTTGAAGGCCAATTGAAGGAGTGTTGATCTGTTTTTGTTTGAACAGGACTCCAGTTCCTGTTCAGACAAATCATCTGACAGTGACAAGGAGAATAAAGAGGAGAAGGACAAGCAGGTAAAGAGAGTCCTTGAATTGACACGTCATCAGATGATCTTGATTTCAAAGAAAAACACATGACCTTCTTTTACTCTGCTTTTCCAGTTGGATTATTATTTTTTTAAAGTCTGGTATCATTTACATTCCAGGAAAGCCCTGAAGGTGACCAAAGCGGCGAGTCCAAACCACAGTCTTCAGACTCAAGCATCGGTTTACCTTCTTTCTCCAGTGGTGTCAGCTCTGCTCAGAGCGGCACTGGATCCTCTTCCTTTGTGTCTCCCTCCTCCACCGTGAAGACGGATCCTCCGAAACCTTCAGGCACCTATAAGTTGTCATCTGCATCCAGCGGTGACAGCTCTGATCACAGCGGCACCTCTACCTCTGCTGTGAAGACGGATCCTTCGCCCACCTACAAATCACCTTACACCAGCACCAACCTGAGCATTGGAGGCAGAGCTCCAACGCTCAGGTCCAAAACCCCAATGGAGGCCTTGATGGGGAATCCCAGGAGGTATGGAGATGGAACGACCAGGACTACCACCCTCTCCTCAAGTGACCTCCTGAAAGGCCCCAAGCCTTACCAACCATGACATGACCAGATGAAAGCAGTGCTGCTCAATCTAGATCAATGCTAACAATGCTTTTTGGTATGTTTCAAACATAGTCATTGAACATACATGCAAGTCAAAGGTAGCGTCAGCTCTATTGGCTTCTCGAGGGTTAACAATGCTAATAAAAAAAATAAATTAAAAAAAACATTTTGTTGGGGTGTTTTGAACATGAAAATGGGGGAAAAAATATTTTGGAGCAAAATTTCAACTGCATTAAAGAATTTCAAATGCTTTGGGCAATAAAACTGTGATGTCATTATTTTGTGTTTATTGTACCCCCACAATTACAGATGCAGAAGACTTTTGGAGAATTATGTGTCAGTTTGGAACATCCAGGATGAGCTAAACTGATTGTAAACTTGCTCAAGATTTAAAATATAAATCTTATATGGCAAGTTCCTTTTTTTGGAACAAATAACATTTTAGATATGTAGTAAATCTAATTGGACTAGTTTTGCTGCACATTCAAGTTTTGCTGCAAAAAATGAATATTTGGTCTAAACCATCTAATGTTAGCCCTGTTTCAAGTCTTTTACAGCCTCTGACAGCATCTTACCAGCATTGAACTGTTTCATCATCTGATAGCAATACCACAACATTGTGCTGCCACTGAAGTGTCACTCTGGGGGTTGGTGTGCTGTATGATGTGTTACCTATACTGCTTTCAAAAAGTCAATCTTGGCAAGTCAATTAGTAATAGTTGACGGTCAAAAGATTTCCCAACCTTCACCATGGATCTCTGCAGCTCATCCAGAGGTACAGCTTTTTTTTGTCAGCTTTGGTGTAGCCTATAGCTTGGCAGCATTGCTGTTGTGTCATGTTCTTTCACTTTTATTTAAATAACAACCATGATCTGTGAAATATTCAAAGCTTGGGATTGACTCTTGTCTAAAACTCTCTAACTTTTTCCTTGAGCTGTGATTTATGTTGGACCATCATCCTGCTGAAATATAATTTTCTGGTATTCTTATTTAAAATATCCTATTATGTTGAACAGTTTGTAGCCTGTACAGTAAAACAATGCCCTAAAGCCTTTCAGAAGAGAATCCCACCAATAGCTTCACAAATCCTCAGCGTTACTCATTAGTTTCCATCAATAGCCAGTATTTAAAAAAAAAAAATACATATAACCCTCCAAAATGCAGACCGCCTTAAATGAAATTCTTTCAGTTCTGCTTCTTCCAGTTTTGTGCCTGCGTAAATGTTGAATAAATCCGGGAATTACTCAAAACACCATCATTAAAAGATGAACCTTGCTTAACCTAAAGCAACCCCGTTTTTCTGTTGCGACTCGAAACAAGTATTGTCCGACAGCAGCAGCACACGGGTAACAAAAAGCCATCGTGGAGTCATTTCTTCATCAACAAACAGGGCGTGGCTCTGTTGAGTCCTGTAGGTGCGCCTCAAAATGATTTCCTATAAATTGGAGAAGTGAACTTTCAGCGGCCACAAAGCTCAAAGAAACACACCGACAAATGAGTTTTGATCTCTCTTCAGGTATGTATAAATCAAGGACACATTATTCTTTTCTCTATCCTTCGCTGATATGTAGACTGTCCGTCTGTCATTTTTTTATTGGGGGGGAAAAAAGAGTCAACTGAGAGAAGTTTGTGTAACATACGCGACTAATGCTTTTCCTTACAAGCCTTTGCTATCGGCTTTGTGTTTTAAACTGCTTTATTTGCAGCTATGGGTGACAAAGAGGAGAAGATCACGAAGGAGGACGCACAGAAGGATGAGTTCAGCTTACCTTGGGGGAAAAAAAAAGATAAAGACAAAAAGGTAAGCGGTCTTTGCAGCAGGAATGCTTTTTGTTCTGTTTTTTCTTTTCTTTCATTGGCGGAAATCAACAAGGAAATGCTGTGGATTTTTACTCTATCTCCTCCAGTAACATTTGCTGTCATTTGTCATTTGAAAATCCATCCATGTTATACGTGTATCTTGAGGCTTTTGAGCAGTGCAGGTCTCGCTCCATCAGATGAATTGTATGTCCCAAGAGCCATCGTTCATCAGTTTGATCCTGTGCAAACTATTGCTGTTCTCAGGGTGACAAGTCCGATAGCAAGGACAAATCTGATCACAAGGAAAAGTCCAAGGACAAGTCTGATCACAAGGAAAAGTCCAAGGACAAGTCTGATCACAAGGAAAAGTCCAAGGACAAGTCTGATCACAAGGAAAAGTCCAAGGACAAGTCTGATCACAAGGACAAAGACGGTAAGAAGAAGAAGAAAAATAAGGAAAAGAAAGATGGTTCCTCATCTTCCAGCAGTGATGAGGTAGAGTATCCCCACTTATTTGCTTACTAAATATCTGGTCCTGTTGCTTCTGAAGAAGAACTTTAGATGTTCAATTCTGATATTTGTAGAAAGCATAGAAAATCTAATGACGTGCAGATGAACATGTAGTATCGCATCACACCTGTTGGACCTGTAGTCACACCTGCAGTCACAGGTTCAGTGCAAAATTATTGTTTTTTTTAGCCTGTGTGTACAGGCTAAACTGGTCTTACTGGTATTGCACATTTTCTTAACACAGCACACCCCATATGTTTGCATACACTATTTATAGATGACTTTCTGTTGTTCAGAATCTGCAGATTAATGTGTGGCGGTTACGTAAACAACCTGGCCCACAGTGGGCAAGAAGTAGCCAGTTTAACCGTCGCCGTGAAAAGAATGTTGTCTGACAGCTGTTGTGGAACAATTCCCCATTTCCCTTTAGCTTGAACCCAACCAGATTAATAAAGTAAAGATGGCAGCTATGAGTCTCTCTCTCTCTTTTTTTTTTCATTTTTACTCTATCTCCTCCAGTAACATTTGCTGTCATTTCAGGACTGATCTCCCCTGTGGACCTGGCCTGCTCTGTTTGACTCTCCATTCTTGTTTGCTATAATGATGCATGTGGTTTATCTGTATAACCTATACACAATGTTAATCAAAACTGATCTGAAGAAGTAAACAGTTACAAGAAGTCTATTTGTGTTTTATTTCAACTTCTATGTTTTGATCTCGCCACAAGATGGCGCTAGCTCCTATTTTTAAAGTCAGCAGAGGTCCATCCATCCATTTTCTGAGCACCCTTCTCCCTAACGGGGTCGGGAGGTGCTGGTGCTTCTCTCCAGCTGCGTTCTGGGCGAGAGGCGGGGTACACCCTGGACAGGTCGCCAGTCTGTCGCAGGTCAGCATAGGTTTGATGTTGAAATAGAAATATACATTGTAGAATTGAATAGAGTATTTTCACATCAGTCATAAAATCTACTTGAAACAGAACTTGGTTAAATGTAAAAATAAAACAGTTTTACTTCTGGACATTGGGAGGACTAATGCAATGACATCCATAAATGAGTGGGTCTTATACATGAATACAATGTAAATTTCCAGTTGTATAAAGACAACATTTAAAAGGAGATGAATGTTTATCGTAAAATCACCACATTACTTGATTCACAATTCTTGCTACAAAGTTCCATCAATTTTGACTCATCAATCCATTGATCTTTGTCCAAAAGTACTGCTCATGTTTGCTTTAATATTTCTATCTGGTGACTGTAATCTGTAGTTTTAGATTAACCAGACAGCTCAGAATTATGCTCATAGCTTTTCAGATGCATCCATACTTCCTGAAACGTTCCACATTTTCTTAAGTTCCAACAAACTTCGATGTATTTTATTTGAATGATGTGAAGTCATGCCTGACAGCGAAGGACTGGTTTTAATTCATTTCTTCCTAGCAAATCTAAATATGCCTGGAATTTTTATTCTTTTTTTGTGGATTCCCCTCAGTCAAAATCTATCACCTTCATGAGAATTTCTGTTTTAGAAGTCTAATCTCGCAAACCTCAAAACGATTCAAAGTGCATCATTTTTATACCAAGATTAAACTGCACACCGGTTTGCTCTTTTTACTAATTCACAAACAGGTGAGGGGAAATGGTTACACTAGATTTTATTTAGGGGTGTCGGGGTGAACACGTCTAATGTAATTGATTCCCACTAACCGAACAAGCCTCCATTCATTTATCTCAATAAAATTCAGTAAAGTACAAGATTGGGATGTAACATTGTGTAAAAGGTTGCATCCCTTGTAGAATACTTTATAATAGTTTTCTTAAGAAGATTATGCTGGACATTAACAATTAAAGCTTTGTATTTCAAGTTGAAATTGGACATCCATATTTAAGCATTTTTTTGTAGCAAAAAAATAAATAAAAGATGGAAAAAAAAGGCCATTTTTCTTATAACTTTTTCCCTACAGTATTGCAATCAGTTACTTTTAGATTTGAATACCAAGTAACTCTTCTGTGAGGTGATTGGGACTGCTGATTGCAAGGATGTGGATTGAGAAATTCATGAGGCGAACAATACTTTCTCACACCACCACTCTCCCGCTTTCACGTCTTCTGTAAACGAAGGCCAATGATTGCTGTCTGGGAAGCAGAGGATTTGAGTCCCTTTTGTGATGCCCAAGCTTCACAAAATCAAATCCTCTTTTTCTTCCACTAATATAGTCTTGCTGTTTCAATAATATTTTTAAAAAAAATGTTTGACCTTTATGCTTTCTTTTATGGATTTGACTTTAAATATCACAGTGGCCTAACCATGTAGTGCAGTATGACCCATTTAGAGACACCAGTGGTCCATCAAAGATGATAAAGTATCTAAAAACTTTCCCAGAGAAAGGGCGCTGAAAGCTTTCAAAGTCATTCTCAAAACATCCATCAGTTGTCGATACCCGTTTATCTATATGAAGGGTTATGACGGGACTGGAGTTCCTTCAAGTGATTTTTAGGTGTGAGAGGGTTTACCCTGACTCACGCTGTCAGGACAACACAGACACACATACTGTAGGATAGACATCCACTCAAACGTCCATTTTGAGAAGCCAATTAAACAAACAGTCGTGTTATTGGACTGTGAAAGGAAATGAGAGTATACTCACATCTGGAAACGGAGAACGTGCAAACAACATAAAGACCTCAGGCTGGAATTCAAACCGAGAACCTTCTTGCTGTGTCAACAAACAGCCCAACCTGAAAACAGTGGGCAACATTTTTGCAAAAATTAGTTGCTGTCATTTATCAACTGTACATTTAGTCCCATATTTTGTTAGATATAAAATAAGTCTCTAGAAGTTTTGGTATAATGTGTGAAAGCTTCTGATTAAATAATAGCCTTTTAATATTATATGGTGATGCTTAGCTTTCCAGAGAAAGCAATGTTTTTATATGTTAATATATTTAAGCGTGGCTTTTGAATTTTGCACTATTTATACTTCAGAAAGTTTTGAAAAAGGACAGTTTAGAAAGTTTTAGGAGAATTCTTCTATCCAGTAGCTTATAAGTAACCCTCCAAGGTTATAAGAAAGTGCTGTTAAAATACTTTGGCATCTATCAAAGTTGTACCCATGCCACAAAAAAATCCATTAAGGACCAAAGGTGAATATTCTCATGCCAACAAAGGTTCAACAAGTCAAAGCCAATGCAACACAGCACAAAAAAACAAAGGCTTAGTTGTTTACTTGACATCAATATTTAGGCTACAGTAAACTCCATGACAAGCGTCCGGAGGAGACTTGCAGCATTTAGCAACGAGGATCTCCTTCAGGTCTTTTGAATCTTTTATGGGGGGTGTGGAATAAAAGAAAAATGGAGCGGTTTCAGAGACGAATCAATAATAAATCAAGCATGCATCTTTTCTGGGGCTGCTGAAGAAGCCCAATTTAACCTATCCATCATGTTCAGAGCCATGTTTCTTATTTAAATCTGTAAGGAGAGTATTGAAAGCAGCAGTCAGAAGAGCAGCTTACAAGAACATTTCTCCAAAAAAATTGATATGGCCAGAAGGTGTGAGCATAAGCCGAGTCAAAATGTATTTGTCATAAATCTTGTCCAGTGGCATGTCTTACACTTCCTGGCTTTTGTTGGTGGTTGTTTAATTTCCTTCAGTAATTTGCACAGAAAACTTATTTAGCGTGTGTTCAGAAAATCAAAGAAAATTACACTTCAGTTATGGATTTCCATAAGTACAGAAGATAAGTTCTTTGAAAATGTTGCATAAATTTATTTAAAAAATAATACACAATGCAAGTGAAATTAATGGTAACATCCTGTAAGCTCAACATCAGAGTTACTGCAGTTGATGATGCTGCTTTTATTAAGACTTTTCTCTTAGTTATTTTTCTTGGTGCACTTTTGGAAATGGTTTCCCATTCCAATTTTAATCAAATCAATGAATGAAGATAATGTGTAACTAAGAAATACAAGTAACACCTCCAATAATGGTCTGTTGTGTACTTCACAGTATATTTTATGCTTCTATAAAATTAAGTTCTTATCTAATTCATTTACCGTACAAACAAGTATTTGGCCCAGAAAAGTTTTGTTAAACAAAGGGAAAGACTGCTTGCAGGTGAAGGAAAGTGTATTATGGTTGAAAGAAGTAAGTTGGGCAAACATTTGAAACTTCAGTGACTTCTGACCATAACAATGGAAACCAGCATCCCCTTATGGTGGCTCAATGTTACATTTTCAATCCAATCTTAAAATAAAGCAGCTGCAAAGATACATGGCCAAATTCACTTTTTGTCATGCAAGATTGAGTTACCCAGCTAGTCACTGCAGGAAGCTAGATGAGTGACAATTTACTTTTATTATTATTATAAACAGACAAACAATTTTCAATAGGTCTTAAGCATCTTTTTTTATTGTGAATATGGTTGTTTTTCAATCTATAAATAAATTTGTTAAATGTTGTAAATCTGCTCATGACAGAGAACTTTCTCTGTCCAGTGGTCCTCCCATTCACCTGGCTGTGATCCAGCACAATATGTATTGCTTTGTCTTTGAAACTTGCTCCATTTTCAAAAATATTGCAAAATCTTTAAAAAGGCAACTGATTCTTCAGTGTATGCATATTGGTCTAAACCTTCTATCTGAACTCCTGTGAAAAGGAAGGACGTAGACAACAAAAGCCTCAGGGCATTTTTCAGATCCTCCGACCCTAATATGTCTATTGTCTGAAATCCTGAAGACAGGATGGAGGGATGGTTTTGCATTCATTGCGTGTTTTTTCTCTTTGATTATAGTCATTCTCCAATTTTCTGTAACATGCAGGGAAACCTCTAGACCGGTCATGCTGTAAAGTTGAAGAGATCCCAGCAGTCATTTGGTGTTGAGGTGAGCCAAGTGTCATCAATGGATCAGAGTGATTAGAGGCCTGAATGCAGGCCCTTTGATGGTGTCTTCTTTGTAGCGTACAGTATTTCAATCACTCACTGCATGCTTTGGTCTCTCTCACCCCCCACCTCCCGCAGTGGTAAACAACCCACCTCACATTTCCCGCAGAGCAAGCATTGCAGAGCTCACCTGGAAAGCTGCATGTTGCACTGACACTGCATTGATATTTACATTACAGACTAGGAATTATGACTCAGAACTGAGGGCCTAATATAGCAGTGGTGATCAAAGAAGCCACTGAATTCTGTGTGTATGGCAGAAAAAAAACAGAAAACAGTTACACAGCAGAAATGCTGCTCCGATTTATTAGTTTATATTTGACATTGTTATTTATAGCAACAATAATTTAAATATGTCATGAAACCAAAGCTGTAGCACAAGCAGGTGTCAAAAGATTGCTTTGTTGATAAGTATTCTATTCTATTCTATTCTATTCTATTCTATTCTATTCTATTCTATTCTATTCTTTCTATTCTATTCTATTCTATTCTATTCTATTCTATTCTATTCTATTCTATTCTTTTCTATTCTATTCTATTCTATTCTTTTCTATTCTATTCTTTCTATTCTATTCTATTCTATTCTATTCTATTCTATTCTATTCTATTCTATTCTATTCTATTCTATTCTATTCTATTCTATTCTTTTCTATTCTTTTCTATTCTATTCTATTCTTTCTATTCTATTCTTTTCTATTCTTTCTATTCTATTCTTTTCTATTCTATTCTATTCTATTCTATTCTATTCTATTCTATTCTATTCTATTCTATTCTATTCTATTCTATTCTATTCTATTCTATTCTTTTCTATTCTATTCTATTCTATTCTATTCTATTCTATTCTATTCTTTCTATTCTATTCTTTCTATTCTATTCTTTCTATTCTATTCTATTCTATTCTTTCTATTCTATTCTATTCTATTCTATTCTATTCTATTCTATTCTTTCTATTCTATTCTTTCTATTCTATTCTATTCTATTCTATTCTATTCTTTCTATTCTATTCTTTCTATTCTATTCTTTTCTTTTCTTTTCTATTCTATTCTATTCTATTCTATTCTTTCTATTCTATTCTTTCTATTCTATTCTATTCTATTCTATTCTATTCTATTCTATTCTTTTCTATTCTATTCTTTTCTTTTCTATTCTATTCTTTCTATTCTATTCTTTTCTTTTCTAATCTATTCTATTCTATTCTATTCTATTCTATTCTATTCTACTCTATTCTATTCTTTTCTATTCTTTTCTATTCTATTCTATTCTATTCTATTCTATTCTTTTCTTTTCTATTCTATTCTTTCTATTCTATTCTACTCTATTCTATTCTATTCTTTTCTATTCTATTCTATTCTATTCTATTCTTTTCTATTCTATTCTTTTCTTTTCTATTCTATTCTTTCTATTCTATTCTTTTCTTTTCTAATCTATTCTATTCTATTCTATTCTATTCTATTCTATTCTACTCTATTCTATTCTTTCTATTCTATTCTATTCTATTCTATTCTATCCCAGTGTTCTCAGTCGTACTTTGCGCGCGCCGCAGGAGGGCATGAACGTCTCCCTCTCGTCTAGCGTCAGCGGTCTCCCAGCAACAGCCGGGCTCGAGCTCATCTCAATCATCCGCAGCTGAGCGAAGTCAAGCCGCGCAGACTCAGTCGCGCTGAAGTGGGGCGGCGGAAATGCAGCCTAGAAAATAAACGCCCTTCCAGTTCAAGCTTTCTTCGATTGAATCTGCCCACACGGCTTGCTGCCGTGACTTTACGCTACGTCAAACAAAGTATGAGGTTAAGACGCTCGGCCCATACAAAAGCCTTGGAGGTTCTATTGGTTTAAGCTAACGGATCATATGCCCACAAAATATGAGGCACAGAAATAGGCTATGAACTATAGTTCAATTAAAACAGGGTGTTTTCATTTCAGATTGAGACTGGACATGCCATGCAGGAAACACCTGGGACAAACTTTCACACCGTGAAACCTTGTTATCAGCAGAGAGGGAATTCGACATGTTTCTTATTTTGCCCTTTAAACTGTTTGTGCGCAAAATAATACCAAATAATACCAAATCAATGTTAGATATAGAACGTTTAAGTCGTCATTGAAAACCTGCAGACAAACTCCCTCACTCTGGATGATTTTGTAGCCATAAAATAAATCCATTTCGGACGGAGGAGGGTCAAACAAAATGTCAGGATTTGTCCAATGAAACTGATGTAACACTTTTCATTTTGCAAGTGCAAATGTGTTGAATTCCAACAGATTTGTTTCAAATGTGTCATTCCTAACAATTTCTCTTGAATCAAAATGATTAGATAACTTTAATATTTAAAAAAAAAAATAGAAAAAATTGCTTGATAGATATTTTAATTGTCAAAGGACATGATGTCACATGCAAAGAAAAAACCTGTTTTCTGATTCCAGAGCATCTTCTCTATTCTAACACACACCAGGATCCAGGCTTCCTTTTTTATAGGCAGTTTAGACAGTATATGTGAAGCATCTCTGAGATTGTGAAGATACAACTATGAAGTAATATTATGCTAAATATAGTTATGCTTAAGACAAAAAATACAGAAAGTTAATGAGAATAACAAACACCGTAGTGCAACTTAAATTGACTGGTGTGAGGGATCAAATTCCCTGGCTGATCATTCACACTCTGTTCATAGTTCAGCCTGTCTCACTCCTGAGAACCTGAGGCTCTGTCTGCATAATTCTTAGCAGGGCTTCTTTTATTTTGAAAAGCACAGAGCGGAACTGGTAGTGCCTCTCTTTCTGGGCAACTTTCTCGGAGGTCCGCTCAGCAATAGCGGAGCAGACGAGAAACCATGGAGCGCAACAAGACGCTCCATGGTTGAGAGACTCAGCAAGCGGACGGGAAACGTTCCAGCCTCGGAGCCTTTTCTAGATTTCTTTCGGCGCCAGCGGGCAGATTTGGGGACGTCGGTGGGTGGACGCTGACTTCTGTGCAGGCGTGCGTAAAAGTGACTGGAGAGGTGCCGGTAGAGAAAAACAGTCTTGGAGTCACCGTCAGCTGCCAAAGGATAAAGAAGTGATTATAAGGAATCTGGAGTAGAGAGAGAATATAGTGACGCTGTCTTGTGTTTTCAATCATGTTTGAGGAAAAGACACGAGGGTGCGCTGCGTAAGTCCCATGTCGGTGCAAGGAGCGGCTGCTTTCCTTTAAGG
The DNA here is from genome assembly GCF_027474105.1 of Poeciliopsis prolifica. Lineage (NCBI taxonomy): Eukaryota > Metazoa > Chordata > Actinopteri > Cyprinodontiformes > Poeciliidae > Poeciliopsis > Poeciliopsis prolifica. The sequence continues at coordinate 9,097,807 of NW_026562379.1, forward strand.
AATCTGCGAGAGTTCTGCTCAGAAACAAGCACTGGACTTCTAGTGAGAGCGAGTCCGTGAAAACTCCAGAACCATGGTGAAGTTTCAGAACTCAGACCTGTGGATAGCCTGGATGGTTATCTTTTGCATGGAGGGTAAGTTTTGTGACGCTTCTAAACTCGTTTACTCATCCCTAACACTTTACTCCAGTTGTAGATTTGCAGTGATGATAGGAAATGCTCAAAGAGGGCAAATCCTTCTTACAAAACTTTCCGCTTCTGCGCAGCTAAAACAGATCCATGTGGAATTAAACTGTGTCAAACAAACAAACAAGGGGATAGAAACCGTGCCAAGGCAGTTTGATCCCAACCTTCCTTATTTGAGTCTGTTTGGATCAAGCAGACAAATCCCTGGCAGTTCCACAAAAACTAAAGTCCACATTTTCAAGCACTTTCCTCTCTCTCTCTCTCTCTCTCTGACTGTCTCTCTCTCTCTCTCTCTCTCTCTCTCTCTGTCCCTCTTTCTCTCCCTCACTAGTCGCCATGTCCTTTCTGTCCAAAGCGCTTTTGATTGTGAACGTCTTAACTCTAATGCGCTCTGCTGCGCCTGATATCGCCTTTGCTCGTCTTATACAACAGGATGTCTAAAATTATTATCTATTTGCGTGTCAAATCACGCAATCGTCACTGATACTGGCGGGCGTGGTTTATAGTGGTGGTGGGACTGTCCGGGGTTTGAAATAGAAACGGAGCAGACGGTGGAGGGCTGCGCTGGTAATCCGTCCGATTAACGAGAAGTAGGCTATGGTGAGCAGCAGCAGCAGCGCAGGACAGCGCGCCGGGCCAGGCGTCCCCGGAGGAAAATCACTGTGTATTCCTGCACTTCTCCAGAGGGAATTACACGACTTACGTGTGCAAACACTGCGCTTCTTTTCTGACCTCTCTTTACTTCTTAGTTGCGGGTTAGTACATTATTCCTGCTGAATAATCCGGAGACATTCCTCCATTGGAAGTTAAGTGAGGTTGTTCCGCGTTTGCAGTTTGGATATACCAGCACAACCAGAATTAAACCTTTTGTGTTAGAGAGCGGCTTTAGCTATATATATATATATATATATATATATATATATATATATATATATATATATATATATATATATATATATATATTATATATATATATATATATATATATATAAACACACTAAAAGAAGATAATTATCACTGCAAAATTAGTCTACTTTATTAATTAAGAGAAGATATTAATTATTCCCCCAAAATTAGCTTAATTTATTTCCTTTCATTTATTAATAATAAGAAAGAATCCTTTAGCTTATTCAAAGCAGAAGAGAAAGAAATGTTTGAACTCCCTCATATCTATGGACTGGTACCATAACCTAAAGTAAAAATGCACATTAGATGAACACAAATGTTTAAATTAATTGCACATATTCAGAGGGAAATCTGAAGTGCTTATTCCATGCAACAGTAACTGAATTTTACCATTATTTTCTATCTGTTCTTGGAGAAGAATTACTTTATTAATGCAAAAAGAATTGATTGACATCTTTACGTTCCACACCATGACTACTCTTTTTCCCAGATAAAACCGATAAACTTGTCGTCCTTGTAAGCAAGATGTAAGTGTTGTAGCCATCTTTCATCCACCGCCTGTCAGTGCCAACATTTGGGTGAAAGCCTGGGGAAAGCTTTGCATTACTCTCCATAAGGCCTGAGAGAAACTTGGCTACTCATGCGCTTTCTCTGGCACCTCATTGATATCAATGTTCAACTCTAGGAACATTATATCACTAAAGACTTTCGGACACTTTTAAAAAAGCTTGATAGTGGTTGACTCTGAGATAGACAGTTCTATCTCAGGCAAACACCTTGGACTCAATATGTTCTCTGAAAGACACACTCCCTTTGCCATGTTGTGTCAATCTGAGAACTAAAATTGATTGAATGTAATCCTTATCAGCCAAGTGTTTCACCCTGCTGTTCCCTTTTATTTTTAGCTGTATATCTCTGCTGACAATGTACTTTCTTGTGCCTCTGCAACTTTACTCACATGTGGGCAAAAATGCATAATTTGTTGACATCAGTATTTGCCTATATCTGAAAAAGAGCATTACCTATGTTTGTTGTCCCACTGCATCTGCTCCTCTGGAGATCAGGATCCACTAAGATAACTAAGTGCAAATCAAATTGTTTAGGACTCTAGTGTGAGCTCTATTAACAGTCCAACTTGTTTGTGGTCAGTGCTCCTTTCCTCTTCTCACGTCTTCCAGTGTTTCTATAAATAAGCTCTGATGCAGCAAAGCCAGTATTGATTGTGGTTGCTTGTTTTGGCAGCATGTACTGACCTCCACCTTTTTTTTTCATGCCAGACATAGTTGCTAGAATAATCAGATCAGTTCTAATAAGTGTAAGCAGATACTGTTTTGGGGTTTCTTGGCAATGAGAACGGAGAGGATTCACTCCCGTTGAATTGTTGTTGATTTCTTTTATCAACCGCTAGGCTTGACGAGAGGAATGTTGTTGAAGAACCGAAAGAGGAAAAGTTTTGAAAAATAAAAAACCTGTCAGTGACCTAAACAGAACTCCTTACTGACTCAGCTTAGTTCATCGCCTGTCCTTCCAAGCTCTCAGCAATAGGACAGGACATGTTCTCTTTAGCCGTCATCACTCCCGAGTTACTCATAAATATTCCATCTTCAACTCTGAGTTGGTTGCATTGACGGAAAGTTGGCTTTCCTACTACTATTTAAAAGATTTTAACATTTTGACTCGTAGTAATAATCATCAAGCTGTTATATTTAGATGTGATGCACATTATTTTTTTTACATGATTCCGTTGAACCACATTTAAAAAGCAGTGTCTGATTTCCAATGGATAATTTTCATAGCATTTTATTTCTTATTAACTTTGTCTCTGTCATTGGTCACTTATTTCAGTGACCAATGAGTTTTTCAGTGAGAAACAGAGGTCCAACACTTTTGTCCACATGTATGTCAAGGACCATTTTACAAATACTAATACGTATTTCATAGATATATATTTGCCACTTTTGGTGTCAAATCTCTAAATAAAATTCAGTGGAAACAATATCCTTCACAAATCACCTAAATATTTCTTCAGCAGGGATTTTTGGAATAGTTGTCAAACTCCAGTCGTAAAGGGCCACTGTCCTGCAACTTTTATATGTACCTCTCCTGCACCACACCTGAATAAAAATAATTAGGTCATTAGCAAGGCTGTGGAGAACTTATCTACACAAGAAGGATGCAGTTAAGCCATTTCATTCAGTGTTTTGTACCCGTGACACATCTAAAAACTGCAAGACACCGGCCCTTGAGGACTGGAGTTTGACAACCCTGGTTTAGACCAAGGCACATTGATCTATCAAAATGGTCTAATCAAAGTCCAGACCCAAATTAATTTAAGAATCACTGATTTGAAAAATGCTGTTGACAGAAATTCTCCATCCAGTTTAAGTAAAAGTCGAGGTCTTTTGTGAGGAAAGACTATCCCAAAAGTGTTGGAACTATAACAATACACAGTATTTCTCAAAAGAATTGAATTTGGGGCTGGTGTTTACAAAGGTACACCAAACTTTCTAGCGACTAAAGTGTAAAGCGACTGAGAACTTCTTATCATTTTCATTCCACTTTTGAATTTTGCACTACATTGTTTTGGCCTATCACTCAAAATCCTAATGAAATACATTGAAGTCTGTGGCGGCACTATTAGAAAATGTTGAAAAGTTCAGAGTAAATTAATACTTTCACAAGGCACAGCGAAGCAGAGTATGTTCTTATAAACTGATTGTTTGGGCACTTGACAAAACAAACCCCTTAGGCGATATACCAGCATAGAGCTGCTCTGACCATGATGCCACGATTTTTTATGTTTACGATCCACCCAGAACATCGCCGCGGGGTGCAGCAGGGGCCGATCTGGGGCTTCAATCAATTCGACAAATTAAATCCAAGCAGAGGTTGTGACTGAACTTTTCAACCATCTGCTTTTATTTGTTTTGCTGGTGTGCACAGCACATCTTATGGAACATTTCACATTAGCATTCACAGGAACGTTCAGATTAGCCTCCAGGCCTAAATCTGGCTGTCCGCATGTTTTGGATGAGAAGCCCAGTGAGAACAAAACGCATTAGAGTTGGAGACAACATGAAGTTTTCTCAAGCTCGTTGACATTCAGGGCACTTTGTGCTTGCATCAAAGCTGAACTCAGACCAATAAATCTGCTCTCCTCTCTGACCATAAGCTTGTTAACCTTTGAGGCTCTGCTTAAAAAACAGCATGAAATTGCAAAGCGAGTCTGGATTGTCTGTTGTATGCAGCCTCGTTCTGTTCTCGGATTTAATTTCCGAGCCTGATTTCTGATCTGCAGCTCTCAGTTTTTAGCAATGAGCAACACTTTATTGGATTTATGGCAAATGAAACTTCTGAAATATCTCTCGCAAAACAGTGTCTTAAACAAGGTCTTACATTACAATAGAGAGGATGTTTAAAAAGATGCACACATCTTTTTAAACGTGTGCATCTTTTGCACTCGTGCAAAAGTATGAGTGCACGGTTCAGTGATTTTAGGAGTTTTAAATAGACAAACACAAAGTGGTGCTTAAAAGTGAACAAGCATTTATTTAACATTGCACTTAATATTCTGTAAAGTGTGGTATGTTTTTGAATTCAGCAACATTTGGGTGAATATGTGATAGAACCTTACTTCACTTCAGATCATTGTGCTGCTGGAAGTTGAAGTTCTTTCCCAATCTCAAGTTTTCTGCAGCCTCTAACAGATTTTCTTCAAGGACTGCACTGTATTTAGCTTAGTACATTGACTCTGACCTGCTTCTCCACAGTGTGATACTCTCAACACCCTCTTATTCTTCTGTTGTTGTATGTCCAAGAGAATGTGCAATGTTAGAAAGTTTCATGTCGATCTCATCTGACAAGATGGCCTTCTCCCAACTTGAACTTCTAAGGACTTCCTCTCAACATTGTTTTCATTCCTGCTCTTATTTTGTACAGGCTAGATTTGTGGAGTGCTTGTGTAACAGTTGCCCTGGTGAAAGATTAGCCCACCTGAGCTGTGGATCTCTCCAGCTTCTCCACAGCTGCTATGAGCCTCAGATGCTCTTTGAATATTGCTGTCATTGCCCCACTTTAAACCTCACAACTTTCTCATTGACCTGTCTGTTGTGTTCTTTGGTCTTTGCTGACGCTGCTATTGAATTAATGTTCTCCAACAAACATGAGGCCTTCAGAGAACATTTATACTGACATTAATTGCAGCAAAGGTGGACAGCATCTACAACTTTTGTGACTTTTGAAAGCAATTGGTTGCAAAAATGTAGACATTTTTGTCTCTAAAACATTTAAAAAGCTGTCTGTCCGTCTATCTATTGTCTTTTGTTTTATTTGGGGTCAGGTCGCAGGGGCAGCAGCTTAAACAGAGAGAACCAGACTTCCCCATCTCCAGCTCCTTCCAGGGAATCCCAAGGCGTTCCCAGGCCAGCTGAGAGAAATAGTCCCTCCAGCTTGTTCTGGGTCTTCCTCTTCCTCCTGAAGTTTGAAGATAAAGTACAAATAACTTTGTAGTAATAAGTGTACTTTGTCAACTAAGATGTGTCTATGGCTGCTTGGTTTTGTTGCCAGTTTTCATTTCCAATTAGTGAAAAAATTATTAAAAGCTTTCAAAAGAAAAATAATAACAGTATACCTAAATGCCCTTTAACACACTGGGCTTCTAAGGCCCACTCCACTACTGTCACCCTGTATGATCTCTCCTTGATTTTTGATGAAGTCCACCTAACGTAATATACCATCTTTCACTGCTAATGCAGAACATAATAAAAAAATAATAATCATCCACTCTGTGTAATTTTCATCTGGTGAGTAGTGTCCCCGCCAACCCCTCCCCACCTCTTTACGCCTGCTGCTAAAAAGGAGCAGCTGGAACAAGAGTGTTGGACAGATGGAACTTTCCACCTCGATTATTTTTCACACTAAAAATAGCCTCTCAAAAAATTAAAAGACCTCTGGGACCCCTTGCAAAGTGCATGCGCACGTGTGCGCACGTCTGAGCGACAGAGACATGGGTTAACTTCAGACGACGAATTCGTCCCCCTGGATGATGGCAGCAGCAGTCGTCCTGGGAGAGTGAATGAATAAAAGATGGGCAGATATTTGGAGGAGGGAGTGAGAGAGAGGAGCGTTTGCCCAGTCCCCTGGTCTCTTAAGCACACATTAAACTAAACCCCGAAGAGTGCACAGGGCTGCGATGCTGTGCGGCACTTGGCCCAAGCATCTGGGCTGAACATCTGAGGTGGACGGTTCACAGAGGTTTGGGGCTCTGAGGTTTTTCGGGTTGGCTATGTCTTTAATCAAAAGGAGGTAAACATGAGCACACGCAGGGAGCAGGGTGATGTTGACGCACCGCTGTTATCATTTGGGTCTGATACTGCACTTGGCGCATTTGGGTTGGATGATGAAACTTGAAGATGAAGATGCCTGTGCACTTGTCAAACAAAATTCAAAGAGATTTTTTTTGTTGCTTAGAGTCTTGTAAAAACTTTGATTTCTGATGCAAATTAATTCCTTTCAGATAAGAATAAGATAGGAAGTTTTATGAACTAAGGAACTTTCATTTATGATAGGGAGGACATTAAAAATTTCTCATCAGTGAGTAAAGAATTAGAATTGAACGATGTGCTGCACAAGATAATTTTTCCTTTCTGTGTTCAGTGTTATAAAGAGATTATTTTAAGCGCTGGTGGACAAAAAATCCACCATCAAAACATCTTGCAGAGCTGTTTTAGAACTTAATGTTTGGTTTTAGGTCCAGGTGATGCTGCATACACACATTCTCGAGAATCCATGATAATATCTGTGTCTGGGACAGACTGTGACAGCTTGTAGATGTTAAACGAGAGGAACTTTCATCTTGATTTTCCTCTTCAGCATGTGTCTGTGTGAGCTCGTGGTGAGCCCTTACTATATACATATTTAAAGTTGATGTCTTCTTCATGTCATGGCACCCCGATGATCCTGCCCTTGAAACGATCAGCCCTGTTTTGCCGGCTGCTAAGGTTTGATGGAGAGCCTTCGCTGTCAGTATTCGCACATCACTTCAGTAACTCAGGGAGATGTTTGCCTCGTGCAAACACAATATGAGTTGGTTCACTTTTTTGTGTGTATACTTCGAGAGATTAAGATGACTGCTTGTTCTCAGAAACTTTGCTTTTACTTCAAAGGTTAGAAGTTTGATTTACTAAAAGTTTTGCGATGATAAAGCAAACAGAAATAAATCTATTTAATCTGCATAACTGCGTTTCCTGTTTGAAGTGTAGGGAAACAGACCAATCAGAAAGGATATTTCTGATTGGTCTTTTCTGAGCCCACAAAATATTAAGATTAAGAGTTATTAATCCACCTTTGTATTTCTGTAATACTTTAAATAGCCCAATTGTAGCTTTACAATGAAACAGAAACACTTTACATTTAAAATAAGGTCTGTCTTGACTGTATTTATCTCATGGACCTGCTGTATTCATTTTCTTCCAGGCACCAGCTCAAACTCTCACGTCCGTAACAACCCATGTTAATTGACTTATAATTCACAGAAGCCCTCCTACACCGCTCACTTACTTGGGTTGGTGCGCTTGATAGATTGTGGCTCTCAGGGACTGCCACGGGGTTGTTAAGTTGTTCTCTGTTGTTGCTGAGAATAGTCGCTGTGTTCATTACTGTAAGCCTTTATGTGCACAGATCAATGGAGAAGGAAATACATTATTCCCACAGGTGTGTGGGTGGATGTGTGCATGTGCGTGTGTGTGGTGACAGACGTGATGTTTGCGCTGATGGACCTCTGGAACGTAAATTTCACTTGTCCCAAAGGATCAAGGTTTCCCTGAGCCTGTAATGACCTCATCAGTTTAAACCACCAATCACAAAAAAAATCACAAAAAAGAGGTCAGACTCTGTTTGAGGCTCATTAAGCAGCACTCACTATCACTCTCTTACATTGGTGATTTTCTTAGTTGATGACTGAATTAGGTGGTGGACATTTTGACTTGAAATCAAAGTTGATAAAAATATTAAACAATCTATAGGTGTTGGCGGTCACTAATCATTTCTTTTTAACATTAAAAATTTTAAATATCAAGTTCCCAAAAAATAATCTGTGGATCATTAGTATTTGCAGGAGTTATGGGCCAGAAGCAGCATTCAGTTTCTATCCATCTCAAATCTGAAACAAACTTCCAGAAAAATGCAAAACGGCCAAAACACCAAGTTCTTTTAAATTATGCTTAGAGTTGATTTTGATTAATAATAACTGAACGTTTGATCAGTATACTTCCTGTATATTTCCTTGATGATTTTGATAATGGCATTTGACAAAATGCAATGCTTGTAACTTGTTTCTTGATTGGTTTCTGTGTTATGTTGTATCACCTAAAGCACTTTGTACTGCCTCATTGCTGAAAAGTTCTATGGCTTGAGTTAAGGTGTATGAGGTGCCAGTAATTGTGGTGAGACAATTATTTCTTAACATAGAACTTTAATTACCCTCTGAAATAATGTCGGTAAATGAAAGGCTGAATACTTCAACATTTTTCAACATTGTATGATTATGTCACAGCTCTAAAAACATTATTTGATTAATGTTTTTTTTTTTTTTAACATATTTTTGACAGGGATGCCAAAAAGACAAAAGGATGCTGTCAGTTTAGCCAAGCATGAAAGTGTAAGTGACAGTCATCTCAAAGTTTCCAGAATAATAAAACATCTTCCGCTGGGTTTTAATCATTAATTTGTTTCAACATGTCGTCTGCTCCCACAAATCACTCCACTGGTTCCACAGTGAGTGCATACAGAGAGGCTATGTCTTATTTTACACACACATTAGTCTGACGTTTTGCATGCCACTGCTCATTTTGTACTATTATTTCTTTGGTTTATTTTCCTAAAATAAGGAGTGCATTTTGCTAGATTTATAATAATATTTGCTACAAAAGAAGTTGATGTTAGGGTTAGGGTAGGGTTAGGGTTAGGGTTATCTGTCACAGATGATGTGACAGATAATATTGTAATCTAATGACTACTTTGTCTCCTGTCTACCCTCATTAGCAGCAGTTGAACATGATGAGGGTAGTGTCAGGAAATGCACTGATGCTGATGTGGTCAGAAGTACTACCACTCAAATGGAGACATTTTTAAAGCGCTAATGATTATCACTGCGCAAAAGCAGCTCCACGGTGCTCCTTGGGGCAAAACAGACAGTCTTTTCTCTGTCTACACTGACAGACGGTTCGTTGGGAGTTGTGTTTGCTCAAGGATGAGATGACGGATGTGGATTCAGCTGTGGGATTCTTTTAGAGAAGAGCTACCCAACATGAGTGCATTCTGACTGTATATTGGTATTTTCATCTCCCCTCTCTGAAGTACAATAGCCTCGCACCAGTAATTTGAAATTGACTGTTAATTGATCCTTCCAACGATTAAATGAGGTTACAGAGCTTGATGAACCCTGGTGTCATTCTGAAAGACAAACCGATCATGTGACCATTGATTTGAGCTTTGTGTCTGACAAAGACAGCTATGCATTTTCCAAGAATAGACAGGAGATAACTTCCTTTGGATGTATGTAATTTTGTAAATTGTATACTTTTAAATTGATGGGCTGTTTGTGCTTGACTGCAATGGCTGCTAGATGCTGAGCCGACACAAGAAATCATACTTTTCTGCCTTTAGACACCTCTAAGGAGCCGAACTTTCAGATATAAGGCTGCCTCAAACACAACAGAGAACTTCTAAGCTTTGGGAAGCTTCTTACTGCAGCATGAACATTTTTTGTTTGATGAAACGTCATTTTTCATGTTTTTACCCCCCTTGCCATCACCCCAAAGCAACATACTTGTTAGAAATCCTTTGCTGTGTGGCCTTGGTGCAGATGAACCAAACTCAAAACCATTTACGTCTGTTGCCCTGACTCTCAGAGACATTGAGCTGCTCCGGCTCAGTCAAAACGCTGAATACTGCAAAGAAAAAGGAGAACAGAGGGGAACAAAGTGAAAAAGGGACAGATTCTCCTGCATTAAATATGCTCAGGGCTTTTCGCTGCCATTGGTAATTCATAAAGTGGCTGCTGGGGTAAAACATAGCTGTTTTATACAGTCATTTTCTCTTGTGCAGCGCTCTTGCTCTGTTTACTGCCGTAACTGTACCCAAAGTCAATGGGAAATCACTTTTAACAGGCTGTTAAAAGCATCCTTTTAGTTCTGTTTGGTTCGGTAATTACTGGGACTGAGGAACATGACATGGAAAGTAGACAAAGACTGAATATTAGTACGATAAAACAGTAAGGCGGGCATTAAAAGCTTGCTCAAAAAGTTGATGACATTTTTTCTTTTTTTAAAACAAAGCTAAATCAGACTACACACTGATTTCTTACCGAACTGTCCAAACCTCCCAGAGGAAATTAGTCAATGTCTTTATTTATATAGTGCTTTTATTCAAAGTGCATTAGTGAGCCTCTGAGGTATTTTGGGGTCTTCACAGAGGACATTTTGGACAGAAGGTACTTTGGATCGAATCACTAAGCCTGTTATGTAGTGGAGCTGCTCCACCTGCTGTGGCCCAGACACCCCACAGTGGAGGTAGTCTCCTTGCAACCATTCAAGTTCAGCCAGAGAGTACATCCTCCCATCCTGCTGTGGACAGTGAACGATGAAGGATTGCATTTTCTTGCAGAAATGATAAAATGCTTATTGGATTAATTACTAAAAATTTAGCAATGAACAGATAATTTATCAGTTCTCTGAGCCGAGAACTGAGAACTGATGACTTCTCTGTTCATGTTACATTTACGCACACTCCTAGATTCAGGAGAGCCAGTCTACTTATGATGCTAACTCTTATGTATAGTGTCTATGTATTTTCTCATTACAACTCAAAAAAAAATGCCCAGAATGTCTGAAGGGCTAAATCTATTAACAGAAATAGTACAACTTAAGAGTTAATAGATTTAGCTCTTGAGACATTCTGGGCATTTTTTGTTGTCCAGAATTCTGGACAACACATTCTTGGTCACTATCACACACATGTAAATCAGGGCTGTGACATATTTGTAAGGACCTTAAATGCAACATGACTGAAAGGTGAGCTGTGAGTGTAAAACACTTTGACTCTGAAAATTTGTGTTAACCACCCGAGTTGCTCCCGGCAAGAAAAGTTTGCAGTGTAGTTTCATTTTATGTTTGTCCTTTGTCTTGTTGCTTGACTCGCTCATTATTTCTCATTTTTCTCCAAGTTGACAATCTTTCAAAATTCTGTCTTCATCACAACCTCTATGTGTCTCTTTCTTTACTGTCTCCCATGTGACTGTGAATTCAATTCAGCTCTTTTGCTTCCCATCACCTTTGTTCCCTACGTTTTCCATTGTTTTTTTTCTTCCCATTCTTAATTTCACTCTATTCCTCGCTTACACATCATCAAAATATCCTTCCCTGCGGGTGTCACGCCATCCTCCCACACGATTGGCCTGTCACACAAAGGGTTTCCGGGGATTGAGGGTGAGACTGAGCAGTGGTCCTGGGTTGTCTTGTCTGTGCAGACAGTGAATGAGCTTGTCAGATATGATGTGCACGAGCAAACAGGAGGAGTCAAGTGCATCGCTGTAGGCGCACAGTGAAAGCCAGGGAGATCCCATCTGCGCTGTGTTACAGCAGACTTCACCGTGCTTTTGTCTCTGCTGGGTCCAAAAGAATAGAATGAGGGGGGCACCAGGTGGGACTCTGACAAAGTGGTCGAACACACGTCTGTCGCTGTGCGCATACTCTTTCAGATACTTCTCATCGCTTTTACAGAAAGACGCTGGGTAGAGCATTCACATATAAAAACATAAGTGCATACTTTGTTAGTCGCACAGGAACATGGCTTCGCTGATGGAAGGGGATAACTGAGGCCTAACGGTCTCATACACAATGAATCGTCTCTATGTATCTTTTTCTTCTCATCACATTGTAACACTGCTTTGTTGTAAGCCAGGGCTAAATAAACTTGTGCTCAAGCAGCTATTGTACATTCTGTGTAAGCCTACATTTAGAGCTTTGTTTCATGTTTATTTGGTCATCCAAAGAAAGGAAAACAAATTGACCTGAATGTATTTGTTGCTTTCAAAGAATGTGTCATGCTGATGCTGTTGAATGTTTCCCGTTCACAAGTGAGATTGTCTTTAATGGTCAAATATGTATGCTTTGTAATTTATTCCTATTTTATGATGATGAATTACTTTTTACACGTATTGCCACCGTATTGTGCTTATTAAATCAAAGCCACAGAGGTACAATTAGGGAACCGTTGTTGAAGGTGATATACACAAGAATGAAGCAAAGCAGATTAATATAGAAAGTCATTTTACATTTTAATAAAGCTGGAGCTATGAATACAGCAAAGCCTAGAAAACAAAATACAAAGCAGTGGCTCGAAACTTGGGCTTGCAAAATTTTATCCAGAATGCAGGGCAGAATAGACTGATAAGTAAAAAAAACAAAGATGTAAAGCAATTGCTTGACAATAGGAAAAATTTGGGTATGATGCAAACAAATTGATAAAAAGACCAAATAAAAAAAAACAAAACATGGCCGTAAGGTCCACAGACCATGACAAGATGTAGTTACCGATGTCTGTACCATTACCAGAGATGGCTGCTGATCCAGTATCCAGAAATGACTTTACTGGCAGTCTGTCCAAAAATCTGATTTAAGATCCAAATCTAATTCCTCTGCTGTCTGAATAAATCCTCAGACTGAGCTTAACCTTGTTAACTAGCCAACTGATTACTTGGATGAACAGGGAAATGTCTGACACTTTTCTGGGTTTTAAAAATGATTTTAATGATATTTGGAGGCTGCCACCATTTTTTTTTCTTGCAACCAGACAACCTTATGAGCTGGAATGTATTGAGATGTTTGTGGACCCATTTTCTGTGCTTCAACAGTTTCCAAAAATATGTACTTTGTGTACAATTTCTTTTTTGATGGGTTCTTAAAATTATTTTCAGTGGTCTCTTCTAAACCAGGTCAGCTTTTATTTTTGGGATTCTAGTGCTGCTGCATCACGGTGCTTTATGCAGTTATTCTCATGTTTTTCTTTACCTTCACCTCAGCAAATTTAGTTGGGGAAAAAAAGGTTTACTATTGTATTCTTGCAAGAAATGAGCAGTTTTTTGTTTTTTTTGTGTGACCAAGTTCTGTTGCCTATGTTTGAACAAAATAAGGGGCATAGATATCGAGTGCACCATATGTTTCTGTGCCACCTCCAACCTTTAATCCATGCCTCTGTTAGATTAACTGGTTGCCCTCACTGGCAGCATGGAGGGGGGCTGGGGAAACTTGGTCCAGTATGCTCCACTTTGCCAGTATGAGTACTGTAGTCCTAATGTACTCATTATGCACATCTATTCAGCCCAGTAAACTGCAGTGCCAGAAAATGACAAGCCAAATTCATCATTAGGACCACATAAAAAAAAATACCAGCAACCCACCTAGCAATACAACACGACACACTCAAAAGTCCTCACCAATCCCTCGCTTATGCAGTAATATCTCCAGGATTTTGCATAGACTTAACTGATAGTGCCAATAGTCGTATTGTCAGTGATCCTAATAAGTGCTCTGAGTGTGCATGTTGTATTTGCCCAGTAAAGCCTTTTAGGTACATCCTCCAATATGCCAGATATCAGAGGAGCTTTAAATGAGCATGATGCAGTAAAATGAATCTTATCCTTCAGGATACTGTCAGTGACAGATGGAGTAGCAAAACATATAATATATATATAACAAGAAGATACTGATTCTTTTATGGACACCCTAAAACTCCCTTTAAAAACGGAAGCTGCCTTGTTACTCAACTATGGAGCCAACATAGCAGCTTTTTAATTTGTAAAAAGCTGCTTTAGACAAAAGATGGTCACTGCTTTTATTTCAAGCAAAAGTTGACACTCATGTAGTCAACTACAATTAACTACATAAAGAGTCTAGAAAAAAGTTTATTTTTTTATGTAACTCAAATTGCACAGTTAAACCTAAAATCTACTCATAGGTGTTTTTGAAGTATGGAAAAGTTTGCAATAAATGTTTGTTCTGTTATATCTTGTCATACACAATCAATTGAGTTTGCAACCTCTTGTCTTCTGCTATGTCTGTTTAGCAAACAGCTTTTGCAGTGTGTGACAACTAGGAGTATCTCTGCATTGAGGCGGATCTGATGTTACTATTGATGCACTCAACAATCCGATTCACGAGAGCTTCATAAGTAGCCAATATAGTTCAATTGACCAGTCACACACAAGTCAGTCCAATGCAGTATGTATTGATGTAGCTGAATAAGACACAGTTTAATGTGAGCTGTGGGATCTTCCTTTTCACACATAGCTTCAAGGTCCACAAGACACAAAGTGTGAAACCCAACCCTACTGTTTGCAACAGTATAATAAACAGAGAGACCATGGGAGAGAGAAGGCGGGTGCAAAGTTTGCCAGCATGGTTGTGACAAGTAGTGGAAGACAAGAGGCTAAGAACAAATGATGTGATTTTTATCATGCAACTGTGACAATGAACTGATTTCAGTACTGACCATGCTGAGTACCTTATGCAATAAACCTATGGAGAACCATTTGCTTTACAGATTTTAAACAAAAAAATATTACTGCACTTACGGGTTGAGGTTCACTGGATGCAAATATTTGTAGTTATATTATGTTCTCCTCATAATATAGCAAAGAGGCTTTTTGTCACCCAAGGGCTAATTGTGTCTCATTAGATATTTTACTGATCTTTTCCTGTCAGAGTTGCTCAGAAAGGCAAAGCCCTCCTAATCTCCTTATATATGAACAGAGATTACAGCAGTTTGCATTGCAAGGTATCTGGAAACATATTTGTAATTAAGATAAAGAGATGAAAAAAAAAGAGCATTAATGGGAGACAAAACAGGATGTAATTCTTGCATGCACTGTTATCAGTCAGTTTGTTAGTGAAACCACAGTATGTGATTGAACTTTGACAAACATTTTACCGACACCCTCCCATCTGGATTTAGGTATTTGTTCCTACCTTCCTGCTTTTTAACCAACTAACTAAATAATATGACTATCACTTTATTTAAGACTGAGTTCATAAACCTTTGATGTAATTCGTTCTCATGTGGGTTCTTTTCTATGTGGCTCCTATCTTGTTATTACCACTTTCTGCTTCCCCTTTTCTTTACTGTGGCTGCGGCAGTGAAACAAGCTTTCCTTGTTTCCACCGTGACCAATGAGGCCGTGACGTACTTGCCTTCTCTGATGAACCATGGTGGCTTATCCATACCCAACATGTTTGCCAAGGGATGATTTCTGAATATGGAACAATGTGTAACCTATTGAACACAGGGACAAATCTTTTGCTAAGATGGGCCTTGCTACAGATTATATTTGCCACGTGCTTTGTGACCCTGCTTTATAGATCATGGATAGCTTTGGCTTTATTTGATCAGTTTAACAGCAAATGAGGATGACCTCACTCATGAATCTGCGAGCATGCAGAACCTCATTTTTCAGAAGTGCTTTGCTTTTTTTTGTAACCCATGTAAAACCTCCATATGTTAAATTTTTATAACATTTTCCAGGCTTTGTTTGAAAGTAGAGAATGAAATGAATCAGTACTTGTTCAGATTACTGAACTTTTTATGTATTATTTCTCAAGAGACAGGCAGGAAAAAAAAATTAAGTCAGTTCACTTAACAGGCATGCCTCAGTAGATTTATGCCCACTGCCAGATAAAACCAAGGTGTATAATTGGGGTTAAAGGAGGACACAGATAAACAAACTCTTGACCTCTTTCATCAAACAGACAGCTCAGAGGAAGTGAGTGTAATGATGTAGATGCAGCTCCATGTCTGTACTGCACTACATTTTTAATTAAAAAAACAGTATTTTGTGATCGGGATTGGAGGACGACATATTTACCTTCCAGCACTGAACCTAATAGATATCTGTGTGGGTAATTTTCTCTTGATTGTCGGTGACAACCTGCCGGCCAGCTCCCTATGATTGTAAATGGTGACAGGATGCATAAGGGATGATGAGATCAGATGAATATGATTGTGCAAGCTTGTTTACTATTTCCGTGGTTGCAGAGGCAACTGGAAATCAGATCTGGAGCAAATTGGGAGCTGGTGAGGGGCTCAGGATGACTGCAGTCTGATCAAACCCTCTCAAACAGCATTTTGAAGGAAAAAAACCCAAAACAAAATGTAACAAAATGTAAATTGATGTCTTGGATGGTAAAGCTTTTGATTACATGGATACTGAGGGGTGTTTTTTATTTAGTTTATTACTAGGCCAGTCTCACACTCAATTTACTGACAACTTTAAATTCATAATTTTGATGTCAGGGATATGGTTTAAACTTTTTTTTAAAAAACATTTTCTTTAAAACTGAGTAATTTTTGTGTTTAGCTCTGCTTCATATTTGTGGATGTGTTTCATTAACACTGGAAAAATGCATAGGCAGTTAGAAAAATGTCTGAAATTTGTCCTGCATGAAACTATGGTCTCAGGTGAGTGTACAGACCTGGGTAACCACTTACTGCTTCAACTTCAAGTGCAGTTTGATTTTCTGACATTTGGGTACATATTCTAGTTCACTGGTGTCCTCTGGACAAAACAACTTAATTTTATCATGTACGTCTAGCCTATTTAGTAAAAGAAAAATGAATTGCAATTAAGTTGTTAATTCCTTTACTGGAATTAATTTCAGTAACAACATATTTAAAATTATGCATCTGTTCATAAAAAATAAAAAAATTCAAACATAACTCTCATATAGTTTGTTTACATTTACATTTTCTGTATATGTTTCCACACACACAACGCATACACAGGCACACACCAACATATATATATATCAACACATTTGCACACATCCACACAATGTCAAACAATCTAATTAGCCACCATCTTGTCAATTGGGGTAATTACCCAAAAGAGCATTAAGTCTTTTCTCCTCGTCACAGCTGTAATTATGGCAAACCAACAATGATGTGCAATTACTGCTCGCTGTCATTGGTTTAGTGTGACGTGAAGGCAGTACAGATGACACAAGGATTGCAAAGAGGACTGAAAACACTTTGTACAATATTAGTAAGGACATCATTACACAATGAAACAAGCTGAGTCAGAGGGACCAGGAACGCCAGAGTGTCCTTAAAGGGACCTGTGGGCTCTTCATAGACATATCTCATAATCAATGACAGAATATCAAGTGATCCGTCTTCTCTGGCCTGTAAACGCTTGACATTTTCCCTTTATGAAAAGCTGTGAGATGAAACGCGGGGTTTTAACGATGACATGAGATGATCAATGACTCAATTGTGCTCAGCTGGAGAGTGCTTTAATAACGTCGGGCATTGTCCCATTCCACAGCGATTTCTCCGTATTTACAGGATAATATCCCCATTGGAATTCAGGTCTCCATAGCCACTGCTGCATGTGTGCCTCCTCTTTTGTGCCGGGTAAATAGGGAGAAAAGAGCTGCGTAATGCTTGGGGAGTGAAAGTGAGAAAGAGAGAGGCAGTAACAGGGTGAGATATAGCTTTTTCTTTATTACTGTAATACTGGGGGGATGAAGGAAGATGTGGAGATATGTTTGGTTTATTTGTGCACAATGGAAAAATGCTCTTTGTTTGACTGAGGATAGCATGGAATAGCAGGACCCTTTGAGACTGCCATCAGTGTGCCTGCGCAGCCACAAGAGATGCTATTCACCATTGTTACAGCAAAACAGTGTTCAGATAAAAGCTTGTGAATGCAGGTTGCAGAGCAGAGCTATAGCAGTTGTGGATTACACCACTTCTATTCACAAAGGGAAGAAAGAAAATGACTCCAATTATAATTACTCCTGTTTTAGATTAAGATGAAAAATGAACGTTGCGAGCTAGCTGTGAAGCTGAAATGAGGCGTACATGATTCAGTGTTTAATAGCTGGTTATCAAAGCATCACAGGCTCTGGAGGGATGAGAGTGTTGCGCTAAGGGCTAAATTCTTAAATAGTGTCAGTGAGAGCATAACTGCGGACCAGTTGATTGTGGATGGGTGGATGAAAGCGAAGCTGAGAGTTCAAAACAGCAGCATTGGCACATTTTACACCTGGCTTAACAGTCAGCGTCACGTTGAACCTGAGAGCGCGGAGGAGAACTCAGGATCGCTGAAGAGGAGGAGCTGTCTGGTGTTCACAGCTTAACACTTTTGTGCAGAAATTGCATTGAAATGGTCCTAATTTATTTCGACAGCCATGTTGACAGGAATGTGTGAGGTTTGAATTTTACAGCGAAGAACCTGATGTGTTTTCACAAACAGATGGCCTGAATGCAAGGTTTTAATTCTGCAGTTTCAGATGTTCCTCCAGTTTATCTCTAACGGGACAACAAAACATTATAGATCCTTATGCAATGGAGATCTTCAGGCATTTCCTCAACTGTAGATCACACTGTATGAAGCTCCCGGTTGCATTGTACATTTTTGTGGAACATTTAAAAAAAAAAAAGACATAGCCTCAATATAGATGTCTCTTGGCTGCTATGTACCTTGCAGTACAACAAGACGCAGTCATAAACATGCTAACGTGGCTCTTCTTCCTTTGTGGCTATGTTGAACATTTGATCTCACTTTATGAACGGTGCCCATCTATCTCCGTCTAGTCTGACTGAGCTTGAGATGATTTACAAAGTCACTTTTCCACCTTAAAAGTTCCTAATAAAATCAATATCAGTAGTGATCCTTTAATCAGAAAGGTTGTATCAACTTTGTTTTAAGTTTTTTTTTTTGTTAATAAAATATACAACTTACTAGAAATGAGTGCAAAGGTGTTTTCTGCTGCTTTCTCTGCCTCAGGCATGCAACATTTAGTGTTAGAAGTAACAGGGACGTCCCAGAACAGAGCCATCCTGCCAAATATAAACTACTGCAGGTTGCTTTCATAATTATGACTGCTGGGAGGATATTTTCATGAAAAGTGCCTCTGAATAAAAAAGCTTGTGAGGTTTCACCAACACTTAGGGACCTGAAATGACTTATGTTTACAAGTGACAAAGCACTCTAACGACTGTAGTAAGTGCCGCCACATAGCCTCAAAGCTCATGTGAAACAGAGAGTCAGATGGGGAAGATGAGCAGATCTCACTATGTTGCCTTCAGCTCTAAAAACATCTGGAGCTCACAGCTCAAATCCCCTCTTCTTTAACCTTTTAGCACATCTTTGCTTCCGTCTATCCCTCAATCATTTGCTCTCTGTACAGAGGGCAAAGGGCTCTCATCAAACCCGAATGCTTGATTTCCCTTCTTTTCTGTCTCCTCAGCAGGGGAGTTGTGAATGAATATTTTCATAGTTAATTTGCACTGCATTTCGCTCCTCAGCCTGGTGGAGACTCAGGTGGGCTTGAGTATTAATAGCTCCCCTCGTTGGTGACGTCAGCTGAATTCACACATGTGCCTCTTAACACTTGGATAGTGTTTTATATTCGTTAGAAACATCCTTCTCGCTAGTTATTTACTTAGCTCTGTCAAGCACATGTCACTTTAAAAAAAAGATGAAAAAAAACTTTTTCTTTCTTTCTGCATCTCTAATTCTCAGTCATATTTGTTATGTGATTTTATCCTCTTCTCTTCTTTTTTTTATTAAAGTGATGCTTCTTCCTCTTTTTTAAATTGTTCTTTGGTTCCCCGTTTCACAATTCTAATTGTTCGTGTCTGCAATGTAGATGTCAAACACTTTTTCATTTTCTCTTTCATTCTGTGTTGTCCATGTGACTCCATCTTTGTCCCTGTGTTCATTGAAAAGGCTGCCTGAAAGCTTTATGGGGTCCTCATTGCTAAATGCCAGTCTGTCTCTGCCAGGCGCTCGCCTAATGCTGGTCTCCTTGGTGATAAGACCAGCAATCAGGCCGTTCTGTACCAGACACTGAGTGGTTTGTGATGAAGAGTGCGTGTTTGTGTGTCTACGCATGTTTGTATCAACAAAAAGTAGATTTGAGTCTGGTTGTCCTTTGTGCCCTGTTTGGGTGAAGATCCATACTGTATAGCATATAACGAAGAAAAACTGGGGCAGTACCAGGGAGCTCGGACTCATTATCATCTGAATGCATTTTGTTTCTTGTAAACAAGCCTCTGCCAAACAAGGGGCCCCCCTGTTCTTCCTGCCAGAGCTGGGCCAGGCCTCAACGTGGTGCGGTTCTTTGCTGGCGCATTTTACCAGGAGTTTAGCTCCACAGACACTTCAACTGGCCTCATCTCCATTCAGTCCATCTGTACTGGCATCTCAGCAGCCGTCGAGAAATCAGGCTGCTGAAATAAGATGGGAGGACGCCATTCAGGAACGCTTAACTGCTAATTGAGGTCCCATATCGGGTTTTATCACACGTTGAAGAGAACGTTGCTGGGCTGATAGTTTAAATTTCTTATTTATATGGATGTAGATAGAAGTAAAGTTTATTTAAATAATACATTTATTTACACATCATCTAAATAAAATATCACAAAGTGCATCAGGAAGAGAGAATAAACATTAAAATGATGTAAAACACAATAAGCAAAATTATTTACAATAATTGAAACTAGTATGTAAAATAAATTATTTAAATATGTTTTTAAATATGTTCATTTAAGAAATGAACATATTCATTTTAAACTTTCAAGACAAAGTAAAACAAGAAAAAAATCATGCCAGTTTAGATGCA
This sequence comes from Poeciliopsis prolifica, assembly GCF_027474105.1. Taxonomy (NCBI): domain Eukaryota; kingdom Metazoa; phylum Chordata; class Actinopteri; order Cyprinodontiformes; family Poeciliidae; genus Poeciliopsis; species Poeciliopsis prolifica. Next base: position 9,118,580 of record NW_026562379.1, read on the forward strand.
AAAGCCTGAAATTCATGGAAGCCATTAATGTTGTGCTGAGGTATAATGGAAGCCCAGGTCGGTTTAAAAGTGACCTTCACATGTTTGTTGGGTCAGGCGTCTCTCATCTTTCTTTTGACTACAGTAGATTCTCTATGCGGTTTGTGTCAGACCAGTATGCTGGCCAATCAAGCACAGTAACACCATGATCATTGAACCAGGTTTTTACTACCTTTGGTTCTCATTAATCAAAAATGTATTTAAGATACATTTCTCATTTAAAATATTTTATTAAAACAAATATGTGTTTGCGGTTCTTCTTGACATAATTGCCTAGAGCAAAGTTGAGTATCTGAAGGAACGTGCGATCTAGAATCCTTGTATGTTTGTACCCTTGACTGACAGGATGTTAGACCAGCTTCCTCATCTAATTGGCGACAGACAAAGCATGGTCATTTTTCTGTTCCTCGGCCAAGTCAAATCTGATGTCCATCATGTTTCTGAATGCAGACAGTAAGACAGTGTGAACCCTGAACAGGTGGAGGTAGTCTGAAGCTCAGCATTAGTCGTCTGTTATGAATATTGCTCAGACTGCAGGGTTTATGATTTCCTTTAGGATATTACAGCAAGCATTTTATTTTCAAATATCATTTTCACTTTATTTAATTATTAAAACAGAACTGATTCATGTATTAACCATGTGTGTCCGGTTTGGATTTCCCAATCATTTCTAGGTATGATTCAGCAGTTGAAAACTAGAAGACTTTGTCTTAAACCCACACATGCTTTGAGGAGATCCAAAATGCAGGGGCCCATTGCCAAAGCTGGTGTGTCTAACTGGTTAGGCCATCGATTGAATGGCATAGTCTAATATTTCAATATGCGCGTGAGGTGAGACCTATGGCCTGAACTATTGGATCTCACTGGGACCAATTTAAAGGCCTGAGTAGCGAAAGGTCTTTGCAGCCTGACCTCTTGCTTTAACATAAAGCAAAGGTCCTGTAAAGATACAAAGATTCAATGTGTGCTGCAGATAGCCATGTGTGTGGGTGTGTCTGGGTGCATGAGTGTATGTATACATTTTATATGCATTCTTTCCTATGCATGTATATATTTTGCTCTGAAGTGCTTGTGCCAGCAAATCTGAGGCGCTCTGCGTTGCATCTGTGAGCAACTGAATGCTGCTTATACATGCTTACTATGCATTGTTGTGTCATTGAACATATTCCTGACAGATTCATCTACAAAAATGACTGTGTAGTTTATGTTTTTGTAAAAATCTAAAGGTATGGACTGGAGTCTGAACCAAGGTGGAGGGTAGCTGAATAGGAGATCCTTTATGTCAGCTTTTTTTTTATCCCGAATGAAATGGTTATCTACAACAAGATAATCTTAGAGGAATTATCTTAGAGGATCAGAAGGAAAACTGAGTTCCCCAATTGTCTTTGTTATTTCAGGAAATATTCACATCCTCTGTTTTTGCCTTGATTGGGTTGTTTTTCACTTCAGGAATGAAATCTCTTTTCCTGTTAACACAGACTGTGTGAGATCTGAAAAAACAATATTTCTTCCCCTACTTCACTCTGCTATGACAAAAGCATATGTGAATCCACAACGTTGGCTCTGGTAGTCTTGTACTCCATTGCCAGACTGGGCCACATCGAAGGCTCCTATTTCCTTCACACTTATTGCAATTAAAACATGACTTGTTGATTAAAGGACAGCAATCTGCTCTGTAAAATGTGCAGTGAGTGAGAGAGTAAGCGTGTGTGTGCGTGTTCTTTTTGAAATGTCTTTTCATCTTCTGTGAGGATTATCTTCTGTTTCCTGTTCTGCTGTATGTGCTTGTGTGTTTCATGGGTCTGTGTTATCAGGGTTTATTGGACGTCTGTACCGAGGGGTTTCGGTTCACACAGTGGGTTAATTGACCTCTGGAGAGGCTTTCTGCTCTTCTAATGAATGTTTGGATTAAGTGTTTTTTCTGCATTTGTGTTAGATGTAAGATTTGTATAGTCTTTGAATTTTTAGACGCCTCATTATTTTTCAAAATGAACCATTTGAAGACACCACCTCTTTGGTAAATGTTTTTTTTCTGATATGGAAGTGAGGCCCACAATGCAGTTAAGGCCATTGAAGTTTTAAACGTTGGGGAAATGATGAAGGCTTTCTTTCATCAGCTGATTTTATGCCTAAAACAAACTGGACCAGTCTTTCACATGGCACCATATGCACACCATAACCATAACCACAAAGCTGATGTATGATTGTTATAGTCAGGTTAGAACCGCAGAAAATCAGTGATTGGAAATCAAGTCTAAATCTAAGACGTGTGCATTTTTTCTAAAGCCCTTAACTGCAATAAATAAAATCATATTGTTGTGAAGGAAGAAACTCGCCGAGGCATAATAAGCAGCCTAAAATGTCATGAAACCTAAATTTCATTGTTTTACAAGAGAATGCTTTGCTTATTTGCATTTGCATTTTGTATTTGAGTTCTATTAAAAGGCCTGATCATCAATGATGAATAGTCATTCTACTGTAATGTAGGTTAGGGCCCAGGTGGCTTGCAAGCAGTAAAGTAAAACAAACAAATCATTGTCCATACAGGAAAACATCTTCAACGCCTCCTCTACTGCCTCCTGTCTTATAATGATCTGTATTTCTAATAACATAGTATGATGAGTCTGGCGAAATCACAATGGAGTTTTCCTTTATGGTATTTAAATCTGTCTCTGGCTCTCTCAAGGAGAACAGGCATGTTTATTTGATGCTAACAAAGCATTCGCATTCACATTCAGTGGCATTCACACCTACAGATTCAAAGAGGCAAACTAATGAAGCTTTTGTTCTAAAATAAAATTAAGACCCAGGAGGGGGAAGAATTAGGTGTGAACACGGTGGGTCATTAAATTATGTGTGAACAGACGCCAAGGATGTCTTTTTTCTGTTTGAAAGATAAAAAAGAACAATTCACCTCCGCTGGGACTTGGTTGCTGAATGTTGTCTCCAACATTTCGACTTGCTACCTGGTGATCTTCTCCCGGCTATACACATAAGCAGTCGAGAGGAGCGTAGATTTACCTCCGAGAGACGCAAGTCACTGTGCTTGAAGGTGCTTTTGTTCAACGTCCACCGAGCAGTTCTGTTTTTACCTGCTTCGCTTCACCAGTGTAGGTGGGTTTCACTTCTAGAATGAACAAAACATCTCTGATACAGTATTTCCAAAAATCTTTGGATGAAGCTAGAAATTTTCATCATATCTTATTCATCAAATTTTCTTAGTTTTGTAATCCTTAGGAAAGAAAGACAGATTGGAAATTGCAGGTCAGATGTTAAGGACAATAGGAAATGGGTAGCAGCCAGAAAAAGACAGAAATGTAAAAGTACCTAAACCATCAAGTGTATTTCTTTTTACCTTTGCACGAGTGTGCATTTCCATTTTAATCAAATTAAACTGTTTTCTTTGCACACAAATTTGTAATATTATCTGGCTTCCTTTTAAGTCTTGTTTTCAGTGCTCAAGTAAAGCCAGTATGTCATCAGAAATGGATGCAACGCTGAAGGTGCCCCAGAGTGATTTGTTTTAATGGTGTTGGCTTACTCTTTCAGAGTGCATAAACAGCAAAGCAAATTTCACATCATTATGCTACGAACAAATGCTTAGCTGGGAATAACTATGAAAATGAGTTGGAAAATTAGAAATCAAAAAGCACCATGTTTTGTGTGCAGGCACAATACAGAAACAACATTATGGAGATACAATACATCTCTCTCCTGACCTACTATATTCATTTTTATAGAACAAGTAATGTTGATTAAAAGGAAAAAGAAAAAAAAAACGGATTGTGAAAGGTTTCTTGTCCTGTTCCGCAACATTAATCTACTTTTGTTCTTTTATTGGATAATTGCTGTTAATCAATGAATTGCATTTGTTGTAAATAAATAATGAGTTTGAGAGATGCTGAAAGCTGCTGTGGCAATTTACATTTTAAAGCCACAAGTAATTACATCAGACATTAGAAACACCATGTAATTGTAGAAACAAAGTTCTTATAGAGATTATTTACATAATATAGAAAACAAACATGTCAATCTTGCTATGTTCTTGAGGATTTAAAGGAAAAATAGCATCCAGATAATATAAATCAATCAGTTCTGGCATTTAGCTGATCAAAAAGGACAGCATCTTGTCAGGATTTTGTTTTGAGTTTTCGGTTCATAGTTTTGATTATCTGTTATCTGTGTTTGCCTTAGTTTTTCTAATTTTATCAGCCTTGTTGTGTTTTTTTTATTAGTTCAGCCAGTTAGATTATGTTTATTATTTATTCCTCATGTTTTGTTCTTCTTTGATACAGTCAGATTTGTTTTCCGATAGTTCCCCTGTCTGTTTAGTCTCCCCTGCCCTGTTGTGTGAGTCTCTCTTTCTCTTTTTTGTCTCTGTCTCTCTGTATCCCTTCTTCTCTCTCCTGTCACACCTGCAATTTGTTAGTCAATCAGCCCCAGTCTATTATTCTATCATTCACTCTCAGTATTCAACCACTTTTCTTTCACTCACTATTTGGTTGATTCTCCTGTTATTTTTTAAGTACCTGGCTCCTGTTTGTACCCTGCTGATGCTGTATGTAATCACCTTATTTTGTAAGTTTTTATCAATTCATTAATGTTGTTAAACCTTCAACTACTAACTGTTGTTCAAGTTTGCTCTGCATAGGCTCCTACAATGTCTACACATGACATACATACTGTAGCAAAATCATGTGGTAGGTTATCAAAGTTAAAACAACCAACTTGATAACCTACAACATGAACTTCTTTTATTTTAACTTTAAATTAGGTTGGAAAAAAGCTTCAGCTCTTTTCTGTTTTTTTTCTTCATGCTTTAAACATTTTTTGACATGATCTCAACCAAAAATGTTCTCAAACTGTTTTAATTCTGTTGAATCCAGGATTCAATAAGCTGCAAATGATTGAATCCTGGAGTGTAAGTGGGAGACATTTTCTTCTTTTTCCTGTGAGTGTATCTACTCCACTAATTTTTATATCACTATAAATATTAGCATCATGATGTAAACAGTATGGTGTAGTTGTAGGAAGCGGAGCTATTTCAATAAAAAGCTTTACAAACCATGACAAAACAAATACAGATTTCAAAGAGGATTTATCCATGATGGAAGAAAAATGCTACAAAAGGTTAATTAAAAAAAAACTTTTTATCACACGGAATGTGATAAAAATATGATTGGACTGGCTAACCTCAAAACCAAATTATTTGGTGTATAACCTTGACTGCTGTTGGTTAAAGGATGAGAAAACAGAAAAAGAAAAGAAATGTGAAGACTTTCTACAAATTATATTTAACTGAGTCCAAAGAAATTTGATTTCAGGATCTTCACACTGGCAAAAATAGAAGAATTTGTAAATTTTAGAAATGCCAAGATGACTATATATGGATACTACAACTCCATGAATTGATTATCTTTACATCTGCTCTACCCATAGAGGAATTAAAAACCTATAAATGTATTTAAACAAAACACTTGTTGGCATAGGTAGTTAAATTACAATCAGCTTGACGTTCTGATTGTAATCCATCTAAGTGAAGTAAAAAATACAATTTAAAATGAAATACTTTCCATCATCATGTACGCTTAGTGAGGTTAAAGTTTTCTTCTGTAGCTAATACCCATTTTTTGGCCTGTATCATCACTGCTACTTCAGTTTAAATTACCTTTTCTGCCATTCTATGAGAAATAAGAACTCCCAAAGACTTTTTAATTTTTAGAATAAGTGCTTCCACCATGATTTTTTAACTTTTGACAAGTTTTGATCTGTGCGTGTGATGTGGCTTTTAATCTTGACTATTTAATCATCCTCACAAAATGCTGAAGTGTGAACCAGGATGACTGACAGCAAGACAGGAAAGCTGGGACAAACCCACATGGACCAACGTGCCCCGTCTCTGAGGCACGTTGGTATGCGACACTATTTTGTAGACCATAGCCAATTAAATTAAAAATGCAAACTTCTATGCTGCTAACATCTGGGCCAATAACTATACAAAATGGGCCACTTGCTTAAGGCATGCACTAATCAGTTTTGAACTGTAATTTTTTTCTCTCTCTTTTAATACTGCTTAGTTTATCAGCGTAATTGCCTTGAATCACTCCAGGGAAAACTCCTGGTCGTCCTGATGGCCTTTCTGGCCTTCCAGAGGTGTAAACAAACCCCCACCCAATCCATTTTATGTAAATTGAGGGAAAAAAATTACTTGAAGCCCATGAACTGAGATACAGTTTTATTCAGATAACTGATCGAAGAGGAAAATAAAGATCAATTTTAGAGCAAAGTACATTGACTTCAATCAACTTGTCAGTGGTGCAGCCAACTAGAAGTTCATTATCTATAACTGTCAGTGAGCTCTGCTTCTAATACAATAACAGGGACATATATTTTCAGGCTTACTTTGAATTGGATTAATATTTTGGGTGTAATAGGATGTTAAGCAATGCAATATTGAAATATGAAGTGAGCGCTGTCTAGTGAAGCACCAACAAGTTGCTGTTTCAGCATGTCTGTTGAAATGGGTGCAAGCCATTATCATAAACCTGGGATGTGAAAATGAATGCATTAAACTCGACAGCCAGTGTCTACATGCAAGTCTCCTGTCATGAAATTAAAAAGGAAGTTCTTCTTGTATTACACTTGTTAAGAAGGCAGATAGGTAGTTTCTATCTTGTAATAAGTCCAGATTGCATTAGATCATATGAAAATCAGCAATACTTTACTGAAGGTGATCTGTAAAAAGCTTTAAGCAAGCATAGAATTGTTCCTATTTATGTGTGCATGGTTGTCCTGTGTGTCTCTGTGTTGCCTTTTGATGGATTGGTAACCTAACCCAGATACACCTAGATTGTCTTTTGCCCAATGATATTCCTTTGTTATTCCTTTGCTAAACAATTTATTCTAAAGTACACTTCTCAAATATAAAAAGTTTTATTTTAGCAAAAGTGTAGGTATCTGCTTCTGCATAAACTCCACCAAAAAAAGCCGAACACAGTTTAAGCATTGGAAGAAGATGGAAGGTATCGCTTTCACACTTTTTCACCGCTGTTCAGACTGAGCGCGTTATGTAAGCGAGTCCTGTGAAGTCCACTTACAATGCCACGTTTGATGTGACCAGCAATCCAACTCACAAACACCCTCAAATAAAGAAAGTGACTTCAACCTTTGAAAATTACTATTGAGGTAAGCAACACAGCATGGAGGATGCTCAGATTAATAGTCACAAATGAAAGTTTCATTCTGGGGAATAGAATGCAAATGGAGAGCTGGAAGCAGAAAACCTGTGGTCATTTTATATATTTACTTTTTACCCTCATGAGGGTGGTGGGGGACCACTGCTGGGGGTGGCAATGTCTCCATGGAAACTGACATTCTCTTGAAGGCAGCCATCGCCAATTGTTAAACTTGCAATGGTTTGAAATTCTCAGAAAAGTGGCCAAGTGGCTGCAATGAAATCCTGTCTATTTGAGGTGGACTCAAGCAGGGAATAATCACATCGAGTTTAATGACCTTCTGACAGAGAAGAAAGACCGTATAATCTGTTGCTGACATAATCATACCATTTTGTTTTTTTTCTTATTATTTTGCTTGCTTTTATGGTTAATCATAAGTATTAAAGAATGATAGACTCTTTTTTAATACAAACCGAAAATGTTCTTTCCATAATTGAAGTGGATTTGAAATGAAATGCACTTTTTGTTATATTATCCTTTGTATACAATTCTCTGAAAGAAACTGTCTGGTAAATCTGGGTAAATCTGTTTACCCAGATTTATTTTCTATAGGGAATATAGATGAACGTAAGGTGTTTTTTTTTTTTTTCAGGTGTTGTTTTCAGTTAGCTGAGTGTTTCAAAAGCTTGGCACCTTTTGAAAGAGGATACTTTATTATTTGAAGGATGTTGTTGGCCTCTTCAAATATGTTGGGGTATCTTATAAGCCAGCGGGGGCTGGGCATCTTTATGATGAGTTTCACAAAATAAACTATTACTGAAGTACAAAATTGGAATAATTCAGAGCAGCAATAATTTTGTCTGTGTGACGGTAAAACTGGTTAAAACATCATAGGCCACATTTCCTTTCCACAGCTGCTTAAGAATAATTGAAATGTTTGAGTCTTTGTGTGCAGAACACTTTTGCCTCATGTAGCAGGTAGCATGAAGACCTGCCCTTGTGAGCGACGGCAGCTGAGAGGGATCAGACTTGCAAAGTGTCAGCCTCACACCTTAGTCTGCTACACCAGCCCAAGCAGAAAATAGAGATTAACACTGTGTGCTTGTTTCCATTTCACTGCTTTTTTAGTTCATCTTGTCACACATGCAGTAAGTGCAAATGAAGTTATTCTTCTGAATAATTCCAGCATCACATATTTTCCAATTTTGGCAACATATATGCAGTGTGTATACTTCACATTGCAACTACAGACTTCAATGTATAATGTTCAAATTTATGTGACAGACCTACACAGAGCCTAATCCTGGAAGGGGTAGAAGGGAAAGGACTTTTTTCTTTTTTCAAAACAAATACAAACCTGAAGAAAAAAAATTATGTTCAGCTCACTTTAATCGGTACTTTGCAGAAGCAATTTTTCTGTAATAAAACGTATTTAGACTATGTCTCTGCCAGCTTTGGACATCTACAGCTCGCTCTTCTTTCTATCTTTCTTGAGGGGAGATTTGACTGTCTAATGACCTTTATTGACATTCAATTCAATGTGAGGAATTGTCAGTTAGAAATGCAAAGCTCTTTTAATATGCCACAGAAGCTGCTGTTGTTACCAGGCCTCCTGTTCCCTGGGTGGCCACTCTCTGTTCAGTCTGAGAATCAAAGGTTTTGCTCCTGTTTTTAAAAATCGCTGAATGGAGTCACAGTGATGGACAATGAAGCAGTGTTTTGAAAAAAGAGGATGTATTGTTAAAGTTTTGAGAATCTTTTTTTTTTATTTGTTCTCTCTTCATTTTCCTGCTCTAAGAAAATACATTTTAAACAATACTATTTTCAGCTTCCTGAAAATAGTATTGTGATGAAAAGATTTTCATCACAATGCTATTGAAAGACTGTTCCTGTTGAAAGACTTTTAAAACCGATTACAGCTTTGCAAAGCAGGTTCTGTTGAAGCACCTCAAACAGTTACTGCCACTTACAAAAATGTCACTTATAAATTCTGCACTGGACCCACTATGCAGAACTGCTAATCAGTCAGAAGATGGAGCAGGTTTCTGTTTGCACTTGTAAAACCCAGATAGACAAGAGCTGTGTCATTTAAAAGAAGCAAGCCAGTTTTAACCTGTGCAGCTTCCAGCTAAAACTGAGGCCATAGAAAACCGGAAATCTTCCACTGGGGAAAACAAGCTTTGCTGGAAGGCACAATTTAGTATTGGGGATACCTTTTGGTGCCAAATTCTTTTGCATTGTGCTTTGTGCTTCAAAGGGAAGACGAAAACGTCATTAAAAATATTTTCAATTCAAACGAGAATTGACATTTTTATGCTGTTAATATGCAGCATATTTCTAAAACTACTGCGTCTTCACGTCAGACCATCTGTATCTTTTTAAAACTCTTTCAGACAGAACTTAGATCTATTGTATGCCGCTTCCATGTGTGTGCATTCAGCTTTGAATAGATGCGAGACAGGTTGATCGCTGCCAACTGCCTGACGACAGCAGTAAAAGTTGATATTGGCAGCTTGTCACATGCAAGTCAGTGCAGTCACATTCAGCTGCCATCTGTTTTTATTTTGCCTAGCAGACATGGAACAAAAAAATGTTAATTTGGGCACACGTGCAGTTCAAGGTGGCGGAGAACCTTACGATGCAAAGTTTAATACTGCATTTTCCTTCGACTGTTAGCTAGCGAACACGTGACACATTTTTTAGCACATGTAGTTAATGACTTTTTATTTTGTTTGTTTTACATGCAACCATGCACAATAATTACTTTATGCCCCCTGCTAGGGAAGAGTTTAATTAACCATCCTCTTTCAGGGCAGATAATTAGTCAATAGCACACATGTGCACAAAGACACTCTCATTATCACTTATGCAATAAGTCAATATGTAACTCTAAGAATTACATATATACTTAGTCTTACTATATAAAAAGCAAATTGTATGTTTTTAGTGTCACAGCTCAATAGAAAATTGAGATGGGCTGCAAATGAGTGTCAAATTGAAAATGTGGATTTACAGACAAAATCTTTCATTTAGATTATAAATACTTAGTTCTATTTATAAACAATGTATACATACTCATAAGCTTTTATTTCCCTCAACTATCTTCAAAGTTTTACCAGCAGGTTTACCAAAAATATTTATTTGTTAAAGGCCAGCATAATGAGGACTTATTTAAACTTTATTCAGATTTAGACATTTTTACACATGTTCTCAGTTTTTGGTTTAATTTCCTTTAAAACTGTGTGACTTGGGTCAAAAATTTTGGGTATCCTTCCACTACCTTTATTCTCAATAGCTTGCTGGAATTTTGGCCCATTCCTCCTGTCAAACTTTGCACAATGGAGTCATTTGGTAAGCTGACTTACTTGCACCTTTTGAGCTCTCCGTTTGGAAGAAAAGTTTGTGCCCAACTTTTAACTTCCTGGCTGATCTCTTGAGATGTTGCTTGAGAACTTTCACAAAACATTTTCACAATGATGCCATCCAATATGTGAAATGCCCCAAACCCTCCTGAAGCAAAAACACCCACATGATGCTGCTCCAACTGTACTTCACAGACTTGCAAGATTCCCCTCTTTTTCTCCAAAATGTAGTGATTCTTATGTCAAAACACTGCAGTTTTAGTTTCATCAGACCACTGGACAGATCATCATTACTCGGTGCATTTGGAAACTGCAATGTAGATTTGAGTAACTTATTAGTTTTCACCGAAATGTCTTTCAGTCTGTCTTTGCAGGACTTCCTTTGCTCTGGATACTCTTATCATCCTCAGATGGCATTGTAAAAAAAAAAAAAAAATATGAATTTTAGATATTTGGTTTGGACCAAATTACATTACTCTCAGGATCACTCAGCATGTCTTTCTGCACACTATATCTGGATATTTCCATGGTTTTATTGCATAGACTTGCTTGAAAAGAAGAATGTTGCACCTCGAGACATTCACAAATGGTAGCCAAGAATAAATCTGCCATCTGGACAGTTCTTTTCCTTATGTATTGGTTGACTTCCTTTTGTTTTTACGATCTCACTAAATAAGTGCTGTGTTTGAGTCATTGCCTTAAAATATATCCAAAGACGTTTCAGCTTTAACTCAGATTTTGTGAAATAGAAGCTCATAAAACTGATATGTCATTATCTGGTCTTTTCAGTGTAGTTAAAATCTATTTGTGTATGTTAACTTCTGAAGTTGAAGAAAAAAAAAATCTCAAAACTACAAACTTAATTTAACAGAAATTATTTTGGTAATCCTAAATTGACATAAAGGCTGATTTAAACGTATGTAGTGAGTTGCTTTGCATGCAATGTGAGTAAATATATGAACAATAATTTAATGGATTTTTTATTATTTACAGGTTCACGGTTTGATCTGCACACAGGAAAAGGTAAAACATTCTAATCTATAATTTGGGTTCTGTTTTTTTGCTCCACTCTACCAAATTGTACTTTTGCCATTTTGGTAATCAAAATAGAGTGAAATAAGGTGAAAAGATTTTCTTAGAGACATTTTATATAAATTTGACAATTTGTGCTCTCCTTTAGAGCTTTTCATACATATTTTGACAACTGATCATGTTAAATAATTTTCTAATCTAATTAACTAATCAAAGTCACATACTGGGAAGAGAGGTGATGATACTCCAACGCTGTAAATAATAAATATCAATAGGAAGTTACTTAGGAATATCATAGATTGATCTGCATTCTAATGTTTCATACTCCTTATGTCAACTCTAATACCCAAATGGGGTATCAGTATTAAATATGCACAACATAATACAAAGCTAATTTAAGTCAATCAAATCAAATCAAATTTTATTTGTATAGCACATTGCAAGGCATCTCAAAGTGCTTTATATCATAAAAACACAAAAACCCAAAGTCACACAACATAGAATCAACAATCAAAACATTACATTAAGTCAAGTGCCATTGTTAAATTCTTAATTGATCATGTTTCAAAAACAACTCCAACCATGTGGGTTTTTAGTTTAGATTTGAAGGCATTTTGCATTTGAGACTATTTCCACTTTTCACACACACACACACACACACACACACACACACACACACACACACACACACACACACACACACACACACACACACACACACACACACACACACACACACACACACACTAAAAAAGCTATGATAAGCAGCAGTGGTTTAGCATGTGGACCCAGCCTATTTACAAGTGCAAATTGGAAATAGACTGGGTCAAAACAATAGGAACGGAGTACAACGTAGGGACACTTATTAGCTAAGGGGTGAATTAATTGTTCTTTTCATGCGATTTCTGTATGTGGTTGGTTTTTCTTTTCTGTTCACCGCATAGAAACTAAATGATTTTCAGACTTTTGTCAGTATCTGGAGTTATTAAGAAGATTTGTGTGTTTCATTATTTTCACCATATTCTCAATTACACTTGAGTAAATGTTTACATATTGGGCTTGTTTTGCCAGTCACAGAAAACAGAAATAGCGGACAAGTGTCATGTAGTGATACCTGCTACAATCACACATAAGCTCAGTCTGAAACAAAGCCACACATGCAATAAATTAGTTTCTTCACTTGCAATTTAAATATATATATTTTGGAATAACGTGGTCCAAAGTTTCCTAGCAGTGTAGTTAAATATCTGAAACTAGTGACTCAATGGATTAATTTCCCTAGGTGATTTTGTTGAACATACAAGTATCTTGGGACGTCGTTATTGTATCTGTTCTGAGATTTCTCATGTTGTTTATGGCAGGACTTGTATCTGTTGTGGGCTTTACTGTCCAGGCAGCGTTTGATCATTATGGTACTGGTGGGACAGCGCTTCTTTTAGGTCTGTTTCTGGCAGCTGGAGTCTGTCGCGCTACACGTCTGTGGGCTTCCCTGTGTAGATTTAGTCCTGAATAATCCCCTCCATCTGCTGCCCCCTTCACCAGGTTTTACTTCTCAGCATCTCTTTCGTTCTCTACAATTTTGTTTCCGGATGAATTTCTGGGATTTTTGAAAGTCCTGTGATTTTTAATGTGACGATTCTCTTCGTAAACCATTTACTCTTTCAGTCCCTGCTGTGCTCCTGGTCGGTCCTCCTCTCAATCCTAATCTCACTGCTTCTTCTCTCCCATGGGTTTTTAATTTTCTCTGTCGTTCTCTCTCATTCCTTTTATTTTTCCATGATCTGTTCCTGATTATTCCTTTTGGTGTTTCGATTTCATCCAACTAAATCTCTTGATGTCCCTGCAGTGCTGCCTAATTTATCTATTTATTTTTTTATTTATTTATGGGTTTGTTTGTTTTTTTTTAAAGCTGTTTTTGACGCAAGACAATCCCTCGCTAAGTGGAAATCCAATTCTAATCCAGTTTTCTATAATCAGACAGCACACTGAGTAGTATTAACATAAATACCATGAAAATGCTCTTTGGATTTTTAAAAAGTTTTCACATTTTAGTTTTTACAGAATGTATTCCACCAGGGCTAAACCACAGGATTCCCCAGATGTGTAAGGTCTTTGCATAGTAGAATAGGGTACGGGTGCACCGATTTATCGGCCTGCTGATTTATTAGCGCTGCTGATAATTTTGGATCAGTGATCAACTGATACTTGTAATTGAAGCTGATCTTGTCCACCAAACTTACCTAACTCTGCAAAGGTCTAAAAATCAGCCTCTGTCCTCTTTTGCTCTCCTGTGAGAGAGGTTTGACTGATGGAGCTGTCCACCAAGGCATGTCTTCATATTTGCAATTAGCAATGGTCACCACACCATTACCAACTCAGTGACTTTCTTGCTATGTGCAGTAATATTTTAGAAAAAAAATTGGTATCGGCTAAAATGGGAATTGGCTGATCAGACTTTTTAAAGATTGGTAATTGGCCCGAAAACTGCAGTAGTGCACCCCAAAACAAAGGTAAAACCAGTAGTAGGTTGGTTAGGGCATTAAGTTTAACCTACACTTCTCACCTTGCTCCTCACCTGTCTGACCTCCTGACCTCGTTCAAGCATAGGGCTCCAAGGAAAACCACAGGAAACTGAAAACCCATAACCCTTCTAAACGCCAACGTGGACGCTGACCAACATAATACTGACCTATTATGCTTGTGCAATACATTACATAAAGAGCAGTACTAAGCTTAAGCCCATCATAGCCCTTGGTAGATTAAAAAAAAAATTCCAGTGTAGTCTACATCTACCTTATTTCTTCTCATCTTTCTCTTTGTGTTTTACTTTTGAGAAATAGTTGTATAAACCTAAACATTATGTTCTGTTATTATAGGTGGTCTACTAAATTATGTACACAGAACTCTAACTGAACTTGATTCGTTATTTTCTTCCAAAACTAGACAATAAAGTTAAATTTTGACAAAATAATTTAAAAAAATAATTGAAGTTTGTTTTTTTTTTCAAATTCAGCCTGGGTTGTCTCATGAAAGTGCCTTCAATCACTTTTGCAACACAGAACTTAATCAAAATACATCAACATCAATTGACATGTTTTGTACTGTAAAATGTATGTTTTCCCAAATCCTTAAGAGATTATATGAGAGCAGGGTAAATATTATCTAGAAGCATGATTGTGCTTTGCACCTGCTCTGCTTCAGTTGTTGTGGCAAATGGGTCATGAAAGGTAGAGAAATCCTCATGTCTAGGTCTATACTCCTTCTCGTCAGTCTACTCCTAGACAGTCTCTATAAGTACAGCGGAGCTGCAGAGCTTCACTCGGCACTCAAGCAGACAAATGCTTTTGTATGACATTGATGATCTCCAGATGTAGTGTGCTATATTCAGTGCATGGCACAAGGTTTATTCTTCAAATAAACTGGTTGCAACAGCAGAAATGACAGCAGTGACGAGCAAAATACAGACAGGTGAGACATCGCCACGAGTGACATGATTGTCAGCCGTGTTTGGCAGAACTCTGCACCCGGATACATGTGGATTAACAATGACTGAATGGATTAGTGGGTGTGTGTCTGCATATTTGTGTGTGTGTGTGTTAAAAATTGTTTGAGTCATGCAGATATGGAATGATAAAGCACAGTGACAAAGAAGGCATATTTTCTAAAAAATGAACTAATGCTTTCAGATGATCATAATTTGGCTTTAATACAAAAGACAAAAGAAATTGACACAAGCTGCCACTCTTACACACAATATGGCTACTAACTCTAAAATGGTATCATATTTGCACTTAAAGCCCTGCTTCTAGAAGTCATACCCTGTTTTTTTTCTCACTTCTCAGGTTAATTGATTTTCTACTTCTGCTTCTCCCGACTCTTATTCGTTTACTGCCCTCTGGTCTTCGAAGGGACATTTCCTTTCGGAATCTCTGAAATAATATGAACAGTGCTTGTCGGAGAGGGAAATTAATCACATGGGTGCTCACAACTCTGTAGGGCTTTGGGTTCAGCTTTCTAATTAGCAGTCTCCCTCTTGACACTTTTATTAGGTCATCGGTTTAGTGTTAGAAAATTTAGCATGAAGCGCTGTGCAAAGCGATTCATACTGCTGTACAATTTCTATATATTGTCACACCTTCCTGTATAACAGCAACTCTAAACACACAACCAGAGCTACAATGGGGTTGACTTATAGCAAAGCATATCCATACATTCATACATACAACATGTCAAAATGTAGACCTGGGAATCTTCAGCAAGTTATAAAATTATGTTCACTGGATCCTTCTGGGATTGAGCTTTTGCCAAGATTTGGCAAAAACCTAACCAGCCTATTGCCTCCTTTTACAGGTTTTCTCGATTCTCATCTCCCTTCAGTGCTCTGTTCAGGATCTCTCCCACTTATTTGTTTGGTTGATTATAAACTGGGCCAATCAACAGACAGGAGTTGTAAACGATTGTCATCAGTTTTCTCTGCAGTTTTCGATTTGTAGTCTTCTTTCATAGGGTTGTAGTTTGCCAGGAGCGTGTGGGTAAATTGAATAAAGCCATTCAGTTTAGGTAGGCCATGCTTCCAAATACTGTGCAATTAAAGTCAAAGCAAGAAGAATGTTTAAGTCATTGAATGGCTGGCAAAGATTTCATGACCCCAGTCCTCAAGGGGTTGCTTATAGCATGCACAATTCCCTTAGTTGTAATCGAGCTTAATCGAACTGCCGCATTACATATGTCACAACCAAACATTAGCAATTGAGTAAAATTTTAAACCTCAGAGTCCATGCCTCCAGAAAGTAATTAATTCTCAACAGTTGAGGGTCCAGACCATCTGTATGAAGCACAGTGTAGAACAAGAGACTTTTTTTTTCTTAACCAGGCCTCTTTAGATGTGCAAAGCTGGCAGAAACATTCCCCTAAACGACTCACAGGTGTGACTGTGAGCATACAAGTATCAGGACATTGCGATTCCAGATTTGTATTTGTGAAGCAAATAAAACACCATGAATAATTTTTATTGCAAAAAAACTAAATAAAAAATCTGATTTGGTGGATGTAATGCAACAAAATGTAAACAATTTACATGAAAACATTGAAATGAATATTTTCGCATAGCACCGTGCGTGTGGGAATGTGATGCTCTTTGAAATATATTTCTTGCTTGGTTCGTTAAAGGAAAACAAACACTCTTGTGTGTGTGCTTGACATGAGTGACAGCAATGATTGCCAGCTGGGCCATTCATGCTAAAACTGCATGTGCCTCTACTGCTACAAATTGCTTTGGATTGCTTTTAAGAGCTTCTTCAACCATTTCCCTGTGAGACCAGTATTAAAATGTACCCTGATGTCATTCTTCTGTTGCTCTTTTATCCACACTGCCGTAATGTGCTTTTTGGATTACTGTATTTTAATATTGTGTAATGCTCTAAGAATGTTAGGAATGAATGTAAGGCATGCAATCTGCTTGACTACTCAAAATGGTCTGAATTGAAATGCTGAAAAGGCAGCTCTGACTAATCAGCTTAGAGATGTAGCCCACAGTTGACAGATAATAAAGAGGATCTTGAGCAGAGGAGCCAATTACCACCCCTGTAATGAGAGTTCATACAATATCATCTGGGAACAATGGAGGGACATTGAAGTTTGGAGAGAGAGTGGGAGGCTGCGAGAGCAGAAAACCAGTAATGCAATTTTGTAAAAATCAGCTAAAAAAAGATTAAAAGGATGGAATAGATGAAATAAAGGTGAATAAGTCAAAGTTGTGAATTTAAGTGTAGGTATCTGAAACCACAAAAAAATGCCTGACTTAAGTTACAAAGATGAAATATTAAAGCAACAATAATTCATGCAGTGAATTATTGTATACACTTCTTAAAAAAAATAAACTAAAGTGAGAATTTAAAGGGGCAGACTTATGAGACAGAAGTTTGCACATAATGCAACCTGTCACCACTTTTAAAGTATCTTAGCGAAAAACATCTGTCTGAAAAGTTTTATTCCAAAAATGGCATAGACAAAAATGGACTTTAAATGGCAGAGATAAAATGGACTTTGGACTTATTGAATGTTACTGAAAATTATTAAAAACCTGATGAAAAATTTCAAGATGTAACAAAAAAATTGCTGCTGAATGTATTACAACAAAAATATTATTCAGTCTTAAACTTATATATTTTTAGAATACAACTTATGGGATTTTAGGTTTATTTACAACCTTTGTTGTTAAAGTCCTGCTTTGTAACAAAACTCATTAGTCAGATTAAAATAAAAAGTAAACTGTTCCATCCATTTTTGGTGCAAATGTCTCAAGCCTTGATATTCTTTTATGGTTGCAGGCATTGCAGGACCCAGAAACAAAAGTTTTGCTGCAGTATTGCCTTTTGCCTTATTTTAATTTTCACTCATTCATTTTTTTGTTTGAAGGGTTTTCCGTAAGTTGTTATACATTTTGTCAAAAACTATTCATCACTATTACCAACAAACCCAGTAAGCTGTTTGCATTCCTCCTAGTCTTTACTCAGGTTTTCACATTTTGTAAGAGGCACAAACAAAATATTCTTTTCTATTCTATCAGACTTGCATAAAAATAGTTAAAAATGTACATTTTCAATGTATTTGTCTGACATGTTGGCTCAAGTTGGATTGTGATGTTGGGGTACTATGCAGTTTGAATCTGGTATCACCCATTGAGCACAAACAGATGCAGCTACTATTTCTGCCAACAGAAACTCATTGTTTTCCATGTATCACAGTTCCCTGCAACACAAAGAATCCCCGTGTCACACTTAAAATTTAGTTCAGCTGAAGAATGTGCCGGGGCTTTCCTTCGTTATTTAGTCCCGCATTGAGTTTGGTCACCATGGAAGTGCATTGGTGTGTACTGCTGCCTTCAGAGAACGACTTGAATGTCAAGACCTCTATGACTGACAGCCACTCATTTGTGTCCAACTTTTCTTACTCTCACTGGTTCTTTCTGGAGGCTTGGCTGCACTTTCTGCTCTTGCTCACACCAAGACTGCGAAAAATGTATTTGAGAGACAGACACAAGTCTAGATGGTACATATTTTATAGAATGAAATAGAGTCGTATATCCAAACAGCTCACTGCTGTACTTAAAGATGGCTGCTATTATAGAGGACTTGAAATCTTGCACCATAGCAAAAACTACTCCCCAGTCATCTTGCCTTTCAAATGACAGTTCAGAGGAATTATAATCCAGTTAAAGTAGAAGCTAACATTGCTTTCAATTAACAGTCCCAGCCACTTTGTTGTTGAAGGGCCTCTGTGTGATCAGATGTCCACTGTAAATTAACTTGTCCTTGCACTTGTCTCATAGTTTCCTCTACAGAGAAACTTTCTGTTGTAATATTTTTATATACTTGACACCTGGAAATACACATAAATTCTGTCATCTATGTTTTCAAAATACTAAATAGCCACATCACAACTGAAAACATTGAGACAAAACCCCAACTGGTTAACAGTTACAAGGTGGACTGATTTCCATAATGCATATAAAGATTTTGCCAGCGATTAGTGGGAAACGTCTAAGTAATATTTGACATAAATTTTCAGTAACTGTGAATAACATATTTTTTTTTCAGAATTGATAATCATTTTACATTATTTTTCTATCAGAGAGGTGGGTGTCTCATTTTCCATCTGAAAAAAATGATTTAATTGTAATTGACAGGGTTATGAATAATTTTGAACTTGATTTAGCTTGGTAAAAATCAGCCCCTTGTTCTACACCTTGCTTCCTACAGAGAATCTGAACACTCAGCTATTGAGAAACAATATCTTGCTGCAGGCGTAGTAGACTGTGTTTAAGATTTAAATTTGACTTTATCGCTAACCTTTGCCTGTTAATTTTGCAGTCTCACTCTCCTTATGAGACAAGAGACAGATACAGCAAATCATATTGAGGAAATATTTAGCCAGTGACAAACCAATCCTTGCTTCTGCTTTGATAGTGAAAACTATTAAACGCACTCACTGCAACAATTATCCGCCTGAATGAACGCCACATGACTAGCAAAGTTTTTCAACAAGACTGGACTGTTGAAGCAATGGCATGTATGTTTTTTTAAACTTCTGGTTTTCTGTTTCTGTGATTGCAGGGCCATAGAGTTGCTTTTTTAAAATTTTGAGTCAAGATTTTATATTTCTTATATTTCATTCCTATTTATGAGTGTTATTGCTTGTTTCAGTGTCGGAAACAGTCTAAGCTTCTTTTGGAGACAGAGGGGTAATTTCAATTATGTAGTAAACATTTTTTAAAGTCATGGTTCATATAAAATAATGGCCTACATATATTTTATTCTTTGCCAAAAGTGATTTTTTGGGAAAAAAAAAAAACTAATAAAAACAAAAGAAAATACTTTTGGCAAAAAATTAGTTAGGCCATTATCTTAGTAAGGTGACAATATATACTGAAGTTTTATAACAACTGATGGTAATACAATCACTTGATAGTGCCATTTTGTAGCGTAGTACTGCATGGAAAATACATACCAGTACCCCTTTGAAAAAAGTTTTGTTGTTACTGTCCTAAAAAAATAATATGTTAAATATTTTATTAGAAATAAAGAATTGTGCAATTTAGAGGTCTTCATTGGTTTAAATGACTCCCATATCTACTTCTTTAAACCCATCATATACACTGCAACTGTGAGCTAATAAAGCTGGATGCAGCTTTCAGTACACTGTTATTTTAATTAATCTACAGTATGTTAGCTGTCTGTACGCTGCCCTCCAGCCAGGCTCTGTACTGTTTTCTCTCTGCATGTGTAAAGTGGGCAGATGCCAGCTACAAGCATGGGAGAAAAAGAGGCATGCTCATTAACGTTGCCAGCACGAACGTTAATCACTGAACCACCCAGTGTTTCAGACCTGCTGGACATCAAGCAAGTTGAGTTCAAAGGTGGCAACAACAGGGTCAGTGCTAAGCAAAAATGCTGTTGACTGTCTTAAAATCCACGTTGTTCCGAAATAAGTTTTGTACTTTGTACTTAAATTAAATTGGCTTCCTGTAAGGGGATTTTTTTTCTTTCCTTTTGCGACTTAAATATTGACATCTATTTTATGCTCTGATTAAAAAGGTTTTTAAAACGTCAGGGAGACAGTTTTGGTAAGCAAGCACCCAGGCTGAGATACTGGTTAGTGTCGGGCAGCTAATTTAGAAAGTGTTGTGTCAGAGAAAATGGAGCTGAGAGGAACCTTAGGATACAAATCACACAGAGTGCCTGTCTGTCTGAGTGACTGATACTGACACCGGGTTCTTTTTTTTTTTTAACATTATTGTTTGTATGGGAATGAAAATTAAGAAAAGCTGGGTTTGTAGATATACAAGACTAATGTTGAGTTATGTGGATATGTAATTTGGTAGGTAAGGTGTGTTAGTGGTTGGGGGGACATTAAAATTTGCATGTGATTGATAGAGAGGGGAAGAGAAGGAGCACGAAAGAGTGAGGGAGTCAAGAGGAAGTGCAGCTGTTGTCAGATGTCAGTCTCCCAGGGCTCAACTAGGAGAGATCTTTCAACTTTCTCAACCCTGGCATTTGGACTCCCAGAGAAGTGCAAAGACATCAAGAGACAACATTCAGAAAATAAAAGTATAAGCACCTTTTATTGAAAAATTGTCTTTTGATTGAAAGATATTTAGAATTTATAAACGTGCAAGATTTGTGGTACTTTTTAATCAAATTTACGCATGCTGGTAATGCGATGTGAGCCATGGAAAAATTTAACATCACAGATTACCAGTTCAAATCCAATTAGGGCATAAATTGTGAAATCCAAAAGTGAGCAGCTTTAATGTGATGGTTTTCTTACGGACTGAGCTTTTGAGGAAATGATAAAAGGTTTTGTGCACCAGAAGGAATGCCCTTGAGCTTGAGCAATATGATCTACACTCCAGTCACCTGAAGCGATTGTCATAATTACAGGCGCCACAGTGGTTTATTGACCGGAGCATGTATTGATTTCTGCTCAGTCTCGATTGTAGTTTTGGCACATAGTGGGACCACTACATCACCGCAGTGTGTTAACGCTGTAGCGCTAGTGGGGCACTCGAGTAATGACTGTGTATTGTGGCCAATTCATCTTTTCCTGCTTTGTTACCATTGCTCTAATTCTTTGTCCTTGCCTCCCACAGTCTGCCACAGTGAGAATCTTCTTTGCTACTCTGGCTTATTTGTCTGATATCCAACATATCCAAATGATATAAAGTCCCACAACCGATGAGCCAGTTTGTTTTGGTGATGATTTGCATCACATTGTTACCCTTTTAAGGCTTTAATCTATTATGCAGAAAATATTGCTCTTGTCAGTGTGGGAAAACAATAAATGTTCCATTATTGACCGTTATTCTGGAAATACTAAAGAATAATAATGTGCTTGCTTGATAGATACATTTTTCCCCTCTTACTGTCCCACTTTCAGATATAATCATTTCAGTCACTCTTTTTATGACTTTCTTGCAAATCTGACAAGATGGTTTAGTGTCATTATCAAAGATGAACACGGTGTTTCAAAATAAAATATTCAGTTTTAAATGAAGCAACGCTCCTCTACTTGAATATCAATGTGAATAAATGAATTTTGAGGTACAGTTTTTTTCTCCTTTTTTATGGGTGCATATGCTTGCCTGTCACAACTGAACTCATCAAGTACAGAAAAAGTCATTACTCAGCATGGCAGATATCTTGTTTCAGATTTTTTTAGGTGGAGGCCACTGGATATATTTTATTTACACCTCTTTGAATTATTCACAAAAAAGTGTTTCTAGCTGGAACTACCAAGCTAACTGTACCATCAGTGAATGGCAGAGATGGTGTAATGAACCTTTTCAGTTCTGTTGGGCACCCTCCAGATGTAATGGTTCTTAGTGAAGATGAAAATATTATTTTTTTATTTCAATTGCATAATATCATGATGACAATATCAAAAGATTGTACTTTTAATGGCGATAGAATTCTGTGAAAAAGTATTTTTCTCTTTCACACATATTTTGAGTCGGCTATTTTGTCAACTCAAATGTTGCTTTTATGTTTGTAAAAAAACGGCTTGATGAGATACAATAAACAGTCTTCAAACGACTTCATTTATTAGGTTAAATACATCTATCACAGTAAATTTAATTCTATGTGAAAAAATAATTAGCCATAAACCTAAAACCTGGTGGTGCAACTCTTAGCAGCAATGGGGAAAGTTTGTGACCCTCTGTTCTTTGTTGAATTGTTTTAATTTAGCTGCATTGGAGCTGTAGAAGCTAATGCCATTTAATCTCAATTGGATTTTACTTTGGATTTTGGCTTAGACCACTGCAATTTATTTATTTTTGTTGCTGTTATTTTGAGCCCTCCAGAGGTGGACCAGCCAGTGCCTGAATGCATAACCTAATAATGCTGAGAGGGCAGACTTCATGATTTCATCTATTATATCAACTTGTTCAGACCCACACCTCTCAAGAAATTTCACATTTGGATGTTTTTGTTTAATGTGAGACCAGCATTTGTTTTCTTTTTGGTAAGCAGTTGCTTTTGCTTTGTTAGCTTCAAAATGATGCCATGCAATTTTTTTTATTAATTGATTTTTTTTTATTAGTGAGATAGTCTCTAACTTTGGTTTGTTGCTTCAGAAATGTCTTTTCTACTTTTTTCATGATGTTAGATATCAGCGATGCTTTTCGGGTGTTCTTGAATTCATTAGATGTGGGGGTGATAAAAATTTATTTATTGGTCCTAAAATAGTATTTTCCATGGATTTTCATCTCATTCCTCAGATGACAATTCACTGGAAAATCTATGGACTGAACTGAAAAGAAGAGAGCATAAGAAATGATCCAGGACAAAAGAGAGCTTGAGCAAAGTGAAATCATCAAAATCTCACACTATATGATCCAACAATATGAACTGTCATCTGTGAAAACTAAACGCTGTCCTTTTGGAAAGCAACGAGGCTGTTTAAGATATTAACTTATGATGATAACATTACTTATGTTGGATTTTTCCCTCACAATAAATGTGCAACAAGCTTTGATTTTCCACAATGTGATTTTATCCTACAAGGCTAAAAGAATAATTTATTCTATGATATTTTACCCATCTTTATGAGGACTTTCTACAGGGTTAAAGGACACTGTTTTATTCTGGTCTTTAAAACTGTTCTATTAATTGTACATGTATTGATCCATATAACTCATCATTATTTCTGTTAAAGGCAAGGTTTGCAGAGAAACCTTGACCTGCTTTCTTTTGTATTACAATGTTTTATGTCTTTCCTCTCTGATTTCTTCTGCCTTCTTGTATCTCACTTCATGCCCTTTCTCATATTTGATCCATTTCTTCATCTCTGCTTTGAAGTAGCCAAAAGAAAACCCATTTAAAACTGAGCTTCGTAAAACCTTACACGTCTTTTCTATGAGTGTGTCGGTTAAGTGTGAAGAATCTGTGTGTGCACTTGTGAACAAAGCACATTTGTCTCTAACTGGCAGAGAGATCTTAGTCAGGGAGTCTGACCTGACATGGCTGACAAGACGTTCAAAGACATACCCACTTCAGACGTGTCTGACTTGAGGAAGCACTGCTGCAGATTGAGAGGAAGTGGAATTTCTGTGGTGCTGGATGAAATTTCGTAAACAGAAAACTGTTTTGAACGTAAACTGTCAGTTTTTTTTTATTTTTTTATTTTTTTTGACTTGTGAGAGTTAAAACACTTGGGCTGGACTTGAGCCAGCCCTAACTGGGTCTCCAAAAGCAGAGGTGATCGATCGCTCTGCTCGCATCTTTTCCTTCCTCCTTTCAACAAACGCATGCACACACACACTGGCCCTACTTATTCTCCTCACACCAAGCCTTCATGAATCCCCCTTTACTTTCTGTGATCTTCTGAACATCAATCCCTCATTCCTCAAAGCAAAAATGAGGGGTTAGGGAGGATGACAAAAATGAGATGACAGATTACTTGCTATATATAGAGCCGGTCTAGTGCCGCTTCCCTTGTTCATCTTCTCCCCGTGCCCCAAAGACATTGGATACACCTTCTGGTTCCCAGCTAGTGATGCAAATAGTCTTTCACACTGCTTGCAAAATTCAACGGCTCCTTTTGAATCATTTCAGTAAATGGAACTGGACCTCATGGTGGGAAAATTGAAGCAGGAAAATCAATGTGTCCCATTGTTTGTGGAGTGTTTTTGCAGTTTGTGGGCTTTGTCTTTTCAAGAGTAAATCCTACCTCTTTTATTCAGTTCGAAACACATTTGTTCAAAAAAAAAAAAAAAAAAAAAAAAAAACACGCTATTGTAGCTAGGGACTCACAATGATGCACAATACACTTTTTCACTGCAGCGAAAGAAAATTGCCATAGATAATTGTATTAGAACACTATGTTAAAACAATGACAAAAAGGAACAAAATGGTTTGTTTACCATGTGTAGTTTCACTGAAATAAAAGTCAAAATGTTTATCTTTACCTTATTAAGACAAGGCTTTAGTTCCCAAGAAAACTACTTCTCCACTTGAGCTTTGCTGTTGTTCCAAAATGAAGTATTAAGTTTACAAAAGTAACTAAAGTCAGAGCTTTCTCAAGTTATCAAAACGCTTCAAGTTTTCTGCATTTGAATCTCAATGACCATTTTGAACTCATAGTTAATTTTTTTTTCTCGCACTGGATTAATAAGGCAGATGCCACTAAACACCTAAATATTTGGCTGTGCAATATATTGCAAATACGTATCAGTGTAAATATCAGTGAATGCAATACACTTATAGTAAAGGAATTATTGTCCGATATAGCTTAAGTATTATACAATTGCATTTTTCATGCTAATATAACATTTAGCCAGATGAACTGATGGCGGCAGATGCTCACAGTGGACACACGACATTGCCCAAAATGCTAAGTCCTTCACAGTGGAAGAAGCACAAATGAGAAAGAGAGAAAAAATAAGCATATACTGTAGCTAATATCATCATTGCAATATTAATAATGTTTGTGCCATTGTAAGATTTTTTTTTTAATCATTCAGCCCTAATAACTTTTCCATCAAGTTTTAAATTCAATGGACTCTATTCCCTCAATCTTATATAGATTAAGTTATCTTATTTACTCTCCATGACAAAATGTGATTCCACGGTGATTCCCTGGAAGATTATATTCTGGATGAATGGCATGAAAGCATTGTTATTTATGTAATACATAAACAGAACTTGACTCTCTGTTTGACCTCTGTTTGTACTTAGAAGTCAAACGGAGAAGAAAACCAAGGTGACTGTTTGCTTCCTCTTCCCATAAGTCTTTTCTTGGCTTACTTTTTTAAAACAAGTTTTAGATAAGAAATAATTTATTCATTTAAATTACTGCTCCTTTTTTGGCTTGTCTTTTTCTTTTATACTTTTACATGTCGTGCTCATCGTCTGTTGCTTCAATGTATCAGCTTTCCTTCACATAATCCTTCACTTTAATCTTCAAGCACAAGAGGAAAGGGAAAAGAATGAGAAAATGAGATCACGTGCAGAGCCTGAAATGTAATTTCTGTTAGCCTTATGTTTATATCACACTCAGAGCCCATACCTTCTTCTATAATCTACCAATCTACCTGTGACTGTAGAATGAATGCATATTTTATATTTCCAATTGATTGTTTTCTTCTTTTTCTACTCATCTTGTCTTTGCCGGAAGCATTTTTTTTTCCATTTTTTCTTTTTTATATAGATAAAATGCAAAAATATGTTCTGGCGAGGGCAGGAGACAAATTGGAGCCATGAAACTATTTCTTTTCATGCTGAGGGCAGAAGAGGAGCTCTGTTAGCCTAGCTGACATTCCACTTAATTTGATTCATTACTGCATGGTGACGCTTTTGTTGCGACATGCAAGGAACTGGGCCACTTGTGGAGCTTTGAAACATCCAAATAGAGGACAGTTCCACCACCTCAGTATGATGAAATGTGAATCAAGTCCGAGTATAGTGGCTTTTTCCAAGCCCGGACTGCATCACAAATTGGCTTTTACTGCAATTATTTTGCCATGTTTGTGCGAAAGTTGTGAGCAGAAATTGTCAAAATCAAATTCTGACTGGATTCATTTTCTCACAACATGATAGGCTGCAAATACAATATGTTGTTCTTATTCAACAAAATTTAATTTGTTGCAGATTCTACAATCAATTATTGTGCTAACTGTCTCATCAGGCGACTGATCTATGCCATCTCTCAATTTATAGAGCAACATATGGTTTCAGTCTTGAATTCAACTTCAACTTCCATACTTCATGGCGCCATCACTTGAACTCAGAAACAAACGTGTGGAATTTCATGTAACGGTTTTCATTGCCAAGCAGCTGAATCCAAGCCTTATATTAGTGCTAAATATCTGAATCCACTGTAGGACTCTAGAGCAGTCCAACCGTGATCTGTGGAGTGACAAATTGTGCCTCTTTACCTACCAATCCATCGGATGAGTCAGGGTTTGGCAGCTGCCAGGAGAATGGCACTTACCTGACTGCAATTTGTCGAGTGTACAGTTTGGTTCAGAGGGAATTATTTATTTCATTTTTTTTTCCCAAAAAACAAAGCATGAGCTGCACATGTATAAATTGTCATCTTATTATCTTCCAGAATTTGTTCTGTTTTAACTACTCTGGATCAACATAGTATAGGAGCAGACTCACACAACTTAAATCCATTAATCATCATCAAGAAGACAAAGAAGGCTCTGTTCCCCACTGAGAGAATATCAATCAAGAGTAAAATAGTTGCAGGGTTTTTTCTGTTCAGAGGTTTTATAGCATGGTGTAATTGGGTGGCTTTTATCATAAATCCAAATTAAAAAAATGACACACTCTTTAAATGCAATTATTGTGACAGTATGACCTTAGAAAATAAAAAGCTTTACACCACTAGAACAGGAGTTTCTATCTATTTTAGGGAGATGGCCATACCAGAATTAAGTGGGGGTTAAAGTCCCACTCTCCACCTTACATGTGAAATATCTACATGTGAATGTTTTTCACCTTCCCTCACCATACTAAAAAACCTCTCCAAAATAAAATTGTGAATGCTCACGGCAAAAGGCTGAACAGGTTAATAGAATATAATGGAAATAGTTTGAAGCTTCCTTGGATTCCCATTAAGAAAATTCCCCAAGACCTCATCCCCAATAAGTTGCAGCTTTTTAGAGGAGTGCAAGTGAGAAATAAGTGGTATATTGTAAGTGAAATTGACGTTGAGGGGTATGTCTGCAGGATACTGAAAAAATCATATGCATTTATTTTTAGTTGGTGGGTAAACTAATATAGCATTGTTACTGAAGTTGTTTATAATGTATTAGAAATGTAGTATGCTTCTAGTAAAGACAATACTCTGTGCTAAGAAAGCAAAGCGATGAAGGGAAATTTATGCAAAGCATTTCCAATTTGCCTCTTGGAATAGTAAATGATAAGGTTTTGGGAACGTCACCAGACAGAGTTCCAGTTTTGTGTGGTGGACAATATGTTCACTGGGAGATGACAGAGCAGAGTAACAATATGTGGCTGTGATATCGCTGACATATGAATGGTCTCAGATGGAGAGCTCAGCCCAATCTGTCACTGTATGACTCATGGCGTATGCGTACTGTACAGAGAGCTAGTCATTGGGTTTGTTTGGCTATTACAACTTGTATAGTCAACCTATAAAATTCAATCCCAACAACAATTGCATTGGGCATTATTAATCACTAGTACCACATTACAAAGCCCTGAGATTAAAAACAATGAATTGCCTCCATTTAATCTGACATGAAAAATGAATGTGTCCTTGCTCACTGATCTGTGCTGACAAATGTGTAAAGGAGAACAATGAAGACTGAGATGGTTTTGTTCAGTAGAAGTCATCGTTCACCATAAACATCATATGAACCTTGTTTATATCCCTGAGGTTTTCTTCTGCATTGTTTTCTACACACTGGGCCATTATGTTTATTTGACAGGCTATATCTTGGGAGATGTTAAAACAAAAGTTTATTTACCCACAGTTGGCTGTGCTAGAGATTGAGAAGGGGCTAAATTGTTTCAAAGTGTGTACAGTACTTTTTTTTTTTTCCTGAGGACTTTGTCTGCACAATAGGATCATATGTAGCCACATTTATTTCAATGTTTGTTGCACTGAAACCAAGATTCTTCTATCTAATTTTGTTTTAAGATTACATACCAAAGACAGAAAAAGGCAAAAGCTGCCTGGAGCTAGTGGACTGCTCTCAAATCTACATAAGAAGAACATCTTGATTGGCATGCAAAGACTACATCCATTCATCATGGTACATGTTCTACAGTGATTCTGAACCTGACCATCCAGCAGCTTTATCTCGCAGCCTCCTGCTTTCTCTTTCTATAAATCATCATCTGGCCACAGGCCACTATGCACAGAACAAGGTGACACTCCACCCTGCTATTCTCCACTGGAGGTGGGAAGCAGAGGGAGAGGAATAGTAGGGTGGGAGGGAGAAATAAAAGGAAGGGCAGTGATTTCTGAACTGGGAGGTAGGATGGGGAAAGAGAGAGATAGAAAGTGTATCCATCTCCTCTGCTGTCACAGCAGGAGGGAAATCTTTGATGTAAACTCTATTAGTTTTTGGCATGTAGAGGCATAGCTGAGACATGAAACTCAGGTCTCTTCGTGACATCTCAGAAGAGAGTCAGTGCAGACTGAAAATTCAGTCACAAACAGAACATGCTACACACAGATATGTCCAATATCTTGGTTATATGAAAGTGTTTTAGGTACTATGGAGTTAATGCAAATATTTATATGTGGAAAAAATTAAAAGGATTCTTTCAACAAGTCCTAAGGGCGTGAGAGTGGATTGATGTGGACCTGATAAACCCTTTACAACTACAGGCCGTTTGCCATTTTATCACTTTAAAGGGTGCGTGTTATATAAAGATGATTTTTTTTTAAGCACTGACATGTTATACTGTTATTTCCTCATTAAAACATACCTGGAGTATTGCTGTGGTTCTTGCATCCATGTCTCAGTCTCCAATGGTAGCTAGCCAAATGCTTGTTCTCACAAAGCGCAGTCTATTTTCACAAATCTCCTCTGTGGACCTGCAGTCCTCAGTGGAGGTTTCACCTCCCCCACTGCTGCCCCACTCAGCTCCTCCAGACTAGCGGCAGCAGGAATGAACACATATGTGGTGGAGCTGCATATCTGTTGGGGTTACCATAAACCGGCCTAATGAGAACCATTGTTGGTATGATGTTCTGAGTAGATGCTTATTAAGCAAATAATAAGCATCTATTTATTTGCTTAATAAATAGGCAAATTTATTTTGATTTAGATTTGATTAGTACAGCATTTTTATTCCAATTGAAGGTAACTTTTACTTGCATGTGCTATAAATTTTCAATATGTGGCTGGAAAATAAATAATACAGTACCTAATGTTCTAAGATTCTTTGAAAATTTTTCACAAAACAGTCAGAAGGCTAATGAACTATCAAAAGTTACCCATAACACATAAAATCCTTCTTGCTTTGATTTAGTCACCATCTGTAATTTTTCATCTTAAGTTTATGTTAGCAATCAGACAAATAGTAATTTCACTTTTCAAAAATCACTTCTTAGTTTTCATAAATTTGAACTAATCAGCATTTTTTTTACTGTGGCCTATTAGACAGTTGGTTTATAAATATGGAGTTTTAATAGGGAGACCTTGTTTTGATTTCCAAGATATTCCCTCATGAGGAGAGGCTTTTTACTTGCCTGTAACAATACGAGTAATTTATACCGCCTCATTAATCAGCTCTCAGATACAGTATAATGAGCTCATCCAAATGTGAGTAGAAGGTTGTAATAGCAGCTTAAAAGGGAGTTGGCTCACCTAAATTGATAGCAGTGCATGTTATCTTGCTCATGTGTAGATCTAAATTACTTTTTTTGTTGAATAAACCATTAGCCTTGGTGTTATGACCCTTGTGTATTCTAGAGTACGCAAAGTTTGACCATGTAAGCAAACAAAGATTCAATCTTTTGGAGCTTTATGTTTACTATTTTTCAGGTGAAGTGAAGCAAGAAGCCTGGATGTAACGGCATGGCATCGATCCTGTAAGCTGGAAGGAGAAGGTTCTGAACCACCTAGTTGTATTTTCTAGTTTATGAAGGAGAGTCAGAGGGAAGTGCAGTTAGACATTTTTCAGCCATCGATGAAAACAGCGCTGGCCTTGCTCGGTATTATGAGAGCCACAGCAGGAGAGCAAAAGAATGGCCAGGAAAATCATTCTTCCACTGCCATTTCTTGTTTCATTTATAGTGGTAATAACACAGGGGAGCTCAGGGTCACTGGTTCTCAGATATGTTTGTAGAGGTCTTTATATGCTCAAGATGGAGCGAAGGAGGGCATGATGCCAATACAGTTTTATTTCTGTACATTAGAAATGTATAAGGTTGCAAATATCCATAATATGGAGACATGTTTTGTAAATTGAAATGACATGTGATAACAAAAGAAATGATCTATTTGTGTATTATTTTTAAGTAACAGACTCAATGCAGTCACGTTATATGGACACTTACAAATGCATGACTGCTGCTACTCCTTCTTTTCTACAGAAACTAAATGCATTTATCTCACAAATCATTCATAATGCCATGATACTGACTTTTTGATTTAACTTTTCTAATGCACTGACATGTTATTGACTCAAGCAGATCTGCTGATTGGTTTTCTGCGGTGGGGTAATTAAACTATCTTTTCCAGGTGGAAGTTTGGCCACAGAGCTAATGTGGTTTAAAAGAAAATGACTCTATGCTGATTGCTATTTTATTTTTCATCTCGGGAAGAAAGTGAGCCACTGCCCACACCCAGCCCCCCCTGCGGCACTTCTTAGACGAACATAGACACACTGACGGCATGTGAGCAGCGATTTCCTGATGTCAGCTACAGATGGCCTGTGTCATGCCAGATTAACGGTGATATTGGAGGAGAGAAGACAAAAAAATAGTAAATCTGAAACAAACATTTTAAGCTGAATAATTATTTTTGGATGGGTGTTTTGGTTTTCCAGTTGATGTAGTTAGAGCCATATGGCAGTCCTTGGTTATTTATTTTGCTGCTTTTGAGGAAATATCCTCCTCACTATTTTTCACATCCCTGTACCTGTACTACTTGTTGAGCATTGTTTTAGTAGCAAATGTGTGGGCTTTGTTTGCTGCTTTAAAGGCATTTCACTGCATGTTTGCTCACTTACACAACTCTTGTACAATAAAGAGAGAGCTGCACTTTAGAGGGCAATAACACCACACACATATACACACACTCATGGAGACTTCTCTTTTGCTCCCGGCAGTTCTTCTGCTTGGTTTGCAGTGCTTGTCCTCTTCTTGGCTAAACGATTCTGGTTAGCCACTACAGTTCAGACGATGATAGCAACCCTCCAGTTATTCCGCCGTCAGCTATTATTCAGCTGGGCTTAGTACTGGCACAGCATATTTTTGATAAATTAAGACATGATTTAAGAATTAAAATAAGTATTTTTCTGCTGTAGGTTCAACTTTATTTTATATGTGCGATTTGGGCACTTTTTCACGAACAGAGAGAAAGTGCCCAAATTTACCAAGCAAAAGCATTTTCAGAATATTTTCCATATCCATAAAATAACAGTGAACTCCAGTTCTAACTAATAACTTTAATTTAGCTACACCTAAAAAAAACTTAATATTTTCTCAGCAGCAGAATCTGCATCTTGGGGGTTTTGCTGAACATTCCCCGGTTTATATTGAACCCATATATCCTTGGTATACCGAGTAAAGGTTGTGCAATGCCCTGTGGTGACATTAGAAGTTCTGTGATGTCATCACTTTACAAAGTGCTATGAAAAAGTATTTGCCTCTTTACAGAAATCTTTTCTTTTTGCTTTTTGTCACACTTCAAATCAATGTGACTGTCAAAAGGAACCCAGGCAAATACACAATTGAGATTTAAATGATTTCATGTGTTATGGGTAAAACAGCTTTTCAAACCAAACAAGCCCAGGGTAAAATGAATTGCCCTCAGCTGTGGTGACTGGTTGTGCCACTCTTAGCAGCAGTAGCTGATATCAAGGGTGTACAATAACTGGCAATGACACTCTTGCAGCCATGTGGAGGTATTTCCCATCTGTTCCTGGGAGGATTGTATTATATCTGAAGCATGAATACCCTTATGGTCATGCCACAGCACTATTGTTTTTACTTCTTTTTTTTTTGACACATGTGAAAACTGCCCTTGTGTTTTTATTTTTGCCCATGTAACATAACTTTAGCTGAGGCCAGTTAGGCCATGCAGACATTTAGATGTTTATTTGTAACCTCCTAAGTTCAATTCAGTTCATTTCAATTAAAAGATGCATTGTTTATTCCAAATGAGAATTAAATGGCATTACTCATATGATCCAATTATCTTCAAAGAGTCATTGTGGACCAGTTGTTGGTGCATTCTTGGAGTAATTTTGGTTAGCGAGCCACTACTGAGAAGGTCTGTTTGTAGATAATAATTCAAACTGCAGTTCATTTCAAAGTTTTGGCTTTGAAATGGGACTGTAAGCTTTTCCACACTGATAACGACAATGATTTCCTGATTCAACAGATCTGGCAATAATCAGGCCTAGGTGAGACTGTTGAAATTGAATTCTGGTTTCCAAAAACATTCCATTTGCACAGGTTATTGTTATCTAATATTATGTTTTATTCAGTGATCTGAAGCATTTAGATGTAAGAAAAACAAAAATGGAGATTGGTAAGAGGGCATATCGTTCTTCACAGAATGCTATGTTCTCAGTTTCAGTTGCACAGTCAGCAGATACTAGTGTTTGTTTTTAACTTGCCTATTGTGATTTCAACTGTACTTCAGTATTACCATGTATTCTAGCCTTACAGAGAGCACAAGTGTATGGTGAAGTTTAATACAGCATGAACTTCAAAGAGCAAACACCCTCCCAAGCCTCTTGCCTTAGATCATAATGAGGTGGAACAGTATGAACACATTTTTTTCTAGCTCGTCTGTGGATGTTTATTTTCTGCCTTCAGTTATTTTGTTCTTTGGTCTTTAGCCTGAAGGGCTTGTAAAGAAATGAATTCAGCATTTAATTTACTGCTAAAAGCAAAGTTGAGTTTGAACTGTTTGTCTGAGGTAACTGGACTCGTGGTATATGTATGTAATGAAATTTAAAATAAAAGAGACAGGTTGTGCAGAGGTCAATTCTTACATTTAATTTGACAGGAGAAAAATGCTATTACAGTTCTAAGTACTGAAGGTGAGTTAGGCTTGTGTCCAAGCTTGATCTTAGTCATGTGCAGTGGCAAATGTATAACATATTTTTCTTCAAATCAGGCATTTTTTTTAGTTTCCTTAACATGGAAGCTTTTAATCTTCCCAGAAATTACAGAAATTATTAAATTTTTTGCCATGAAAAAAAACAAAAACAAAAGCGATGCAATTAAGTTTATTATTTCTCTCTAATTACCTTTATGCAGGATGAAACTTTTAAATAAATTTCACAACAAAATTTAGGCACATTTTATTAGATCAGAATGTCCAATGACTATCTTTGGATTTGTCTTTCAATTATCTAAACGTTAAGTAGTGTTAAAATAAGATGTCTATCTAAATTCTTTGTGTCTCTGTGTCTGTTTGGGGCCATCAGGTCCTCCTGACCAGGTCACTTGACCATCCTCCAGTTCTGCACTGGCTCTACAATGTTGTTGTCGTCCTAGGATGTTCTGTGGGCAGTATGACTTTACAGGTTGTGACCTAAACCAGCTGTGTTCACTGGCACTCCTGCCACGCACTTGTGTGTTTGTATGTCCGTGTGGGCGTGTGTCTGTGTGCGTGTATGCGTGTGTGTGTGGAGACCGGGCCAGGCACAGCTTCGTATTTAGCCTACTTTCATACATGGTGCAGTTCTGAGCCAGTACTGACTAATTCGCCTCACTGATCAGCTAAAATCACACCTGACCCCCTTGACAGAAGCCATCCGCTTCCTTTTCAATGACCACCTATACTGATTCCCTAACACAGCATCAAAGGATGTATTTATTTATGGAACAGGAGTCCATCTTGAATTAACCCTGTTTAGTCTCCCATATAACCATTGGCATAATGTACAGCCTTGAAAGAGTTTGCTTTGCTGTGTCCATTCTGGCCTAAAACTCTACTCATGGATATGAAGAACATGAGATGTGCAATCCGGAGAGAAAAGATGAAAACATAGTATGAGTTTCAGCAGGTTACATCATAATAAATGTAGAACCTGACACTGGTTGGACTTCCTGACTTCCTAATAAATACATTTTAGGACATTTTTTTTAGTGTTACGCTGAATGACTTTATTTCTTGCTCAAGCACAAGCAATCTCACTGTAAGCCAATTGCAGAATTAAATGAATCCGTGTCTGAACTCAAATGAAATGGCCATGGGACCTCAACAAGATTAACCCTTTAAAAAATGCTTTTATCTGTTTTCTTGTTAATTGTTATGTTGTTTGCAGTAGTTACTTTGTTCTATTTTATAATTGAAGTGGTAATGTTTCACGTGAGAGATCTGAACTGTTTGGTTGTTATAGAGAACATGCTTGAGATTTTGTTAAAACATTTCTCATGGCCCAGATTAAAAAGGATTCTATCCTTCTACTTTGCATGTCTTTACTAGTCAGCAGAGTGTAATTCAACATACATTTCCCGACTCTATAAAGTCTTAGCACCTATCAGCACCTCACATCTGACTTAATGATTTCTTCCAAGACCTCTTGAGATGATGGTTCTATTTTTACACGGCAGCAGCTGTGGCATTTCAATGAAGGAGGAAATTGTATCAGTGGTTATTTTCAGAGTTTAAACACCAGTCTAGAGCATGTAAACCATCTTATTTGTGTCTGCTTTAGAATATATGTCTGGGACAAAGATTTTTGAAGATGGAGACATTAAAGGCTCTCCTTGGTCTCCAGTGAAATCAAGTTAAAGTTTCTACATGGTGACTTTGCTCTTCCTGGAAGTCATGTGCAGTTTAATCTTTCACTGAGTTCAGATCCTGGTCAGGATCCATCTTTCAAAGACTCTGTGCTAATTCAGAACCAAGTCCCAGACGTCTCAGCATACCATAGGACTTGTGCCAAGAAGTCTCATTCTGCGTCATAACAGAAGTGCAGAAGGATGGTGAATGTGGGTGTTTATTGTGAGATCTGACAGTCAGATTTCATCTTAAATAGGAAATTGTGCTTATGTGAACCATTACACACCTATATTTGGCGTATGATATGATCAGCAAACATAAATCTAAAAGTACTGGTGGTCCAGCTGTTAATAGCTTCTAATAGTGAAAGCCATTAACTCTAATGAACCAAAGGGGCCACAAGATGTGTCTTTTATCATTCTTTTCTCATCTATCACTTGAACCACATTTCCATTAGAATACCATTTTACAGGACTCACTAACTGTGGGTTTATTACTTGTTTCTGAGTTTCAATTTCATTGACAGTATCTTACATTAGACTACCTACCCATGGTTATCACCAAAAGTAAAAAAAAAAAAAACAACTTCAAGATATGCATTTATTTCAAGAATGAGTGAAACATGTTTTGTATTTTTTATTTAGTGCCAAAGGCCATCACTACAAAATACATTCGTCATGAGAACGTCTAACAAGGTGTGGGAATCAACAGGCTAAAATAATTAGTCCTCATCAACGATCACCACACTCAGTAATCAGCTTCCAGTCAAACATGAACACAAGAGGAGCTTTTGTACTAGCCTTAAATCCACTCAACATTATAAACATGCAATCAGTCATTGCAGAGTCCACTTCAAAGTGTGAGATATTTTTATTGCTTTGAGTTAGAGATTATACTAACTCAGTCTAAGTCTACTTGTGACTTAAAATGTCACACGTAGACTTAAAATCTCCGTAGGATAATTCATTAAAGCTATGGACATTGTAACAAGCCTTCAGGGTTATTGATTAGTGAAAAGTCCTTCTTGGTATCCAGTATAAATGTTTTATGTTTTTGGTCCAGATAATCAAAATTATTTTTATTTGTTAAATGACTTCAAACAAAAGGGTGTCTCAGCTTTGGGAACTTCTGGAAGATTTTTTTTCCACAAAATTTAATTAAGCAGAGGTATATCTCTAGATGTATTTTGTGTTTAAAAAACAGACACTTCTCTATGTGACAGTTAAAAAAAAAGAAGAAAAAAAAAAGCACGAGGTTGAACAGAATTTTCAAATGGAAGTTGCCATGTTTCTGTGTTCAAGGAAGTGGAGCTGGGAAGGTTATGGGAATGACCATTCATCTTATCGGTCAGGAATCGTTCCCAGATCGGGATCAATTTTGGTGCAAAGAGTGCATACCAATCCCAGAACCAAAGCAAAATGTCTCCTGGAGATTCAGGAGCTTAAGTTTAAGCTTAGAAAAGGTTCAGAACACATACTACTTAAAAAACAGATTACAGATTGCAAATATACTGAAAATCAAATACCCCTAATTTTTAGAATCATCTCCTGTGCTCTTATAAAACTAAAATCAGTGTTTGGCCATAATCACCATTGCTACCTTTTGAAAATAAAGGAGAAATCTTTAAAACTTAAGAATACCATCCCACATGGTATTGCATCAATACATATCATGAATTGATGCAATTCATGACATGGATGGGATCTTGAAGAAACAATATTATGTGGCATCTAATGGTAAGGAAAATAATTTAAACATTATGACCTAATCACACTCTTTTTGGGATTTAACAATTTTGCTAATACTGACTGACTAAAATGGAAAACAATTTAAACTTGTCAGAAAGTTGGAAAAAGAGGCCATGTA
Source organism: Poeciliopsis prolifica (assembly GCF_027474105.1). Taxonomy (NCBI): domain Eukaryota; kingdom Metazoa; phylum Chordata; class Actinopteri; order Cyprinodontiformes; family Poeciliidae; genus Poeciliopsis; species Poeciliopsis prolifica. The sequence continues at coordinate 9,156,013 of NW_026562379.1, forward strand.
ATGTTTGGTCTGTAAATATATGTTTTCTGCTATATAAAAAACATCCAATGCTACTAACATTGTAAAGAAATGTAGTCCTCATAATGTTTTGTTGTTGTGAACCAAGCATGATTTTCGTGTTACATATTCAGTGTGATTTACGACAGTTGTTGACCTGCTCATTACTGCTTCGTTCCACCCGAGTTAACACACATATAAGATCCCCCCCCCATTTCTCTTTCTGTCTCTCAATTTTCTCTCCCACTCCCTGCTGTCATAGGTGTAAGCTAGCTTATTTGCATGATTAGCTCATGCCTTGTCGCTGCTGTTCTCACTGCATATAGAGGCATACATTATGTATATTTTGTTCCATATCAACGTGCGTATATTGGTATTTCTTGTATGTGGTTACCTGTTTCTGTGTTGTGTTTTAAAAGGGAAAATGAGCTATTATCATTCATATGATCTTACACCCAATTAAGTCCCTGCTTACTGGAGCATATTTAAGTGGGATTTTTTTTTTCTAACTAGAGCAGGTGTGAAATCTCAAGAATCTTGATTCTTTAGGGATTTGTTCACATTGGCCCAAAAACCTGGCAATATTTTTTTAGCCTATTTGGTGATCTAATCATTTTGACAGTTTCAAGCACAGGTGCAAAGACTCTGAGGACACATGTTAGATGTAATTGCTCAGATTCTATCTAGAAATAGGTATATGTACTGTAATTTTTGTTAACCTGTAAAAAAGGTTTTTACTCTACTATAAAAAATAAATAAATAAAAACCTTTATTCTGTGATCTCTGCTGTATGACTGTTTCTTACTTGCATTTTTGTTTATTTTCACATTAGCTTTACCTGTCGCTCATATTTTTCTTTTTTGATAGCAGTGAAATATTTCCCATTCTACTTTATTAGCTTGATTAGCTTGTTGCTTCATCCTTAAGTTTGCATGTTTTTCAGTGTGTCATGTGCTGCAGTGGGTAGAGTGGGCATCATATACAGCATCCTTCAACTGAAAACACAATATCAATATACAATAATCTTATATGTTTTTAGGTATACCTCAAAAACAACAATGATCCATTTAGATGATTCAGAAAATATGTAGCTGACTGTGCATTGTAGACCCTTTGAACATCTACTTAGTATACTTGGTGTGACCCTTGATGTCATAGCATCTACATCCCGATTGTATCTACTTGTCTCTGGGCAGACCTCTTGTTGCTATCTACTCAGCCTGGAATCAGACTGCATGTTATCAAATATGGGTATTTATGGCTACTCTTGGGAGCAATCAAGGGATGTGTTTAATGCCATGTGGGTTAAAATCCATCTTTGGATATGTGTACTGCTGAAGAGCCGCCTCCCAGGGATTCATGAGTGTCTGATGGTAGGATAACAACAACGTGGAGCTGACTGTCAGTTCATATTTTTAGATAACAAATTTGTTAATCTCCCCTCCCTGCGTCTCACTCCCACATATCTTGTTTCTCTTGGTTTATAGTCTCAATGTCCCACCAGAGACATTGGACAACAAATAGATGTACTTGTATTTTTACCACATATGGTGTCTCCTTCTCATTTTGTGCTTCCAAGCTGCTGTCAAAGTATCTACAGAAAGCAAGGAAGATATCATGAAGCAGATGATGGAAAATGACAGAATTTTATCTTTTCTAAATTAGACAACAGTGGTATTATGACAGACTTCTTTAAAATGCCTCCTCTTGGAAGCTATACGTATATTTGGACATGGAGTTGTGATCTCGACAGTAAATATTACCCAGCTGCATCTGTTGACCCAGACGTGTGTGTCTTTTCATGTTGATGTGCATGTCTCCTTCTCCATCTGTGTTTCTTAGTGCTGTGTTTCTGTGTACGTTTGTTTCTGCCATTACAAGCCGTAACCTTGTCAAATACGGCCGCATCATGTGCTGATCATCCCCTCTCGTCTTCTGTACTTAGAACAAATGTCTTCTTTCTTTTGCACTTTGTAAGACCTCTCTGTCTTTATTGTTTAATTGGTACGATGAGCTCTCTTTGGCTCTTTCTAACCTTGTTAAAGCCCTGCAGGACTGTTGCAGTTTTATCAAAGTTCCCACCGAAGCTGTGGTTGCTCCATTGCATTGCATCAGACATGGGATTGAATACTGGATAGGGTGAAGAGGTTACAAGCGAGACATCAATAACTTTGGGTGGAAGTGCTATGAGGACAGTCTCCGAGCTTCACTCCCGCTCATGCTCTGCTTTTCATGCACAGTTCCTTTTTTGTTACGCAACTGCCAGCTGTTTCCTCAGACCTGCAGGTTAGAAATAAAACAGGTTTATTGAAGCAGTATTTTTATGTAATGTAGTTTATTTTTTTATTTTTAAAATTGTACGTCCTCCCCATCCATTTTTTTAAAATATTGACTTTTAGAGTTCAGATGACAGAACTCCAAATTTACTGACTCATCCCTTTTTTAGTTATTAAGACTTGATTTGACCTAGAAACATTTTTATGTTTCCCAGCCCGCCCCCGACCTCCCCATACATACACACTGTTTCCTTTTATCTTTAGTGCACCTTGTTCTATGAATAAAAAAGAAATACATTTACCTGAAGCAGAATTTATGAAAAATTGCTTGATACTAATTGATATTCTACCCTCGCCTATTAACCCCCAAAGCAGCTAAATCTCTATTAAGCTGCACAGGATAACCAACAAACATTATTTTCTTGTAGTTCTAAGCAAAAACTGTTTGAGTACATCATCATAAAGAGTGAAGTGTTCCTTAAGGACCTTCTCAGGAAGAGACAAGACTTCTTGTCTACTTTTATTTCTGTATATTATTGCAACGTAATAGCTTGAATTTCCTTTGCATATAAGGCTATGCATGTAATCTTTCTCTTTAGCTCCACTATGTCAGAATATTTATTTTTTCCCCCCAGTTTTCTTTGTAGAACTATACATTTTTAGTTCATTTTCAAAATAATAAAAGACAAAACGCAGAAATAGGGTCGAAATTAATGCTGTCTTTTACATTTAGTGCCCTCCATTCTTGCACTTTTTCATCTTGGCCTAAAGCTAACACTGTCTTTCTAGGACTATCCCCAAGATGTTGGTGCAAGTTTTCACCAAGGTCACCCATTAATTTTCCAGACTGTGACAGTTCTGTGGTACAAATGTGGGTCAAAGCGCTAAGAGTGTAGCCAAACTCCATTTTTAAAATCTCAACGACCTACAGCTTTTTGAAGGAACGGAGGTGAGATTGTGAAGTTATTACCTACATTAAGTCACTATTTCCAGTGCTTCAGTGGAATTCCAATTTCACCTCAGAACATCACTTTATGCAATGGTCTTTCATTGATTTTGCAATGCAATGTGGAAGCTGATTAAATTGATGGTAGTGGCAGAAATTGGAGCAGGAGCATGCTCCAAGCAGATATCCTCTGTGCCAATGTAAGTCCCTCAGGTCTGTATTTTAAAAGTGAAAAATGGAATAATCATATAGGACTAATTGGTTCTGTGCTGTTATTTCTTCATTGTTTAGCATAAAGTCGCCCATGTAGTACTGAAACCATTAGGGTAACTCCTCACAAGGAAGAATAGTGTAAAAGTGGTTACCTGTACTTTAGCTCTTTTTAAATTTGTGGCTTTTGTTGCAGATATCCTCATCCTAATCTACTGAGAGTGAATGCTGACAGTATTATCCTGGTTTTATTGCTACTGTCGCACTCATAATTAACTGTACAATAGCCAGCACTCATTGTGCCTTTGCCAGTTCATTTCTTCTCCAGCATTGAATCTCCTTTGTTTAATGTGTTCAAATGATCACTAATGCTGTCCTGAAACACACTACACAATTATTCTTCTGTTGCTAACAATCTGATGTGAGAATATTCAGATCAGTCTGTGCAAATATTTCCATTCACTGTCCAACAATTTCTTCTTTGTTGTCACTTCAAAGAAATCTATTAAGTTGAATATTAAACTCTTTCTGAGTTTAATATTTAAATGGGGGAAAAAAGTGTTTGGAATGAGCTAAATTTAATATTCAAATATGCTTTCTCTCCACCCTCATAAGACACATCAAATGAAGACATTTTCATTTCCAGGAAAGTGGCAGATATGAAGTGTACCATTTGAGAAATTGAAAGTTCTTCAAATGTTGTTAAAGATGAACACATGAATCACTCAAAAAGTATTCCACTCAGAGCACTATGTGTACTTGATCTCTCCATCTTGTGGACTCTTTTGCTTCACTAATTTACTTTCTTTCAGCCCCCACATTTTCACTCTTTTGGGCGCCATTTTTAAGCCTTCTTCCAAACATACTACTGTGCACACTATGTGGCAATCCTTTTTCCCTTTTTAAAGTTTGACTTTCATATTGAAAAAAGTTTTTAAATCATTCTGCCATTCAGTAGATAAAACTCCAGATGGATAAGTGGTAGGAAATGCAAAATAAATTGCGCCTCTCTCACAGTTTTCAGGGATACTGACTTTTCATGAGACAAATTGTCTGCCCTGTAGTGCAACTGTGGATGCTACAAAAACTCTGTTTCTTCAGTCACTGAGGCCAATAGTAATTGAGTTAGTAAAGTGCCCACTTAGTAGAGAATTGTGTTTACTGCCCTCTGTTTCTTCACTTGCCAATGAAAATGGCTGGAAGCCTCCTGAAATACTGAGTCAATATATACCAAGGCAAGAAAATCATTTTGGAAAGTTATCCACCCAGATATCTGTTCTGAACTTAAGATCTCAGAGCATCCAATTATATCTTGTGGCAAGTAGACCTTTGAGTCTTTCTAAAAATAATCCTCAGCATTCTTCTGAGAGATTGAACCCTCTATAAGAGACCATGTACAGACCACGTACTCCTTCACCAATGTGATTTTTTTTCTTATTCTTTGCTCATTTCTCAAGTATCCAATCTTTTTGTTTCACATATGTCTGAATATGTTTCATTTTCTCTTATTAATTTGAATAATTTAAATTTAATATTGATGTGGAATAAAGGGAATTAATTATTTTTAAATAAACAGTATTCTTTAATTCTTGTGATGCACAGGTCTTAACATTAGTAAATGTGCCCTGGGAAAAATGGAATCAGACTTGATGGATGCAAACTTACGCAATCCTGGTTTAGTGCTCTATTGCATGGAGCACCTGTCTGGCTGAAAGACCGTGGGCAAAAACAGGCCCATCATAGCTATTTCTGTGTCCCTCTACACCTCTAGAGGCCACAGAACTGGAACTTTTTGATAACATTTGTATACTTAAATATTATTTAATGAGTCTAATCAAATCAGTTTGGTCCAAAATGAACATGAGTTTGACAGCCCTGGCATAGAGGGATAGCTAAAGTTTTATGAAGTATTTTACTATCCAGAGGCTACATCTTGCCTGCAGAGGAGTTTTAACATCTTGACATAGAAACAGAGATTAACTTGTTGGGTAACAGAAGGCTCGGGGAAATAAGGCAAGTACATGTGCAGTGATTCACGTAAATGCTATTTTACAAACTTTTAAACAAAAGTCACATTTGGCTTAAATCTTGTGCAGTAGACTGCACAGTGGGAAAGTTGGTAGCACTGTTTGAATCCTGGTATAGGGTCCAAGAAGGTCTTGGGTTTGGATCCTGGTATAGGGTCTTTCTGTGTGGGGTTTGTATAATTTCTCTGTGTATTGTTGACTTCTCTCCAGGTACTCCAGGTTCCTCCCACAGTAAAACAATATGTTAGGTTAATTTATTTCCTTAAACTGTCATGAGCACATGCATAGTTGTTTGTGCTGTGCGCTTTGTGTCTCCCGATGATGGACTTAGGTGATGGTGACAACAACAGACCTGTGGCTTGCTGGTTCGAACCCACGCTCCATGTCTGCTATTATTTCCTTGAGCAAGACACTTTACCCTCCTTGCCTGCTGTGCAAGGAGGCAAGGAGGAGGCCTCTCTTCTTCCCCAGGCTAGCTGTAGTTACTATGTAGACACTTGAATGTGTGCCTGAATAGGTGAATGACTGACTGTAGTGTGAAGCGCTTTGGGATCCTCTGGAACTGATAAAGCGCTATACAAGTGCAGACCATTTACAACGCCATTTACTGGCAACCTGTCCAGGGTGTAACCTGCCTCTGGGCCAAAGGCTGCTGGAGATGAGCAGCAGCCCTAACCCCACGCAACCCTGGGTAGAGACAATGGATGGCTGGTTATGTTCAGTGACTGTTATTCACAGCAAATGTTGAAGATTGTAATAATGACCTTCACATAAAAAAAAGTAAAAAATTAAATAAAATAAAAAGTGTTAGTCTCTTTTGCTATAAAAAAAAATAAAAATCAGTTTAAAAGCAAAATAATAACAGTGATTGGAGTGATTGCACTATTTTATTGTTTTCTGTCTTATATTTTCATCCTGCAGTTTTCCTGAATCCATTTGAAACAATTCCCTGTAAATTTTTATATGGAAAAGGTATAGGTCTACCTTAAATCTCCAGAATACAACAAACCAGTAAAATAACACAAATAAACGTCCATAATAAAGTATGCCAAGAAGAGAGAGAGAGAGAGAGAGAGAGAGAGAGAGAGAATATGAATATATATGGATGTCAGACATGGGCGAGAGAAGCATAGTTTGTGTAAAAAGTTATTTTAACAATTTTTTTTAGTTACCTAACAGTATGATTATAAGCAATGTTCTTCACAACTGCTGAACTCAATCTTACCCTTTTAAGACTAAGAGCATTTGACCCAATAATGGACAGCCCTACCCATTCACATTCTTTTGTCATCTAAATCACTTAATCATGTCTGATCAGTGTCATGCACACTGAACAAACATGCACACATTGTGTCTGATCAGTGTGCATGACGTAGTGGTATAAATCCTTTTTTAGCCTTATGTTTTAAGGCTTCAACTAAAAACTGTCTTAATCTGTTTTTAGCTCATGTGCCCTTCGATTCTAGATTTAAGTAATACTAATGCACAATGATGTACATTACATATGCGGTCTATATTTTATCTCTTAGTACTACAGTAGTTTCCAAAAGTATTTCCCTTAATGCACTTGGTTGATAACATAACTTCAATTTAACTTGGATGTTAACGGACTAAACTTTGCCATTTCAGCTTATGTAACCCATATCCAGCACTCTTGTCATATTGTGAAATTTTAATTTATTACTGTGAATAATTCAGCTCAGTTCATCTATATTGCACCAATTCAGAAGAAAAAAGCTGAAAGGCATTATGCTGAACAACTAAATAATTTCTGTTTTAAATTAATTGATGGAGCTTCAGTTAGACACAATGGTAATTAGTTTCATTTCAAAACAAGAATATTTGTTAAATAATTTTTCAAGAATGTTAATTTGTAAAAAGTAAACTGGAAACTCCAAGATATTGTTTTGACTGTTATATTTCAACACCATGTTGGGAGGACTTTAAAAGCAAGAGACTTTAAGATGATGCTTATCTGTCTCGACTGGCTGACGGGTTATGGGGCACGAAAGGGACACAAGCAAGCATAAGAGCAAAAGTGTATGAATGTTGTGGGAAGAGAAAAAGTGTATGAATGTTGTGGGAAGAGAAAAAAACAGCCAAACTCAATTAAATACAGTAATAAAAACTTTTAAATACTTGCTAAAGACTGTAGAAAGAAGAGAGATGATCAGGGTTTTACATGGTTACATGATGCTCTTGATGGCATCTTTAGTTTATAATCAGATATGTAAACAGGTGTCTCAAAATTTCTTAAGCCAGACCTGGATACAACATTTCTTCCATAAAGAAGGAACGTCCTAAACTGTGTTCTAAAAGTAGAGACAAATTTGCCTCTTGATCACAAATGAGGAGCCTGAAAACGATCTCCCTCTCTTTCTACCTTTATATACAAACAAAATTGCAGTGAAATTGCAGTTACGGTAAAGTTCTGATTTGAGACTATGACTGTCACCCTTTCTTTTTCTCTATTACATTTGTGCTCATACAAATATCAGTAAATGACATTGCTTGACTCGTGAAATCTAACAGATAAAAAAGTACCTTTTCAACAGTCAGTAAAATTATGAAAATGCTCCTCATTGATCCATAACAAGGTATATTCAGCAGAACATAGAGATGGACTGGAATAAATACATTATATGCTGCATTTGGCATCAGCACACAGAATATTCTATTATGTGAAATGGTCACAGAAGCAATTACTCATTTGCAACATGCCACGTGTACTTTGTGTACACATGGTTTTGGTGGTAGTGGGGAAGAGTGGGAAGCGTCGGTGCAATAAGCATGTGGATTAAGCACTAAATGCCATATGTGTGTGCCCTTTCACTGTAATATACATTCTTGTATATCAGTGTGAGGAACTTTATCTTGCACATGTTTGAATCTCCTCACACATGGGCCAGGTGGCAAAAAGAGGCATCCATTCCAACTTCCACTGCAAGCACACACACATAAAAAAACACACATCCAAACTCGCTCAGGTTGATGACTGCACGTTTCTACAGATGATTAGATTACGTAAGAAAACACCACAGAGCCCTAATAGTTGGTAAACCCAGATTACGCAGGATTACCATCTCTTTTGCTCCGCCTCTGTTCTCCCTCTCTGTGACTGTGTGTGGAAGTACAAGGGACATGAATGATGGCGGATGAAGCATGAGGCTGGGAGATAGGGCCGATGGGTACGGGGTGAGCAGGGAGGTGAATGATGCTGCAAACACCAGAGCCAGATGGGACAGAACCCCTAAGCAGCTTAGAGTCACAGTAATCATGCAGTCTAAGTTGCCATTAATGGTGTATGTGCGTGTTTGTGTAGCTGTCATGCATTAAACTTTTGGTGCACAGACGGACACCAACAAGAGAAAATGAGAAAAAAGAAAGAAGAGTTGCATCCTTCTTTCTAAATTGATTGTGATTATAGACAAATCAGTAGACTTTAGTGTGCTGATGGGAGGGTGTGGTTGGCCTGTAAGGGAGTCAAGCAGGTTAGTAAGGTGGGATATCTTTTTTGTTTCTGTACTACTGAGATGTTGCATAGATAATACATTGGGAATACTGTTTCTTTCTTAGAATGTTTGTATAAATCTGATTATGCCAGTTAAATAGATTTTTGAAAATGTGAAGGAAGTCTGAAAAGTAACATGAGAGATCAGTCATGTGTGAGTTTTTGTACCTCATCACATGAAGAATACTCATATATTTTATATGTTAATTGTTAAATGTTTATTGAGAAAGGCTTGCTGCATTCTGTGGATGTATTTACCTCCATGAATAATAATGGGGCTGCAGCACTTCACAAAGGAGAGTAATCACTGATTTATTTATTAGCGTTTTTGACATGCAGTGCAATTATGGGACTGCAGGCAATCTGTTGGGCAGCTCTCTGGCCTGCCCCACAGCTTTGATTGTCTTGTTTGTGTGTATGTTTGCGTGTGTGTGAATTTGTGGCTCTGAATGGCTTTAAAGCTGTAGCATTAACTTGAATGGATCAATGGTAATGATTGCTGTGGTGCAGAAATAATTGATAGTGGAGATTAAGTGAGGAGTGAATTACATAATTTTGTTTTGTTTTATGATCTGTGTGCAATCTTGTTTAATTTTTAGCCACAAGTCCCTCCAAAAGAATCCATCATCATTGATTTGTGAGCCTCCTTGTTTTGTGTTACTTCTTTCAAATGCTGGAATCAGATGCTAATTTCAATCACAAACATTCACCTCACTTCTCCTTTGATTTCATTGTATCCTTCCTCCTTAATCTTTCCTCCTGCCTTCATCCCCTCCACCACTGAAGACGATGACGGCAACTAACCCTACTCTCGGGTTGCTGAATATTCTGATTTGCTTTTGATGGAATTAATTTGAATGTCAATGATGTAGTGATGGGAAAGTTTTCCTGAGCCCTCACAACAAAATTTGAGTGATGCTGCTCATGCTTCCCTCTGATGTCCACAAAGAGGGAGGGGCAAAAAAGGCAACCACTACCAACAGTTAAGAGCAACTGCACCCTTGGAGGACATTTACAACTGTGCAACTTAATGAAATTACATCGTCACGGAGTGGATTTAGTCAATGATTTGATCAATACATGTCTTAATTCTTAATTTGTAATGTTATATACCACACTAACCAGGCCATATGTGTCATGAATAATGACTCTTATGAGTCTCACTGAAATAAAAGAGCACAATTACTTCCACTTCAGGATAGCCTAATCAAACACAAGTAAAACAAATAAAAATTAGAACTAATAAAGGCAGAGGCATGATATATATGATTATAGAGCATATAGGGTTTGAAAGAAATATGGTGGTATTTGGATTTTGTTGTGAAAACACAGCATTGGTATGATCTCATTTTACTGACTAGTACTCTTCTACATTCAACCCAAAATTTCATATTGCACAGTTCTCTTAAGTCCACATTTCTATAACAAAATGTTTTTATTAGTCTTATGTAATATTGTAATCGTAAATGTAGCTTATTTTTTGTATAGATAGATAGCTCATTATCCATAAGCAGAAAATAATTGAAATGAACAGAAATTAAGGGTTGAAAACATCTATGATGCACAGTGCTGGTCAGCAATGAAAACATCAAGCAGATGCTAGCAAAATCTAAATAAAGATGCTCAGGCAGTTACTTAGACTGACCAGGTTAGACTTGGCCATGAACAATGATGTGAAACAAAGATTCAAGGTAGTTACAATGACCATCAAGAGAGAAACCCTCCTGCAGTGTTATTCTGCTGAAAAGAAATGTGAAAATATCAGTCTGTGTAATTAGTGAATATAATGTGATTCACTTCGTGAGCTTAGTTACTGAAATAAATTAACTTTTAAATAGTGTAATTGATTTAATATGAGTGTGCATCAGCTTTACTGTTTGTTAGCTCAAGGAGGTTCGTTATCAGAATTCGCAGCATTGCATTTAATACTGAGTACACAGATGGTAATGGATATCAGCTGTGTACTCACAAGGGTAATATAACAGTACCAGACAGTGACAATAATTGTTTTCGTTTGTTTTTGTTTTTTTTTGTTTTTTTGTTTTTTTTGTTGGAGTACATGAAAAAAAGAGTACAATTTAGAAATAAGTAATGAACAGCAGTGAACTTAAAGCCAAGTACACAGAAATACCTCGTCATTTGGTATGAAATGATGAGGTATTACATACCTTGGATCAGCAGCTGAGAGATTTTATTTGTTCTGAGAAAGAGAATGGTTCACTGTTTGCTTTACAGTTTATAAAAGAAATAAAAAAAGGGGAAAAAAAAGTGGTATATTATCAAGGATATGACTTAAAATCATTATACTATTAAGTCCAAAATTCAATGTCTCGTTATAAACAAATCAAGGCTGGTTCAATTGTTCAATTAAACTATGGCATTATTTTTTACAAAAATGCGAGAATGCGATAAAGACTGCAATTCTGATATAAAATTGTAATTTATAACACAGTTGTAGTACTTTTTTCTTAATTGTATTACCTTTATAGCAATATATTTTGTTACTGCAAAAGATTTGCATGTGGATGTTGTTTGTAGGAAGCATGTTTGTCAGAGGAGGAAAGATCTGAATAAAATATGTCACAGGTGGATATCCTTTCCTGGAATACAAAGCAGTGTCCTCATTTGTAAAATACCATTTTCCAAAATATTCCCAAAAGGAAAAGTTGTAACAATAACTGGATTAGTTTTTGATCTGCTGTTCATAGGGACAAAAAATAGGTTAGGAATAAAGTTCAATTTGTTCAGTATAAATACAAATACAGGAATATTTTGCATGTTGAAGCTTTTCTTTTTTGATGCACCTACCTTGTTGGGTTGTTTTACTTTCATCCCTTCTTTGAGTGAGGGTTCATGTGGCTGAATAGCAAAAGATGGCTTCTGTCACCATAAAATGTTTCTCCCTTTGTCACACACTTCCCTCAGTTTGTGTCATGTCACCTTGCCATTTCCATCATGTTTCTTTCAAGGCTGCTCTTCACTCTTCAACCTCTCAAGCTGTCTGTTTTAGCTTTTTCTTTGTCTGATTTACGCAGAAACGTTTTAGGTCCCAACATAATGTCAGAAAAAAGCAATTATTCAGGGACAAAATGAATGATTATAAAATTCATTATTTTAAATGTCTTAAAAATGTTCAGTGTCACAGTTTAAGATGCAGTTTTAAAGACACCAAAAATGTGTTTGGAATGAGGCGATAATAACATATTGGTACATTTTATATTATTAATCAATGTTATTTTTTCAAAAACGGTAGGAATAGTTATTGCATATTTGTAAAAAAGACTTTTAAGAAATATTATCTATTTAAAAAAAAATCATATATATATATATATAACACCCTTGCACGTGAACCCACGTTTTCACTATGAGTTGCCAAATTACAAGAACGTTATACCAGCCTACATCTTTTTCCATGTACCTAATTTCCACTAGTAGGATGCATTGAAACATTAAATATTCCTTCATGGGAACAAATGATCCTTCCACCATCTTATTTAAAAATCTAATGAGGAGTCTGAAAAATGCATTATGCTGAAATCATTTTCTGAGATCAAAAGACAGCATGCAGATACATGGGTCTTCGCAGAATATCTGTGAATCAAACACTAACAGCAACTTGAGTCTTAATGATAAAAATTAAAGAAAAACAAATAGATTGTCTGACCAGTATGTAAACTATAAGGACATAAACAGAGGAATAACAACATGGCCACAACAAATCAATATTCCTGTTGGTTCACTTTGGGCACAGTAAAAGTCTCCCTTTTCACTAATCTCTGTACTTTATCAGCCGAATATACTTCCTTCAATTTCATAAGTCCAAGATCCCATTCATCGCTCCGTTGCTTTTACACCACCATTGATTTCCACAATACTCCACATGTCAGTCTTTGGTCCACTCACCCACAGCACCATACATCACCCGCATTAACGCCTCACCTTTTGTATTTCTCCATTACATCATTATATTCCACACAAATCCCACTGGCTTTATGTCTCTCCCAGCTGCTGCAATATCGGGCCGATGCCTGATTGCCACTTATCTTCCCCTGTGAAAGAGACCATCAGATTAACAAAACTAAAATCCTCCCTGATATAAGAGAGGTTTCTGTGTCTTTTTCAAACATTTGAGGATCTGCTTTATCGGAATACTGTTCTGCATAAACTGAATCAGTCAAGATGTCACTTTAATGCTGTGGAAGTCCTACTTTTTTCTTTTGGCTTTTTTTTTTTTTAATGAAAGAATAAGAATCCCATAATATCTTTTTGGAAATCTTATGCATTTGCTGTTCTCTTAGGGGCTCTTTGAGACAGGAATAGACTGATGAAGTGTGTGAGTGCCTCCACAGTAATTATGTGATGAATGTGTTCATTCTGTGTGTAGCCCCAAGCAGTGAATAGCTCAGCTGATTATTGAGGGGTGTATTTCTCTATGTGTGTGTTCTCACTACAGGACGTGTGTATTTGGAAGACTGTGGAGAGTCATAATAGGCTGTTCTAAACAAAGAAGTGTGTCTGACTGGATAAAGCTCCTACACTGGTGTGGAAATGATTGAATGGTATTGGTCCACACATGGAAGAAAATACCTTACACCCCAAGGCTGATACATTTATTGTGACATTGTGATTTTCAGCCAAGTCACTTTCCTTTTTTTTTTCTGGTGACACTCTTTCTATGAGCAAGATAAGAAACACTTAGTGGTGCCTTCAATGTTTTAAGTCCTCCTTACACAGATGTTAAGCTCCATTACCAACATGAGATTTTTTTGGTGAAACGCTTGTATGAATATAGGCTCTCATGCAGAGTATGATGAGAATGCCACAAAGAAAGAGTGCTAGAGACATGGATCACTGAAGGACGACGTGCCACAGCTTCCATATATAGAGCCTGAATGGACCTACTTTACTGTAAGTCTCCAAAGAGAACAATAATAGTGAACATATATGTGCTATTTTTGGGATACATCTGAGAAAAAAAAAACTTAAGAAAATTAAATAAATGGAAAAAGCTTTATATTGATTATCATACCTCACTATCAGTTCACTATTCTTATTTTTAGGAGTAAACAGTTAGAGGTCAAACAGATCTTCCGCCAGTTTCATGGCTCACTGTCCCATTCCTCTCTGCTTCCATCCACATCCTCCACCAGCTCATTGCATGACGGCCAGCTGCTATTAGAGTGTAAATGGGTGAATTAGAGGGTAAAATGGGATAAAATGAGCTTGAAGACATAAATCAATCAATTTACCCTTCAAGTCTCCTCTACCATATAATATATTACCATATGCACCCCAGCAGATTAAACTTGTGATTTAATTAGTCTTAATTTGATCTTCTTTTTTTTTGACATTCCTTCAGAAATATTTTTGTGTTTTTCAACAGCCAAGAAATAGCAAAGTAGTAGTAAAGATCTGATGAGAAGGTAATTCCAGAAATAATAGAAATTAAAATACTAAATTTTTGTCAATTTAAAGGAGAAGCAAAGAATGGAAAATCAGGAAGTGTCTAACATCTGGGATCGTGTGAAGATCCCAGGAGTTAAAACAAATTCAAGACATTTTTGTCATGCTGCACTGCAATTCCTTTCTCCTCTTTTACGTACACTGTCTGCTCCATCTTTGTATGCATTACATACATAAAGGAAAAGCAGTCATCAACTCAAGTGGTTCCTTCATTTTACCGCCTATATGACCTTCAAAAATGTTTTCTCACAGATTTCTGGTTGATGACATGCCTTAGCCACTCTTCAAAGGTCAAAGAACAATATCTGACTCCATCAGGGGGAGCCATGTTCATGGTGGTGTTCCTTAATCAGTATGTAATGTAAATATGTTCTGGTTGTTATGGCTGCAAATGATTGTTAAATAAGTAATCCTTTAAATGTATTTACTATGTCTATACAGATTTCTAAACCTATCTAGCATCTTATCTGTATATCCATACACACAATGTAATTCAATTTGCCTTTGTCATTGCATACATCCAATGTACATACATACAAACTCCATACATGAATAAGTGTCCATGTCTATTTGGTTAACTTGTAGCATACTCTCACTCATTGCAATATACAAGCAGCGTTTGCACACCACTATCTCTGTCTTTACCACCAAGTCTGAACGTCCTCTTGAAGGCCAGTGTGGTGAAAGTATTGATTTCCCCATATCAATGCAGTCTTCATGAAATGCCCCAGTCACTGATGGAGAAGACTGGATGAAGAAGATTAAAATGAGGAGTTAAAGGGGAAGCTGGAGACCCTTTGTTTACACAACTGTGTAAAAGTATTTAATAACCTCCATGATCTTGTAGGTTGCATAAAATGAGACCAGCCTGTTTTTGTTACTGTTTATATATAAGTAAACATTAATTCTCTGGTCCTTGACAATCTTTTAATGTATTACTTCTATAAAGTAATACATATTTGTTAGATTTTTAATTAATGCATCATATGCTCTTGGAATTATATACTAATAAATAGACTAAAAAATGATTAAGAGTACTTTGAAACAGCCTCAGAAAAGAATCACATGGGAATAAAGCAAACTAAAACACAGGATACTTTTCAGGCTTTTGCATAGACAATGTACAACCTGTGAAAGGGTATTTAACTGGACAAAGCTAAAGATCATTTTTTAATCTAAATTCTCACATGGAAAGGACACAAATATTTTTAAGCACAAATCCAAAACAAACAAATCATACACTACGGTTTTCGCACCCACAGTAATCTCAAATCAAACTCTTTATTAAAATGTGGAACTTCTAACCGGTCTCAGAAAAAAATGCTGGCCATGTTCAGTGCATTGTCAAGCTAAATTAAGAATCTTCAAAGACAAGAGAGCAGGAGACGAACAGTCAGTATAATGAGATTTAAAGCAGTGTTTGATGTCTTTGATACTGTACTCTACATCCTGCTCACATAGATGCACGTCTCAGCTGTAAGCTAAATCTAAGCATCATTACAAACTCTTTTCTTTGAAATGTTTAAAGATAATCACTTTAGTGTGTCTAAACAGGAAACTGTAATATGTTTTGTGATGAGGTTGGTTGGCAGTGCCGTTATCTGTCCTATTCTTAAATACAGTAGGTATTTTTTTTTGGGGGTTTGAGCTCATATCTTCTTTCATTTGAAGTTACCTGGAGCTTTTGCGAATGATGTTTGAGTTATTTTTACCTGCTTCACCATCAGAGGTAACTCTCTCATAGGGAATTACTAATAAAAGAAATACAGTTTGCTTGATCTTCTCATTTACCTTAAAATATGTGTTTAAGAATGGCACGGCTGTTGCATAATAAGGATTTGATCTGGACTGGTATGAATGAAGGAATGTGGTTGTATCAGGGTGTTTAATATATTAGCGTGCTTCACAGTGGACTGGATCTATCCACTCAGCCTAATGGGCACCACGTGCAGCTCCTCACTCACCAGCTGTTATTCTTTTCCGATTTCCTCCCCCTCCATGCGTCTTCTCTGTTGCACACTTTTGTCTTTCTGTGGAGCACAAACACTTTCACTCATTTTCTCTTTTTATTGCAAACTCTGTGTCTGTGTAGTAAGAGTCGGAGGCATTTTAGTTAGCCATATGGCAGCGCCAGAGGCGTCCGGAGCAGATGTGCTTGGCATTGGGACTCTGCTCTGTCAAGCACATGCATACTTACTCTCACACACACCCACTCACGCAAATAAACGAAGAGGCTTATAGGAAGTCTGTTACCGAGGAAAAGGTCACTAACTGACAACAGCATTATCTAACCCCTAATACTCTGCCATGTTAGCTTTGTGAAGCGACACTGCAATACTTTAGATGTGTTGTTGGGATTTTGGTGATTTTTCCTCAGAATATTACTCAGCATTTTTCAGATAGGACGTATTTCTACTCTTCTGGCACTGAGCTGTGTTACAGTGCACTTTTCAGCTACATATAATTTTGATTTATCGTCTATAAGTTCAAGCAAGTGAGAGGATGTTTTAAATTTGTATTGAATATTTCACATGTCATGTGTCAACTAATAGTAGTAAAGTATCATTGTCAGTCATCCATTTTACACCAACATTTTGTGTAAAGACCCTCACAGCTCAACAAGTTGCGACAATCTGACTTGATCGTTAGAATACTTGCTTCAGTCATATGACGTTCGAGCTCTTGACTTCCTGCTTCTTCTGTTGCCTGAGGAAAAAGCTCTCACTGCCTGAAGACTGCACACTCAGCGTGTTTGTGTAGAGTTTTTTATAGACCTGTTTTTTGCTGATTCGTAGGAGAGCGATGGAGGTTTGTGCGTTTTGGTGTGTATTTGTGTGAATGTGTTACAGTAAAGTATCCTCTGAATGAAATAGGATGTAAATTTGACCAGTGAGCAGAATATGAACACAGACTTGTTCCCAGTATTTTGCTGAGCCAGCGTTTGACCTACATCAAACATCCAGAAGTGGAATGAGTAAGAAAGCATTACCATGCTGGTCAACACCTAGTCACAAGCGCACATCAAAGAGATTGGTGGGGAAGGATCACACGCAGTTAGAGAGGTTTTCCAAATGTTCCTTTTAACTCAGCTTCAGAGATCCTTTGATGCAGGAAGTTAGAAAGTGAAAAAGAAACATGCAATATATTTTAGATGTTTATTTGTTAAACCCTTAAGAATATTTCACATAAATTGAATTTCAACCTAAGAAGAAAAGGGGAAGCTTTAACATTATTTTACATGCTTATCTTTGAGCCGTCACAAAATTACATATTATTTTATCTGACCTCTCATATGAGCTGAACTGTCTGTGCAGATTTTTAAATCCTGTTTGTGTTTTTGTCTGTCCATCTATCAAATTTGGTGCTTCCTGAAAAATGCCAGTCAGGCATAATTAAATCCTGAATAAACTATTCCTGATTTTATTAGCATTCATTGTAAAAATAACTGGTTATGGTAAATGGCCTGTCCTTTTACCATCATCCCATATAAATAGCGATGATGGTGGAACAACCAAATTGTTGTTCAAATATGTTGTACTTAAGTGGATGATTTGTCTCTTTGTATTTATATATGTATAAACTCTGTGTTTTAGTTTGTCCTAAAATAATTAGTCCCCTTTTATATGAACCAGAAACATCTTACTTTTCATTTTATTCACTTTGCATTACTCCATGACACTCCATGGTTTTCTGACATGAAAAAACAATAAGTATGTAGCTGATTCAGCCTCGGGCACTGACACTAGAGCATCATTCCTCCTCATTAAAGAAAGATTTACAAGAATAAACTATGATAAATATGTTGTATCAGCACTTCATTTTTTGATCAGTTAGCTCACTTTTTTAATACAGACATACCACCACCAGTCTTTACGAAACATACACTGTTTCCAATACAGTCGACTATTTTCCCTTGCTTCACCTTTTGCTGAATGCAAAATTTAACCACTTTTTTTTTTTTATCTGACAGCGCTTCTGAGTCAGGGAAGCACTGTTTTAAGGAAGGTTCAGCCTCAAAGGGACTCAGAGAATAAATCATTATAAGTCACTATTGCTTGAGAGCTGCATTGACCAGCTCTCCAGCAAAAAAAGGGCTGCTGCTCCCAGGTGGCTTAACTTGTGTTGGCGGCCTCAAAATCACTGTCCTCATTTAGAGAGCTACTGGGTGAGAGATGCAGCTGAGGAGAGATCAAACCACAGAGAATTGGTGGGAAAAGCATCAAAGATGAGAATAGAGGGGAGCAAAAGAATTTGAGAAAAAAGCAATCTCATTCTCTGAGCCAATTGACAACATAGCAGCATCAGACACAGTTACCTCAGGCTAACTGCAAGTTCCAGGAATCAACGTTTTGTATTATCTCCTGGCTCTGGCTGGGTGACTGAGGGGCTTAGGTGGCTGCATTAACCTGTGTTGTGCAGGTGATCCCAGCAGTCTAACCTTGCCTGACAACATAAAGGAAAACATGTCATGTTGTTTTCAGCACAACAGTTTCAAACCCCAGTAGAATCAATTAGGGTTTTTTTTTCTTCTTTTTTTTAAAGAACTTTAAAGGAGTGCTTTTGTGCTAGTTTCATGGGGAGTTAGCCTAGTCAAACAAGTCATAGTGTTTGTTTAATGGTTCGTTTACTTGATGGAGAGAGATTACTTCCTGAACAAATTAGTCTTAGTATTGAATCTTACATACATTCAAATCCAAGTAACCTAAACTGAGCCCTGAAAATGCTGTAATTTTAGAACTTATTACTGTTTGTTGCTGACGATTACCTGGATGCTATTTATACCTGTAAGCCAAGATAAGTCATAGGTTAATGTTTCATTTGGTGGTATATTTGGCAGAACCAGGCCATTGGAAACAAGCTTAAAAATATATCAACATGGCAACTGCCAAATAGGGGAGAAAAAAAGAACACAGCCTCTTGCCAATCATGTCATCTTACTGGCAGATTGGTACGCTTGCCAGAATGTCAGATTTACATGCAGACACAGTGATGAGTTTGCCAAACATCCAAGTCTGCCAGAAAAATGAGTTACTCCACACAGAGATGTATGAAAGGTACAAGGTGGCACATAACTGACAGAAAGTTGGGGGTTTGTTTCTGTGGGACAATCCCGGTCTGGCAATTCAGGTGTCAATTAAAACAGATTGTGTCAGCAATTTGTAAAACATTTTATTTTCTCTAAGCAGCACACTGTGGGTAAGTGTAGTGAAGGATGTTTCAGATAAAGTCTGAAACATCCTTCAAATGTTTAGTTGTGATTAGTGTACTTCACTAAAGTTTGCTCTTGATGTGTTTTGATCCTTGGATATATGTGTATGTGTGTGTTAGCTGTACATCCAGGGCTGCCTGTGCGGAGCCATCTGTTTGCTGCTTTAGCAGTAGTCTTCCAGTGCTCAGGCTTAACTTTGCATGAGGGCAGTGGCCTACTTTAACCTTCTGCTCGCTTAGTGAGTCCATCCGAGTTCAGTTAGATTTTTGTTTTTTTCATATATGTCCCAATATAGATGAATTAATTTGCTAAACAGTTGGTCATAGTATTTTATGTTCTTTTTGCTTTGGGGTTGATCATTTATGCAGAATTTTACTTTTTCATTGTCAGGTCTGTGTTGTATATTCTATTTCAATAGTTCTTTGGGCAATGCTGCAACTTTTAGATTTGCTGTAAACCTGTATGGTATAACGCTGTCATCCATCATTCCAGAAATGAAGCACAGTCTCCACTCATGATTATAAAATGTGTAAGAATACAAATATGGTGACTAATGGTACATGCTTAAGCTCATGCTATGAGTTTATTCTAGCAGTGCATTAGGCACAACAATAAGCTGCAGCAGTGAGACGCAGAACAGTTTAGGGACGAGTATTAGGCTATGTAGGCTAGTCACTGAGCCTTGCATTGGGGTTGGCATTTGTGGCTAATAAATCAGCTGCAGTGGGTGGGGTAAGGGATGAGGTTTTAAAGGCTGTTTTAATGGGAACGTGTCAGCGGGACAGACTGCATAGAGGAAAACTGAAGCAAAATATTGAAAGGAAAAAGTGTTTATTTGATCTGTTTAATATGGATAGTAATACATTAATGAAATAAACATTTACATGAGAAATGTGGATATAAGCTGGGCATGAAATTGCTTAAGGTACTGCAGATCTTATTCTGTTGTACTCATTAGAGAATACCAACATTTTCCTCTTTGTAAAATATTAATGAAGACCTTTTGTACCAAGGTTCCTTTGGACTTTAGTTACAAACAAGCCTGTCCTAAAGGTTCAGTTTGTTTACTTTGAGATGGAAACACCATTTTTCAACCATACCTGGAGAAGGCAAGTGCAAATTTTATGCAATGAATAAATCACAGAAAGGTCAATGGTATTAAAGTAAAGAAATGCTGTGTGGTGCTTAAAAAATATGAAAGCAGAACACCTGGAAAAAACATCTGACTTCGATAAGATTGTACTTCAAAGAAAAAAAAATGGGAATAATTTTCTCTTATAGCTAAAACACTAAAAGTAAAACAGAGAATATCAGTGCATTGGAGTGCATAGTAGGTGTTGTTATTATAGTATTCCACCTTGCTGCTTACTCTGTCTGCCTTCTTTTACAATCAATGGCCAAAGTTGAAATGACTTTGATTTTTGGGTAATAAATGTTGGGAAAAATCTGAAATTGTTTCTAGTTAAAAATAGGACGGTAAACCAAGACAAAGTAAACATTATATTTTCTGGACGCACTAAAATCAAATTTTATTTTTTAATTGGCACATTAAAGCTTCATGTGGTTATTATGAAGCCAGGATCCTTTTAAGCACATTGTCATAAGTGCATTATTTTTGCCCATCACAGTTCCACTGGGAGGCTATAGGTTAAAATGTACTTTTTTTAGCATTACATCATGTCGCGCTGAAAGCATTATTGAAAAGAGCAGAAGCTTCTTAAAAAGACACAGACCCAATTTTAAGGTGTTAAATTGTTTAAGGCAAATTTAAAGTTTTGTTTTATATATGCAGCATTTTTATAACAACTGAAGTTAGTTGATTGTGCTATAAAATGGTACGATGTGCCTAAAAAATTCATAATAATGCCCCTGTAAGTCACTGCAAAAACCCTCGACCTGAACAAGCGATTCACCCCAATTTTTGGGTCTTCTTTTGTTGAGAAAACTGATTTTTTTGTTTTGTTTTTGTTTTATCTATGGCAGATCTATGTAGTGTCCTGATTTCAAAATAAAGTAAAAAAAAAATAATAAAATAAAAAAGTAATCAAAACTCACTCTATTACATAGCATTGCTTTTACAAAAATTATATTTCTTTTCAGTACGGACTATCAGTTTGAGTTGTGCTTGTGAACACATTTTTGCCGCTGCAACGCTTTGACTCTAGTCCTTGATGAGTTGCCATCCGGCAGCTGGGTACACAATTACACCACCTGAGTTTCACAGGAATGTTTTCTCTCGCTTGTTTTCTCTCGCTTGTTGGTTCATCATGGTGCCTCGTGGGCACGGGCAACAGAGCAGGGTCCGCTTCTACAAGAATTGAAAGTCATCAAGAAGCCCTGGGGTCCTTCACAGGACAACAGGACACAAAGCTTTGTTTGTAGGATGACACAGGTGTGGGAGCACATGAAGCCATATGTAGATATGATCATGACTGTGGTTAATTTTATGGTTTTGATTCTTTTTGCTTTTGATTTTCCAGGAGATTAATTTCTAATGTGGAAGTTATAAAATTAGGACAATCGAAAAGTTTTCTGGGTCCAAAGAAGCAGCTTAAACAATAAATAGATATAGATTCTTTGAAAATGCACAAGGTCAAATGTGGCTAAGCTTTGGTAATAAACACTGATGCTGAGAATTAATACTTAAAGTCAGCTCAGAGTTGTGGTTTTTGGGTGGAAGTTCAAGGTCTAAGATAAAAAATATAGCTATTACAAAGATGAAATATTTCATCCATGTCACTTTTAAATATGTATTAAAGTATTGTCTTTCTTTGGTCCTTGTCTTTGCACCGTCATCAATCTTCTCACTTATTTATGTGCACATATTTCTATGTGTGGGTGTGTGTCCTAGCCTGCCCGTTAAGTTGTGCCAGAGGCTCATCACATCCCATCTCAACATCAGGGGCATCTGTTTGAAACAGAAATGAAAGTGAAGCCTGTGAATAAAAAAGGCTATATGAATATAAAAATACATAATGCAAATGACTTGCAGTTCAGAGATTTTCTGTGAATGTGTGTATATGTGTGTGTAAGTGAGGGAGAGAGCAGACACATCAGTGCTCCGTCCTATCAGGGCTCCACCTCACCCTGACTGAAGAAGTGGGTTCACATTCATCTCTCCGAGGTGTGTGGATTTCTCATACATTACTCAGCAGTAGTTTCATGATTGGAAAGAAGAAATCTGGTATTTTTTTGTTGTTTGAGCTACACATGGTCTACACATGCACTACAGGTATTGCCTCTCATCAGTTTAGTAATTCCTCCCCTCTTAAACTATAGCACTTTCTCTCACACTCTCTCATTTCACATATTTTCATCTCATTCTGAACAGATGTTATGTTAAGTGCAAAAGTGCAGCTTTACCCTGTCTCCTAGATACTGTGGACCAGATAAGGTCAGTACATGGAATTAGTTCTGTTAAGATGACTCTTAGTCAGGTTCGTCCAAGTCCTGCAGCACACGGCCTCTGGGCAGCTCAGAGCTACAATCAGAGAAAGACTGAAGCATGACTGTTTAAGGATAATTTGGAAGGATTGGATGATAGAACTACTGAGATAGACAGCAAAATGTTATTCGTGCCCATTGGTCTGTGCACAGGAAGAAAGTGGTCTACCCAACCCCGAGGACGTAGTAAAAAAAGCAGATGAAGATTCCCAAACACTTCCATTTAACTTTTTTCATGCTTCACAAATCAATTGTCTCATGGAGTGACCAATGTGCAGAAAATATTTGAAAAGCTGCAAGAAGACTTTGATTGCACAAATGCTTTGAATCAGTGATCATTCAGAAATGAATTAATGATTTTCAACATGCAATATATTTTTATTTTTACAAAACAAAAAATAAATAAATAAAAATACAGATGTTTTTTTTTTCTTTAAATGAGATCATGCTTTTACATTGTCTTTGGAGAGATACCTGTGTCATTTCTCCATACAAAGAAGTATTTGTTGAAGGAAAATCATTTTAAATACAAATTTTTCAGGAATATGAATAATGTTGGATCCTGGCTAATAAGTCATTATTAATTATTTGTAGGTCATGTGGTTATTCTTCACTTTATTCATTTACATGTATTTACTGACCTTGTTTTATAGCACAGCTTAACACATCAATGCCTCAACATAAGGTGTGTACTACTAGCTGCTAAATACTGCTGGTGAATTCATCTGTTAAATGAAGTCAATTTATATAGACCTTTTCTAGCTATTCTGACAACTAAAAGTGCTACGTTTTTGCTGAAGTCTATATATTGGGTTAAAATAATGACACATTTTATAGAATTCATATGCTAGTCAAAACATGAGCATGAATAATATTAGAAAACCAAATGTAATATGTGAGTTCTGTGGAAATAAAATGAACCATTAATATTTTTACTCAAGATTATCATAATGTGAGAATCTCAGAACCTCATGCCTAATATTTCACAGTATGTATGTCAATGTAAGAGGCCATTTTGGGAATGAATGCCTCACCCTTCATCTTTTGCCTATCTATGGTTTTATGGATGAGTTCTGGTGGAGCAGCTGTGCACCAGGCATGTTTCAAACATAGAGCAGAAGAACTGGCGAGAAGCTTTGGCAGAAGTGTTCACAATAATGAGGCAATGCCAGGCAATTTTTGTTGCTTTCTCTCTTTTAGATGTGTCCCTGAAGAACCATCGTACATGTCACCAATGACATGGACCAATGAGTTTGGATGTGTGCACATGGCAGTGGGTTGCAATTCATGTGCATATTTTTGAGTTCAAAAGGCACAGTACATGCAGTGTATGCACACTTTGTTTTCACATGTTTGTGATTTTATTTATTTTTTAAAATATGTGTGTGTGTCATTCCTTGGTCGTGGGGGCTTAGAGGCTCGGAGCGCAGAGGTTCTCTAATCCAGTGTTTTGAAATGAGCCCTCCAGCTGTTGTGGGCTTGAGAGACTGCAGCCTTGGAGGAGGCTTAAAGATGACAAGATGCTCCTATCTTTACTTCTCTTGAATCTTTCATTTTCTTTATAATTTCTGTCTTGATTTCTAGTGCTTTGTATTGTAATTTTTCAAACTTATAAGAAACATCTTTTAAGTTTAAAATTTTTAATATAAACGTCTTCCTTGTCGCTATAAATCTCTGAGTAAGAGCATAGAATGATTCAGAGTATGAAGTGAACATTGCATAGAGGATAAGAAGATCAGACAAGTTTAGTGACCAGACACATTTATTGCATTTATAATGACGTCCTCATGTTGCGCATGTCACGACAGGTAATGGGGTCTCATTAGCGATGTAATGATGCAGACAACCTGAGGAGTTCACGTCTCATGTCATATGTTGTGCAAATGAACTAAAGAGGAGAATTAGGCTGCTGAATGATACATATTGGCATTACAGGGGAATATAATGCCTCTAAGTGAAATTGGCTGCATAATTCATAGGAAGTCTTCTTCATGAGCATGTCTCCCATGAACCAAAACAGAGCCCAGCAGCCTATCTCCCCTTGGCCCATCAGTGAAGCTGCAGGGCTTGTGATGTCTGCCAACAGAAGGAAAGCGTAGGAAGTCCTGCAGGTTTCAG
Source organism: Poeciliopsis prolifica (assembly GCF_027474105.1). NCBI lineage: Eukaryota > Metazoa > Chordata > Actinopteri > Cyprinodontiformes > Poeciliidae > Poeciliopsis > Poeciliopsis prolifica. Next base: position 9,181,214 of record NW_026562379.1, read on the forward strand.
GCAGACAGGCAAGCAGGGATCAACAGGCAGTACATCAGCTAGAATAGGCCAACAATATCCAAAATCTGTTAAAAATATTCTTGAGCTTCAAATTCCCCATAAACAGGCTAAATAATTCTGCAAATTGCAATGCATGAATCTTGAACACAATCCAATGGTTTTGTGATTGACTTGTGGTGGGATCATCATCTTACAGTATCACTAACATGGACCATTCACAGGACATGATCAATTATTTGTAATCATATCAGTGCATCATCCCCCTCACCATGTTTAGATAAGATTACTTCCCATCTGGGTTTTTGGACATGGATGCATGCTTGCGGGGTTGATGTAACTTAATTTTGTTTATAATGTCTTTAGCCAGTCTAAGAATAGATGCAGCATGCACAGATTTGTCTTCATGGCTCCTTTTTAAGACTCACAGCTGAGTACAGATGTGTAGCTTCTTCTGAGCATCTTGGTTAGAGAGGACAAAACTCTTTTGATGCACAAAAAAATAAATGGTGATTTTGACTCTTGAGCTGTATGTGTGAATGGATGGTTTTGTATTTCAAAGAAGAAAATGGTCTTAAATAGATGATAAATACGAGAAACTCAGGAGACAACCTATCATCTTTCCTCACGTAGCCGTTCCATATTTCATGTGATTCTCCACAGTTCAGTGTAAATGTCTTTGTTCTGCTGAGAGAATTACAAGAGACACTTTGTTCTCCACAGACCATGTTTGTTTTTCTGTATACATTAGGCATCAATAAGAAAACATGTACAGCAAGGGTAAACATTGATTTTTTTTGTTTGTTTTTCTTTTAAAATATGAAACACATACATGCTTTTAGCCTGTCTGGGTTGTTCCATGTCATCCAGTAGTTGACTGGAACATTCTCCAGCCACCCATTAACTAAAACAAAAGGTAAAATCCTGAATCAGTTTGAATGAATAACAAACATGAAGTTTCTTCTACATATTTTTAATGTATGATCACATTGTACAGAAGAATATTTTACATGACAGTTTTAGTTCTTGGATAGACCGTTTTCATTTAGCTACCTCCACAATTATTGTGTCCATGACAAATATGCATTAAATGCCTAAGAAAAACATTTTGCAACCAACTATGTTTAAATTAGTTACATTTATTCAATGCAATAAAAGCTCACATTAAGAAATATTTCTTTTATTAATAACATAATCTGCTTGCCATCATTATTAGGAGCACAAAAAATTCCTACAGAGTAAATGTAACTGAAGAATGGTTTTCATTTCGTACTTTTTCTACTTTTTAATGTGGTCACAGTGTCTAAGCAATTACTTGTTGTTCAGTTACTTTCTGTCACTCATAAGAAATTACTAGGATGTGATATTAAGGTCTATTTCTATTGGCCACTGTTTAAAATGGGGAAGACAAGCATTATCAAGAAAATAAGACACATATCAGTTTATCTTAGTTAGTGAAGAAATGGCTGTAATAAAATACTACAAATAGTCTCGTAAATAAGATAAGGGACAGTAGACAAAATGCAGCATTTGCTATTGTGTGAGTGGAAAAATTATGTTTTTATGTTGTATACAGTAAATTTTAGAAGAGGCTATAATTGGTGGGAATATGTGCGGGGAAAAGGCATTGTTCTTTTGCTGTGATTGTGCATGTGGGATGATGATTTAAAACATTTTATAGAGAAACATTTTTTCCACTGTTTGGACTGAACTGCTTCTGGTTCAAACAACAGTGGTTATTATAACTGTAATTGTACACACATCTTCTGCAAGTTTATTTCGGGTGTGATTAAGTGCTTTTACATATCAACAGATCTACTCACATAAAAGTTACTTGTACTTCAAAGGAGCATCAAATGATTTGAACCAATTATGTTCTATGACAATAGTCATGAAGGTTGCTATAAATTTAACCCACAATTTTTGTTTAACTTCTTGCCCTGTTACTTTTATGTTCACTTACTCTGAACCAAGACACTCACATCCTCTTATTTGTTCCTGCAGTGTGTGTCCGGGCCCTGGAAGTGACTGTGTCCCAGAGCAGCATCCAGGTGGCTCGGGGCCAAACGGCCATTCTGCCCTGCTCCTTTACCACCAGCGCTGCCCTCACCAACCTAAACATAATCTGGATGGTGATCCCGCTGTCCAACGCTAACCTGCCAGAACAGGTATCAATGACACATCCATTCATTGAAAATAAAAGAAACTATACCCCCAGCCTTTTAGTGTGTTTGTATCAAAAGGTCAGACTTAAAAAAGTATTAGATTGTAAAATGTTAACGTTTGAACATAGCGGTCACAATCCTATATATGTAGTTTTGCCATGACAGGTGTAATACCAATCTACCCATCTGTGCAGCAGTGCATTGTAAAGAGAAATGCAGACTTTTAAGTTGTTCCTTAATCTAATATTATCACATATGTATCATGCGGATGATCATTGTTATTTCTCCCTCAACGTTGCAGTCGAAGCAGGTATACAAGACTTGATTTGTTTTTATGTTTGCACAGATCCAGCGCAAAGAGAACGTTTGGGTTATCAGACATGATATAGAGACTTCTTATCCCCTTCCCAGATGCTTTGATTGTATACAATTCGAGTCATAAAATTTGGATCCGAACTTCCAACATTATTTAGGTTATGGTGACGATCAGGACAAAGCCTTGGCTGTATTCAAAGCTCTCCACCTTTTGGTCCAACTGGCGAAAAACAACACTGTTTTTTTCTGTATATCTGTACATTTGTGACACACTGTAGAAAGGGAAAACATTTATTGTGTCCACTGAACTACTGTCAAACTGCATGATGCAACAGTCTCAACAGAAAATGGGAGCAGAGCAACAAAGAATACAGCAAATGGTCCAACTTGTGCAAAAGCACCTGAAAAAAAAATACAAATAAACCTTAGACTTTTTCAAAATGTTCATCTTGCAACCAAAAACCTCACAAAGGTTTTACGTAATATACCAACCTAAACAAAATTGCAAAATGGTAATGTGCAAGAAAAATAATACATGGTTTTCAAAGCTTTTCATCAAACACGATCTAGAAATTGTTGCATAAATTTGCATTGAGTGCCCCTGAGTTTCCTCTTGTTCACTGGACAGTGCCTTTGGCTGTCAGGGATTCTAATGCTTTGATATAAATCATTCTTTTCTAGGTATGAACTTTGTTTTGACTATTGACATAAACTTTTAAAGTGTAGATGAATGGCTAGGATTCTTTTCTGCAGGTCAACCTCTGCCCCAATATCAAGTCTTTTCAGGCTGTAACAGGCTTTCTTCAAAATATGATACTGCCACCACCAGGCATCTTAGACAAGATGGTGGGTTTAGTGTTAGTTCCCTGATATATATAGCATTTTGCAAAAAGTTACATTTGACCAGGACACTCTGTTCCACTTGACTATTATGTCCTTGGCTTTGTCATGACCACCTGCATTTGCTGCTTGCTGTTCGTTACTAGAGTAATCACAGTTCCAATAGGCAACAGCATTTTTGAATACAGCCAGTATGTCAGAAACCCATAATGTGAATTGTGCTTAAAAATGGAACTAATGGACATTGATGAAACAAACACAATACTTCTCTTTTCGGTGCATCTGACGGCCTTAGTTACAGTACTCATTGTTTAGCTTCATTAAGAAAAGTTTGTAAGAAAAGTTTCCAGGTTTTCTAAATGGAACATAAGTCAGGGGACATTTTCCAAAATAATTTATAAAAGGGTTTATGACAATTTAGAAAACATATTAACTTTTCTGAAAATTGTATTTCTTAATTATTTTTAATCCCAGAGACTGTTGATAGAAATAGTTACCCTGAAGTTGGCACAGGTCCTTGTGAACCATATGTCTGTGTAACTATAAATTAAGCATAGTTAAACACTTTTTTTGCTTTTTTTAAATATATTTTGCACCTGGTCAGGAGTAGTTGCATGTATTATTTCTAATTCGGTATCTCATCCTCCTCTCCACTCCCCTCCAAAGGCTCTTCTTAGTATTTTGCTTTTCTCACCTTTGCTGACTTGTTTCTCTCTCACTCAGTGTTTCCTCCCCCTCGCGGGTCTTACTCTGATTCCATTTGAGTTGTTTAACATGCAGCTGCAGGCCGTACAAGCTCACCTGCCTCCCTTCACTTTGAACCCCGGTGCTGGTCGGCCGCCCAAATAACACAATCATCTTCTGCACTAATTAACTCACGCCCACGACAGGCTCTGTAACGCAGCTGTTCTCACTGCACAGACACAAACACACACACACACACACACGAAAATACTGACATATTCATATATACACACACATATACTCAATTGCTTTGAGCAGACTGCTGGTCCAAAACCACTGGAGATGCTCATATACTCACCCTAAGCAAATTTTTGTTTAAAAAAAAAACACAGAAAAGACATCCTGGCCATACTGACTAAACTTGTGGTCAGTTGATACAGATTGTTCTGTTCCCAGAACATGATTGATACAATTGACATATCAAGATCATATTCCCTACCGATATTCCCTGTTTCATATGGACAAGCTTTACAATAAACCTTTTAAATCACATACTGTCTGGCTGAAAAGTTGGGTCCTGTCTTTTTCTTTCCAATTAAGCAAGCAATTTTAACCTTAAAATAGTTTAAATAAATAATGCAGAAAGCCAGTTTCAAAAATAGTCAAATCGACAAATTGACTTTTCTTTTCTTTTCTCATTGTTACCATCTTACTTGACATGATGACAGGTCAGGCTGTGCCTCCTTTTGTTATGTTCTTGTTCTTCTAAGAATAAAATATTTTAAAAAATCTATTCATGCTAGCTTTAGCTAGCTGTTCATTTCAGAACCTATTCCGTTGAGTTTTTTCTATTCATTCTGATCGCAGAGTGCCCCCTGCAGGTAGCTACTTTCATAGCAGCTGTCATTACACTGGACTTCAAATCACTGGCTTTGAAATACACTGAAGGGTGGGCCTTCATTTGACTCAAATGTTGGGAATTGACCAACCTCAAGCTTAGAAAACAACTATGTTGTCATCTGGATTTTCCCAAATTATTTTTTTTCTTGAAATAGATAAACTTTTAACCTTTAACTTTTAAGTTTGTGACAAGAAATTATAAAGTTTCTTTATAATTTTCCTGGACTTTAGCCAAACAAATTGCTTTGGTAATCCTAACTGAGCTAAAGCAGCAATTCTTCTGCCTGATTTTATCACATACGGTAAGGAAAACGATTACATAGATAGTGTGTACCTTTTACATGCACACTCACACATATAACGGGGCATCCAGTCTGTGCAATCACACATTAAAAAAAGAAAACATTTGGTGTCTGCATGAAATATATGAGCAGACTTAAATGTGTGTGATGAAATAAAAGTGCCATGTGAGGTGACAGAACTGAAGAGTACAAGTACAAGGTCATTTTGAAAGTAGAGAAAGTGTCTTGACTGATTATAGTTGATGCTAAAAGCCATTAACAATTACTGAACAGAACTCTTGCACAAGCCGCATTTGCACTTTAGCAAGTATACTCAGGGCTCTGCATGCTTAAACATGAGTGCCATGTTCAGATAGACCTGAACATGGCATCTGTTGTAAATGACTCACCATTACTGTAAAACACAAAAAGCTAAAATGTGATCAAAAATGTTATTTCATACGTTTTATCTATTTTGCATTTCAGGCGATGCCTTTATTTCCTTAAAATGGCAGACATGGCTTTGTTCGTCTAATTTATCTCCTTAATGAAATTGCATTGTGACATTTCAAATGACAGCACATTGAAATTAGTATTTTATAAGATCAAAGAAATCCTGAGTAACTTTGATACACCTCCTGCACTCATGTCATATTTATCCTTTCCACATCAGCTCCATAAACTATGAGGTTCACCATGAGTCCATTCCACTGTGATTGTTTTAAACTTTGAAGACTAACTTGAAGACTGTTGTATTTGTGAGATAATTTGAAGCATTGATTTCTGCTGATTTGACTTCTGTGCTTTCAAATGTTGCATGCTGTCATACATAGTGACAAATATGAAAATTATGTTTTTTCTCGTTGAAAAGGAAATCATAATTAAAATAACTAATACTAATTTCACAGTATCTGCTTTGTGTCTCTATTTTGCTTGCAGATAAATAGTTCATATACAGATTTTTCAGGTTGTTTTTGATGAAAGCATGCTTGTGTGCTAGTATGGCAGTGTCAACGTCCAGGCTAATCATCAATTGCAAATCTTTGGCAAGACTTCAAAATGTATGTTCACAAACATTGGCATAGAGTCAAATTGAGTTAAGCTATTCTGCTATAATCTGGCAGAGATAAACTTCAAAACCTACAAGCTGTAATTGCAGGATAATGTGTTTTTTTCAGAGGGATGATTTGTGATCTTTGAATTCAAATAGATTTTCAGAATTCTTTAATAAAAAAGGTGTCCAAATCATATTGTTGCCTGGTTCTTCACAATTCACAAAATTTTGTGTTAGTCTATCACTTAAAATACAAACAAAATACACTGCAGTCAGTCATTATGAAATGATAAATTGTGGAAAAATCTCAAGTGATTTGCATATTTGTGAAGGACAAGAACTAACAATAATTTTAGCTGTGCATGTGTATTTGGATAGTAGGGTTTATCTGGATTATCTATCACCTGGCTTTTCAGGGGAAAGAGGTCAGGACATTTGATCACAGTGCAGCAACAGAACGATGGACAGATTACAAACAGAAACAACACACAAACATTCAAACACCCAAACACAGGTACACTCCACAGATTCACATGCCAGCACGTTGTAATCCACCGCTCAGCCTGTCAGTTAATCAGACCAGATAAACAGGATACAACCAATGCAAGGCTTAGGTTTAGACTGTTCGAGATTTAGGAAGAGGAACTTCACATGGAGCCCTCTTCAAGTCTAAAACTTAAAAAAAATATAACAAATGTCTGACAAAAACTTAAAATCATCTGACATTTTGACCATGTTTTCCTCTTCTAACCCTGCAAATACATTGCCATTTCAGAAAATCTTGAAAACTACAAAGCTGAATGGTGTGACAAATGACACAACTGTAATAAAAAAGCCCTGTCTGTGCACATGCAACATATTGTGCTGATGTTGTACATCTGACAAGGGTGGAAAGAAAGTCTGCAGAAGTTGTGTCGGCTATAAAAGAGAAACTTTAGGTGACAAATGGGAGCTGAATCATTTAGGATCTAAAATTGGTTTCCATGGTACAACTTTCCTTAGAAAGTCTCTGTGTTTCTATGAAGTGCTTACCTTCACATCACAGTACTCTTTTATATGCTCCATGCAAGCTGAGTGGATTGTGGCATTGTGGATTGTGCAAGCAAAGCAGAACAAAGACTTTGAAGAAATAGCCATATTTGCTATTGTGTATCAGAGCTGCTGTGTTGAACTCATACAATTAAAAAGACTAAGACAGGAACTGACATTTTCTGTTTCGTTAACGGAAATAGATGAAATAGTGAAAGTTTAAATGGATTTTGGTGTCTCGGACAGAAATTTTGAAGCAGTTTTTGTCTCTCTAATTTATTATGGCCTTTTCAGTGTCATTGTCCAAATTTCTGTGTTTCTTGATTTAGCTACGAGTAAGTTAATGTTTATCCATGAAATTTATCTCTAGTGAAATTCTGGTCAGTGGGAATCCTTGATGCAGAAATTATGTTTATCTGTTTCTGGGAATTTACCGTGGTCTTTTGGATAACCACATTGATCCCAACAAATCTGCATTAGGGTGAATTAAATAGATGATCCATTCCCTTGACCTCAGAACATGGAGAAAGAAAGTTTTATTTCTTCAGTCGAAGAAATTGAACAAAGACCCCTTTTATTCTCTTTTGTAAGAATTACAATGCTTTATTTTAAGTTATAAACATACACAAAAATGTATTATGACTAGAAGAAGCAAAACAAGCAGTTACAGACCATTGATTCAGCTTCTCTTTGTGGGCATACCTTCTGAACCAGATAAGCTAATTTTCAGCCTCAATATTATCATTGGATCTCACTGAGATTGTAATTGTTCATGCTTTTTATCAATGAGGGGGAAAAAAATGCATGCAGGATTTGTGACTGTTTTCTGTTGGATTGGCGTGATTTGTATTTTTAATGGAGATCTTAAGTTATTTTCATAGGGGTCAAAACTTAAAATCCCTACACGATCCCAGATCATTGATTCAACCTGGTTCTCCCTATCTCTATTATCTCTAAACATGCATTGAAATAAAAAGTGTACAATTTATTCCTAATCCTTACTGAATGAAGTTGTGCATGGACTGCAAATCAAACGGCATCTGTACCAACGATGCTTTGGAAAAACAGTGGGATGGTAATCATTGGGTACATGACTCCATATTGTTCAGGATGTTTCATGAGATAGAAGGAGATAGCAGTGTGTAGTCAGTAAATTAAAGGAGCCATGGGGGAAAGGGGGTGGGGGACAGAGATTTATTCAGGCTTTACTGAGAACATGGCAGGATTCTTCATGTCTCCTTATGGGGTCGGTTGGAAGAAGGATATGATCATGCAATTGGTACAGTGACAGAGAATATTTGAAGGATTTTTGTTTGTGTTTCCAGTTGTGGGTCGCAGAGGCAAGGGAAAACTTGTGAAGTAGGGCAACGAGCACAGATGCTCGTCCTGCGTCTATGTGCAGGATTTTTCTGAGAGAAAGGATGAAACAGGGGTTTACCGCTGGGCCAGCAGTGGGGCATCCAGCTAGTCCAGCTAGAGTTCTTAGGGCTGCCTGCCATCTGAACGGCGGCCATGGCCTCTTTTCTGTCAGCGAAGTGCCACAAAGCCAACCAGGTCACGCGATCGAATGAGGTGGCTTATACATACATTTAGAGCAGACAGGATCAACTCATCAGACAGACAAAAAGTAGATAAATGGGTTAAATATGGCACATTAAAAGATGATCTCATCAGATCAGTTAACACATAAAGGCATAATGTGGCATGTGAGGCCAAATGAGTGATCACACTCAGTCCAGATTATATTGTGAGGCCATCAGAGACAAGCAACACTACAAGTCATTCCTCAGAGTGGGTACCAAAGAAGAAGAAAAAAAAAAAAAACAGGAAGCAGAAACCTCTGAAAAGATGGGAAAATAGTCCAGTGACATACAATAAAAAGAATCACACAATAACTAGATAAAGGAATATTATTACTGTGGCAGACACATCACACCAGCAACCCAATAGGGATGCACTTCTTGTTAGTAAATGAATCTCCACCGAAACACATGAGCAGAAAGAGATGCAGTTACAGGCTCTCATCACAGCGGAGGAGCTGCCTATTCATCTGCACATAAGAGGACAAAGCGAGCGCGCAGCACTCAGGAAATTGCAGCCATGCAATTTACAATCGTTAGGCAGCGGTGGAGGACACAGTCACATACACACACCCACACTTTCATCAGAACTATCGCTATACTGCTAACACACACGCTCATGAACGTTCACGCAGGAACATATTGGTGCTGGTTGTTTCCTGGCTGGGTCTTTGAACAGTTCAATGAGGAGTCTTTTCAGCAAAGTGAATAGCCCCTCTGATTTTCCCCTCCATGTGTACGCTCTTGTGTCTCATGTAAGGCAGCGTGTGCGCGGCTGTCACGGTTCTGCGCATAAGCATTTGTGGGGGTCCTTCATCTTTTGTGTGAGCCCAGCTGAGGTTGAGAGCTGCACTCCAGTCTCATGTTGTCCGGTCTCACAAGTGATCAGTTTGAACCTAATCTTGAGGCTTTTGGTGATTGTTCACCGTTCTTCAGGTTTGGAGCAGAGGGACGCTTAACTCCACCTGAAAGTCTGCAGTCTTAGCTGGTGTAGTGCATTGGCACTATGACCACTATTAGAAAAAAGGCTTGGCTTTCCAGGATAAGGTTTTGTAGGAATTTCTCCTTGGATTTCATCTCTTGTCCAGGAAACGTCTGTTACTTCTACTCTTAAAATCATCATCTTTGTAGTTTGGATGTTTCCAAAATAAAATGTTTTCAATTATGCAGTCCATTTAGGGAATGCTTTCATCTGAAGAGCCTTACAGTATTGTGAAAGCCTACTTTTAGTGCATTCCCTTTCCCCCAAAGTCAATCATGTAAGCCAGAAAAAGACCACTGACAAATAAAAGGTTTTTAGTTGGTCCGTTTGCTTGCTTGTTGTAGAGAAGTAAGTCAATTCTGAAGGCTTATTTAGTCTGTGTGCTTTCTGCTTTCATCCTCACTATAGAAATACATCCCCCTCTAGTGTGAGAGACATGTAATGAATCAATTCAAAAAATGTGTAGAAAACAACTTTCACAGGATTCTTGTGCCTCTTAAAACACCCACTTTTATTCCTGTGACATTGGTTTGTATTTCCCCTTTGCAGATATATTTTCTTTTTTTGCTTTTCTGTCACACTTAAGTATTTATAATCAAGTACAAATTAAAGTTAGACAAATAATGTTAATTTGGTGAATTAAGTGAAAATACTTTTCAAACCAATGTGACTCTGTGAAAATATAATTATAATAAAATTATCTTTGTCTGATTCTACATTTGTTTAATAATCTAAAACATTTAGATGTGACTTCAAGGCAAAAACAGAAATCTGAATGTGAATATTTTTTGACCACACTGCCCCAAGTCTTTTTTTACTGTATAAAAATCCACAAAACGTTGACAAATTGTTCTTTTTTCTTTCCCTTTCCATATCCACCAATGTCCAACATGTTTTCCATTCTTCCATCCACTCCCTGTTTTTTTTATTTCGACATCTTTTGGCTGTTCCATTCTGTCACTTTGAATTCCCAACACAGGTGATAATTTACCAGAATGGCCAGGTGTTCACCCTACCTAACCACCTCAAGGGTCGTGTGGGCTTTGTGGCCACCATGCCAAGCACAAGTGCCTCCATCTTCATCAACAACACCCAGTTGTCTGACACTGGGACATACCAGTGCCTGGTGAACAACTTTCCCGATGGAGGAGGTCGTAACATTGGAGTCATTGGGCTCACGGTGTTGGGTAACTAACTTCACATCACACCAGCATGTCTATTTAAAGCTAAATGCGAGAACTCTCTCCTATATTTCTGAATAGTGGGTTAAATCTGTTCCACTCATAAAATGATTGCAGAACAGCAGCCATAAACCATCTTTGTTTAATGAGATTCTTCAGCTTTTTTTCACGATGCAATTTCCTCTGCAATGAGCAATGCGAAAAAAACAAACATTATTTTTGCTTTGTTAAGTGGTTAACGCGACACCACCCACTCTTCCCATCTGCTAGTGCCCCCCTCAGTGCCAGCATGTCGAATCCAGGGAACGCTGGATGTAGGCAGCGACATCATGCTGTTCTGCAGTTCAGAGGAAGGCATTCCCACGCCATCTTACTCCTGGGAGAAGCTTGATGCGCTGCCCAAGCTACCACACAACGCCATGCAAGGTATTACAAACAAGCTGGCCGTCGGAGTTCCCCTTTGCCCCACCTTTGCTGGTAAATTTCACACACGCAGAGGAGCTCTGACCAGAACCCAGACCCTTCATCAGTGCCACCTGTTATCTGTACCGGGCCCAAACTGCACCTCTTATCCTGCTGAAGGAGGATGAATGGATGGATGTTTGGATGAATGAATGGATTGATGGGTTGATTGATTGATTTCCACAAGTGAATTTGTGCTGGAATATGTGTGTTTGCTTTCGTACTTCATGCTGACTACCATCTCTGCCAACACTTACCTTGAAAAAAGTGTTATTTGGGTGGTTTTCAGCATCAGTTAGAACAAGTACAGTGGACTCTCCTTGCTTTTCCAAGTATGTATTCCAGAAAAAAAAGATGCACATGCCTGTACGCTACTAGTTAGTGGAGGTCTTCTGGACTTGCAATCAAACCCAGAAAGCAGACTACTGTCACAATAAAGTAATAACAGTAATTTTCCTAGGTCACGAGAATGAAACCATTTTTGAACAAACAAAACAAAACATTACCTATTTTCTTAATATAATGTCAGATGAATTAGATCTTTTCCTTTTCCGTCTATTGTATAACAAGTAACTATTAAATTAAATACTCAAATATTTTGTGAAACTGGATTGTCTCATGCAGACAGCTGTCAAAATTAAACAAAGGCTAAGCAGGGCGAGGACACCAACATCCTGAGGATCTTGTTTGCAACAAGTGATTCGGCTGCACAATAAATGTGATTCTGTAATGTATATATTTTTCTGCTCGGCCTTAACCTCACCCAGCAGGAAGATGACCAAATTAAATAAGCGCTACCATTTTGGATAGTGATCAAAAATTCAGCCAGAAGGAGGCCAGAACTTGATGCTTACAGAAATCATGTAGAAAATGTATGGAAACCTCTGACTGGCACTAAGCTTCAAAGTGTGTTTCCTTTTTGTAGGTTCTTACTTTGTACGTCTCACTTAATTTAAAATGAGATTCTTCACACTTTGAGGCATTGTGGGGTAACTGTAAAACATAAATGTCATGATGAACATTAGGATGCTAATCCCACATAGTAAATAATTCCAGTAGTGTACAGATGTGTGACTCTTATCATGCGCATCAAACCATTCATCATTTGTCACGCAGAACCAGGAATCTTACCGTTTAGCTGCACAGCATGATTCACATTTTGTATTACCAGGTAAATGGCTCCCTCTAAAGGTTGTCAGTGTAACATTCCAGTATTTTGCATGTAAAGTAGTACACTTAGTTTGAATGAATAACTATATGTTAACAGAAAAGGGTGTTTCTTGTTGCAATCACTTTAATAACATTGTGGCTCTCTGTATGTCCCTTCAGACCAGATGCAGGGCACTGTCACCTTGAGAAATATCAGCACAAGCACCTCAGGGTTTTACCAGTGCACTTCCAGCAATGCCATTGGCAAGAGCACATGTGTGCTAAATCTGGAGGTTGTGGCACGTAAGTAAACTGAATGTAGCATCAAACAGAAACTATTGCCGTTGTGAAAAGAGTAAAGATTTTAAAATATGACCAATTTCCTAATAACGCTCTTTTTAAAGCACTGCTATACTTTTATATATGGAATCTAATGTATTCAGTAAGTAAACTCATATTTTCATGAGTTGACGTGATATGTCAGATAGGACAGCAATGACAATTGGGAATAGAGTCACATATCACTTTGAGTGACACATGTCAGATCAGACAAATACAGATTTGCATTGTAAGCTAAAAAGAACACCAGACAGAACATCTTGCATACATCAGCACTCGACACTTTTGACACCAACAAAGCAAAGGCTGCTATGGGTCATAGGGAACCAGTTCTATAGGATCTGTCAGTCTTTCTTTTTTTGGCTACTTTTGTCATATTTCTTTGACCTTTGTTGTTATTTATTTGGACAGCGAGCGCTACATTTGGTTTAGATCAAAGCATATTCATGTGATCAAATAACTCGGTCAAAATTCAAGCCTTCTTTTGGGACTTTTTGTGCAATATCAAAAGCTACTTTTCAAAGAAATGGGGAAAATATTAGTGTAAAGATCTGTGTTTATGGAAGCTGCATCAGAAGTTGGCTTTAACAAAGTATTGATTAGATGAGACTGAATACCATCTATGTGTGTAGATTAGCGCATTTATTGTAATTTTAGAACATTTCATTTTGAGTCAAAACACTAATATGTTTAGTATCGGTTTACCCTTATACTTCAGAGTCTCTCCTCCTGTTTGTCTCTTTACCCTGCAGCCCAGCCTCAGAGTGTAGGTCTGATTGCAGGAACCATTGCTACAGGAATCCTTGCTGTCATCATCTGTTCACTACTAGTTGTGGTTACACTGTTTTACTGGAAGAACAAGAACAAATATGAGGAAGAGGAAATTCCTAACGAGATCAGGTTTGGTTCAGATTTATTCACTACTATTTGCATTTATATTGGTTAAAGTAGATTTAGGAAAAATTTAATGCAATTATTGGAAGAACTTGTTTATGTCTTCCTTGTAGAGATAGGATGACTTGAAGAATCTCATTTGTCTTAATTTTAGCAAAAACATAAGTATTTTCAAAGTCAAAATGTTTGCCTTGTTCTTGACAAATATTTTTTTCAGGTATCTGTTGTAGTCATACAGGTTTTGTTTCAGACAATTGTATCCTTAGGCTTATCTAAAAAAAAGAGAGAGAGAAATTGCGGATGTCATGCTCTTGCAGATGAGCATACTCTGTGTTCACACAGACATCACAAAGCCTTTTCTCAATAAACCCAAGTCAGTAAATTGGATTTCAGGTTCGGGGCGCTCACCTTTTATTGAATCTCCGAGCAGCAACTTATTTCATCATTACAGGCTAATTTTTCTTTTCAGGCCATGCGTAAATCTCTGTCAGTTGTTTACCAGGAGCTGCAGTTTCCAACTGTAATTATTCTCAGAATAATTTGGTAGATAATTCAGATTTCAGGAGTTTTATCTGTCTCTGGACACATCTGCCTCATTCTGAGCTCAGCTAGACTAAGGTTCCTTCGCTGCAGCTCCTTAGAATAAACAAATGTATTTAATCCTAAATGTGTGTTGGCCCCAATTTAGGTAAATGGAAGAAATAGTCAAGAACCAATATTGTCTTTTAAAGTTTATCTTTATTGGCGTTTTGATGTTTTTACAGTTGTATTTTAACAAAAACTATTTATTTTAGTACAATGACTGAATGTGAAAAGTAATATTTTTTAGAATTACTAAAGCATTTATTAAATTGGATTTTCTGTTACTGTCTTGGAAAACCGCAGCTAGTTTTAAGGAGTTTGGTTCTGTTTCTTTTTAAAAAGAAAATGCAAATTAAATGAATCAAGTTCTCTGGTAAATACATGGATTTATTTATTTTTTTTTGTAAATGTAGATGGTATCCCAACTTGATGAGCATGCTTATTTATTTCCTCTCAACAGAGAAGATGATTTACCTCCTAAGCGGTCATCATCAGTAAAGGCTTTCCATGCAGATGCCTCTTCCTCAGAGAACGACACACTGACTTCTACAAACACGTACAACAGTCGCTACTGGCACAACCCTAAAACCAACTATGACACCAACTCCTACACGCGCTACAATGGAGACACTCGTCAGACCTTTACAGCTGCTCCAACTGCTGCTGTACATGGATCCCACGGAGCCCACAGTCACGGACAACCTCAGAATGCTACACAGGTCCGTGAAACGGCGGTCACAGCTCCAGGCTCCACCCCTCTATCCCGCCACCCACCACCCACCACGGCAACTACCACAACAACATCTTTTGCCAATGGCGGCCACATGCTCTCGCCACCCAAGACTCTAGTTGTCACAACAAACTCTGCCCCATCCCCACCCGCCATGGTGCGCAGCAACGGCACCGTAAGCCTCAAACCAGTGGTGACATCCACACACGGGCACCACACGCACTCTTATGCTGTTAGCCAGGCGACGCTGGAGCGGATGGGGGCAGTGCCGGTCATGGTGCCCGCCCAAAGCAGAGCAGGTTCACTTGTTTAAAAACCTGATTTGTGACTCTGCTAACAAGACTAAAAGAGTGTTTGGTTGGAATGTTTGAGATGTGATAAGAAAAACTGACTGAATATGGGCTGAAGCAGTCCACAACCCTTTACAGTTGTGTCTTTCAGTAAGACTTTTTTTTAACCACAAACTAAAAAAAAATAAAAAAGCATAGGTTTTACAGTGCAGAGTTTAATTGATGCCAATTCTTTGATGGCCATAACGCTATTTTTTCAGTTCCTTTTTGTTTGTGCTATTTTTATGGATTTTCTGCTGGTAAAAACAGTGGGATTGATTTTTCTTTCTTTCTTTCCCAAACCCCCTGGATGATTTCACAAGGCTGGAGTTTAAAATCCTGCAAATCACAGAATTCTGGATCTTCTTCAGGGCTGGATTATTGTAATGATTGTGTGTTTTGTTTTGTTTTGGGTTTTGTTTTTGACCCAAACCAGACATTGTTTTTTTTTTTTTTTTTTTTAGCGTGTCAGTTTGCATGGTCAAGCAGAAGAAAGCTTTGAATCCCACAGTATAATGCATGTGTCCTTTAAGTTAGACAGCTTTATTTCCCATTATTTCTTCACGCTTTTAAGTTTTGATTGACATCAACAATAAATGTGGCAAAAAACTGAATGTTGAAAGAAATTTAGAGTTCCCAAAAGCATAAAAAGTGTAAAGAATGAAATGATAGTTGAAATGGCCTTAGAAGCTTGGAGTGGAATGGTCAGGGGTATTTGGTGCAATAAACTACTTAGTTTATGTCAGTGAATGCAAACGTAATTATTTTAACGCACTTTTAGAGCAAAATAATATCAATAGCTTTGTCTTATGAAAATAGTTCTATTCATTATATGCTTTATAATCAAAAATACATCCACTCCTCTCTTTCAAACTCTATGATTTCATGTTGATTAACATGCTGGGTTACCAAACAAAAAGAGACCACTCTCCTGACCTAAACTCTGACTTGCTGCTCAATATAGTGCTTGCTGTCACCATTCTTAGCTGTAGTATCTCTGACTCACACCATGTCAGTGCTGCTTTAAGATGAAAAAAAAAAGATGTCTTATTTCATACATGCTTCATAACGAAGCAAGAGAATTTTATACAATATTTTTGTTCTCAACTAAAGCTCACATTTAGTGTTTTTTTAACTGTACATATTAAAACAGTAGGCTAGATTGTGAATCAAAAAACAATTTGTCTCCTCATCCATGTTACATCTTACTTGTCCTAATGTTCAAACTGTTCTATTTTTTTTTTTTTTTACGTCAACTGCAGGCGACCTTTGTTTCTGCCTCATAGTGTTATTTTATAGAAATGTCTATCTAATAAAATGTGTTTCTACATGAGTGGGCACATGTAGAATGTATAAACAACTGACACCTTTGGCTGTGTGTGTTAGAGTTGTGTTGCTGACCTTCTGTAATTTTATTTGATCAAATCTTACGGGCAGAGTAAGAAGCTGGAGTGTTTCCAGGTCTTTCCAAATCTGATAATTCTCATTTCTTTTCGTGCACATAATTTACCCTGGCTGTGAGCCATATTTTACAAAGTAAACAACTTCATAACTTATTATATTTGTTTTTAATTTCAGTATTACCTTGAACTTAATACAGTAACTGTGTTTCATTCAAAATGTCAGTCCTTTTTAAATGAGTGATGAACAAATATTTTGAGTGGCCATTTACCATTTAAAACTAAAGATACCATTTTAATTCTACCAAATTATAAAATTATTTATTTCTTGGATTTCTTTGACTAGATCAAGTTTGAACTCAGTGGGTGTGTGTTTTATACCTATTTGCTGTTGTTTGCAGTTGATCTGCAACTTGCATTGTTCTCATTTCCCCTCCACACATTTTGTCTACTTGTAATGATGAAATGACTTGTAGTTAAACTTTTTTACAGTTAAGAGTAGTCAGGTACATGCAAGTTCTGTTGAAAGCCAGACTTAACCAAACACAAGCTTTGACACAGGTCTGACTGTAGGCACTCAATCAGTTCATTGTCATGTGAGGACGAGCTAAATATATGTGCACCTCAATAAATAAAAACATAATCAAAAATGTATTTTGTTAATTCAGTTACATAACTGCAAGTCATCATGGAATTATTTTTCTAGTTTTGATTAAGTTTGCTTACAGCTTGTAGAATATCAAATTCTATTCCAAGAAAGTTAAAATATTACATAGAACTACATTTTTTTTTCTCAGAAAAGTTGTTATGGCCTATGTGACAATATGAAAGAGTTGACTGTACTCTAACAAGGATGGTAAATATTGCAGCAGCCAAGCACAGAAATGGAAAGAAATTGAAAAATTGTTTTAGAAGAAAAAGGTAAAGTTACATGGATAACCAGGGCCTTCAGGATATTGTGGAACAAACTCAAATTAAGAGTTATGGGGAGATTCAAAACACCTGGACTGAACCTGGTTCAGTGTTTTAAAAGCCACCACACACAACATACAAATATATCCAGGACATGAAATACATTTCATTTGGAAAATCAAGGTCCTAGAGTACATTGGATGAGCGAACAGGCTCCGAGGTTCCTTGGCAGTCAGTGATATGTGTCTTCTGCTGGTATTGTTTTAGTCTGTTTCATGAGATTCAATAGCAACCCTGCCATCTACCAGAAAACATTTGGGACCTCAGGATTCCCTCTACTGACAATCTGTTTTAAGAAGCTGATAAATTTTACTCACTGCTAAAAATATTAGTACCAACTTTAATGATTAGAGTATCACTTTGCAAATTCTAATCTAACCCTTTAGAGAATCTATGGAGTATTGTAAAGAGGACAATGAGAAATGCCAGAACCCGACAATGCGGACGAGGTAAAAGCAGGAAGCAGCCTGGGCTTCCTGAATTGCCTCATTCTGATGGCCTCCAGACCACGCTTCACCAATGTAGTTATCATCCAAATGAGTCCAGACAGACGTTGAAACCTTACATATACTGTTTTTAAATCAGTCTTACTTTATATGCAAATTTTAAGAGAAACTAATTTTAAGATTTTTATTAGCTATAGACCAAATCATTACATTGAAAAGAAATAACCGTTTGATATCTGTCCATGTGCACTGTATGTTTCACTTTTGGGATTTGAATTGCTAAAATTCATTTACATTTTAGTGATTTTCCCATTTATTGAGATGAACCTGTAAGTACCTTAAATCTAAAGATGATCTGTTTTTTTCTGACATTTTAGCCATCTATCATACATGTTCTGATTTCGTTTATTTTTTCCATTTCCCACACTGTTCCTGCCCTGATCTCCCATTCCCTACAAGCAACTCTTTTTCTATGGGTCTTTTTTCTTTATTTGTCTTTGAAAGTATGGCAGGGTAGAAAAATTAAATTGAGCTTATACTATTTGTACTTCACACTTATTTTGTAGAATATGTGTGAGAATCTGCTGACTCTTTATCCCAGATTTATTGAGCATGTCACGTTATGCCTCAGCCATAAAGATGGACTATCATGTAGAAGATGGTGTATGGTTTGTGTATACAAATAAGTGTGACATGTTGCCAACAGTAAAACCGGTTTAAATATGTAAATATGTAAAGACGTGAAAAGCAAAAAAAAAAACAAAAAATAAAACAATAAAAAACAAACAAACATTGTGTTCTAACATGGGGACAAGATTATATAGAGGGAAAAACAAAAACACTGGACAAGTAAATAAAAATTGGTTAATACATTTTATCTGTCACTCGTTTGTTTACATTTCTGTGACCGTCTGATACATGTTTGTAACTTGCGAAAGTATTAATTCTCCTTTGACTTTTTCACACTTTGTGATTTACATTCAGTATATTTTATTGGGGCTTTATGAAGTAAAAAATGTGTTTAGACTTTGAAAGCAGATTACAGATACATATATAGTTTTCAAATTTATTACCAAATAAAAACTCTAAAAAGCGACAGTTGTGTCACACATTTTGTGTGTAGGTAAAAAAGTTACGTTTTTCTCGCCTCATCTGTTCAGATCGCATCTTCAACATTTTTGGTAGCCCATCAATTGAAGCAAACAAAAAACAGGTCTTCAGCCTTATTTGTGAAAAAAAAAGAAGAAGCTGAAATGGTGTTCTGCACTTTAAAGCTGATTGAGATACAGACACTGAAGTTTTATGTCTACTATACAAAAATCACTAGTGATGATCTGACACTAGTGTTTTTTTGTATAGTAAACAGGGTAAACTGTATTTTCCAGTGGTGTTTTAAACATTATTCAGACTCATTCATGGTGCTTCTGATGCTTCTGCAGGCCTGTGAAGATAACCATATAGAGAGCAACCTATGCAGAATAACTGCATAGAAAGCATATACGTATTGTTGTTTCTTCAAACTTTTCTGATTTTAATTTCCAAAGATGAATTGTGTAATGTTGCAAAAGTGACAAGCATGCTAAGTAAAAAAAATCTGTTTTACAGTGGCATTGCAAGATGCTGCATAAGGATTTATTAGCATTTTTGTGATGCTTTTCTGTACATTGTGTATTGTGCCGACTAATACATATTTAGCATTTTTCCCCCTACAAGCTCAGCACTTGTGTGTAGCATAAAAAAGTAATTCATAGCAAAATCTTAGGTGCTGTTGGCATCCAGACGGCCATTTGGGGGCAGTGTTCAAACACATGTTCAGCTTCAGCTGCCTGAAAGGAAATATCTAGTTTAGTCACACATTTTTAGCATAATAACTAGACAAAACATTTAAATTTGACTATTTAAATTTGAGAATTTAAATAGTCAAATTGTGTCAACTGATAACAGATTCAGTGTAAATGACCCTTATGAAGTCTAGCTAAATGGAAAAAAAAATAGCTTATAGCTGGCTGAGAACTTGTTCTACTGCAGTTCCTGTCATCATTTGTGATTATTAATCTTTAGGGCATATTGCTTAATCCTAAATTACAATCAACATTTCCTTGTTCATTGTCTAACTCATTTAAGCTTTTCCCCCCCTGGAATGACAATCAAACAAGGGCAACAATTTAGTGTTATCCTACAGGGAACATCACCCATGTGAGTGTTAATGAGTTTTTACTGAGTTTACTTACACACCACAAAGCTTTGCGTAGTTTCAACAATCAATACACCTGGTTTTAATCATTGAAGTCATGCAAAGTTCATCAGCACATTTTGAGTTAAATATGATTTTTTTAATAAGTACCATGAAGCTCCTGAATACTGCACATCTCTTGCAGATGTGCAGATCCTTAATAATATTAAGGTTATAATTGGCACAAATAAGAGCTAAACCTCAAAAACTACCCAAAACCGGAAGTTAAACACATAGTTGCCTATTTTTGTTTTTCTTTTCATCACTTTTTATTCACAATAGGATTGAGGTGTAATCTTTTTTTCACTCAGTCTTTTTAACAGTTGCACCTTTCTGGTTAAAAGCAGTGTGTGATGTACAGACACTTTCTTCACACTCTGTAGTCAGTGAATTACCTGAGGTCTACTGACAAGATGGAGCTATGGAAAATATTAGCATCTACTGCATTTATTAGAATATTTCAACTCTAAGTAAAGTGCAATAGCAAAAATCCGCTGTAATGTAACAAATCAGCAACACTCGTAAAAGGCTGCTGCATTGAGCTGATTGCTATCATCCGCTGTACTGTTAAATGAAATGAATCAAGCTGACAAGGAATATGAATGACAGACCAGCAATTATCAATTTCCAAAGTCAGAAAATTATGATGGTAGCTTCCTGCTTGGTGTTGAAGAACGTGACAGAAAACCTCTGTAATGAAAATACAGGGAACAGTATAAGGCATGTCATTCTGCCCTATAGTAGTGTCTGTCTCACACTTCTAGAAAATCTCTCACAAATTCTTCGAAAAGGAGAGGTAAAACTGTCATAGCTGCAAGTTGGTGCACAAGCTTTTCTGTCATACCACATCTAGTAATTTCCTTCTGTGTTTTGTATGTTACTTATTTGCTCCTAACAGATACATTGATGTAACACACCAATGTGTTACATATCGATTATTTATAATCTATATGTTAAAGAGTACATTTGACTTTGAAATGGTTTCTTTGTTTTCTACTCCTATATGTATTTGGGTTAATGTAAAATTACTCAAATTAATGAGGAATAGATAAAGTGAGGACATAATAGACATTACTCTGTACTGTAAGAAGAACAAAGCCTTTCAAGAATCAGGTTTGCAAACTGAATGCACAATGCAGTCCTTGATAAATCACTTTCAATCCCTCTTACACGGTCTTAACAATGTCACCTTGTATGTTGTCTATGAAGTAGACATCCACGATGTCATGTATCAATCTCCATTTTTCTCATTTAAAAAAGTTTTTCTTGTAGTGTTTTAGATCATTTGGATGACATGATCTCAGTAGTTGTATTTATTCACAAAATAAATAAACAAATCAAAACAGTGTTTGATTTCAGTTGACATTAGGTGCAATTCAGTGGCGGAGCCAGAGGGGTGGCTGGGGTGGCACTTGCCAACCCCAACAGAGCCCTTGCCACCCCTACTGGCACCCCACTGGAAATGGTCATTTTAAAATATAACACTTATGAGATCGGCAAAGGTTTGCCAGGAAAACTGTAATTTCCGACTGTCCCCGAGGGCAGCCCGATGCCCGACGCTGTTCATTGGTTAAACTGACATGTGGGTCCTTCTTGATCCAAAACACATCCGTGGCTTTAGAGTTACACCGTGGAGGAGTTCTGCAGGTATTTACATTTTACCGCTCAGCAGTAACCGCTGTTACCTTCCTAATGAGAGGCGGCACTTGTCATACATTTCTAAAAAGAAAAAAAAATGGTTGTGCACCGCTGTGTAGTGCCTCGTTTATTATATTAGCCATGCTAGTGCTGGTAGATCCTGTTGTAGACAGATTCTTTTAACATATTGTAACAGCCGTAATTGTGTAGTGTCTCTTTAAGATACTGTAGTATTGCTGATTATGTCACAAGTATGCGACTCAGTTTCTCTGTAGAGAACGAGGGAAGGACATGCTACAGCAGCGAGACATGTTAGCTTCCTAAATCCTAGTGACGCTACTGGTTGTGTGAACCCTGCTCCTTTTCATGTTTGATAACATAGCAGCTGTTCAACCGGGCTTTGTAAGGTTGGTGAAGAGAGTTTATTAAAGGACAACACTGTGGAATTCCCAGTACCAGTGTGGTTGTGAGTGTTTAATCGTCCTGATGAGTCTGCCGCCTCCTCTTTACTCTTAAACACAACCCAAGCGTTACAATATGTTTTAGTGCACATGCTGCCCTGTAATGTTTTATATCTCCCAGCTCTTGCTTGAAATGTGTGTGGTAAGAATATGTGAAAAACCATTAAGTTTTATAATGACTGAAATGTAAGTAGGCTATGTCATATGAAAGCTTTGAATTATAACCTCTCTAGTTATATTAATTAATTTTAATTAATCTATTTTTAATTTAGTATTAATTTCTATTTTTATGATAGTTAAAATAGTGTTGTTCCTACACATTTTTCGCATCACGTGTCACGTGATCAACAACTGGATGTTACTACTGGCAGAAATAACAAAGAAGATGACAGGAAGTATTAGAGAATGATGCTGCTGCAAAGTTGTTTTTTTAAGTTTCTCATAAATCCTTTGTCACCAGCTAAATATCATATTCATTGTTCCAGGTAGGGAAAGCCATGCCTTGCTGCATTTTACAATGAATTTAAGTTTTTTTTATCAAAGACTCTGACAAAAAGTGTCTATTAAGACAATTTAAATCTGAACTGAATGTATAGTTGGAACTGAAGGCCCTTAGCTTTTTCTTAAATACTGTTTATCTGAATTTGTTTTTCTTGAGGCATAAAAAATGTTTCACTCTGTCGTTATTCAGTGTGTCTGGGAATAAAGTTTTTAAAAAAAAAACATCCCTCGCCCCGGCTCGCAACAGACTTCTTGTGGCTTTGAAGTCAAACTGTGATGTCACTCATCCTGTCTGTGACGTCATTGGTGACTGTCTCTATATTCCAAGATTCGACAGAGAAATTCATTTGCAATTTCAGGACATTTGAAAAACAGGACAGCAATGGAGCAAAGGAATTTGTGTTTTGAAACTGTGGAGATCTTGGAGCGACGGTGTGAGGAGTTTGAGGAGGAAAATATCCTCCTCAAAGAAAGATTGGATAATCTTAACTTGAAACTCCAAAATCTGACTGGAAGAGACTCCACCATCAATAATCTGGTGAGAGAAAATCAATTGCTGAGAGACAAAGCGGATGAAAGAGAACGACGAATCCTGGCACTGAACGAAGAATTGGAGGATTCAAGAGTAAAAATTGAAACATTAAAAAGAGAGTACCGAGAGATGGCAATCAAGAATCAACGGCTGGAAAAAAACAATGCGTCGATCAGGCAACAGGCCAACAATGTATTACAAAACAAGACAAGAGATCGCCGCTGGCTTGAGACTGAAAACGAGGAACTAAACAAAGAAATTGTTACCTTGAAATTAAAGATGGAGAAAATAAAATCAAGAAAAGAGGGAGCAAATATCCAGAAAAGTGAAAAGACGCAGGAAAAAGACATGGTGCCGGAGGAGACAAACCCAATGATGCTGAGGAGAGTTGGGCATGTTTATGTCTCCATGTATAAACAGGGGACATTAAGATACTGGGTTCCCTCGTGGATATTTTAACTGCTGAAGATCCACAATTTAAAATATAAAAAAATAAGGACAACCATCTGGACAAAAACATGCCCAACTCTCCTCAGCGTTGTTGGTTCGGGGTCTCTTCCAGAGAGCGGGTCTTGGGGTGAAGCAGCTCTCGGCCAGGATGAGGATCAGTGCCTCCAAATCCGAGGCACAGGTCCTGAGCCGGAAAAGTGTAGAGAGCCTTTTACCGGGTCGAGACCGGTGTCCTGCCCCAAGTGGAGGAGTTCAAGTATCTCTGGATCTTGTTCACTAATGAGGGAAGAAGGGAGCGGGAGATCGACAGGCGGATCGGCGCAGCGTCTGCTGTGAAGCGGGCGCTGTACCGGTCCGCCGTGGTGAAGAGAGAGCTGAGCCAAACAGCGAAGCTCTTCATTTACCGGTTGATCTCTGTTCCCGCCCTCATTTGGAAGAACGAGATCCCGGATACAAGCGGCCGAAATGGGTTTCCTCCGCAGGGTGGCTGGGCTCTCCCTTAGAGACAGGTGAGAAGCTCGGTCACCCGGGAGGGACCCAGACTAGAGCCGCTGCTCCTTCACAGCCACTTGAGACTCTGGTCGGGATGTCTCACTTGAGGACAGAGAAGACTGGGCCTCCCTTCTGAAGCTGCTTCCCCCGAGACCCGAACTTGGATTAGCGACAGATGATGGATGGACGGATGGACGGGCGGACGGACGAACGGATGGATGGATGGACGGACGAACGGATGGGTGGATGGATCGCTTGCAGACAGTATAAAGACAAAAACACGCACAAATTACAAAAGTTTTTTTTGTTTTCCTTTGATGTTGTTTAATGGTTACTGTGGTTACTGTGGTAACCATTAAACAATCTTCCCTTCAGTTATGACTGGAGACACATTGTTGATGTAATCATTATAAAATAACTTGTTATTAAGTATTGGCAAAGATCAATATGATTTTCACAGCGTTGTTGTTAGCAGCTGCTGAAAGTAACTAAAATAGTTACTGTTTATGTCACTTTACTTTCCAAATGAAGGAGTCAGTAATCTAAGTTACTATTTGAAAGAGTAATCAGTAATCTGATAAAAGTTACTTTTTCAAAGTAACTGCAATCACTGCCTGTGTGTAGATAGTTTGGCTGTAATGAAAGAAAATAATCTATGAAACACACAGACAAGAACATCATAGAGCAAAACAATAATGGAGTTTCAGTTTACTACATATAGACATGTCTATATGTAGTAAACTGAAACTTTATAATATAAATAATTCATAATATAAATATTATGAATTCATAACATAAATATTATGCATCATATAATTCATAATATAAAACATAATATAATATACATATTACAATACAATATTATATGTATATATATTATATAATATATATATTATATATATTATACATATATATATGTATTCGCTCCTTGCAAAAGTCACACAATTTGTAGTTGTAACTAGTTTTGAAGAGAACACATTGACCTTCAATTTGCATAGTTCTCGTCCTAGCAAAGAAAATAACAGAAGGCAACAATATCTCATTGGAAAAATGGTCATAAGCATGTGCTTATTCTTGACTGCACAGATAATGATTGAAACAGATTCATAGATTATTTCTAAAGT
This sequence comes from Poeciliopsis prolifica, assembly GCF_027474105.1. NCBI lineage: Eukaryota > Metazoa > Chordata > Actinopteri > Cyprinodontiformes > Poeciliidae > Poeciliopsis > Poeciliopsis prolifica. Next base: position 9,206,956 of record NW_026562379.1, read on the forward strand.
AATTAATGAGGTGATTCATCTGAACATAGTTGCAAGATGAAGCATTTCTTCTCTGTGCTGCAAGGTCAGAGAAATTGATCTTTACGTTTTTCAGTCAAATCCACAATAATCACTTTTCAGACTGTCCTAACTACACAATAAAACAAAGGTGTCCTCTGGCCAACAGAACAATTTTGAAATATACATTTGAAATAATTTTATGTTTCAGAGAAATAAGAACACGTTATGTGTTTTCCAAACAAAGGCTGTACCCATGGGACATTTAATATATAACATTTTTGATGTTTCATGACCACACAACAGAAGCAAACACATGCACAATTTGTTTTAGGTAGGACTATAAGGTGAAAAAAAATAAATATATTACTTTTGTTATTTCTGCATTTTACATTTTTTACTTGAATTTTCTTCAGTAAATGTGTTTACAGTGAATGGCAAACATTTTAAGTAAAACAGTCATGAACAAAATCTATATTGTTTTGGACAGAACAAAACAGTTATATAGTTAAAATCAAAGGTTGAGAAAAATAACTTACAAAAGTATTAAATACAAAAGAAAATAAAGCAGTGCTTTGTTCTTGACCACATTATTGCCCTTTGGTCTCTTTGCAAAAGTTCAATAGATGTCGTTAACCCTCTGAATATAAGGTCACAGGAGTCTAAGAGAGGATCAGTGGGCAATAGGAAACAGAAGCAAAAGGTGATGAAGACAGATTCAGCACAATAATGGTTTCACGTTCAAAGGAGAAGAAAGTCTTCAAAAAAACAATTTAGACTTTGATGAAGAGTGGAGCAAGCTGCTGAACTTTGTTTAGTGACAGTGATTGAAAACCGACCCATCTTTTATAGAAGTAAGAAGCTTATATTTCACAGCCCTGTAAATAAAAAAAACAATATATTTTATAGGGAAAGCGACTTTATTTACTGTACATCGTTTCATTTGGTCAAAGGCAACCCAAGATGCTTGCACATAGAAATTAAAAACAACATACCTCAAAGTAAAACATATCAAAACAGATTGTTTTTGCACAGATTTAAAGATAAATAGGATAGGCATAAGCATATAATGAGGTTTAGAACCTTATTTTAAAGGAACTCATAAAACTGAAAGCTGCTTAAACATGTTTTGTACTGACTCTTGGAATGGTGAGCAGATTGGACTCAGATTATCTTAAAGGTCTTAAAGACTCCTTATAGTAGCCACATATAACATATAACTTTCATGGATGTGTGAAAGGACATTAGCATGTGTGATCTGTAACTTCGAATACACCAAAGTCAAAGAAAATAGCCAAAGGAAGGACTTGAAAGTTGTAAATTTATAAACCTTGACATTTAATTTTCTGCTAGAGTTAATCTGGGATAGAAATTACTTCTCAATAGCCGTTATTTTACTCAACCAGGAGACAGAGCATAAAGCGACAAATTTTACTTTAAATCTTCAAGTAAAGGTGACATAAAGTCATCTAGAGCAGCAATTTTACCTTAGTGGAATAAATGAAGGGAAAGGGAAAAAAGTCTACATTCAGTGGACAGGGCAAAATGTAGGGGAAGAGCCTCATAGAGTTTATATATTATCATATTTTCTGACCTCTTCTGATGCTCAACTTGGAATAAGAGAACTCTTCCTTTCTTAGGTCAGCAAAGATTATTTTAATTTGAAATTTGCTAGCGTGAGATCAGGTTTGTAAAGGAAATGTTTTATTTAAACAGCTCAGTTTAAATGTTTTATTGTTCCTCGATGTCATATGAAAACGTTTATGTTGCTATGTCAACCAGCAACTAAATGTAAACAACTTGTGGTACATTTAGCAATTTTTTTTTCTGGGTGGTTGGAGACTTTTATGGCAACAATGATCTGCAGCGCCACGCTGTCTTGAGCAAGTATTGAGTTCTGCTGTGGACCTCTCCCACTTCCTGAAAGCCCTGCAGTCACTTTGACAAAGTTTTCTGTTCAACACAATACTGTCGCCAGGAGTCAGAGCAGAGAGGAGACCCATTCCACTTCGTGCTGACATTGCAAATAAATCACAGATTAGCAAAGCTGTCTAATGCTATCATCAATGCTCCATGGAGTTGCTGTGTTCACACGGTATTCACTTCCTGACTCACCATGGGGCAGGCCCTGTGTCTCTCAGAGATGCTGTTATACCTAAGGTGGAGCTCTGACCAAGTTCTGCTGCAACCAAAATTCATCTGCCTAGGCAGCATTCAACCAAAGGAGGCAGCAGTGAGTCTGTTTCACGTAAAATACTGCAGATCTAAAACAATTTACGCGTCCAAAATTGTACAGAAACATATGCAACTCTAAACAGCCTATTTTGACAATTTAAAAGTAAAAAAAAATAAATAAATAAAAAATAATAGAGTACTTTCATTATTTAATTCTGATGTTTTTTCCCTTTGTTTTATTTACAAACATAAAACAACAAATGTCTTGTTTTACATTTTCTTTATAAAATATAATTTACTGAAACTACTATTACAAACTTTACACAGCGAATAAATGCGGTTCGGATTCCTGAAAGACATTTCCATGACAACTCTATTTAGCACTGATCCATTAAGGACACGCTCTTCAAAACCCCAATTTCACATCGGATTACTATAATGTGCATGGCGACACCTTGAGCTCAGCGGCTAATTAACACACCTGTTTCGTCTCTGTGTGCAACCTCAAGTCTCTGCAAACACTAGATGGCATGGCAGGCCAAGAAATAGCCGCACACCCAGCAGCCGATTGATGGAGAGAGACTTTGTCCAGCGTTTCTGCAGCACTTCTACTGTTGTTCCTTGCTTCCCTTTCTGCCGCTGCAGACTGGCTCTTCTATGAGCTCTGTCTCCCGAGAGCAGGACAGGATATTGTCCCCAGACACCGAACCTCAAGAGGACATCAAGTTTCTTCTGGAGGACTGCTGAGGCTGAGGAGAGGACACCATGCATTACTTCTGGATACACAGCGTTTGGATCCTCTGCGCTGCTTTTCTCTTCACCTTTCAAGGTAAGATGACAAACTCACCCTGTTGGTGACAAGGACATACTCAGCGTGCGTAAACATTCTGGAGTCCTTGCGATTGGATCTGCTATTATTAGCTTGTGGGGCATGTCAACGTTTGTTTTGGTTCTGCCGCACACGTATCTCTACTTGAGATATAAAGTTGCAGTGTGTTGACTGTGCTCAGCGAGGGTAGAGTAAACACAGCAGGGGCTTCAACAGAGCAGATAAGAATAAATAGGATGAAAATTGCAGACGGCGAGGATTTGACTTGAACATAGACCATTGAGATGACCTGTTTCTGCTTTGTGTTTTACATGTGAGTTTGTTGTGTTGTCCCGTTGAGAAACTTTTGGTGACGCTTTTATTTATTTATTTATTTATGTTTATGTTGGCTTAACCAATTTGCATATTCATTTTCTACATAGACGATGAACATTTTCCTGCTCAAAAAATAAAGGGAACACTCAAATAACACATCCTAGATCTGAATGAATGAATAAAATATGAAAATAATTTCCACCTGTTGTCCATTTGCACAACAGCAGGTGATATTGATTGTCAATCAGTGTTGCTTTCTAAGTGGACAGTTTGATTTCACAGAAGTTTGATTTACTTGGAGTTATATTGTGTTGTCTGAGTGTTCCCTTTATTTTTTTGAGCAATATATATATATATAATTATTTCAATATATGACACACTATTGAGAATTCCCAGTCCAAAATGTTACACACCAATCAAAATCAACAAGTCTGAAAACTCACATAATCTGTCTTGTGAAACAGAATGACTCTATATTTGTTTATGAAATAAACAAATATTCCATAATATTTGTTTATGGAATTTGACAGGCCTGTCAGATTCCTCTGTGTTCACCCAGTGACTATACTAATAGAGCAGATTTGGTTCCTCTCATGAAGTTGACAATTGGATCAATGAACTGGTTTTGTTTGTCACAAGACACAAGTCTGTCAAAAGATGAAGCTTTGTGCAAGCATTATGAATTCATCTTAAAACAGCTGGTGTGCTGCTGATGACCCTGGATTGCGTGAGGAAAAGAATTAGCTTTCGAGTTTTATGATACTGCAGATGGTTTTAAATTTTTCATTACTCCAGTGAATTATCTTTTTTAAAGTACTTAAAGTTTTCCTCACTATTTTGCTTACAGTTTTTCCAAACATTTATCACTAAATAACCAGCATATTCAGTTCATAGGTGATTGACAAGTTAGGTTCTTAAACAGTTAAATTAAACAGTGTGACACCACTGTAAAAAGTACTGTTGAAAATCAAATGTACAGTTGTACTTGTCATTTGATTTTATGATTTGATCAACTTTTAGTACATTTTTAAATATTTTCTTCTGAGATGTTGTATGCGCCACACTCACAATTTTGTTCTTCTGATTACCAACAACACATCCAGTTTCTAAATAACCAACATGTTGGCTTCTTTAAATTATCATCATTGTCAAAAATATTTCAAAATACAATGTCACATAACATTTTAAACTGTTGTTTTGGATGGAAACAGGCCTGTCAGGATAATATCAATATTGGGTCTCAAGAAGAAATGGGAATTGCTTACAAGATATCCTGTGGTCCTAACTTCAAAACTTTATTTACATCAAGTCTGTTAGCAGTGAGCTCTGTTCTTGCTTGTTTTTGTGTTTTTCACCTATGCCGCTGCAACAGTTTTCCAAATATAGGACACTAATAAATATTAAGGAATTTTATCTTTGTGTTGAGGTTTAATTTGTATGCCATGTTTTTTTTTTTAAGCTGTACCCTCATGATGGATGCTCTTGCCTAAAAGACTACCATACCGCATTTCTGCTTAGATGTGATAGATATTTGATTTGAAACAGTTTGGTCATCATTAACACTTTAATTATGTTAATGGTCCATAAAAAAGTAATTCATAAATATAAAATAAAATATAAGTAAATAGGACGCTTTTCCACGGCAACTCCTAAAATGTGGAATGACTCACTATTGCACATCAGAGATTGCTGTATCATTGTTTATTTTTATAGAGATAAAGATAGTACTCCTTAAACTTTACCTTTGGTTTGAACGCCACCCGAGATATTCATTTTAGCTTGTCATCAGACTTGCATGTTTGTATATTTTTTGCATCCTCATATTTTATTACACTTGTTAATTATAGTATTTTAATACATTTTAGATACCCAATATTGCCTTGTCTAATGAAAGCAGCACAGTGTCTTTTTGTATTGGCTGGTCATGTACTTCACTGCTAGTAAAGCATTCCAGTTGATAAGAAGATGAAATCTGCAGCTTGAGTCTGTCACTCTAGGATTCTGTGACTTACTTGAGCTTCCTCATTCTGAATCCTCTTGATCCTCCAGAGAGCAGCAGCTCATCCCCACACAGACATTCAGAGTGTGTCTTTGTCACAGTGTCTGTGTGAGTGTATCACTGCTGGCTCTGTGAGCTGTTTGGGAATGATTACCTCAGACAAAGAGACTGTCCGATTCTGTATTCAATTTCAGGCCATGTTTGCATGACTGGCTCTCCCAAGAGAGTTTTCCTTCAAATTTATTGTTAAGTACGCAATGAACATAGCTATAAAGTTACTGATTGGAAACAATAACAATAAAACCAATAGCCTCTGTCAACTTTGTCAATGCAAAAATTACAGAAGCAGACAACTAATACTTACTTCTTGAAGTAGTGTAAATCAGAAAGAAGGTACATGTAAAATTGTGAAAAAAAATTTATGTTCCAAAAATATGCTTCTAGGTTACTCTGTTTTTTTTATTACTTTGTCTCACAACTCAAGTAGCCTGGCCTTCCTATGCAATTCTGCTAAATTCTCATGTCCCTTCACTGCCTTGCTTAGGTTTTCTCCCACTGAAATATGTTTCTCTTGGGTAGAATTGTTTTCTGCCATGGTTGTAGTTTCAGAGTTTACAATATTATTATTGAAAAAATTGCTCAGAAAGTGTTTGTTTGTGGATCAAACTGAAACCCACACAAATGATAATCCTGATTGAGTTAGAAATTAACCCTGCCACTCCCAGATTTCATTCTTCTGGGCAGATATTTGTATTTGCATATTGGTACATTCTCAAGACGGAAAACTAATTTAAAAAATCATCTAAAACGAAGAGTAAGAGCAGTAAAGTGATTATGAGACGCATTAAAAAAGGACGCCCACTTGTGTTTATTTGAACATTTCAGACTTCTATGGCCACATTAGACATTCATGCTGAAGGGGGAAATAATCCTCTGAGGGTTTTTCCAACTACACAGGATAAAAGTCCTGGGCTACAACCTGACTTATCTTTCCCCCCCATGTTTTAACCATGTTCAATTAGCAAATAACTAAATTGATTTATTTTATGAAATTGTTTCCAGCTTTTGAAAGAAATGGTTGATTATAAAGTATCCCCATGCTATGTCTTCTATGAAAGTGCAATATAAATATTCATCCATTTATTTTTTTATACCTACTTGTCCTTGCAAGGTCTCAGGGTAGGTTGAGTGTGGATAACCTCAGCAGGTCACCAGTCCATCATGGGGCAATACAGACACACAAAATGCAGCCATGCAAATAAACACTCACACTTGGGGCAATTTAGAGTGATCACTTAACCCATGGTGTCATGTTCACTCGGCTGTGTTGAGAGTTGGTATGTGTGTGTGTTGTTTTCCTCCTTTCCAGTTGGTCCTCCTCAAGCTTAATCAGGAAATGTGTTCAGAGGAGTATTTCCCAACCATGGTCCTCAACGCACTCTGCTGCAAGTTTTATATGTTTCCCTGCTTTAATACACTTGATTCAAATAATTGCAGTTCAGCAAAAGCCTGTTAATCTGCCATCATTTGAAGTCACACGTGGCAAAGCAGGCAAGACGACTACATGCAGTGCAGTGTGTCTTGAGGATCAGGTTTGAGAAACAGTGATTTAGAGGAGCAGGTTCTCTGTGACAGATGCCAGATAATTCTCTCAAGTCCAGTGGTAACCTGGCTTCTGCTTTATTGGTGTTTTCTACCCATCTCACTTTGAGTACTTGCCTCATTCTTTTGATGATGTGGGAGAAGTTAGTTAAGAAAACCAACTTGTGCACAAGAAAATGTACAAACTCCATTGCATATTTTTCGTTTTCACTTTATTTCAAATGTTGTTAAAACAGGTAATGGGCAGGTAAAGGTTGTATGAAGGCTGGTGTCAATCTCCAACAGTCATTAGGTAAGAGGTTGGATGCACCTGAAGAAAGCCACCAGTTTATCACAGAAAAATGCATCTAAGTTTTGTTTACATTTTATATTCAAAGTCCGGCAGAAGAACCCAGAACTGACTTATTCTAATAGAATTTGCTAATCAAGCTTCATTCCAGAGAAATACTTTGTCTGCAGAAGTCCAATGTTGTTGATTAGAGACAGGTTTGTTTTTCATTTCTTGTGATTGCACAACCAAAAGGAAACTAGTAAGGAAAAACAACCATGTTTATTTCAACATTTCCTGGTTGTTGTGGTGTAGAACAACAATATATTATTGATATTCACGTTGCTGTCTGTCCAAAACAGGAAGGCAGCAGATTTCTCTGTCTGTTTCTGTATTATTCATTTACACATATACACCTGCAGCACCAGTTAAAAATGTAAGGACTGAGAGAATTTTTCTTGATTTTAAGTGGAAAAGTACAAACAAAGCTCTTTGTGTAAATAATATAAGATTTTCCAAGTTTTAATCCCATAAAATGCTCTAGTGTGTGTGCTATTCATTTGAGCCATCAACAAAACTTGAACTCAGACCAAGTTTTTCTTTTTTTTTTGTTTTTGTTTTTTTGTTGAAAAATGACTTTCATACTTGACTACATTGATCAAAAATATAGGTTTTTTAAAAATTATTATTATTATTATTTTAAATCGGAACAATATATTTTGAAACTGTCCAAAAGCACAATGTACTTTGTCAAACTAATAAAGTGTTTATATCTGTTGAGTGATCTGCTCAGTGTTTATATGGGCTGTGTATGAAGCTCCAGAGTGCAGACATGTGGTGTAAATCTGTCAGAGTGGCTAGAACAATTGGTCCCTTAGAAATCAGAAAATTGTCAACCTCTAATAAATCAAAAATGGCCTGTTTGGATGTTTTGGAGCTTTGAATGACGGCGAGAGAGGTTTTCTTACAGAGTTGTACAGCAACTCAGCAGTACTTTAATATTTTATATATTAGTGACTGTTTGACAGTGAATGGTAAAACAAAGTATTAAAAGTGAAAAGCAATCAATCACACATGTCCAAAATATTCCTGGCAAAGGTTTTACAATAAAATTATAGTTTTCTTTTTGCATGCATATGTCATTAAATGTTTTACACTTTTGGGGGACATTACTTTGGTAATATTAGATTTAGTATTACCAGATTTAGGTGTAGTAAAGTGAGTGTTGATTAACTTCAAACTTGTTGGCATGCTAACTGCTGTGTGGTGTTATTTGTGGCTCCTCCTACCCCTAACATCTAATTTGAGTGGGCTGAAGGAGGCATGGGATCTTTCCACACCCCCATTCTCTGTTGAAGACCAGTAGGAGGTTCTGTGAACATGTAATCATGTCTGTGGGGACCTGTTTATCCATCAGGTAGGGTCTTGGGCAGCCCCCACTCCTGGATTGTCTCAGGCCCTCACACTCCGTGCCAGTGATTGCCAGTGATAGTTCATAAATGAACTACCTGCTAGTTCATTTATGATTCTGGGCAGCTGGGGCTAGGTGCATAGGTATTTACTGACTCCAGCAGGTTGTTTGGCGAGACCTAGTCCCCATGGTTCTGTTAGGCCTTTGTTGGGGGTGATGTGCCCTTGGGTCTCTGGGACCATGAGTGGATCTGCTCTGGCAAAGGCAGCTGCCAGTGAATCCTCGGGGTTTGTCATTACAATTGTTTTTTTTTTTTTTCCTATGGTGCTCTTCCCTGGGCTCCCATGTTTGGGGAACCTTTGGATGTCTCCCAGGTTTTGCAGAAAGTTTTATGCACATTTATAACTGAAATGCAGCTACTGTATTGTTCTTGTGACTACTTAAATGCAATTTTAATAGTACTTTTAATCTTACCCTGTTGCATACCTTTACTTTTAAAGAGAAGAGAGCTATCATATTAAGCTTATCAGGGTTTTTACAAACAAATTGGAGTTTTTGAATACACAGACTGAATTTTGATCCAATAAGGCTTTTATAATCGTACCCTGAAATTCAGTACAAATCTGGAATATTTAATTGGCAGGAATATCCCTGTAGTTCCATAACCAAAATCTGGAACTACATTTTCTTTAAATTTGCTGTAAATCCTTTGAGATTTTGAATCTGACTGATGTTGACAGTATCATAGCGCTTTACCTGAACTGCACAGATGAAAGGTAACCCCACAGCCCCCCCAAAAAAGACACAGAAAAGCTGAGGAAAAATCCCCACCAAAAGCAAGTTCAAAGTCTACATAGGTGCTTCACCTCACACATAAAAGCTGCCTTCACTGTTTTGTATTCACCTCCTTTCAGACAGATGTGAACACTTCTATCCGGTGATGCTCTTATACACTGGTACTTTACAAAAAAATATAGTAATACTGAACGAAGGGCAAAAGAGGCATCCCTGTATTATAGGGAGGGCGAGCTACCTACTATGAGAACAAGGTCTAGTTTTTCAATAATAAGGTTCCAATTCAATATGTTTTGTATCAGCAGTGGCATTACAAGTTGCAGTGATGCTCTGAAAAGTTAGCAAAAACTATGCAAGCATGCTAACCCCTTTTTGTTGCAGCAGTTAATAAAATAAATGCTTTCCAATTTTTTTCTTTAAATTCTTACCAGAAAGCCAAATTTTGGACGACTGTCCTTTTGATCCTCAGAGGTTAATATTGTCCTAAGGAAAGATGTTGCTCCAGCCTAATCCCACACACTTAACCTAGTACTTTTTCTGTGGTTCCTGCTTCATTAGGTTGTCACATACTTTGAACCTTTAATGATTCATGATCTGAGAATAAGAAAAATCTTTAGCACAAACCTCGGAAGACACAGGTATCCACCTGAAGTGACTTTAAAGAAGCAGGAACAAGGCTTAAAAACATTTAGAAGAACAGCAGACAGCCACAACTCATGGGAGACCATGTTTTGGCAACTACTGTTTTATAGTAACTGCTTAACTCTGGCCCATTTTAATGTAAGACTTGATAAATCCCATTTAAAGAAATGACATGAAGAGAGGTATTCTTGAAAAAAGATCCATCAGGTCCTGTTTGTACTTTCCCACAGTCCATGCAGGAGAGTACTACAATGTGTGGAAGAAGATGGTCTGGTAGGTTGAGGCAGAATATAACTTTTGGCTGTACTGCAAAACCCTCTGATCGAACACTGCACACAAACCTGATCATGCCATCCCCACAGTGGAACATGTTGGTGGGAGGGCATCTGAGCACAGTTTATAGAAACATGGACAAAGCAACAGGGCAACTTTGGGAAAAAAGTTACAAAAGATTAGGGTGTAAATTGACCTTCGAACGAGCCAATAAAACACTGTACATTGGTCAGTTAAGGATCCATGCTTTACTCTTGCTGCATTGCACCTGTTAGTCGTGGTTTCACACAAGTGTGCTTCCTGCTTCCCTTCACTTCTGTGTCTTGAACAGTCAGGTTCAGTCACAGTTAATCAGCTACAGTTAAATGATCTGTTACACATCTTCCATCCTGAGCTTCAATCCTGAGCTCCATCATAGCTGTCAGGACACTTATTTCCTGTCAGAAAGTATATCGTTTATTACCTGATGTCCAACATAATTTATTTTCTGTCATTTCAAGTGTCATAAAAATGTGTCTCAATGGATAGATTAGCTGTCCTCCAAACCAAAGGTTGGCAATTTGAGGCTTGGAGAACTTTTCTGTGGAAATGTGCTTGAGAAAGACAAGCCAAATAAGATTTGAAGTGTTTTTTTTTATATAATTTCAGGTACATTATTTTACTTTTGTAAATGCTACAATGAACAGTACCTTTCTGATTTCTTACAATATAGTTGATTTTACATTTCTTGGGTTGATTTACACAAAAAGCAGTGCAATCTATTCCATATCTCTTAAGTTTGCTGGGGGTGAAGCAGACACAGACAGTAAAAAGTGATATTAAGAAGGTAGTATTCTTCTTAATGCTACCTTACCAGTGTAAGGTAGCATTAAGAAGAATGCTAAAGATAAAATAGTAGCTAAAGAGAGGTCATTGTTTAGCCTCTTCAGTGGCTTTACTGAACCTTCTTGTGTTGTGGAAGTGGTGAGCAAGTTCCTGGGATTTTGATTTCATCAAAGCTACTTCTCAGCAAAATGTGGAACGCTCACTTCCTTTTAAATTTAAACATCAAACATCATTGTGCACTTCTCTGCTCCTCAGCTCCTCAAGTCCTTTCAGACAGACTCATTAGGTTGGCTTAGACGGATGTCATGTTCTGCTTCTACTTTAGAGCAGACATTAAGATAAAATGAGAAAATGACAGATAACCAACAGGAACCTTTTAAGTGTTGGTCTTGTCCTGAGTAGGTGGAAGAAAAAAAAAAGGGAGTGAACAGCCATATGCTCACCCACTCCATTTATTACATTGGTAATGGTGTTGACTGAAACATGCATGCTGTTTCAGTCGCTTCTCTTGAATAAGGTTATTAAAGCAACCCGAATTAAATGGGTTCTGCACTTATGCTACTTTGCTACATACCAGCAGCAGACACATTGGATTCTGAACAATTCTGCCTTTTTGATAGAGGTTTCTGTAATTGCAGAGTTCTTTGAGCAGAGTAATGAGCCCTGACAGACTGAGAAAATTGTACAAAAATGAACTTGATTTTGCATTGGATTTGTTCAGATCTCTAGTGCTGAGATGGACTGTAAAATGAGACCAATCCATCAGCATGGATTGAAATTTAAACATCTTGTTCAGACCTGTATAATTGGTCATAATAATTCTGATAATAATAAAAAAGATGTCAAAGGTTTTATGCATTTTCTGCATCTCCAATAAATGAAATCCAGACATGTATGAATATATATATATATATATATATATATATATATATATATGTTTTATAGCATTTTAACACTCGCACAAGTTTATTCTTGAACTACTTTCTCAACATTTGAAGTAGTAAAACATGTTAAGGTAAGATTCAAAAAAGAAAAAAAAATAGATACCAGAAAGTAATACGCAAAGACTGAAAATAAGGTTAGGATGTGGTGGTAGGATAAGAGTTTGCTCCTCTGAGAGAGGAAAGATGGAGGAAAATTAAGATGGAATGATGCTTTTAGAGAAATGAAGAAGCAAGGGGAGATGTGAGTATTCTCCTCTGTGTGTCACATGATACGACTCTGCTCTCTAGATTTGGAGGTGTTGGCTCTCATAAATGTCTTCTACACAGAGATGCAACTCTGGTTCCAGGAAGAAGAAAAACAATCTCTTTGTCGTCATAATGGTTCCAGACTTTAACGCTGCACTTCTATTTTGACCCTGGTCATTTCTCATCCTCTCATGCCTTTGGAAGCCCAAAGATGGAGCAGTAATATTGTCAGTATTACTTACAGTTCTTGTTGCTTACACTGCAGAAGGAAGTAACTGTAGTAATCGATACCAGTCATTTGGGCTCTTTGTATGGTTCTGATTGATATAGGAAGGGAATCAGAATTGTTACATATTGGACTTGGTTGAGCTTTAACCTATTGGAAACTATAAGAAATGTAAAAACTTCCTTTTTCAGTCTGTGATTTCTGATTAACTTGCATCATACTGTGGAGAAAAGATGTCTTCAAGTGTAGTCTAGTTGCTGGAATGCCTGTGGTTTGTGACTCATGACATTTATAGAGCATTTACTTAAGAAACTATATTAAACAAGTTTACTTCATTTAATAATATATAACTGCTAAATCACTTTTTTTTAGCATTTTCTCTGAGTTTTTTTGATTATTACTTGGATCACTCACCACATGCAAAACTGAAATCTTGAATACAAGTTATTTGTACTTGTGATTTACTTCAGTCATTGAAATCAACATTCTTTAATGCTGTTTTATTCCTATTCTTTAACCATTTTGGGTCAGGACGGTTAATTAGTTTTCTTTTTCCCGAAGAAGTCTCTTTACTTATCAAAAGTGTTGCTTTAATTGGGTCAGTTTAAAAAAAATTTAACAAGATGAAGAAATATTGCCTTTGGATATTTTCTATTTACTTCATGAGAAATGATGCAGCATCAAAGTCCTTTTGATCCAGAGCCTCGCTTTTTTCCACATTTTGTTAGGTTACAGCCTTATTAAATTAATTTCTTTCCTCAAAATTCTACACACAAATATTCTGTTATGACAAAAAACAGATTTTGCAAATTTATTAAAAATAGTAAACAAAACTCATAGCCTTATCTCTTTATGAATATGATGCCACAAGCGTTGCACACCTATCTGTTGGCAGTTTTCACCCATACGTTTTTTGAAGTACTGCTCGAGTACCATCCAGTTATATGGGACGCAACAAGGCAGAAACATCTCTCCACAGATGTTTAATCTGATTCAGGTCTGTGTTCTGGCTTGGGCCCTCCAGGACAGTCACAAAATGATTCTAAAGTCTTAGACATCTTTACCATGTGCTTTGGGTCTTGTCCTACTGAAAAATGAATGATCGCCCTAGTATGAGGTCAAGAACAGTCAGGAGCAGGTTTTCATCCAGAATGCAATATATATATATATATATATATATATATATATATATATATATATATATATATATATTTAAATAAAGGTAGGACTCCAATTAACTATGATTGGTTGTATTTCCTACTGAGGAAAAGTATCCCTACAGCAAAATCCTGCTACTTCCTCTTTGGGTTTGGCATTTTCAAAAATGCCAACCTAAGTATCAAGGATTTACTCTTTTGCCAAACAGTGTTTTGCAAGTACAGTAAAAAGTTCTATTTTAGTCTAGTCAAAGCAGTGGACCACATAATTGATGTGTGCCTTACAATGGCTTTGTGTCAACAATTGAACTGTCTTGCCAATGTTTTAGGAACAGCCTTGTCAATACATTTGCCAACTTGTGCCACGGATCTTTGGAACTTCTAAAGAATTTCATTCAATCTCATCAGTTTCTCTTACCAAGTCTGTCAGTTTACGTGAACGACCACATTTCTTTTGGTATACAGTTGTGGCGTACTTTTTCTATCTTCTGATAAAAGATTGAACAGTATTACTAAGAAGTTGAAATCTTAGCATATTGGTGTTAGAAGTTGTTTTTAGAAATGCCAGTTGGGAATGAGGTAGTGTAAATGCAAAAAAGACATCTGAGTATACAAACAACTAAACAGCCCTGCAGTGATTAAAATACATGAAATGCGATATGTGGCGTTTACAGTGTGAGGTTATATATTATTCACGATGAATATTTCCAAACATCAAGGCAGTTTCATCACATTGTCTTTACTTTTCTTCTTTCCTAAATGTTTGCTTATGAAACATAAACGGTGTGTGTTACAATCAAACGCTTATTGCTCTAGTTTTTTTAGGCCACTCTCTAAAACACAACACTACATGTAGCAAGCCTTTTGTAATATCAGGACAAAGAAAATCACCCACAGCTGAGTCTGCCCACATGTATTGACTGCATTATGAGATGTGCAGCTTTGTGTTTTGCAAAGAGCAGAGCAACTATGGCTAACAAAGGGAGTGATCCAAAAATTTCACAGTACAAAATCTCTGGGGTTGGCAAACTGCTGGCAGCTGGTCTCTGTTAGCCAGCCATGATGTTTACTATGAACAAAGAGTACTGCACTGTATCAAAACGGCAAGGTAAAAATGTAGTTATTTGGTATTTGGCTACTGGCCCTAAGTAATTATGCACACTTCTCTAAACTTCAGCGGGGGAGAATCCAAAACTGAATGATATATTACTAAAGTAAGGAAAAATGCAGCAGAGATATTGTTTGTTGTAACATTTTTTTCTATTGCATGAAACTATATAGTTTAATTTTGTTCAACAAATGCTTAACAAGTGACTATGAAGAACTATGAATTTAATCCTCAAAACATCAATCTAGCCTGAGTAGCTGGAATCATAGACATTTCTAGTTTGAAAGTTTAAGACTGATTAAAATAGACAAATGCTTCAAATATTTGTGAACACTACCCAAGAGACCTTGTGGAGGAGCTGTAGCACCTTGGATTACATTTATTGTTCCTGGCTGATTATAAAAACACATAAGACAGTCATGTGGCTTCCATTTATGGGTGACCTCATCTGAGACCTGCAGTGCTGTGACAAAGGTTCAGTGGTTCATAAGAAATATGTAATGTTGTGAAGAAATGGAATGAAAATTGACCTGGCACTGCAAAAATAATGTTATATGTGGCGCTACAATGGGAGTCTAGTTTTGGCTATGAATAACTAAAGTAATTTCCGTGGGTAATTATCTATAAAACTAGTCATTTAGATCAAAATGACAGAGACAGGGCACCACTTAAATGAGGAAAATGGCTAATACTTCAGAAAATGCTCAGGTTTCAAAATAATGGATGATAGTATATGTCCAGCTTGAACGGCAAGATACCATACATGTATGAAACAAACACTGACACGTCTCTTCAATATGCAGCCGTTTATTAACAAAATAATTTTACTGTCCAGGTAAACACTTTAATCAACAACTCTCTAAACTCGTAACCTTCAACTAGACTACTGAGAAGAATATAAAATGAAAATGATAAAGGACTGAGTTAAAAAAAAAATATATATATATATATATATATACAGAATATAAAAGAACCAATACAATTATGTCACAGTTTGGTATGACTTGTGAAAATTGAGAGACCAAATTTATCTCATGTGGAAATAGGACTGTCAATTAGTTTTAGCTAATCCAGATTAAAATATTTCTTCAAATTATTAGTTTAGACTTTTCTTCACAGAGGAACACCATAACTACATTACAAATAAATAAAACATGAAATGACTAACAATGATCTATTTGAATAGCACTGTCTTCAGTGATATTTGTTTGCATTTATTATATTCTTAAACAAAGTCAAAAATTGCTGTCGTGCTTGCTCTGTTAGGACTCTGCACTATAACACAACTGAATGTTATCTAAACGGAAGAAGTCTAGAAAATTAATTTCTATCTACTCCGCCTTTAGATTATCCAATTAAGAGATTTGTGGACTGAGAATCTATTTATAGGTTTGTAGTGGGTAAAGTTCTTTGTCATTCTTGTCTTCAACAAAAATAACATGTTCATTTGCAATTGCCTTATTTGAATGTTGGGTTTGTGTAAATAAGCTGAGAAAACTGCTATACCAAGAATAACCTGCATGGCTCTTGTGCACACAGGATCTAAATGTCCTTATTTATATTTAACTGTAACTCAAGAAGTGACTAGTTTGAAGTATTGTTTGTTAAAATCAGGAAAATTACAAACTGTTTATATAATCAGTGAGGTTGACAATTGATTAATTAACTAGCAATCAATTATTAGCAACAGATCATAAACCCGGCAGTTTTTTTTTTTCTTTCTCAGTTTTAATACAACTATTAAGTACGATTTTAATTGACATACCAATTAAAATTGACAGGTTCAATTAAAATTATTTTATAGCTATAGTTGTGACAGTTGTAGGTTGTCTGGATCTTATGTGTCTGAGGTACTTAAGTACCATCTTAAGTGGGACACACAATTCTTATTTAAATGTTGCAAAGCCCGTAGGGACTTTATCCACTGTGATTGATTAAATTGTATTTGAACCTTGGAGAATGCAATAAATTGTTTTCTGAAAACACATACAATTTTGTTCAGGACAGCTTTCTACTATATTATGTTTAAGGAAGTGGGCAAAAGTAAATATTCCTTTACAACTGAAAATAATACAATATTGATGATGAACCAATTACTTTTAAAGTTCTAATAGAATCTCATGCTCGGTTGGGACATAATGGAGTATGATGGTCTTGTTGTGAAACTTGCTAAAATAAAAGCTTTTTAAAGATGCATGAATAATTCAGATCTCATTTTATGACTTGTTGTATCATTTATGTGCTCTCTATTCCCAAAGTATCTCTACCAACACAATTGTGTTCTTACTATCTTCTGATAACGCTAATATGAGCTCACTAGAAGGAAATGAGAAAGAGTCTCCTGTGAACTTTAACTTCAAAACCTCTTTATGGAACATTATCAGCTCCATAAGGACTATAGGTCATAATTTTTAGCTAAGTATTGCAAATCCTCTTTTCAAACCAGGCAAATGGTATGAAAAGAAAAAAATAAACTTGGGTCTTGTCCTACTATATGGTTGTGGAAGGGATATCTTCCACAACCATATAACTGGTTGTGGAAGATATCCCTAGACTGTATTAAATTTACATTTCCAAACACATAATTCCATAGTTTCTACAAAGAAAAATCACCTAATGTGAAAATAAAAAGTGGTGAAAAAAAATAAAACCTTAAAGGTTTTCTTCTGCTGCTGTTGAGATTGCTGCTGACTACTGCAGGTTATATCATTCACTAACAGCGTTGTTCCTGTTAGTGAAGTTGCAAAAAATGCATCGTTTGAGTCGAAGGACTTCCTCCGTGAGTTTGTTGAACTAACACATAATCATGTTCAATTTAAGTCTGAGATTTCTTTAACTTTTTTCAATCATAAAATGGGGTAATTGATCAAATTAATCAGCAACTTTTGATGGGTAGTCTATTAATTATATGCTTATAGACATGCTGCGAATAACTAATGTATAGCAGAACAGAACAAAGATTGAGATTGTTCATGTAATATACCTGATGTAATTCTGGATATTAATGAAAACAAGTCAGACTTAAGACAATGAATGTGAATTATTACACAACAAAAAAGATAGCAAAATACCTCATTGTACTTCAACACTATTTGCTAAAAATGTTTTTGACATAAAATATGAAAACCAGGGGAAGCTTTTTTTAAATCAATACTTTTGGCATTGAAACACCTCTTTTCCAAATAGGTTTAGTTGATTTGGCAATTCATGGCACATCATTATATTTAAAAAATGACTACATATTAATCAAAACATAAAAAAGTTTTTGGTTACTATGCTATTCACCAGAAATATGCTAAATTATTGAACGCTTATATTTGCAGTACTCAATTATTGAAATTAACAGTGCAATAAAATTTAAGAGAATCAGTTATTAGTGCTATTGATGGTTGTTTGATTTGTTCTGAATAATATTTTTGCAGGCAAGTCTACCAACACCACATTCTTTAATATGCTTAAGCGACAAGACAATTATCGCTTTCCAAATGTTACATTTCAAAAGTCTAGTAAAAATAATTCATGTTGGGCTTATATTTTGTTGTCAGAATTATGTCAGTATATCTACAAGTAATACTCAAATTTATGTAAAAGCTAAATTTTTACTAAAGGTTTCTTTTTTTAATAGAGGTTCCAAACTTCCACAGAGTCATAGGTCTATCAAGCTTTCAATTCCCCCAGCTCTCAGCAGTAATGCCTGAATGGGATTGTTTCTAAATAAAATTGATTCTATTAAAAATATAATTGTATGCATTCTCCCAAACGTAATTATTTCAGCACACTTCAATAAAAATAAAAGAAAAAAGAAAGAGTCCATGCAGATGGTTTCAAATTAAAGGCAATAAAAAAAAAAAAAAAAAAAAAATAATACAGCACTCCTAGGCAAATGATAAGTATAATCTGAGCTCAAAAAATAAAATCATTTGGCCAGATTTAACTTTGGGTTTCTTCTAAGAAGATTTTCTTTGTCCAAGATGAGCTGCATGAAGATTGCTGCATGGTTGGGTAAATGACAAGGTGGATATCTACCAAATTGCCGGTTGATTTATGAAGCAGTTTGGCCACTTACTTTATTCAGCCTCATGTCTGTTTCTGTTTTCCTGTTCACCTTGTGATGAAGTGAGAAAGCCATCTGTTCAAACTGATGATGCATGTTTGATCAACTAGATGGAGGAAGTCCACACGGCGTGAAAGATCTTTTTGTCTATAAAATTGTAATGGTGACAAAATGCGATATATAGAGATACAAAGGGGGTTTCTTTTTTTCTGTCATCCTACGCAAGGAAAGTGATGTAAAGGATTTGCTTGCGTGACTCTGGAATGCTTTAACTGTGAAGAATCCAGTCTTAGTAAAACGGGTGAACCAAAGAGACGTAGGGCAGTTCAGCCATCCGTTTCTAATGGGGAATGGGCCCATCAGAACATTTTTACTGCAAAGCTGGAAACCAAAATTTTCTTTCTCCAAAGGTTGTATAGATTGCAGATCCCTTTGTTACAGATGTATCACAATGTTTCTCAGTTCAATATTGCAAGGAAATGTTTGGCTTCCAAAAAAAAGAAGACATCTGTGCTAAAACAAAAAGCAGTGAGCCAATGTTAAATCTTTTTTTTATTTTTTTTTATTTTACAATGAGCATTTTCGAGAAGGTTTTATGCATGTATAAAATGATTTAACCCTGATTTGGAGTTGATCCTCTCACCTCTAATTCTGCCAGGCTTCCATGATCACTTGACGGTAATGGTATAAAGAGCAAAAGTTAATGGTTGTCGATGTGAGCAACTTAAATATATAACTCGTCTTCATTGATTTTGATCAACTGTGCTGTTTTATTTGAAAAACACCTTACTTAGAGAAAGAATAACAGTGGATTTAACTTACACAGGTCATGTTTCACTGTCTTGCACAAATTATTTTTCATAAATTTGAAAGCTGTAAGATTCTATGTTGACTCTATTCATGTAATTAATGCAAAATATATATTATCTGTACATTCTGGTGGAATCTGATTTCTCACTGAACACAATTGTTCTCAAACTTTCAGGCTACAATTGTGTAAAATATATTGAAGTATTGGCTGCTCTAATTTATTTTATTTTTCTTTATCAATGCTGCATTTCAGCTTGGAGACAAGAAACCATTGAAAAGCAGTGCTTTGTTCTGAAATAAAGTGTGAGTCTCTTGGAATGCAGCCACTCAAGGCACCTAAGCTATTACTATGGTGGCAGCCCTCCAGGAACAGAATGAAAGATTATAGATGACCTGATCTAGTTCAATAAACCCCACCTAATTCACCTCCTTATACAGTTACGACAAAGTATAATTTCAGTTCAAAATAAGATGAGGTCACTGTAGTGTTTTCAAACGTATTCATAATTTATGCCAAGATCATTACTGAGTACAAGTTCTATGTAGATTAAGCATGTATATATATTTTGTAGATGAGGTATATGTTATAGTAGAGGTTATACATATATGTGTAGATATACATGGTTGTGAAATAAATAAATAAATATATGTCTTTTTTCATTTACTGAAGTAACTTCGGTAAGAACAGTAACCATAAATCTTACTCAAGAACAGCCTTATTTCAAAAATAATAATACTTAAATAAAAGTACAATGTATGGTGCAGTACAGCTACTTCTATAAATGCATTTTTTTTAAATGAAGATTACTCAAGTAAACATGATTACCACCTACCTCTGCATTTAACTCATTTGACTTTATGTACACTGAACAACTCTTAACATGTTCATAAAATCATTGAGAAGTTGCCTTTTCACTGTCATAACAGGTTCTGTAAAGCAGAGGACTAACTCTGCTTTACAAGGTGGATATCTTGACAATGGGGTCTGAATGTGACCCCATTATCATATTTGCTTTGATAATGAAAGTTTAGGGTAATTTAAATTCTGTCAGATTCTGTCAATTTATGCATTAAAAGTTCCCATTTCTAAGCGTTTTATTTCTTCAGTCTTGAAAATTATTGTGGGTGTTCAATCATGGTGAGTTTAGTGTTCAGCTTAATTGTGAAGGATTTCTTTCCTCCTTTGATATGCAGAGCATTTTCTCCTTTGTGCTTTGTGTGTCAGTTTAATCCCCTGTCAGTCTACAAGGAAGAGAGAGGTACTTGACATTATCTTTGAATAGTGGGACCCTCACTGGAATTACGCATCAGGTAGTTGTTTTAAACAACATAGTAACAAAGGGTTTTTGTTGAATAGAAATGTGTGTATTTATAATATCAGTTTTCAAAATAATATATATTTGTTTTACTAATTGCCATTTTGTAGGTTCTTGTAGATGACAAATTTCCCTATAATGTACCATACAGCCAAGGTATGGCTGTATGGTACACTAAAGCCTGTATACCACTAAAGCCTGTTGATTCATAGTGCATACACCAAGGTTCATTTTGGAAATAAGTATTTCTTACATTTAAGTTATTTAATTCCTACATTACATAATGTTCTCATAAAATACAAACAAGAGATGTAATTTTTTATTTAATTATTTTTAATAGGAGGCTTATTTTACTTATTTATGTGTGCATTTAGTCTGGTTTTAGTCATCACAAAATATTTAAATGTTAGTCATCTTTCTGATTGCAAAGTTATTGGAGCTTTCTATCTTACTGGGCTCACTGGCACTGTCTTGGAGTCTTTCCAATCGTACCTGATGGACTGATCTAAATTTGTGTCCATTAAGTGTGCCAGATCATTGACCCACATCGTCTCCTGTGGTGTACCCAAAGGATCAGCTCTGGGACCCCTTCTTTTTAATTTACAGATGGCACCATTTAGGTGCATTATTAGTAGCTATGGGGTCTCATTTCATTGCTGATGACACTCACTGGCTACCTGCCTCTCTGCTTGGGTAATCTTAATATCCAAGCTCACTTTTAATTGTCTCCATGGTAATGTGCCATCTTGTGTTAACGATCTCCTCACTCTTCAGTGTCTCTCACAAACTCCCCCTTCTTCAAATGTGAACCTTCTTCCTAGACCCAGGACTTTCACCAGTACCATAAGTGACTGGTTCTTTCTGAATGTGGAAACTCTCGGAGGGCTCTAGACTGTGACGTGCTTTAAAATAGGCCTGAAAAGCTTTCTTTTTTTTGGCAATTTTTTCATAATCTGATTTTAAACAATATCTTGTTTTAAATATTGTTAAATCTGTTATTTAAGGTACCTGTTGTTTTAAATGTTTTATTGATTGTAGCACCTTGAGATATCTATAAAGGTAAAGTATCTACTTTATGCATTTCATGGCATCCAATAATGCTTGTTATGAAAACAAAACAAGTAGTTCCATCATGGCATGAATAAGTTGGAAATGGATAAGTGCCATTCTGACATATATTTTTCTCCCAAATGGAATGCATTACTGCAGAGATACCACCCGAAGAATCAATCAAAGATTTATTTTCTGATCCACAGGCGTAATTGGATGGTTTAAGCTTATTGTTCCAGTTATTTGCCAAATGAATGGTTGGTACGTAACAGTTTTTTATAATGCGTACATAGAATTGCCATGATTACTTGTACATACCTTTAGATTTGTGCAGACCTTTACTATTTTATTATGGGTATCTACAATAGTGTAAAGTTACAAGACAAAGTTAGAAAAAGGATATTTAGTCATAACTTCTATCCCAATATTGTTTTTCCCTGTTTTTTTTTTCTCCGCAATATTCTTTTGACAGTTTTTTTTTTTTTTTTTTCTTTTATCTGGTTTTACCTTTAACTTTCCCCAATTTGTAAAGAAATTTAGTTCCGGCCTAGAGACATTACACACTTTAACTACAAGTCTTAGTTTAGTTTTTATTTGTTAGGGCCAAGCAATTATCACAGTGTTTGGGGAAGGTTTCTGAGGTTTTTCCATGCCAGCTAAACACAGCTGCATTGTAGCAGAAAGTATTTTTATAGTAGCAATAAAACAGACATAAAATTCTCTCATTTGACTTGAAATTAATCAGCTGTGGGTCTTTTGTGATTAAGACCTTTGGGACGGACTCATCACAAACAGACAGAAGAGCTCTTTATATGGGACAACAATTGAGCAAAATTAAACTGAAATTTCAAGAGTCATTAGCATCAGACTATGAACACAAAGGAGCCTCTGTATTTCCTTTAAAAAAAAAAAAAAAAAAAAAAAAAGGTTTTTTGGCTCTAGTGGCCTTTATTTGAAAGTAACATGACAGGAAACGGGGTAATGAGAGAGGGGAGAGATGTGCAGCAGATGTCACCAGGCCGGTAACTGAACCTGCAACCACTGTCACAAGGACTAAGGCCTCAATATGTGGGTTGTGCTTTGCCCCTGCACCACCACAGAAATCCCCTTTCTACTTTAAATGATTCCTATTTGCAGATCATATTAATTTAAATCCAATTAACTAAAGCAGCTCTTTTCTCTGCAGTCATTTGAATTATGATTGGCTAAAGAGTTTTGGTAATCAAATTACACTTCGTAGGTTAGTGTTAACACAGAGTTCATCACTATAATATTGTAGCCTAGTTCAGAATTTTAAATGTTTTATTGTTCAAAGAAGAGTTACAACACAAATGCCAAATTGTAATTTTACATTACATGCTTACTGCAAGTTATTTAAGAGCATAAATCAAAAGATTCATGACTGGTGAGTTAACAGAAATCTCTGCTCTCCCTGTGACATAATAATGTCATCAGCCAATGGATTTGTTTTAGGGCCTCTTATGGTCATGTGTTCCACATGTGTTTAAACACAGCACAGAAACTCAACTTGGGAGACTTTGTGGGAGGTTGTGTTGTTTACAGTGCAGTGGCAAGAAGCACTACAGTATCATGTTCAGTCAAGTGTATTAGATTTCCTATCCCAAAGAGGACAAAAAAGATGTTCTCATCTTCCTTTCTCAATCCCAAGTCGTAACACATAAAAAAGTGTAAAAGTTGCGCCTCGGTGAGTCTGACATCTTCTGATGGTTTGGAGCCAGGAGTCACTGAACACAGAATCATGCAAACATCGATGTGTTTGCTTTGGCAGCAGAGGATTTAATGGTTGAATAAGTCCAAGAGTCTGTCATTGGTGCTGAAGAATAAACACTCCACTTCCTCTCACTCTCTTGGTTGTATTTTAGAAGCATTTGTTATAACATCTCAGATACTCGCTCATTATCTTCTCACTAACTAATCGAAACAAATCCCTATCTTGTCAGTGGGAAAACTGGTATATTGCTTTATCGGATAACAATTTTCATGGGACTCATTAAAATGTAATAGTCTTGCCTTGGTGAGATTTAACAATAATGGTTTCACAGATTTGATCAGGAAAATTCCTGGAGTAATACTAAAGTTTTAAATCGTACATCTCTTGTATTTATGACAGGCGATAAGAATGGGATGTTGCATTACATGGTTTGTTCTTTTTTGGATTTACAAAAGTATTTGTTTCTTGAAACCTTGTGGAAACACTAGAATAGAGAATAAATAAACAAAAAAAAGAGTTTTTAATTGTCTGTGTTGGTACCAGTCGCCATGATTTCACAAAACATAAAATATGTGTCATTCTCTGCAAAACATATTTTCTACTTTTTTTCATGTGAGCTCCCTAAAATGCATTTATAGCAAATCTCTGAATATTTTTACATTCATGATTTGGAAATAAATTTATTGCCACATAAATTTTCACAGATGAATTTGTTTTGGTGTCTGTTGGAGATATAAAAATATAGTAGAAAAAATAAGTATAAAGAGAAAATGATGTATTAATGCAATATGACATAGTTTTACATTACTTTCAAATTTAAACAAACATGAACCTTAATATATTCTACCATCCCTTTGGAAGTCTAATTGGAGGAAGGAAATCACGCAACATTCCCGCTGGTATCTGAATATCTCTGTTTGCACAGCTTTTTGTTCTTCATGTAATGAAGCCTGTTTCTTATGGACAAATATAAATGCACATTGTGTACATGTGCATTTCTTGAAATTACCCTCTTTAGTTACAAATTTATTTTAAGGTGTTCGCTATTTTTAATGGCTGTACAGTATATATTTATTTTTCAAAACGGTATCTATTTATTTTTTAAAAAGCGTTAGTTTATTGTGGTCTTATGTAAGATATTTTGTATTGGCGCAGTGCTTTTTATTTAATTGCAGACAAATCTTAAAAAAATAGACATAGTGGTCAACTCAGGTATTTGAGTCAGTGAAAAACAAGAACCAAAACACAAGCTTCAGGTTAGTCATTTTGCAATAAAACGTAACTTTTTTGTGACACAGTTATTTATTATGTTTTCTACACAGGGAAAAGCATTTATTTAGATCTAATTATTGGACACCATGTTGATAATTCTTAATAAGGGGCAGCTGACTGATCAATAGAGAAGCCATGGTGGCATAAAAATCTTATTTAGATTGTGCATGGTAATTATATTGTTACTGACTGATGGGTTGCATTTCATAGTTCTTTTCCCACTTTTGTTCCCCTTAATTCACCAAGTAATTAGAGATCATGCTGTGTTGTTTGTCTCAACCAAAATACCACACCAACACATTTGTTTGTGAAGTCACATTAATCACATTTTGTATAATGTGACACGGTAATCTTTGGTGTAACATTACAGCAATGTCAATGGCGGTCAAGTCTGCTATTTGCCAACAAGATGCATCTTAGCTCATTTCTCTGATGGTGTTGTGTCACTTTAATGGATTTATGGAGTCACACACTGTAATGAAGTGAGAACTTCCAATATCAGCTGAATGGCAGGTGTGCACGTGCTGTTCTCTGTTTACCGTTAAACACTTTGATCTGCAGTAAGAGCTTTCAGGGTATCAAAGTAGCATCTTCCTAGAGATAAGCTCTCAGTCCACAAACACTGATGAATATCATTGGAGCTGAAACACAGGCTGACATTTACCTGCTGATGGCATGCTGAGCAATATAGTAGTTCTCCTTATGACTCAAGCTGCAAACTGAGTTCACACATACTTACACACATTATATCACAGCATTCTACCTCATTTACACTCTAGTTGTGGGAATACAGTAGCTAAATTAACATAATAAATTAATTTCCAGCATATGTATTAGTGCGGTATAATCTCACAGCAAAATGGGTCCAACCAAGGCTCTAATGCATCCCCTGCCAATTCATTAACACTGCTGACCACACAAAACTGAGAATGATTGAATTAGCTTTCAACTTAGGTTATGAAAGAGCCTGATTAAAACCACAGCCTTATTATCGACTAAGTAGTCGTGCTGTCATATGGCGTTCCTGTGCTAAATAAATGGAATAAGTAATTTTGCAATGGTTGCACAAATGTGGTGCCTTTAGGTGGCATTATTCAATAAAATTTGTTTTTGATGAAAGCTAATTTGAATAATCCTCAAATGAGAGTAAGTGCACTTTGAAAAAAATGTTTACATTTATGATCTTTTTCACAGAAGTCCACAGTTCAGAAAGCCTCAGATTGTTGCTTTACAGGAAATTTCTATCCCTTTTAAAAAGGAAGTACACAGTCAAGGGTTTTTCATAAAAACGGGTCATTATTAGATTTTAAAATCACTTAAATCTCATCTCAAATATGCAGCAGCACAGAAAAAAATTACTGTTTTCTGTCAATAAAGAGCCTACATTTATCTTTTAAAATAAAAACATAAAATATATTTATACACGATATAAAATCTTGCCAAGGAGAGAAATATGACTGATTAGAGGAATCTTGTAAACGGAACAGGGATGTAAATAAAGTTTAACGTTTTAAGTAAAGTTCACGTGTGAATCATAGTTCACCTATTTTGACTGCCACTCTAAAATGCTGCATGTTTTAATAAATGATAAATAAATAAAAGGAGCTTGATTGCACAGAGAATAGATGGTTTATCATAAGGAACCAGAATAAATGTGATTGTGAGAGAAAAGCACCATTCACGTTGATGGATTTCCTCCTTTCAAATATTTTGAAGGATCCGTATTTTTCTTCTCTAGATGTTGAATCAGAAGCCTGGATCATAGATCAATATTTTAATAGAGAAAACCTTCACTGTACCAGGAAGTAGTTTGTGTTTTTTCACATTTTCAAAATCCTGCAGATCCTCTGTGCTGTAAAACAAAAGTTGCACAATGTATTTAATCTGAAGTGCTGTTTACTCATGACCAGAGTTGTGTGTATGTATACTCAGTTATCCAGACAGTTGGCTGCTGATCTTTGTTTTTGGCTCTGATGGCTGAAATACAATTTACATTTGATATCAGAGCTGACTAGCTGCTTGTTTTGTTTGTGGAGCTGCTTAAGAGATGAAACATTCTCTCTAGTTTCATAACATTTTCCAGAACTGCAAACTATCATTTAATCTACAAAATCCTGTTTATGGGTATCTGAATTGTATCTTGGGGAATTTTTCAAGAAAGACGATAGAGGAGGAGGATCCCTCCCCTTGATTATTATTCAATGATCAAGGGGGATATGTAATATCAGTAATATTACATATCTCCTTTAAAAAGGAAAGTAACTATGCTTTGAATTGCCTCTATTGCAATAAAAAAAAAAAAAAAAAAAAAAACGGGGAAAATAAAAGACTGGTGAAAGAAAGTGCTCATAAAATTTGTGTGATGAAAGGATAGCCTGTTCATTGGCTTCCTGTTCAATTTCACTTGAATAAAACCTCCCTTCACAGTCTGGGATTTTTCCCTTTTGTTTGGATTCCCGAGAATTTCTACTGGGCCGATCCATGAACAAAACAGTTTTGAAGGATGACGTCAGTTTTTATATGTCTGCCTGTAGATTTAGGAATGGCAGCGGGAGAGATGATCAAAACAGTTCTATTCATGTCAGTCAAGCTTTTAAATTTTGAATTGACATCAATAACCATATTGTTCAGCTTGGCACTTCTCTCTTTGCAGTGGAGGATAGTTGTGGAGAGCGCAGGTGATTTCTGATAAGTTTTGTTGCATTAAACTGTTGCATTCATGGCAAACGTTAATGACTGGGTAAAATTTAAAAGGTCAACAGAGTTCACACCTTCCAGAAGCAATTGTTTCTCAACAGCTAAGCCCAGACCCTCTGTACAAAGCAAAGCATAGAACCAGGGACTGGTTTTTACAAGGCAGGTAGAAAACTAAACCTTGCACATTATTCTAATTGGTGCCAACATCTTGCTCTGGGCAGCTGATCGGAGTTCATCAGAAGTTGAATGGTTCTATAAAGAGAGCATTCAGAGAAAAAAAAAACAAAAACGACAAAAAAAAAATAAAATACAAAATAACTTTTAGTCTTGCAAAAACATTAAGACTGAAACAGAGGTTGCTTTCAACATACAGTCAGAGCGACAGTAGACAGGAAATGACTCAGTCAGAATTTCATGAGATTTATTGAGGTTCTCAGAACAGATATACATATTTGTTATAGTATAAAATCCCTCTTTTTTTTGTTCATAAGATGAACAATTTCAACAAACCAGAGTGACAAAATACATATTTATGAAGCTATACCTGAGATTTGAGATCAGACTTTACTCAACCCCTCTTGACTCCTACGACTTTTTCACAAGTCATTTATTAAAATGTTTAATTTCTTTTTCTCTGTAGTTTACCCACGGAAAGAAATGCCTTATCTTTTTAAGTACTGTCTCATTGTAGGTCATTACAAATGCTAAAGTAACATAATGGCTCACACTTAGTGACTCCATAAACACCAGGCTTTACTGCCTCTTCTTTGCTTTGTGGTCCCTTGTAGAGGCTTATTGTTACTTTAATGGGCAGCTGTTGCTTTAATTTAACCACTGCTGTGAACACAGCTATTCCAAGTGGAACATACCAAGTGTATCTGTATTGCAGTGGTGTAATACTGATTCAAATAAAAACTTGGATAGTAGAAAGAAAATAAGTACCTTATTTCATGTCTGATGTTGGAATGCAACATCAGTCTGATCACATCATTGATTTTTCTTTACACGTCTCATTTTGCTGCCAATAGAAACAGACTATCACCTATGCAATTTGTTTGCATTTCTGAACCAAGTCAGTTTTCATGCATTATCTTTCAAAAAACAATTATTTAAGTTGGGCATAAAAAAGAAATTGTTTTAATAAGGAGCCTGTCACCTGTCATGCTATCAGAAATTGATTAATTTTAAACATTGACATAAACCAGAAGATGGGTGTCCACACAAATACCCGAGGGTGAAATTTTCACAATACAATCTGTTTCAAACAAACATTTTGAGCCCCAGTTTTAGAAAAAAAAACACTTCTCCTGACAGAAACCTAACAAAGCTCTGTGAGAGAAATTAAGTTTTGGAAAGTATGTTACACAAGAACTTGTTACAAGTTTAATGCAAGATAACATCTCTATTTTAATTTATCACCCTTGAGAATATGATTAAATTGTAAGAAATTCCACGGTGCTTTGACAATGGCAGTACTGTAAGTTTTTTAAGAGAGCTCTAATAGCGCCCACTAAAGTCATACAATATTGTTTTATCTAATACTGTTCTCAGTGTGATCTAGATTTCCTTTCTAACCTCTGATCTCACAAATTTTGTCACATCAATAATTATTCTAAAAAAACTGATCTGACTCCTGTAAGATACTTGAAATTTGTTCCTTTGTTGAAATGTGTAAACCGGAGCATATTACCATAAAAAGAGCACACCCAGACCAAGCGTGGTTTACTTAGTGTAACCTTGTTTAGATTCTTGCAGACCGTCTGGATGATGTGCCAAACTGTGATGAGTGGAAGGAAAATGTGTAAAGTGTGTGAGGCAGTGTGACGGGGGATAAAGATAGAAACCAGGAGAAATGCTTCAAGAAAATGAGTGAAGGACAACATGTAATTAGAAGCATGCTGTTTGGTATAAGCAATAAGTGAAGATTTTTCCTTTATCTTCTATCAGAACATTTCATTCAGCACTGGGGTATGATTATCTTACCAATAAATTATTTATGACAATATTAGTGTTTCAAAGAGTTCTGATATCTTCTCCATCCCTGCTTACTATAACCTTGTAGCTCTCCCTATTTTTTTGTCTTTTATTCTCGCCCACTTGTCTCCTGTTTCATTCAGCTCATGTAGAGCTTCCTGTCTGTCCTGAATATAAATTGCTGCTAGAAAATTGCCTCAGAGAGCAGCTTTGAAACTTAGTGAAGCTTTTGAATTTATCCACAGTGTAGAAATTAAACTCAGGTTTTGCAAACAGCTTGAGTTTTATCCTTATAAAGGAAATGATAATAAAAATATTGTTGCAGTCATTTTAGTTGGGTATACTATACACTATACACAGTACACTGTTCTAATGCCTTGCTAATAAAATGATTCAGAATAATGCAAAATTCATCTTTCACAGCTGAAAGATGAATTTTCAACTGCAAATGTATGAAGGTGCATGTATGCGCCTTATATATATATGTAATCCATGTTACCTGCTGCAATTTTACGGATGGGATTACCTCTGTATGAGAGTGCTATTGCTTTTATATATATTTTTAATGACTATTGTCTCTTTGTCAAAACGCAAAGATTCTTCTTGTGGTGGAAGTATCATGCTGTGGTGATGCTTTTCTTCATTAGGAACAGGGTATCTTGTCCGTTAACCTGCAGATAGATTTAGCTGTTCCATCAAATGAAATTCCAGTAAAAGACTTACTATTTGTCATGCTACAATAAACTAAAAATACAGTTCAAGACTTAAGAATGATTTTGTAAGGGACTGTACAGTATTTGTAAACACTGAATTAAATAGATTTAGGGTGCCCATTCTATGGGTGAATGAGGATTTTAGTCCTGGGAATTCTTATCTGCCCAGGATTCAAGTTATTATTTTTATATGAGACTTAGGAGAATTTGATTTAACCATTGAAATTTTAACCATTGAAATCCTGAAATTTTGAAGAGGCTTTGAAAGACAGATAGTGTAAAGTCATCATAGAACCATTAGCCACAGAGGTTAAAATCAATGTCTACTTATAGAAGTAGAATTCAGATTCCTATTATTAATCCTTGATTTTCTCGCTGTAGTGTTGTTGGGAATATGTTTAGCGGGTTTAAGTGAAAACTTTGTGAATCATAATGTTGATTGAAAACAAAAACAACTAAAAAATCCATGAGGGTAATAACTATTTAAGCTCTTTAAATTCTTGTTTGTAACTGAAGCTCTGGTGTAGAATGTGTTTGAGCTTTCTCATAAAAAAATAATCATTTTCCCTGGATCAAGGTTCCTCTAACAATTATAATAGACTAAGTGGTTGTAAAATATTTGTTGAAGATGAAAGAAGGCACAATTCCTATTAAAATTGCATAAATAATTGCATCACTGCATCTGCTTGTGTAATTTTCAGCTAGATAACTAATTGACCTCTGAAGCATTCATTTGCCTCATTCTATCCCCTTTTCAAAAGTTTTACTTTTTCTTTAGTTTCATACCCATTTGCTAATCCCTCGGTGACAATTATTCACTACGTTTTCAAGGCCCAAGAAGTAGTGCAGATTGACAGTGAAAAATGAGCATAAAAATGGTTCAATATTAGAATATTTGAATGGTACAGTGAGTGTCACAAGGTTAACCTCCTTGTTAACCCCTTAGTATTAAATTTTCATGTATGAACTTCCTGTGTCAATAAAACCCAGTGTTTGGGAATGTAAACATTTTATTTCTGATGAGAGGAGAAACAAACAGTTTAGGGTGTGTTTAGTTTTTGATTTTTAGCTTTATTTTTTATAGACTTTATATTTATCTTGATATGTGATGCATATGATATGCATATATTTTTAGATTCTCTCATGCCTTTCAAATGAAGTCGAAGCATAATTATTTGCTGGCAGTCTTTCTTTCCCATGTGGTCCATCTGGATTAGCATGTTTAGACATCATACAGGCTCCATCTGAGCTGACAACTAATTCAGATTCACAGATATTCCCACTGATCTTGTTTGAAATGATCAAGTCCTCCCAGTTGTGTCTATTTCCTTCATGCCTCTGTTAAATATGCACTACAGGGCAACTGAAGTGTAATCTATCCAAATCAGTCTTCCACGTAAAATGTGATGCAAGAACTTTAAAAAATAATCAGAGAGCAAAGAAGATTAAGGGGAATATTCTATCTTTTTTTTTTCTTAGAGATCACCTCAGTCCTGTGTTGTTAAAAAGCTCAGAGCTGGCAAGAAGGCTGCATGACAATATGAATTAAAGAAATGTCTTGGTTTCTGACTATTACCACTGATCTCATTATTATTTTTTTTTTTCATATGAAAAAATTGTATAATTTTTAATTAAGCTTTTAAACAATAGCTACAGTTCTATTATATATAGGAATGATGTATACAAAAACACAGCATGAACAGAGAACAAATTTGAGGTGAGGCAGTTTTCCTGCCTCCTGGCAAGGGGCACTCATGATCCCAGACATTGTGATTCCACAACTGCAGAGTAAGAGACAGTAACAGCAAACCAGAAACACAGTAAAGTGCAGCGATATATTTCTAGTTTTCTCTTCTTACCACATCAATCATTTCTTAATAATCATAAAATAAGCATTACGCCGAAACGCATACTACTGCAACAGGCTGAATGTTCTGCTCTTTGTGTGAAATATTTGAGTTTTTTTTTTTTTTTTTGTGTGTGTGTGTGTGTGTGTGTGTGTGTGTGTGTGTGTGTGTGTGTGTGTGTGGCAACAAGTCTGGTGTAGCTGTGCTGATACAAAGAGCAAGAAAGAACTGGTTTTGAGTTGTACTTCAACGGTTTTTCCCTTTGCTGTGGAGGCTCAGCACGAAGTTAATATCTATGTGTCCAAGTTTTATTGAGTTAACAGAATTATTCTATGGCGATAGCACGGCTATACATGACATGTAAAAGAATAGTCTTTTGGACCTTCAGCGTTGTCCGTGTGCGCAAACTTTTCTTATGTGAACAATGCAGAGGGTATATATTTGTAAATCTGATTATGATTACGACAATGCCTCACCAGCTATGAACCTCACCACACGTCACTGAGATATAAAAATTCCCTTCTCACCCACCGCGGGTGGTTCTTATCCTCTGCGCTCGGGTCCTCTACCAGAGGCCTGGGAGCTTGAGGGTTCTGCGCAGTATCTTGGCTGTGCCAAGGACTGCACATTTCTGGACTGAGATGTCTGATGTTGTTCCTGGGATCTGTTGTAGCCACTGCTCCAGTTTGGGGGTTACTGCCCCGAGGGCCCCGATGACCACAGGCACCACTGTGGTCTTCACCTTCCAGGCCCTCTCCAGTTCTTCCCTGAGGCCCTGGTATTTCTCCAGTTTCTCTTGCTCCTTTTTCCTGATGTTGCAGTCACTTGGTATTGCTACATCTACCACAACGGCTTTCCTCTGTTGTTTTATATATTTTATATATATATAAAATATATATTGAAATTGGGCCTTAATTGGACTCTTCTAAAGTCCAATTAAGCTAAAAATCCAAAATATGTGTGCTAATGTGAATTCAGATTAAAAAAATAAACATCTAAGCATGTATTAAAAGTATTCTACATTAAACAATTTCTTCTCTTATATTTTATATTATTGGGTTTGATTAGAAAACAATCATAATCAACAGAAACAAAGCTTTGAAAACATCAGTATGTGTAATTTATATAGATCATGTCTTACATTTGGTAAATTGAGTTACTAAAATAAATGTACTTTTCAATAACATCCTAAGTTCTTGAATGACTGTTTTAGAACTGTGATCATTGCAAACTAAAATGTGACAAAGTTCAACCCAAAGCGTCAAAATGAAAGCCCAAGGTCAGAGGACAGTACTGTTTCATGGCTGTATGTTTTACAAAACCTTTCATATATTTTATATGTGAAAATCTTTGAACTCATTATTTTGTGTAATCTTGAAAACTTCTGTAATGTTGGAAGTTAAACTTCAGCTGTGATTAAGACAGCCATTGTTCTTACAATGGCTGTCTATATTTTGTTAATTTTCAGTTTTGCCACATTTTCCCAAACTCTTTCTGTGTAGCAACCTCTAACAACCTCAGTTATTGTGCCATTATGTTATGATCTCCTCTGAGCAAAACAAATATGAATTTCTCTGTTCCCCATTTTATATTGGTGCACTGTTCTCTCAACTCTCATTCACTGCATTTGAGAAATGGCAAGTGACTGTCACTATCCAAATCGTACGTGCGTCATTCTGTCAGATCTTGAAAACTAAAGAATGATCCTTCTCTGTACATTTAATGTTATTCTCAAAACTACATATCTCTACCTGTGATGCTCATAATTCACATGGAACTACTTTATACACACTTGTTAAGGATTTTTTCAGATGTAAGAGAACTGCTGTGACTCCTGTGGCTGGAGCTGAGTCTGATATACTATTTCCAGCTGTTTGCTGGCTTCAGACCTGCAAGGAGAGAAGAAAGAGTCTGATTAGTGAGTCTGCTCACATCCCACAGAGCAGCAGCAGAAGCATTCATACCTTTTCTTTTGAGAAAAGGCAAACTCTTGATTTATTAAGACTGCATTGTGAGTAAGTACTTTTTAAATGAATGTAATGACTATGGGTTTAGTGACCAAAAGTGTTTGTAATTTTTTTTTCCACACCAGTTAAAAGCCTTAATGATCCAGAAGCATTGAGTCTTTAGATTTATTTATTTATTTTATTTAAGTTTTTTTCCAATTTGCTAAAGGTGATCAGCTTTTTTTTTGTTGCCTTTTTTTAAAGGCAATATGATTTTTTAATAATGCTTTCTAAAAGTCAAACTTCATATAGAATAAACTGAATTGGTTCTGCAGTGGTTTTTTAGACAGTGTTTTAGATCAGATGCATTTTATTTTATACATAAGTTACTTATGTATAAAATAACTTTTCTGAGTTATTTTCTGAAACTCGATACTGAAAAACATCACCCAAATATCCAAATATAATTTGATTTAGATTACCACATTCAGCAGTACCTGGATAAGCCACTCTACATGATTCTTCCCATACTGCATCGTCAGAGAGGATAGTTATTGTGATGTGGACATAATAGACAATAACATGACGAAATCTAGAAAGATTGCTATCTAGTTCCTGCAGCACTGCATTCCTGCAGTACAATGTTCCCAATTGTAATTTTGTTTTCTTTTTCTTGGGCTCTTCTCCTTTAATTGGTAAGGTTTGTCAAAAAAATGTGTGTAAAATAGGTAAATGTAAATCTTGTCCACTCTCTTCCCATTGATCTCCGAAACTTACAAAAAACAGTAATTATCAAAGGTTTAGCCACAGCTTACATCAATATATTCCATGTTCATTGACACAGCTATTTACTTTTGCAAGATGAACTAAGAATTTTGAGAAAGAGATTTTGCATGGTACTTTGCTGTTTGTAAGAATTGTTTTGAAAAATGGACTTATCAATTTTCAAATTTTGAGGATGATTTGAGAAATGCACCAAGCAACTGAGAAAAAAACACAGTTCAAATTAAACATCCATGAAAGCATCCAATTTTTATTAATTTATTTTTCTTCCGCATTCTAAATCCATTTATTCCAGCTTTAACATAAGACTTTGGGAAAGAGCAAATTGTGTACTCCACCTTTGATAACTATTGCAGTAGCTGCACATTGTGACCCTTAGAACTGTGGCAAGTTTTCACTTTTGCAAAATATAAAGAGACTGGGCATAAGGCCAAGAGCTCCATCTGAGGAGCTTAATAGCCAGGTGCTTGAAAGTACATAATGGTTAGATGCACTTAGCTCAGAAGTGATAACCACAGCACAGGCAGGAAACACAGAAAAACAAACAATAAGAGACTCTTTAAAAAAGCTCAATCTGTCAAACTTGCTAAGCCCTGACCTAGATGGTTTCAGGATTATTTACTCCACCTATGGATTTTATCAGCTCACTGAATTTACTTCAAAGTCTGTGTTTGTTTAAGCTTAACAGAACACCAATTTTCACATGACTGCTGAAAAACAAAGACAGAAAAAGGCTTCTAAAATGCCTAGTGTTGTGATGGTTGATTAAAAAATGGATAAGATAGACACTAAGATAACTGACTCACTGCTCACTTTTTCCATGTCTTCTTTAAATTAAAACTCTTTCCTCACATGTTAAATCTGAAGCCCTTGAACATTATCTATGGCTGTCATAGGGTTAGAGGTTGAATTAACTACTAAACATTGCACCCCAGTAGATCCACCCCTGTGGATACACCCCACCTTTCTTAGTAAACAAAGAAGGTGGAAAATGGCATTGCTGTTGTCGTCAATATCTAGGATATGGATCTTCATGCTTTTCTCATTTGCTATTTTCTTTCTGCATGGGACTCTCCATGGCTCTGAACTGATATTATGTAAACATGTATTTTGTAGAATATTTAATGTTTTTGGCTCACCTTTTTTAGCATGTCTAATGACCCATACACTAATATAGATCTGAACATGGAAAAAGTCAGAGATCTGGCCTTAAACCCCTGTATTTGCTTTCTGATGTTGATCTATGGTTGCGTATTACCCACATGTCAACCTTTTCAGAATGAGCCTTTGATGTTTTTATTGTCCAAATCAATATTCTGTTAAAATAGGTCAAGTACAGTATGACCAGAACTGACTTTTTTGTTTACTACAGAATCTGAGGTTATCTGAATTTGTCGTGGCTCTGCAAAGTTCCTACATCACTGCAATGAGTTGTGAGAAAATGTTTGACAGCGACATTTGGGAAAAAGATTTACTTGCAGTTCATTCTCTGAAGCTTTTTTTTAAGTGTCATTTGTCATACTGCCAATGTCAGCCGAGGTTCCACAATTGGATGTGACTGACAATGAAGTTCAGTAACACCAGGCCGGAAGCCAAAAGAAAGAAACACAATATGATTAACCTGTCAAAGTTGCCTGTCAAATTTCTTGGGGAAAAAAGGCCAGAATAGGTGCAAAGGGTAGGCTCATGGTCAGAAAAAGGCAGTGTTAGAGGTTCACAATAATAAACAGGCACTGTACTTTTCATACAGCTTCTCAAAAAGTGAAATAACAGAGAACACACTGCTGGTAAATCACATTGGAAACGCGGGGTACAACTGGACAAGTCGCCAGTGTCTCACAGTATTCTAATATTTTCATTCTAAACTCTTCATGGACATCTATGTTAACAGTACTTTTGTGTAGGCATTCATTGTTGCTTATTGACTGTGAAATTCTCTATCTTGACTTTTCCGCCATATCTGCATGATCAAAATAAAGTCTTAACAAAATTATCAGGGTGTTGGCTATGGAGCCTATAAGATTTTCAACTGCAATTAAGAAATGGATTATATTCTGTAATGTTACTTTAACAATTACATAAATGGCACTCTACATTACTTTTTCTGTTTAAAGACCAACCTTGTATTTTAAGTCAGCTGGCACCTAATATATTCTCCATAGAAAGATAAAAACACATGTAATTTTATTTGATATAGTCATATATAACACACCTTCTTAGAATATATTTTATGCAGATTACATTTGTTTAATACATGGAAAGACAGAGAAAATATTTTATCACTACCGATATTTAATAATGGCACACTGTAAATTGCATTTAATAAAAACAATCCAGACAGACAAAAAGAATCAGTTGACCTCCATATGGTGTTTGACATTACATTATTCAGGGAAGGACTTTTCATTTAAATATGAGTGTCTCTATTGATGGAGACTCAAAGCACAGCTTTCACACGAGAAACATTTGAACTATACAGTTTGTTTTGTCTAACAACAAATTGCATGATTTTGTAGTGTGTTATGTAATTGATATGAATTACATTACAAGTTTCCTACATAGAATTCTGTAGGTTTCCATAAAATAAACAAACATTTCAGTTTTTAGTTTGCCATGATAAATTTTACTTTAACCTGTGGTAGTAACAAGCAATTTATTAAATGGCATTTTATACCCCACAAAGTGGGGTATAAAATGAAAATTATATTTGCTCCCTTGACCAAAACTTTTAATTTTCTCTATCAGGTGTGGGATAAAAAATGCCATTTAGTAATGAGTTTATTAATGGTCTCTGAAAGCATTGCAATCAGCTTTATACACTATGTAACCAAGTGGAAACTTCACTCAAGAAGTAATCTTGTTTTACAGCAATTATTTTGTAGCTGAAGGCTTCAGGGTGTAGCATTACGGCCAGAGACCCTATTGAATGTGAACATTTTCTGGATGGATGGATGGATGAATGGGTGAGTAACTGTAACATCTCAATTTAAACGTTTAAAATTCAGAGGAGGAACAAATGAGAAAAGGGATCTCTGGACTGCCAAAGTGACTGCTTAGGATTGCATGGGGCGATCTATTAACTGATTTCTAAATTTAATTCTGAGCCAAAGCATTGTCAGTCTTTGCATAAGAGGACCAATGGGATGAGCTAAGTGCAACAATGCAATCAGTGGAAAAATGACATAACATTCTCTACATCTCAACGATTTCATTGAGATGTAGAGAATGTTATGTCATTGAACTGTCAATCAGGTGAGAAACATTTTAATGGTGTGGTAATGTTTATAGCATCCTCTGCAAATGACTTTTTATAAATTGTATGTCAGCACAGTAAATCCCTTCAAACATTCAAACGGATTGTCAATCACAGACCAATAACACAAGTTTGTGACGCCAAATTTGTTTCTGTAGGTTCATTAGAAACTGAATCTTGTAGAGAGAGAGAGAGAGCTATATTTAACTCCAATAGTAAAGGGACTATAAAATATGCGTGTCGGATTTGATCATAGCTATGGAGTGAGTGCCTCTCCATAACACATCTCTACACAACTTGAAAAACTTCTTTATAAGTCAGCTCCATTTAACTACATTTTTTCATTATGTAATACATTTACTGAGGAGCTTCTTTATAAGCTATGAGCTCAAAATGTTCACTTCTGTATGCAGCAGAGGAAGCAATTCCTGTCGATTAGATTAAAATTTGACAACAAAGGCTCTCTTGAACAAACCTGCCAGGAGTTGAAGATTTTTCTTAACTTTTATTTTATCTGTCATTATCTGTCTAGATATTGAGTCTAACTTAATAAAGTACTTTTTATATTTTGCAGAAGTGATCTAAGATCCAAGTGTTGTTTTCTTTTTGTTTGTTTGTTGATATCATTTTGCGTTTCATAACTGTGCTTAGTGTAATCTGCAGAATCAACTTTATTTATGAAGTTTGTGGGTACAAATAAGGAATTTGTCTCCAGTTTCGATCATTCACATCCTAATTTAAAAAGTGGCAATAGATCTATTTTTTTTTTTTTTTTTGCCGTCTTCAAGGCTTGAGACGCTTTTTGCTCGTATGATAAATGTTCATAGATTTCTGTATTTTAGTCAAACACTGCTCTGTTTCCACATTGACTGCTTGGCTCTGATGTGGCTTGTCTTGCTGCATGTGCTAGACAGCTGCAGATGTCTGTCAAATCAGACAGAATCTACACTGTGAGCCAACAAAGGAATTTAAACTGTCAAGGCAGAGTTAGGAGGATGTGACCTAACTCGTACAAACAGCAGTGTCCTGGAGCTTCCCTCCACGTCAGTGTGTAGCTGTCATGTTAAAGACATTGCCTTACAAAGTGTGTGTATGTATGTGTGGTTTTCTTAACATTTAACCCTTTTAAAGGCCTCCTATATCCGTGGAACTACATGACAATACATAGGGAGACTGTTTATGTGAGACTTCACTCTAAAGAAGAAAACTTGATTATTTTACACCTTGTTACTTTAGTGCAGCCTGAACCATAGGGAGGGGTGCCTATTATTTTTATTTTTTCAGCATGACAGAGTGAAGTCCAATATTAATTTTCTGTCAGCCTACTTTCAGAAAATACAGGCCACAAGGGCCAACAAAATCCTCAGAGAAAAAAAAAATCCAAAAAGAAAAAAAAAAAATCATTTCTCAAAACCATGTGTAAACATCGATTGCCAAGTTTCAACGATTGTAAAAAGAAAAAAAAATACAACCAGTGTCTTGGGTTAACTGATAGTCAGAAGTTAAAATTGACAGGAAGCTGGTTGTCTGACAGGAGAAATGGAGGAAGTCTTCCACCTGACATTGCATTCCAAAACAAACATTGGCAGTTTTGTGATATTAATAGCCAACAACATCATACAAGGTTTTCTACAACAGAATAATAACTCAACATCCTGTTCACTTCTTCTTGTGAGAAGGTGATTATGGTCTGATTGAAGTTTGAAGGTGTTTTTTTTTATTCATGCATCACTGCAGTTTCCTGTCTGCCAGATGTTTAACAGCAGAACAGCAGCTTAATACCTTCTTGTCATGCTGTCATAGACAAACTACTTATCATCAAGGACAGTTTCTATTATCTTGCTGACACATTTACCATCTGGTTATTTGTCAAACAGACCTTATTGTGATTATAGACTGATTAAAAACCAAAGTCAGTCGGGTGTGTGCACATGTCAAAACTCAAAGGATGTTTTCTGTAAAGTAAAATTAAAGAGAGAGTATTGTTTTTTTTTCTTTTTTTTGGGAACCTTCATTTATAAAAAATGTTATATATCTAACATGAGTTAAGAGAAATTTGACTTTGTAATTTGATGTCTTTAAATTGGGCCTTTGTTTCTTTAAGAGGCTCCCACTCTTTCTGTTCTTAGGAGGCTAGGACAGAGAAGTAGTTTGTGTGGTAAACTCAGCAGGCATGCAGTACCACCAGGTGTTGGCTAATTGGTGCTGCTGCTAGTCTGATGGAGCTGAGTGGGGAAGGAATGGGGGGAGGGATGCTAAGGGACAATAACTGAATCAAAGCAACACTTCAGGTTTTGTTTTTCTTTTAATGAGCCTTTTATTGTTATGATAAAAGGCTGAAAAAAAATATTTTAAATAATATTACCCGTTTAACAATTTCGAGAGTTTCAATCTGAGTCACAATTTGAATCTGTAGAGACACTTACAGTGTATGATGATAACAAAGAAACCTTCAGATCTGATTAGGATCAGATATCTGGAATGCCAAAACACATTTCTATCCATTATTGAAAGAGTTTTATTTTTTTTCTAAACATTTTTAATTGGATTGTAAATAAAGTAGATTAATTTTGCAACTTTACAGTATGTTTACATAGTTTGGTTTTTGTATGAGAGATATGTCATTTCCAATGAGGAAAAAAAGCCTTATTGGATCAATAAAATTGATTTTGCTTCTCAGTCTGCCAGGGTATGAATAATTCCTGGTTTAGCTGAATGAACAACACATATCTAGCAATATTCCTCTGCTTTGAAATTAAAGAGTGTGGAATTGAACTGTAGTAGTGACATTAAATGAGAAAAGAACATTATCATAACAGACTTTATAGTGAGCTTAGACTTAAACCAGAGCTTAGACCCTTTTTTAACAAGTGGTACATTGTTTTTAATCTGTAAATCAGCCAAATGTCAATTAATAAGTTCTCTATTTTACCTACAATATGAGCTTAAATTTTAATGACAAACTACCCCTCAAGGTCTTGAACTCATTAGCTAGCCATACTCCAATTAATTGTAGTTTTATTTTTTTATTTCATTAATGGATGCATGCTGTAGGGTTTTCCTGCTGTCTCTGAGATAGCGGTTTATGATTTGTCAATTATTAGTTTGAAATTTAATTCCTTTAATTTAAGATAAATGTTTATAACATGTAACCTGCACTTTTTCATTCATCTTCGCCACTCTTTTTGATCCGATATGTAGGAACCAAAAGTCATTTTCAAATACAAAATGGCTGTATTCAGATGATTTGCTGTGGTATGAGAACATAATCTGAGATGTGTGTCAAGTGTTTTTATACGCTGACCTTCAGTTTGATAGTATTTTGCTTGCACTGCTGTGTTCATGTGGTCATTTCAGTGTTGTTTTGTCTCTCTCATGATTGTTTTCTTTTCCCTGTTTTCTCTAAAAATGTTTTAACCTGAGGCTGTTGTTCACAGCATGAATAAGAATGAGGTTATTAATCTCCACAGATGGATGTTTGCAGAAGTCATTTGGTTGAGTGCCTTGCTTGGAGGTACACCAGCAGGAACCTCAATATTAAAACCATCAGTTAAAAGAACAAATTGACATTTGGCCAGGCAAACAACTATATACTCTTCTTTAGCCTGCATGCAACTTTATTACCTCTTGGACAATAAAGTTGTGCTTTGTATCTGTTCACCACTCAAGAAATGCAATCTCTCCAGGCCTATAGTTAAAAAATAGAAAAAATAAACATTGTTAGGTCTTTTAAATATCAAAATTTTAATAGTGTGTTTGTGTTTTGTTAACACTATCGTTAAGCTATTGGGTGAGTTACTAAGTCACCAAAATTAGCATAGGCTCTTGGAGAGTAGACAAAAAATATCCCACCAAACTGCCTCAGGTAATAACTTCTGGAAAAAACAGTAAAGGTGCAGCAGTTTTTTTTTTTTTTTTTTTGTTTAGTTTTTTTTTTTTTTTTGCTCTTCATATAATTGCCTTTACAGGGCAT
The DNA here is from genome assembly GCF_027474105.1 of Poeciliopsis prolifica. Taxonomy (NCBI): domain Eukaryota; kingdom Metazoa; phylum Chordata; class Actinopteri; order Cyprinodontiformes; family Poeciliidae; genus Poeciliopsis; species Poeciliopsis prolifica. The sequence continues at coordinate 9,249,188 of NW_026562379.1, forward strand.
CTCCTAATTAACATCCCATTTCACCATAATGAACAGACCACCTTTCGTTCCCAGTTGAATTAGGAGTGGATCAAGGGAAAATATGCTGGCCCTTATTACGTTCCCTATTCTCTTTTTATTTTATGTATAAATTCTATCGTATGCCATTAATGCTATAAACAGCAGGTTGTGAGGCATTGTTGCTTTGCAGCAAGAAGATGCTGGGATCAGATCCCAGCCTGGGGTCTCTCTGTATGGAAGGCTTGACTCCCTCTGTGAATTTGAAATATTTCAAGAAGATTCAGTGTAGGTTTCAATTATTGGCCTCTTTTTGGCCTACTCGTTTCTCTACCTTAAGATTGTTTATCCTTCTCAGTTATACAGATTTTGCTCTTTTGACATAGTAAGTTTGCCAATCATAAATTTTTGATAGCGCCTCATTATCCTGAGGCTACTCTTCTATGATGAACATAAAAATGAGTCTTACTGAAAACATTTCTGGCTGTAGCTTGCACTTGGTTGTGCCTTAAAACAGTGGACCATTAGATAGAAAATTAACCAATAATAAAACGTACTGTAGTTCTCTTTCGAATGCAGTTTATACACATTGAAACCCATACATATAAAATAAATATGTTAGGAATTGGTAAGCTGCGAACACAGTCTGTAATACCTCTTTTGTGCAGATTGTAGCTGTGTATAGCTGCATGAGCACTGAATGCTCCTGTTGTGCATGAATACAGATATCCTGGAAACTGAACTGAATAAAAAATGTTTTTCTTGCTTTTCTGCCATTGTTGATACATTCTTTAAAATTAATGGATCAAGGATTTTACTAGATTGGAAACATGACTTTTAAACCAGTGGTCCCAAAAGCAGGTCCTTAGGGTCCACTGTCCTGCACATATTTCTCTGTTCCTACATTCTGTACTGATGAGGTACAATCATTTGAATACAGTGTACCAAAGAAGGGATATATCTTAATTCAGTAGTGGGTTATAAATGGGACCCATTGCTTTACTCAGTACTTCAATATTGCTATGCCAATGATTAATAATTAATCATTAATTATCATTAATGCGTGATAGATATACATCACACATATCACACACCTCTTTGCCATATATATATATATATATATATATATATATATATATATATATATATAATATAAAGGTGAGGCACCGTGAATATTATCCAGATGCTAGTGATGTAATAGTAGTAGTCAGATATTTACATGCACTCTATAAAAAGACACCTCTGAAGACCTTATTAAGGTGAAGGCTGAAACTCATAAGAGGTTGGCAGTACCCACAGTAAAACTGGTGCTGAGCCATGATGAGCTGAGAGGCTCTCAGTGGAAAAATTATAACTCAAAAAATAACATAAAAAGGATTCTATATAATCCAAGTCATTTATTTTAAAAGGCAATTAAGGTAACTGCAAAAACCTGTATGCATGTACACAAAATGACTTTGTAATTTTGTGTTTTTATGACATAAAGCACTTTGAAATGCCTTGTCCAAAAATAAAATTTGATTGATTGATTTATTCTTCTGAATTTTCAAAAGGTTAAAAAGCTTACTTTTTTGTCCATGTCTATTTATTCTGGCATATAGTAGTTATACATAATTTAGGTAAGCCTGACTTATCCAAAGCAAGAAAAATGTAGTCTGATATTGTATCTACCAGTGATCAAGAAAAAATCCATTATTTTTAGTAGGTCTCGATTCTACCTTTTGTTTCTCTCCTCTTTGCCATATTTGAAAATAGAAAGTTGGTTTCAAGCAAAACAATAAAAGCAATTTGTGGGTATTTCTGAGTCTTTTAGAAATAGATAAAGTGAAAGAAACACAGCGCTGAACTTCAAGGACTTCTTGGAGGAGCTATTTAACAGAAAATTGTTTTCACTGTGTTAAGTAGCTGAGGATCAATAGAGACTCTTGAAAACAGGAACAATCTTTAGATACCACTACAGAATTGTGCACAAGGGAAAGTAGTTGCTCACCTCTCTTTTGACTTATTCTGACCGCTCAGTTGTTTGGTCAGACATCGATATGATCAAAGAACCTTATAGAAACTAAGACCAGTCTTTTCCAAAGTAAGTAAAAGCCTGTTAAATGGTGTTATATATTGTGAGGTTTATTCAAAAGAGTGTGAACAAGTCATAAGACCAGTGTCTAAATCTTTACATTTTTGTTGCTTAAAAAAGGCTGTCTTTTATATAACATTCTCCCAGTTCCACTTTCTGAAAACCTTAACACAGCAGTGAAAATATTTCCTTTTTGGTCCTCTCCGAAAAGCTATATGGTGCCTGAAAACAGAAGTCATCCTTTTGCTTTTTCATATGTAAACAACTGACATCAGTGCAAAAAAAAAAAAGAGAGAGAATCAAACTCAGTTGGTTCTCTCCTTTTGTTTGAGAAATCAATCCAACAAAATGAGAGATCCATTTACAGGCTTTGCTCTGTAAGTTTCATTTCCCTTGGTTTCTGTCTGTACATTTCTGTGTGTTTAGATTACTTGCATTGTGGAGACAAAAGACTTCTGGCTGCCAGAAATTCTGATAGTCTGGTTTGTGATTTGCATTATATACTAAGATCAAAAAGCAGGGCAAAGCTAAATACCAATCACCTCAGAAAAGTAATTTAACAACAAACAAAAAAAAATCTATTTAGCCAAGAATTATATATTTGAAAGGTTTTGTGTTCACTGAAAGCAATATTTATCAGTGAAACCAACACAGTGTAAAAAAAAAAAAAGCGAATTAACTACTTTGAATGTTTTAAACTGCTGCATCTGGTTTCAGAGTTTCTGAGCCTTAAATAACCTTAAGGGAAAACTTAATCAGACTTCATTGGAGCCTGTGATGTTTGTTTGGAGCCACTGTTTTTAACTTTAATTTTATTGTGAAATTTATTCTTTTTTTGCTTCTAATTAAATTTTTTCTATATAATTATCTGTGTAATACAGGTAGTGAATCACAATGATTAATTTCTAGTTCGGTTTGACAATAGTAATGCTACACGTCACCGCAGTGAGACTCTCTGAAGGTCAAGTATTAATCAACCACAAGATAGAGCACCAATCCCAACTTTGGAAATCACAAATTTAAAGTATAAAAGACCAGTGTTAAATTTCAAAAATGATGTGGTCTCATATTTTTCATTAATACCATTATATGGTGAGATGGCTGATTAACTTTAAAAAGGAGTATTGAGAGTGAACTGTGGTTAACCGAAAAAAAAAAAAAAATTGTGATAAATATGTTATCAAATAAAAAAATCAACTTTCAAAAAAAAAAAAAAAGACTTTCAGAGATCTCTCCAAGGTGTGAAAATTTTAGTTTTTGAACAACAAAAAACATAAACTCTGCCACTAGAAAATCCAGGAGATTTTTTTTTTTGGAACACTTTCATTATTTTAGAGTTGAGTATGATCTCAAACACAGTTGATATTTCTTTAAACCAGTGATATTGACATCCAAAGGGGATGTGACTGCATGGTATGTGTTGATTATGTCTCCACTTGTGCCTGCAGCAGTTTCCTATCAGTATGAAAAGAGCATTGCTGAGTTTCTCATATTTTTTACTTATCTTCTCTACATATGAAAGATCTTATCTTCCTTATCTTTCAGTGCACATCACATAACCTATGCACATCTGAGTATAGGTGATGAGAATATACTGAAATAATGTGATGAATATCAGTGTAATAAAAAAAAAAAAAAAAAAGGTAACCAGACTGCAAAAGTCTACTGAGGTGAACCATTTTATGCAAATTTAGAGAAAAAACATTTTTGCAGCATGAACTGCGCACTTCTTTCTGGTCAACACTCCTCTTTGAACTACTGTTTTTCCTGTGAAACGGTGAGAACAGTGAAAAAACAGTGACGGCTTAATTGACCCAGACTAAGACAAGTCACATGTTTGACCCTCAAAAAGTCTGAGAAACATTTTTGAGAGGCTATATTTCAGTAATACTTTCAAAACTTAAGCAAATATAGTTGGAGACAAAAACTGATCTAGATAAACATATAATTATGGTTTTCAAATTTAGGACTATAGATGGAGGAAGACATGGGAATGATGAATAAAGAATGCCATGATTTGGTCTTGTAGCTGCCTTGAAGAAAGTTATTTGGCTTGCAGCAACAATTGAGTTAAATTAGCAGGATATTACATGTACACACGTGTGTACAACCACATGTACATAGTACAGTGAAACACAAGATTAATGCAGTTATGACTGCTTGTGTAGGTCAACTCTAAAGTTAATAAATTGCTGACAAGGAAAATTAACTTGGGAATAATTTTGTTGGATGTGTTACATTTGGTGGCATTTAACCAGCTATGCCTCTTGCATAAGATTGTTCTGTGTAGATTGCTTCTACACAGAATAATTCAATCTTCACTTTGAAGATAAACTATCATCGCCTTTTCTCTTTGAACTTTGAATCTTTTTTTTAGTGGCATGTTGAATGTTAAACCCATAAATAATTGTTCTTTTGCAATTTTACTACCTGCAGACATTAAACATTCATCTGTTGAGTCTGCATCATCTCCTGGCTTCTTTATCTCATCTCAAGAATGACCTTAGACTATCTGTCCTTAATTTGCCTTCACCCAGACTCACCACAGACAGCTTGGCATTCGTCACATTCTATCAGCCTTTGTTAGGAAGGAAAGAATCTAATTTAATTTTTTAAAACCATCACTCTTGTATTCCTGCAGAGGATACCGGAATAAATTACTATTTTTGCTGCACACGCACATAATCTTCTGCACATGAGAGAAACGACTGAAGGACTGCTGAATTCACTTTGCACTTATTGTATTTTGCACTTGTTGAAATGTTTCTTACATAGATACATTATTTTTGTATCTTTATTTGTAAAATTAACATTTATTTGAGTTATTCCATAACCCAGAGAAACATATTGTTGGGGTATTAAGTGAGTGAATGACTGAAGCTTAGCATTACACCTTTTTCAGTTTTCTAAGATTTTTTTTTTGTGTGTTTGTGTGCAAGAGATAAGATATAGTTTTGTGAAAACGGTAGATATAGTTAAAAACTAAAATGCGTATTAAATATTAAAGTATATTTTATTTGTGCGGAAAGAAAGTTGTGAAAGCTTTTAAAATAGTTAAAAGTAAATGTATATATTTTCATTTTGATAGCCGAAAATATAAAAGGTCTGAGAAAAAGGGACAAGGTATTTGAGATAAAGCACTAAGTAATATGGTATAAAGAAATAAAATACATCTGAAAATAAATTTTGTCATTTGATAGAATTTATAATGTTAAATAGAGCATGTTAAAATAATGCTCATTTGGTTAAAAGGGATATTGATAAATCTATATGTTGGCTATTACCGTTGCTCAGTGATACTTGAAGTACTTCATATGAAGTATTTTTTGGAACACTTTCATTATTTTAGAGGTGAGTATGAGTATTCATCACAGAATATGAAAAAAAAAAAAAAAAAAAAACCTTCTTGTTAGATGCTAAAGCAAGTTCAATGTGTTTGTCTCATCTTTTCTATATTACAGCATCACACATTGAGAGAGCAAATATACCACATTACCCTCAGTTCAAGGTTGCCAGGTAACAGGGAAGACGAATTTGTTGTTTTTGTTTTGGTTTCATATTTGTTACATGGTGGGGAGTATAACTACAGTTTTTAGTTGTGCACATAGATGTTTTTTGAGGGTTACTTTTCTCCTTTTTTCCGACTGCATTTGCTCTCATGTTGCTATTTTTCCATAGTACATCAGATCTGACATGACAATGTTTAGCAGATAGCTGACATGTCATTCATCATGTACTCATACAAATGGTTTTTGCCACAGCCTTTCAATTAGGCATGCAAGTGTACCAAACAAATACAGGATCATTTTAAAACTGAAGACATGCTCAACAGTCACTATCGAGTAAGTGACAATTGTATGTGTGTTATTTGTTAATTTAGATAATTTATTTTATTTTGGAAAATGTTATGAAAGCTGTTTTAAGCTAGTGCAATGGAAACTGCCTTGAATATTTGTATGACATTTGAAACAAATTTTGAAACTTGTTTTGTTACACCTCTAGTAATTCTGCTTTCCACATAATTTGCCAAAAGCATTTTTCTGTTAACAACGCAGCACCACAGCTTGCATCATAAAGTAAAACTCTGAACCTTAACTTCTGAGACAACCTCTTCTTAAATTAAAGTCGAACAATTAATGAAGAGTCTAACTTCGCCAAGGTTTAGCAGGAGGAGAAACACTGTGGGGTGGACATTAATTATAAATCAAGACACCTGAAGGTCAGGGTCTTGCCACTTTGTGTTTATGGTAAGGACAAGAGTAGACTGAACTCTGTTAAATTAATTTGACCTTTCACTCTGATGAGGGCACAAAGTGATCTGAACTCTGAGTTTCTGCACTGTAAATGATTAATTGTCTATGGGTAAAGTTTCTATTAGAGACCAACCTATGTCTTCAGTTTCCACTGGCAAATTGGTTCCTGGTGATGTTGGAAACACTTTAATAATTCTTTACGATTATGTTTAACAGTTACAGCACCCTACTAAAGTACTCATGTCTCTTCAACTACTTCACATTTTAGGACATAGAAACCAAAAGCAAAAATGTTATAATAAAAATTACTAAACTCTCATAAATGTGTTTAGTAAATATTACTTGAACATCATCTTCCTGCCCTATCACTTTTACATCTCCACCAACTATGGCCGTTCTTCTTGATGAAACAGCTTATCTTCATTCATACTTGATGGATGGCGATTTGTAGGTCCCCTCCTTTTTGGCTTCCAAGTATTCTTTGCATGAGAACCAGAAATACGATTTGAGCCTCTTCAGAAATTTATGTGAGCACAATGGATCTGATGAGGTGTCCTTTATAGACTGAAGTTGGCTACGTTGTCAGTATAGTACTGGCTTGCAATATTCTGCAGGTCACATTTCAGACAAACTGCTGGCATTGGAACTGAATTAAAAGCAATCTGGTGTCTGAGTTACAAATCATGGACACCATCAGCGGAAACAGAGGAGAGAAAAAATGCTAGCCCAGGAGTCTGCAACCTGCTGCCATGGAGCCGCAAGCGGCTCTGGCTAAAAATGATAAAGTCCAAATAATTTTGAATTTGGACACAATAACATCATTACAGTTGTCCATTTGCAAAACCATCCTATTTTCCTGCCATTACTTAGAAACCATGATTTTATTTTATTTTTTTATTATTTTTATTTTTATTTTTTTGCAATTGTTGGTTTTTAAGTTATTTTAAAACCAAAGAATATAAATAAAAATGTCAACTCATCAAAAATGAAAAGTTGTCTGTTTCAAAAGGTCCTGTAACATGTGCAGATCTAAACTAGGTCCTTTTAGCCTCACTAAGGGTAAAATGGTTCTTTGGTTTGTAAAGATTGCAGACCCCTGTGCTAGCAAGAGGAAAGGGAGGATTGCATGTATTTAACTACCAGAGTGTGTATGTGTGTGTGTATTTGTTTAGCCATCATATTCAGAACCATTCACAACCAAATTTTGAAGAACATGTTTGCTGTGAAAACTATAGCTGTGGCATTTGCCCCCACTGAGTGGAACAACAAGTTTGTGAGAGTTTTGGTAATCTGTAAGGAAATACAGAGAAAAGGGCTAAATTGGAAAAAAATACAGTCAAAAAATTAATCATACACCTAACAGATTTAAGAGAAGTAACATTTATTTTCTAATATTTCTTAAATGTTTTCCACTAAGTTGACTATTTGGTCCTCATCACCAAATATGCATGACATAGTCATATGTGGAAAATTTACTTTGCATTACTATTTTAAGCAATTTAAAACACAATTTAAAAAGCTGTTTGAGATAATCAAATTGATTTTTGTGAAGTGCTTAGTGTGTCAACATGCTGATTAAAATATTCGCTGAGTACATGCAGTGTAGTGTCAGTTTTATTTAAGATCCAGTAAGAGGAAAAAAATATATATATAATAATTCCCTTGTTGACATTTTTTACCCTCCTGCTCTCAGCTGTTACTTTCTCTAATTTATGTTTTGTTTTACAGAATCACATTATTCAAATGCCTCCATAAATATTCATGGTGAAATATGACAAAAGCTGGAGGGCATTTTCTGGCTCCACCTTTGTGCTTGTGGTATTTATACAGCTGAATTCTGATGGAAGCAAAGAGTGAAATAAATATTGTTGGAAATGACTGGTATATAAATACATTCAGCTAAATATTTGAACAAGAATATTTTTCATTTTAAACACTAGAATTTGTGCACAGGTTGCCAGGGTATTTTAAATACTGTACTCATCATGGTTCTTGTCATTTATCTAGGACAGTTTTGAATAATAAAACCCATCAGAAGGGTTGTGCGGGCAATGAAAACTTTGTTTTTTGGGCATCTCTAGACAGCTTTTTCCTCGGACGTCCTAGTTTACTTTCTCTTTGGTTGTTTGTGCACAATTAAATCTGCCACTTAATTCTGGTCACATCTTTGGGCACAGATCATTAACAGGACCACTGTTAGCTTGATGGATAACTGAAATTGTGGACAATCTGATAATGTCCCTTGAAATGAAGCTTTAAAAGCTGGCCATCAATTTTCTTGCAGAATCGTAGCTTTATTACATTTTACATTTGAGTAGGTTGTGTGCCATATAATAAGGGGTCTGTGAACAGTACTATCTGAAATGTTGTGTGATGTAACAACAAACATTTCTTGAATTTCCACTTCTGTCTTATCAGTTAGATCAGATTTAATTAAACAGTATGCAGGTTTAATGCAACTCGCTGAACATTTCAACATATTCAGTTTAGTGTCCTAGACCCAGTTCCAACTGTTAATTGTCTTTTGTTACAAAAGTTTAAAAGGAGCACTGCTGAATCATTCTTACACTCAAAATGTGTTTAAGAAGAGACATGTATATTTAATAACTGATGTTAAACCAAGTAATGAGTAACATAAGAAGCTTGGGGACAAAACCCAGAACCAGAAAGTGATTCCTGTAATACATGAATCTTTGAGGGTAATCCTAGTTTACCTTGTCCATAATTGGACTGTGATCACTTTTTATTAAAAAAAAAAACATTTGTATTTAGCAAACATTTTGGTATTTGCTGAAAATTTTATCAACTCCTCTGTTCGCTCAGTGAGAAATTTTCTTTAATTGAAAATTCATCTCTTCGAAAGTGCTATTTTTTTGATAAATGAACTCTGACTGAATTAAAACACATTTATGATGCTTTTAACATGTTAAAAATCAATGTTATAAAAAGCAGATGTCATATAATGAGTTGGGTGTTAATTTCCTCTCTTTAGCTCCAAAGATGGTAATTAATCACAGCTCTGAGGTTCATTACACTTTTGGGGAGTTCTGTAGACATGACATCTAATGTGAGAAATTGATTTGAGACTTGCTGCAGGGATAAGATCTCTGAGAACTAACAACAGGTTCTTATGGCTCAATAGGATCTGTAAAGATGGAACATGTTTCGTATGATGCCCAAGTTACACAAACACTTTCCATCAACCACTTTTTAGTCCAATGCTCTTAAGAATGATTGTAAATAAAATAATGAGGCATTGTTGTGATTATGTGGATTGCCAGTGTAGGGATTTTAAAAATTTCAAAATCATATTTCTTTTAAGTTATGCTTGGTGTATACATTTTTTTTTTATATAAAAACTGAAGGTAACTGTTACTTGATTGTGCTATAAAATGGCTCATATCACCTCTTCAAAAACTTGATGCCACATTGATTCAAATATATTATTTCCCATCTTTTTTAAATAACAAATTAATATTGTGGTAATAAAAGTGTTTTTTTTTTCTAGATCTGTGATTTGCTAAAAATGTAGTGAACTAAAAACCTAATCTTGAAACTATATAATATAACCAATATTACCAACACCATGAAGAGCCTTCCCATAAGTATTTATTTTACAATTATTGGTTATGTGGTTAATTTTGCAGCTTTACCTGTCAATATATAGACCACATAAACATTTGCACTATGGCAGGCATAACATCGATCTCCTGCAAACATCCTTTATTCCAGGTCTACATCTGAATTAATTGGTGTTTAAAAGGTGTTTAACCTCAACTGGCATTTAAAAGTCAGTGTAAAGAAGAAAGGATAGGGAGTTCAGAGGAACTTTGGCTGCATTATTGGCAGGAACACAGAGAAAAGTGAGTTGTGGCATGAAAAGAAAAAAACAAAAAGATAAGTCACCTCCAAATGCTTTAAGATGGAAAAAATAAATATTCTTTAAGACTAATCCATGATGATCTAGAAATTACTTTTAGCCTGTTTTTTCACTCTCTTGAGCACAATTCTGTTAGACATGTATCTGCATCACCAAACCTGGCAAAACATATTTCTTGTTATTTTTCATATCTGGCTGATTAATCTGTATATAGAATACAAATAAATAAATAAAAATTACACAGCTTTCCTGCCTCATAGATTTTTCCACAATTCAGCTGTGTTTGAGATTATACAGTTGAACTACAATATTATTATAACATAAAAGGAAGCCAAGAGTAGTGATTGCATGTTTATTTGGAGCATGCAAAAGGACCAGCACAGCTTTCCTGCTTCATTGATTTCTCCTCCTTACCTGTATCGAGTTTCTCCCTGTGTTTCTCTGCCGTCAGTTCTAAGCTCCTCTCTACCTGTCTGCAAACCCCTGGAGCTAATACAACCCTCTAATCCACAAAGACATTATTCACCTCCGCCGCTCACATGACCAACCCTGATTCATCAGTAGAACCCTTTGGCTGACAGTCAATTATAAATGAAATAATTTGCTTCAGTCCATCATTAACATACTCTCTAGTACTTACTTGAACCTTCATAGCTGCTTTTTTTCTTCACCGAGAACTATTTCAAGCAGATTTTCTGAGACAAAGAAGCAAACCATTTTTCATTATAGTTTTCTAACTACATGTGTTTTGCTCAGTGATTTTCTTAAATAAACCTCAGAGTTGACCAAATCTTTTTTCCAGAGAAAATTACTGTATTAAAAGCTTTTAAAAAGAATAATCTGATCTTAGTTTGGATTAAAATTACTTTCAAGTGCGTTGAGATGACATTTTTTTTGCGAAATGGTGCTATAATTAGCTGAATTGAAATTGGTTAAATTGAAAAGCTGTTTTATTCACACGATTTAAAATTTTGTTCAATTATAATGAGAAATACGAAAATTCATGTCCAGTGACACATGGAGAATGTTGCTAACTAACTTTTGCACCCTATGTCTATTGTATGACATTTGGACCAATTTATTTTAATTACTCTCATTTGTCCATGAAGAATAAATTGAGCCAATAATGTTACCAGGTTATTCCAAGATGACACTTTATTTAGTTTCCTATTTTGTCCCTGACCCTCATTAAGTAGTTCAGGGAGAGAAGGACTTGGTGACAGAAAAAAGCCATGATGTTAACAGTTCTCTCTAAATGCAAATTAAAAGTGGAAGACTTTGGTTTTAGTTGGAGTGCTTGAGGTGTAGATTTAACAGTGTTAGAAAATATAAAAACAAATGTGGTGAAAGCAGGAGCGCCGCCAGGAATCCTGGGCCCTCTGACAAAAAATCAGATTGGGCCCTTCTCGGCACAGCTAATGTCACAATTATTGTAGTTTATTTGACCAATAAAAAGCCAACAGGCCAGCAAACTTTTGTAAGTTTTCTAGATCTGACTAAAACATGACTTTCATTGAAAAATTCAGTCAGGGAAATGCATTTGAGATCTTTTTTTTTTTTTTTTTTTTGTCCACGACACATCTCCACATTAAACAAGGGAACTTCCATGAATATTTCCATAGTAGCAGATTTATTGAATGAGACAGTGAGTGAGTGCAATGGTCATAGCAGATTTATGAAACATGTCTTGTGAAACTTCTCCCTTAGTGAAAGTGATAAATGGGATCAACAACAGAGCATTGATGATGTTCTTCCTCAGTGACAGGGTGAGTCAACAGTTGCTGGCCTTGTTACAAGCCTGTTATCTAGCTGCCCTTACAAACTAAAATGTATACAATATACACAAGCAAGTCAAGAGCATATTGGTTTTCAAAGCTAGAATCTCACCTTACCTGTAGATAAAAATAAAAAAAATAGAACTCAGTGTAAGTGCAACATCTGTTGCTGGAATGTATTGATGGATCAGTAGGAACGGGAATAAGAAGGAAATAATGAATCTCTTTCTGTATTTGTACATCGACATAAAACAACAAATGAAGAATAATCAAGCCTTAAAACAGATTTGATTTTCAAGTAATTTGCTCTCCAACAGAAGATGAAGAGGCCTTCTAGTAGATTTGTCTCTTGGTGGAGGTTGGAAAAGCTGATAAGTGTTGGTAGTTTTTGTTGTTTTTTTTTATCCACAACAAGCTCTCTTACCTTCAGTGAAGCTGTACTCTGGACATCTCAAAGGACTTAGTACAGAAAAATGCATGTTTTAATGTTTTTTTTTTTTTTTTCAGACTCTGTACTCATTTATGTCTCTTTAGAAAAATGTTTAATTTAAATTATGTAACAATACTTTGTTTTATACTGGCTATTAATTGGTTAGCATGTCCTCAAACACAAAGACATTGTCATCATTATATTTACAGAATAACTAATGTCCTAAAGAAGATTGTAAATCTCTGTTGGCCTCACAGTTGGAAACTGATTTTGCATATTGAGGCCAGAAACTAATAATTATGGAAATGTTCTAACTACAAATGACTGGGAATATCACTTGGTTTCTAAAAGGGAGGTGAAGCCATTACTTTGGTGTTCTCTTTAATATCCTAGTGAGTCCTGAATGTATAGTTCCTCTACTCTTTCTGCTAGATTTATGTACATCGAAATAAAATGAGCACATTAATGGTTCACTAACAAAAAGTGACTTATGTGGAACTTCCTATTTTTTAAAAAGCCCTCCAACAGCCATATAAAATCAACCACTGTTTTCCTGCCTTGTCATGGTGCACAGAATACACATGTAAAATGGTATTTTAGCTTGTAACCAGCAAAAGACTTTTCAGATAGTCTTACATACAGAAAGAATAACTATTCAGCTAGCAACCCCTTCCTAACTCCCATTACACAAAGCTTCTTTTTTGTTGACTTTTATTTTCTGTGAAGCATTATCACAGTTTGTTCCTAAAACAACATGCTGGCCATGCTGGCTAAATCTGTTTCTGTTCACGTCTCTGAATTCTGTTTCAGGTTACTAGTCTTGTCTCTCACAAGTAAAAAAAAAAAAAAAAGGTTCAGTCTGTCTATTTGGTGTGGCAGTATGAATAATAATTATTAGAACAGACATGCTGCTGGATGTCCTGAGGTGCTGCTCATTCATGTAGACAGTCTCAGCTATGACAGAACAATGCAATAAAGTGGATGACATTTATAATACTCACCTCAATATCTGCATTAAAAATCAGATAATGCTTAATCCCATCCCATTGATCGTCTTGTAGATCTTGAACTGATTTGCACTCACATCATGTCAAGCTTCTTTAAAGGTCAAACAGTAATTGTGCTATACTGCTGGGAGAAATTTTTGTCCCTGTTGACTTTTCTCCTTCCAGTAAATGAGTTAATAAGACATCTCACTGCACACATTAGTCCTACAGAGAATCACTGACATTTTTTATTTTTTTTTGCTTTATGAGTCCTCTGAAACACCAAATGGATTGAATGTCGTCTTTCTGTTCAACATCTTACAAATTAAAATTCAGTTTTGTTTTGTTTTTTTTTTTCCCCCCCAATCTTCTTCTCTGTGTGTTGGATGTAAAAACCAAATGTTTTAGTTACGAATGAGATGAGATCCTTTTTACATTTTTATCACAATCATGGACATTTGTATTTGGGAGGTTAAAAATCTTTTGGTGTCCCATAAGATGAAACCACACACACACACACACAAAAAATAAAAAAATAAAAATTAAAAAAAGAGAGCGAACGATATCCAGTCCCTGTTGTGTAATTAGTGGAAAAATGACCCCAACCACATATAGGGTTTGTGTCTCACTTACATGTAACATTGCACTTCACTCTAATATTCACCCTAATCTTCTTTGTCAAGATGTTCAGCTATATACATGCAACCCAACACACAACACAAACAAAGCTCAGCAAGCTGTCAGAATAGATATATGATTATGAGAATGACAAAAATAGCCTGGGTATATAGAATCGGCTTTGTACGATGGACCTCAGGATTCTCATATTTCTTATTGATGCTGTAGTGATTAAACTGTTGAACAGACTGGTGTGATTGGTCAGATATACTGTAGTCATCCATGGAAAAAATTTCTGCAGAAGATTAATATTTCTTCAGGAGGTTGTAATTCTTGGTTATAAGTGTGGCCTTGGTTTGCTCCAACATATCATTTTGCCAGACAGTCTTGATTAACAGCACTCTCTGAAATTCCTTTTTTTCATTAGAGAAGTCCAAACACCCGAAGATCAAGATAAAATTTCAAGTAGTCCTAATGAGTACATTTTTCATAACACAGGACTGGTCTTTTCAGGATACTTAAAGTTTTAAAAGAAAATCTGGTATAATTTTTATGTGAAGGATGAAGAAAACTTTTCATTTTAAAATTAAGAATGAATCTTAGTATTCATTCTTAATTGTGTATTTTTCTTGCAAATACACAAATTTAATTGCAATTTACCAGCACAAGTAACTTCATTACTAATTATGCAAGTCCTGTCATCAGAAATCTTTTCCTGTCTCTATAGTTAATAAATCTAGGTTTCCCACCAAATGAAGTGTGGGAACTGAACAATGCAATTGAGATTTGTATACAAATTACAACAGCTGTTAATTTTGCATTGAAATATAAGAACAGTCATGTACTGTATTTTTCAAAATTTAACAAAATGAGTTTAGGGTTGAGAAAAAATACTTTTTGTATTCTCAGACTAGCATGTGAAATTTATCCTACAAACAGTGTAACAGTCATTATATTACTTGGTTTCTAGAGATGAGTGTCACCTAAAGGGGGGCCTTTTTCCTTTGTTGTGCTTCTATAGAAAGAGCTTCCATGTTGTTGTAGAAAGGAAAAACATCGGTGATAACGAGGTGCACCGTGGTAAACTTTTGTTACTTTTCTCATGTATAAGAATATAATGGTCAGTTCCCTGGAGATCTGACTTAGGACGAAGTGAAATAAAGACTGGAATACTGATTCGTCCTGCTGAATTGGGTTAGAGTGGATAACCACCGCTGGTAACGCCTTCTCCAACCTCTCACTCCACTGTCACAATAGCTGAGTGGTGTTAGTCTTACTGTATTGGACATTGAGTTCAGTTAGTTGATTTTAGTTCTGTTGTAGCCTCTAGTATTACTTGACGAAATTGCAAGATTCAAGACAAATGCATCGCCCCATCACTATTCCCAAAATCATACTCCATAATGATCCAGATCTGAATTCTGAATCAGTGCATTGTAAAAGCTAAATGGAAAAGTAAGGGCCTCTTCTGACAGGCAAATCAAATGTACTCAACATGTTTCTCTTAGCATCTCACTGTTAAGAACCTGGTTGTTTATGGACAAACACTAATCATATTTCACACCCTTTCTTTCATTTTCTCCAGAGAGGTGAATCCATGTTCCTTATCAGATAGACAATAAGTTGGGAGACTTGAAAGAAGTGGATGAAAGGAAACAAACATGCATAAAATATGAGGACAATGTTGGAATTGATTGGAACAGGAACTTTTATTGAAATAGAAAAGCTTGGCAGCTAGACTAAGTGGTTTTCTTGAATAAACATTGATTTGATAAGAAGATGGTGAGAGATGGAGCTTTGGGGAGTTTGGGCAAGGGAAAGACAGATAAATAGTTAAAAGGGCATCTGAAGAAAGAACAAGATAAAAAGTATAACGTAGAAGAATGTGGACAGTGTTAAACTACAATAAACGATAGCATGCTGTCAGAAAAGGATACACAATTGACTATTGGCATAATAGAAAACTAATAATTTTAACCTTGGTAGTTTTGGGTTTTTGTGGAATAATTTGATTTCTGTGTGCAAAGCAAATTAATGTAAATATCCAAAATAAAGTTAGAATGTTTGGAAAAGCAGTATTGAAAAATCATTGATCTGTTTAACATCATTGGGGAAATTTAAAATAAATAAATAAATTAATTAAATTTAATAAGGGGCTTGATCATTTTGATCTCAAGAGCATTTTTTTGTTTATCCAGGTTTGTTTAATAAAAACAGACCTCCCTAAAAATTGCTGGCACTTAAACCTTGTTTAGAAGAAACAGTTGGAAGTTTCTTCTAAACAGCTTCCAGTTAAGTTTCCAGTTATTGTCTTTACATTTAGTCACTTTCCTCATGTCTTGCAAGTTTATCAGAAAAGGTCATGATCATTCTTGCATTAATACTGATTACACAACTCTTTCTCACTCCTCCTTACAGATCAGACATTGCAGGCTTACTCCTTTCACTGACATTGCTCCTACATTTCAAATGTCCCACTGGTCTTCTAACTTTATGTCTACCTCATAACACACACAACACAGTCAAACAACCATCTGCTCAGTTCCCCAATCCAACACAAACCTTTGACCTCCCCAATGCTTTTCTAGCTGTTGCATTTTTCATAGGTAACACTTTGGCTGACAGGAAGTCAGCATACACAGAACAGCATAAAAGCATGGTTTCAGATTTCTGAGATCATTATGCATTTTTTACTGCAGAGGTGATGAGCAAATTCATATTCAGTCAGGTGTTTTGGTTTGTATATCCAGTTGTACTTGTCAGATATTGCTCTGTAAATTCTGGGCCTCATGCAGTCCAACATCGTTCAGCTTTCAAGGTTTTAGCTTAATTAAAAAGGACAAGTCATATGTATTTAGATCATGATTAATTTCTCACCGTTCACTTTTCAAGCTTGAACATTGCTCAGAACAGTTTTAAAAGTAAATTTAACATTTCAACATATTTGAGTTTTATTTTCTCTCGTCATAAAATAAGTTACATAATGCTTGGTTAGGAGATAGAAGTTTCGATTATATGATGTAAGATTAATATTGCATCAGGCTACCATGGATCCTTTGGGACACTTTTGACATCCCTGTTTCTAGACTGTGAATTTTCAATTTGTTGTAGTTGAATACCAAGCTGATAACCTTGGACCATCAATAAACTGCAAGCTTCCAGAATAAAAAAATAAAAACAATTTGGTGAACAGAATCTGTTCTGTGTAGATTTTGGAAGATGGTAAAATAATTTGCAATCACTATTTTGTAGCTGTGTTTGTGACAAATGATTCACTTCATAGGTTTAAAAAAAACATGTAACTGACTGAAAATGCTTTTGCTATGTCCTTTTTTGAAGAAAAATTCTTTATTCTTGAGTCCAAAATGAAAGCAAAATTTCTGATATTCTCTGTGGCGTTTAGCCACATTGAGTTTCATAATGTTGATGTAGTTTACTGGATTATTAAAAAACAAACATCTTTCAATCCAATTAAGTTTACTTGTATATTGCCAATGGTGCATGGTAAATTTGGTTCACAGTAAATTTACAATTGTGGATGAATCTGTTGTTTTTTAAAAAATGTCATTCTTGCAAGCATAAAAAATAACTTAATTTTTTTTTTTTTTTTTAATTAAACAGGAGTTGATGGGGCATTATGTGAATTGGTCTATAAACCAGAAATACAAATGATCCAATATTGTGCTTTTCATGAACTGAAACTTAAGATACATATTTTTTATTATTCTTTAATGAACAGTTGGTAACAAAAACATTTGTTTACCTTTTGGCTTGTCTGATTTTTGTTCTTTCAATCTCTTCTGCCTGAGTTCCTCAAAGCTTCCTTGTTTTCAGAAATAACTCACTAAACTGTTGCCTAAAGTTAATTAAAAATAGTGGGTAGTTGCTTTAAGGTTCACCAGACAAGAAAACGGTTGTTATTTTTTTGTATTTTTCATTATTCTCTTCTCAGGGACTTCCTATTTGTTGCACCTTGGGAAATTGGTTTTCTCAGCTTGAAGGTCCCATTTGTCCATAATAGGTTCTGTCTCAATCAAGTAGTTTAGTTCCACACTTAATGAGAAATTTAGAGACAATCAATGAACATGTGTTCTGAACACATATTCATGTAGGCACAGTTTGTTGGATTCTGGGTCCTAATTTAATTTATTTTCAGTCCAAATTGTTTTTTTTAAGTGGTCTATATTATTAAGTAGCATGAAGTAGCCAAGGTTCCAGTGCTGTGTGCAAAGCAAATTAATGCTTTGCACACAGTCCTGTAGAGTCCAAATGACTCTACCGGACTGTCATAAAATCTACTATACATTAATTACAATTACAACTGCAGCACAAACAAAATAAATGTGACACCCGTTATTAGGCACTTGAATAAAATCTGAACCGATTATGGCAAACTGTTCATTATTTAGATAAGACCACAGCAGTAAAACACAACAAAATTACAAAGCAAATGTACATTTCTCTTTCATTTAGATTTCAAATATTATATATATTGTCTACCGAACCTGGACATTATAGGCTTTAACTGGCAAAACTTGTGCAAACCTGAATGTTTTTCAATGATTACAAAGCTAATGAAATGAAAGAAATATAAAAATAATACCCATATCAGCAAAGAAGGTGGTGACATAATGCCAAACCTAAGGTAGAACATTGTGATTTTTACACTCTTGGTTTGATATACAAGTCATAAAATGTACTTTTTTATTTATTTTGGAGGTGGTACAGCAGTGCAAATGTTACAACAAGAAGATCCTAAGCTTGTTTTTTTATGTAAATGTGTTTGTTTTCCATGGGCATTTGTGGGTTCTCAATGGATACTTCATCTCACACCACAGTCAAACAAAAGCAGACATAGTAGATCAACAAGAGATTTTTAATCGCCCGTAGGCATGAGTGTGTGAGTGAATTATTGTCTCATATATCTCATAATGCTCTGAGGTGGATTGGCCACCGTTCCAGAGTATTTTCCTCTTTGCGCCCATATAATGTTTAAGATCTGAAGAGGGCGTCTCACAAACCCTCAACATGATTAATTGAGTATAGAATGGATGACTGCAGATTGATTAGATAGATAGATGTTGCTCTTTAGTGGTGGGAAATGTATAAATGAAAAATATTTTCTCTGTGGGGTGTTGCTCTAATATATTTATTGCACAGGATTTCAGTTCAAATTTGACAGTTCTCTCTCATAGAGCACACAAAGTACTTGGCTTTAGAGTGAAACTGCAAGAAAAGCAGAAAGATTTGTTTGCTGATCTAAAAAATGAGAGCAATACTTGAGCCATAATACACTTTGGATACATTTAAATATTTTGTGATTACTAGCTAGAACATCAGTATCAGTGTTGAATAGTAGTGATTGTTTTATATTTTTTTATTTTTTATTACTTTGTAATTAGCTGGTTTTCTTGCTTATTTTGTCTTTTCTCAGGTAAGAAACTCCTGATTGAACCAACTACATGTGTCAGCTGAAATTACAAGATTTACAGTAAGAATAAATTGACTCTGTGTTCACTGTAGCTACTCCATGTACCATATGCTTACATTTATTAAGAGCATAATTCTATTTTCTTTTGAATGTAAATAATTTTGTGACATGTCTATGCGGTACACACAGTATGCATACACACAGTATACTTCTCAAGACAGTATTCTGTCATGATCAACAAGGGAAGTTACAGGTTGAAGGCAAGTTGCAAGTTGCGGTCAGTCTGTTTTCTGTTTTACAACAGTGTTTGATAGTTGACAAAATGCTCATGATAATTTTGAAATGTCCTGTTAGGAACCATGTTTTTTTTTTTTTTTTTTTTTTTTCAAAATATGGTAAAAATGTAATGGCATGAATTTTAAAATCAATTCTCAATTATATTTTGTATAATTTTGTGTAGCATATTTCACATCCTGAAATTTTCAATTGCCTGTCTTGAATACAGTGGTATTCAAGTTTCTTTAAGTTCACCCTCAGTTCCAATAATGACTTTTCTCCAGCTGCGTCGATGTCATCATTCAATAGGACGAGTTCCTTCAACAGTGATTCATGAGCATATTTTAAACACCTAACAGAATAAAAGTATCTCCAATAACCATCTGAACTTCCTCTAAAACCCATAATGTTATATGCAGTACTCCCTTTCTTAGCTTTTTTTTTTTTTTCCTTTTTTCTAAATGAAGCATGGTTCATTAGAGCCTAAATGAAGAGAATTAGATGTGACCACACAGACATCAGCAAAAGTTAAGGGACTGGACATTGAGTAGCCTTAATACTCAATGTCCAGTCTCTGGACATTGAGTATTAATGTCCAGGTGTTCACCTGAACAATAAGCTGGAAAGCAATCGTAATAATGATGCTCTTCATAGGAAGGGTCAGACCACTCTCTACCTGCAGGTGGTACTCCTGAAGTCCTTATTTAATTATGTTGGGGGAAATAGTCATGTTCTACGGTGCAGTTTGCTGAAACAGCTGCAACTTATCTACAGCTGAGAGAAAGAGGTTAAATATGCCCACAAGTAGATCTGCTTTGTCCTATGATGGCTCCTTAACCCAGTGTAGGTGATGGCAGATGAAGTCTGGCAAGAATAACATCACTGTTGGACAATGTATCCCAACACAAGGTTTTGCAGAAATGGAGAGTTCCTTCAGTGGAAGATTACTGCATCCTAGGTGCACAAAGGAGCATTTCTGCAGGACCTTCCTCCCAGCAGCTATTGGGCTTTTTAAAAATCACTGCTTCTAACAAACTCATTAGGTGTTTACATTCCTTTTATTTGCCGTTTTGTTTTTAATGGATAAATATACATGATAAAAATAGCCTACACAGCTGCACGTTTGCTTTAGTCTTATTGCTCTAATGTAAACAGCTGCACAGTATTTTGTTTTTTCAGATGTTCTATATTTGCCTTTACTTTCATCTTTTGTTTTTATACTTTTACCTTTGGGTGAATCTGCAGGCTTCCATTTTCCCTGTTACTTTGCTGCTGATTCATTGGAATAGTACAATAATGCCTTTTTCTTTTCTATTTTATTTTCATCTAAATGTTTTTAGATGTTTCTTTTTGCCTTTTTTATGTTTGGCAAAGGATACTGGGCTTCTATCAAAGTTGCTACTAGCTACAAAGCTACAGAAACCCATACACACACAATACAGTTTCACATTGCTAGAGGGTATTCAGCTGGCATAAGATATTCCACACTCACCAATCTGACTGCCATTAAAAGCCTTCAGGCGTGGCCAAGGACAAGGAGCAGCCTGTCGCAGCAGGAGAGCCCAGAATGTGAGCAGTGGGGAAGCAGAGAAGTGTAATCTGCCCCAAAGGTGAGATACAAGACTGACACAGTGATGTGGTTTCAGTCTGAAACTCCAGATCTTGTTCAGTCCCTGTGGAGAGACACTAAGTCTGAATGACCAATAAAATGAGTGATATGCAAAGAATTCAGTCTGGATTTCTCAAGAGAGAATCCAGCTAATAAAATTAAATATTCAAGTTTATATTTTGTGTTCTACTAAAAGCCCAAAATAGGCTTTTTTGATTGAACCTGGTTTACAATTTCACATCGTTTCCCTCCCAAAGCAATAAAAAACTGTTGTATACACTATAACATTTGGATCCTATAAACCAAAAGGAAAATATTACTTGCATGACAAATTGCAAGACATAATTACATGTCAAAGTGAAAACTTTTAAAGTCAGATATAGAGATGATGTTTTGTCCAGTTATGTCCAGTAGTAAAACCATTTCTCCCCCACATTAACTGTTCAAAATTCTACTATAATTTGTTTTATTGTACATGATTTCAAATCTGTTACTCAGAGAATATAAACTGCTACCAATGTCTATACATAGGGGGAGCCAGGAACCAAATGCACCCTCATCTATGCTGCAATCAAAGTCTTTCTAAGGTGATAATTGAGAAATAAGGACCTTCTGGTAACACTGTGCTACCCAGTCATGATATGACTGATAAAAAGATGCTTTTTGTACTGACATTTATTTCACATAGGAGCATGAACGTGTGGTTCTGACTACATAATTTGCCTCTTATTGGAGGCAAAGTACAGTACATGTGTACCTTACAAATGTATTGTGTAAAGCATGTGGAATTTATCTTCTCAGTTGTACATGCCTTAATTTACATCCTATCAAATCGGAGCAAGCAAGGAGTTTATAAAGTTAGAGCTCCAGGCTTCTTAAAGCAGAGGCCCGGTGAGTCCACAACAATTGAAGTAGATCTGAGCCTGGAGATGCAGTGTTGCTGCTCAAGTTTAATGAGGGTATAAAAAGGCATAAATCATGTGATCTCTGCAGAGATGTAGATGTTATGCTGTAGGTCTGCTGTGATGGAAGCCACAGGGATGAAGTCACCATAAATAGACAGAAGAACTCTTTATTCAGGACAGAGACCAGTAGCACAGCAAGGCAGAAACTGGAGCTCCAGAAATCATTAGCAGCAGAGTGCAAACACCTCAAGGTACCTGTGACATTCTTGGGGCTTTTATATTATCTTCTATGTTTACTGTATTGTTTTCATAGATTAACACAAGTAAATGCAGCATAATGTCATAATCTTTGGGACTTTGGTTTTGTGTTTATCTTGGTATTTATATTGGTATTTATATTCTGCTTTCTTGTTCCCTGTGTCTTATAGCCATTTCTTCCAATTCCTCAGTTCAACTTCAGTCAGTCAATAGTGTAAAGGTAGGTTAGCTATGCACAAATATGAAAACACAAATAGATTTTTATTCAGCTGGGGAACACTTCAGCGCAGGTCACAATGTAGTTTGAGCAATAATAGTCTCCCGCTTTAATCAAATTCCCTCAGATTTCCTCAGGTTCCTTTTCTTAGTTTCTCCAGCAGCCCTCTCTGTTCTGGAAACTTACAGCTAAAGAAGAGTGTAGACCTTTGCTACATGACAATCGGACTCCATGTGTTATTTCTGGATGCACACAGCCTGGTTCATTGGAAACATTTTCCATTTGAATTTCAAGGCAAGGAATCATTCTAACACTTTGTTGTTAGCTGACCTCAACCCTACAGAAGATGCTTAAGTGTGCGTCTGTCCCTGAGACTGGAGATCATAAGGAAAATGGAGTCTTTCTTTCCTGAAAATACCTGATAAGGTAGACAAGAACCTAGCTGTCACTTTTAAGGCCCAGACTTCACCCTGTGTAATAGTCTGAAAGCAGTTGCTGATGAGTGGAGATGAGTTGATGACAGTCTGTCTATGCAACATAGTGTGACAAAGAGAACAGCTCTGGAGACTGAGGGCACTGCTGACTGCATCCCTATAGAGTTGAGTTAAAAAATATATATATATACTGGTCATATCATAAGCTTTGGGCTTACTGTGTAGAAATAAAAAATAATAATAATAAAAATAAAAAAACAGTTTAATTTCAAAGGTTTTACAGCTTTTTTCAGAGTTGTGAAAAAATCAGCTTGGCTTAATCAATCTTGACTCAAAGGGCTCTTTGGCACATATCTCACATTAGCAGGGAATCCATAAATATGGAGTGTGTTCCAGGTGGATGTGATTAATGAAGATGTTGCATTTGAAAAGTGTCACAGGAAAACATGAATGAAAAATATGTAAGACTTGTCAGAATTTTTTTATTTATTTTTGCCAATTTTTGGAGGTCTGGGCTCAAATGAGGTGGTTGAAGTTCTCCTTTTGAGAATCAAGAAATTTGTTCTTGGAAACATTTAAGGGATGAGGTTTCAGGGACTCTTTTCACTCAGCATTAAGTTGCACATTTGGTTACTATTGATCTTTTGGATGCAGACTGGTGAAAAGTAATTGCGAGCCAAGTACTTATGCAAAGCTGATTTGTGAACTCTCCTCTTGCTTGGCGTTTAAGAGATGAGACACGAGGTGCTGTTCCCTTCTCAAGTATAGTTTTCTCTCTTGCGTATGAAGAAGATGCTAACTTACTCAAATATCCAGGTTAAAGGAAATAATATCATGTACTTGCAATATATAACATGCAAAGTACTTCTTATTTTTACTTGTTGAGAGCAATACATGATCAAACCTTTTAATACTGCAATCAAGCAAAACCATGTAAAAAAAACAATGCCTGCTGGGTAAAAAAAAAAACAAAAAACTATTGGTTCTTGAATGTTTTCTTCCTCTGGAACTGAATGTAACCTTTTTATCTACCTCGACCATTTTTGTGTGCATTTTCCCTATGAAAGACCAAACAGATCTGTTGTAGACGAGATAGGAACCTCCACGTACAAATCTCCACCTTTAGTTCAGAATCCATCCCAAATATCATATTTTCCTAATGGAACTGTATTTTGAGTGTATTTCTACAAAAGCTAGTTTTATTTAGAATTTACTCTGATAACACAGAAGTGAGAAAAAATAGCCCAGAATGTAAGCATGTTTCCTTAAAAGGTCCCTTCAGTAAGAAGCAAAACAAAACAAAAAAGCACTTTAATTTACTTTTGGAAAAATGCATTTGATTGCTGTTATTTTCTGCACTTGAAAACCATACAAAGTGGGGGTGAGATGGTTTTATGGGATTACAGGATTACCACTGATGGTCCTATTTAGATGTTTAAATACCAAATACACACATTTGTTTTTTTTTTTGTTTGTTTTTTTTCTGTAAAGCCTTCTTTCAATCAGATAATCCTGTTAAGAAAATGCTGCTCTCATCAAAAGCAAAAACATAAACATCTGTGTGTGATGTTTTATGGTGTGTGCCAGCTAAAAATAAAATTTTTAGTCCTCCTATATCTGAGAGAACTGTCCCATCTCTGCAAGTTGAAGCTAATATGCAGCTTGAGGATGCTTTTTGGGGAACACATGTACATGTATCCTAATATACATTTACTTTGCCGACCGTCATAAGAAAGACAATTATATCCGTTAATTCCTTTTTGTGTGAAAGGGAATTGACGGCCGCAGTATCATCTTGATGCTGCTGTTACACCTGTTACGCTGTGGGAATATAATAGCTTTATCTGTTTTTGCAATGCAGATTTGGCATGTTGAAAACTAAGTTTTGCAGTCTTATAGTGGTGTTTTGTATTTATTTATTTTTTTATTTGATGGCAAGATGGAAAAACCTCAGTGATTATCTTCTCTCCATCAGTTTTCTGCAGCACCTTATTCTATTGAAGATTACCACATAAATCTTAAAAATCTATTTTCTGCTCTCCAAAAGTCCTGCCAGGATTGTCAGATTATGTATTTGCCTTTTACTTTCAATTCTTAACTTAACTCTTAAGAGAGACTTCACAAATGACAAGGATTTATGACACTTTCTACTCATTCCAGTAGTTGATGTTCCAGAAAGTTCTAGCAGTAACTGTGTTCATCATTGATATGCAGCATATAGAATAAGGACCCAGTTAATTATCTGAAATTATTTCTGGTTCACCTCATCGCTTCTTAAAATTGGTTAGAATTTAACATAGCAAATTTGGAATGCCTGTGCAAGACTTACCCATAGCCCAACCTCCAACAACAGCAGTTTAAGGGAATTAGCAAAAAGTGCTTGACTCTGACTCTTCTTTCAGGCCTTTTCTGATTTTAAGAGAAAATTAGTTTCTGTCAGTTTCATTTCTCCCATGGTGAACACATCAGTACACGATTCTCCTAAACATTCCTCTAAGGACTGAGAAATCTCTGTATGTGTGAGCTATTTGCTTCTTTCACACATTAACACCTCAGTTCAGCATAATAAGTAAGCTGGACTTGAGACTTCTACACCTTTTCAGCTATGCCTTCTCTCAAGAAAAACTCAGGAGCTGTCATACGTTCACTACTATAGCCTTCCTGAGGAGACTGAGCTCTATTGTCCTTCTCTTTTTCTGTAAAGTTTCAATATATTTGGAAATTTATACAATTGGTTGAGACCTTATTAGAGCATCAAGTTTAAACATCTAAATATTTTAAAGCAATCAAATGAGTATTGGTATGGTCATGGGTGAATACATTTCCATAAGAAATCTTACTATGAATCATTACGGACGATCATATTCCACTAAAATGAACACACTTTTAAGATCGATATAACAGTAAAAGGTTACCCGTGCTGTCTCATCTGCCATATGTTTCAGTATGTGTATAACATCTGCTTCACAGTGTGGCTCTGGTTGTTAGAGAAGCACCTGCAAGTGGCTGATTGGGGGATCTGGGAGGAAGGGGGGATATAATGGCATCTTGCCAGCACTCAATTCACACTGCTGCAACTGTTTTCTTATTACTTCTACACCTTTCAGCTATGCCTTCTCTCTCTTCTAATCTCTGACAATTACAACTGAACTGGCATCTCCTTTGTTGAGAATCAACTCTCCGTGGTGAAAATAATATGCGTAGGCTTTGTTCTTGCATGTTCAAAAATACATTTTACTTCTGGAAGCATTTTTGAAACACCATGTTGAGTCATTCAGAAAATATCTATGTAACTATCCAACCTGATGTTGCAAATGGTTCACCATCCACATTTCAACTGGTTGCCTGTTTTTTTGTGTTTTTTTCCTTTGTACTATAGGAAAACACATCCTGTCTGTCTTGAATTGTTTAAAAAAAGTTTGTAATTACAAATTATTTTGTGCAAGAAAATAATAACTTGTATTTTCTTGCATTTCATTGAGTGATATGCACCATTTTTAGGTTTTATTCCCAGATTTTGATAATATATATGTATATTAGTTTTTTATTTATTTATTTATTTTTTTTTACTTAAACATAATTACAATCTATTGCTGAATTGATATTTATAAGTTTATCTAACCTGTTCTGAAATGGATATATCAACTGCACTTTTATAACAGTTTTCCAGTCCACTCAAAACACTTAACACTAGAATCATATTCTCCGTTTTCTAACTCACATTTATATAGTAATATCCAGCTCAATGAGCACCTTGAGGGAAAGTCTCTGGCCTAAGGGAAATCAACATGAAGCAGGAAGAAACTGGAACTGAACCTACAATCTTACAATTACAAGTCAACTACACATTGAGCTACTTCTGAAGATGTCAGTGTAACACATCCCTATAATATCCAGGGATTATATGTTGTTAATGAGTCATTAAGATGTTTAACATGACTAAAACTGAAAAAAACTTGTAAACATGAGTTAAATACCAGTAAGTCTTCTGCAGTTCAGTGTGACTGAAAACAGCTTGTTAGGGTGGTCCATGGCTCCTGGCACATTAAATTAGACCTCAGGGAACTGGCTCTCTCAGTGGTTCCTTGTAAGACAGCTTTCTAAATAAGCTGTCTGTCTTCTATCTGAGTTGGATCTGTCAGCTTCTTTTTCCAAGCCGTCAGTCATTTCTTTCCCACATTTTCTCATGAGGGACACCAACAACATACTGCCTGACTGTGACACTTTGAAAATGTACTATAATGCTGATAGAAGCTGTCAGTTCCTAGCCTGACACTTAACCTGTTTACTTCTGGTGTTGCTGCTCACTCATACACAGGTCTTCAAGCAGAAAATAATTAGTCGTTATACCCAGAGTTCAATGATATTATCCATTTCTAAAGTGTGTTACTTCTAATCTTTGCATGCAGACACACACACACATACATACATTCTCACAATCTAGTTCACATATGAAATTGACACTTACATAGTTGGAATACCACTGCCAAAAAGGCATATGCAACCCTATTTACTGGCAGCACAACTTACCAGCATTACTTGGAATAATCTCATTGTATCAATGTCCACTGATATCAACATTAGCAAAAGAAAATACATTTTATTTTCTCTAATAACTTGATTTTAAGTACTTTTTTTCCTTGTTTATTTGATCTTTATGTCCTTCTTGTTTCATTTTCTTCACACCTACAGAGGCTTTATGCACATTCTATGAGCCAAGAACACTTTTACCTGTTTACTGCATTTGCATTTTGTCAATTGTCAGTTTGTAATTATTCTCACCATTTCCCTTTGTTATGAGTAATGTTAATTAGGACAGAACACACAAACAGAATAACACACTGAATATAGCTGCCTGTGCTTAATTGTTATGTGGCGTTAATGCGAAGTTGGTGAATATAGGACCCTCTAAATGTTCCAATAACTCTCTCCACTTACATAAAGGCAACTGAGGTTTGTGTAAAAAATATCATTGGGGTAGGATCACGAACTGTTGCAGAGAGCATTGCAATCTTCAGTGAGAGTGGGAAAGCATGTACAATATTCTAAAAAAATTTGAGCTAACCTCCGGAGAAAAAGAAGAATAAAAATGGGTAGAATCAAGGACAATTTTCAGAGTGTTTGCCCATACGCCTATCTTTCTCTATGTGCACAGCACAATCCTTCATGCAAACAGGACTTCATTTAATCTCTGAAAAAGTTGCAAGTATGTGTGTAAAGATGCCCTCACATTCCCAGATATTTTAATCTGCCTTGCTGTTCCCTGAGTAAAATGTTTTTTTTTAAATGAATGTTTTTGTATAGGAAGTTTTATGTTTCTCTATCTGCTTGTTGGTGTGTTTGCAAATAGTGATTATATGCAGCTGTCTACAGTTCATACAGAGTAGTTCCTGTTAAGTGCTTGATGCAAAAGTAGATCTTACCTAGACTTTTCACAACCCTTTTTTCACAAAAAGTAATAATTAGGAACAAAATCTGAAGAAATATCTATGCAATTTTGATATACACAGGAAACATAGGTATGTTAAAGACATATTTCATTACCACATTTAGTCAAATGGTGAAAACACTCATCCCTACAATCTATGAAAAGGATGTAAATATGTAAAACAAAAATTAGAGCAGGGAATTCTGGTTTTATCACTGGAAACATTGGGTAAAGTCGGTGTTTGCGGGTCAAAACTTATACAATCAAGATACAGATTAGAAATTGATTAGAAGTCATTGATCAGTGCATTTCTATTGATGATATACTTTGACAATTAAAAGTATCAACACATCAAAGCTCAGCCTGCACTGAGCATTGGAGCATTTTTTTTCATCATTTTGCTGTTTTTTCTTCTTTATAAGTTTTCCACTAATGCTGCCTAAAAAGGAGCTACACCTCAGAATTGATCAACAAATACACAGGGCTCACAATTGACACAGAGCAATATGACCTGCTACGAAGCAGCAGACAAAATGGTGACCAAGCGGAAGATTTCTGGTTTCACTTTCAGTCTGTATTTTTTAAGCAGGAAACCCTCTGGGCCTCAGTTCAGCTACAATAAAAACTTGATGTCCAAACAAAGGGTCATGGACTATGGGTCAAGTACAGCTGATGCACTGTGACCACATTTTACTGTGGTTGTTTCCATCAATAAAAATATATCTGACCCTGAAGCATTGAGTACGATGTTTTGTTTTCCATCATCATAAACAATACTTTGTATACATGAACTTTTTAGAAGTTAGAAAATGGCATTATGTCATGGACAGCATCTATCAGTTTGCTTCAGACTTCTGGCATTTTATTTCACTTTTAACTAGTACTTTTTTTCTTTTTTCTTTTTTAAAATTTTTTTTTTACTAATGTTAAGGGATTATTGACTTAAAATGCGCTTCTTTTGAGTATATTAAGACATTTGCATTATAAAGTAGACCAAAACTGGGTAAGGTTTTGTTTTTATAGTGCACTATTTTGTTTATGCCCTTCAAATGTTCATACCAGCAGTGACATCCCCTCTCAATTATTCTTCTGTGTAACGCTGGTCTGTGCTAGTTGTTCCATCCTCTCCTTAGTTCCCACTAAAGCCATTAGCTTTGATTAAATGCTACCACCAGTTCACAAAGGAAATGAGTCAAGTATACCATTATGTGATCAGATATGCCAACTCCCTTTTAGGAAGTTAGCATAGACAAAAGAGAGAGTAGAGGAAATATTGGGAGAAGATGAAAAAGCAAAATATGAAATGTACACATTCTTACCTAGCACCTAGCACATGGTTCTGAAACAAATATTGTAACTGCTTTTATGTGATGTATTTGATTAGATATTTTTATGAATGTGTTCATCCAGAATTGCAGAAAATTTCAAAAATTATTGTGGTGGTTAACAATTTGAAAGAACTTATGAGAAGGCCATCTAGGACATCTATAAACATTTTACTGGTTTTATGTAAATTT
Organism: Poeciliopsis prolifica; assembly: GCF_027474105.1. Classification (NCBI taxonomy): domain Eukaryota; kingdom Metazoa; phylum Chordata; class Actinopteri; order Cyprinodontiformes; family Poeciliidae; genus Poeciliopsis; species Poeciliopsis prolifica. Next base: position 9,279,276 of record NW_026562379.1, read on the forward strand.
TTGGAAAGGGTTATGCTTCAAACAAATTCAGCATTACTTTGACATAAATTGCATCTACTCTGATGTTCCTCATGTATATAGAGAGGGATGAAATAGTGCAGTGCTGACAACTCTTACTGATGAATGGTTAAAACAAGCTGAGAGAAAACTAAAGGTTAGTGTTATATTTCTTGATTTCAGTAGAGCTTTTGATATTGTTGATCATGAGCTTTTATTCATACAGCTGCCAGAGTATGGCTTTAAAAAGTCAACTCTCAATTATATGAGTAGCTTTCTTATTAATAGGAAACTGTTTTTTAATGATATTTCGTCAAATATTGCAAACCTTACATGTGGATTTTCACAAGGTAGCTGCTTAGATCCTCTGCTTTATAGTATTTCTGTATACTATCAAGCATTAAATGACATTTGTCATTTCATAGAAATGACAAATTTGTGTTATGTAATTTCTATTGAAGCATGTATAACCATACCTGCTGATGATAAAGGTATATGTATCTTCATATGGCATTTATTTAGAAAAACAATTACTTCATTGTGTATCATCACTGCTGGGAGTGATGATACACAAATGCCCTTTTTTGATCTACACATATGAGTAAGATCCTAATTAAAATGAGTAGAAACATTGCTATAATTTGGTGTAATGCTAATATTATGTCCATCAAAATAGACAAAATGAATACTACAGTCTTTAATCCTTTGTATACTTGAATACTGTTCAGCTGCTTGGTTGGGTGCTTCAAAAAAAAATCTGGATAAACTGGAGACAGTTCAAATTAAAGCTGCAAGATTAGCACTTTGCTGTCACTTCAGTTCTAATGTTAATTTCATGCATCACTGCTTGTCATGGAGTAAAGTCGGTGACAGACTAACATGCACTTTGTATTTTTTCCTTGCAGAAAATCTGTAATTTACATAAACTGTTTCGCCTCTTCTCTCAGTAGCGACCTGCTTATAATAGACATGATTTTATTATTTGACAAACTTCTGAACTTATTATTCTCAAGGTTTATAAGCAACCTAGTAAAGATTCATTAAATAATACTTTCAATAGTTCTTTGATTCAGTAATACTTTAGATGCCTTTTTGTTTAAATTTGTGTCTGTATATTTTAAAGGACCTCAGAATATCCCGTTTCATACCAAGACATGTAATCATTTGAAAACTTGATAAAAATGTATTCAATTATTGGTCGCTAATTAAAAATAACAGGGTTACTCTTCACTTGAACTCTGCTGATATATACGGTATATATAATTATCTTGTTCATTCTCCTTACAATTGGGTGTACGTAATGTGTTTCTTAGTGTAATGATGGCTTTTTCAGAATCAACAAGGGTGCCATTCCAGACTAATCAATATCAATCATGGATTCTAAACCTCAAGATTGAAACTGGGATTCGAAGCCTGCAAGAGTGGGTTGTGACAGATTATCTCAGCCACAGCTAAAGATCAATGAAACATAATAGGCCAAAGGAACATAGCTGTTCTCTCCTACATGGTGTTTTGTATTAAGGTCAGCATTGTTAGCCCTACTGATGAAATTACATAAAACTCCTAATATTTCCTTGGAAATGACCATAACAAACTGTTCATATTTAAACTGCTTCCAAAAGAACAAATAAGTCTCGAAATAGCCTTTACTGTCTTACAGAGGGTAAAATCTGTAAAAGTATCCAATTTGATGCACATATAATTGATGTGCTGAACTGTAACAAGAAAGCTGAAAGCCCCTGTTTTGTCCCTGAGCCCAGGTAGGTCAATTCTCACCTTGTCTCTGATTGAGGAGTGGCTTTACATGGGGAATGTGACATTTGTACCCTATTTGTAGGATTTGTATTTGCTTAACAGTGTGTTAGGCAAGTTAGTTTGAAAAAGTAATCAGTTATAGTTATTGGATAATTTTCAACTAGCCCAGTTGTTAACTGTGTTACTTTATAAAAGTAACTCATTACCAAGGAAAGTAATTAGTATATTACTTAAAAAATTCACATGTAAAAAAAAAACATCTTTAATATATGAAAGCATTTTGGATCCCCACTTTACTAGAACTTTATATTTGCCTCATTCCATCATCCACAGCTGTAGGTTCTACTCTTGTTTCATCTGCCGTGTTTGTGTGTGTTTACTGTGGTTCACTGCCTGTGTGTGAACATCTGCCCAAGTCTCCCTCTGATTGCATTACAATGTCTACTTTAGTCTTCCTCAGCCAATCAGCAGTACATGTGAGATTAGAATCTACATAATATATCCATTTTACTTTCTTAAACGAGAGAACATAAACTTTCTCTCTATAATCTATTATGTACTTGTATGTGGTACTACAGATTTCACTGGGAACAACCTGCTCATCAATTCTAAAATTTCAACTGTTGAATACCAATCTGTCCCTTTCCCTTACATAAAAAAAAAGACTTATAATGATGCAAGCACCTGGAATATAAAATAAACAAAAAAATTTGACTTGTAGCCTGGGTATATTTTTGTGTATTTGTTACTGGCTGATGTCTTTGGATGTTGGTTCAATATTTTCACATAATGTCCTTTCCTCGTGATGCCATCTGTTTTGAGAAGTGCACCATTCTGTCCTGCAGCAAAACACCCACATACTCTGCTGCTAGCCCCAGACTTCACACAGTTGGGATGGTGCTTGAAAGTTTCACTCTTTTTTGTCCAAATGTAACAATGGTCAATTTGGGCAAACACTTTCATTTTATATATTTTTTAAGATGGCATGTCTTGAAAAATGAAAGTCTTTCTCCTACTGTGGTTGTGCAATCTCTAATCTTGTTTTCTATGAAGGTTTTGGGTAATAGTTTCTTCCTCTGTATGATCCTCCAGCCCATGCTGATGACATTAACTAAAATGTCCTTTTTCATTTGTGTGTGCAATAGGGAAACTGACTTGAATATGAACTTTGGCAACTAATTTGAAGGCTTAATGCCACAAATTAACAAAAAGACATAAAAAAAATCAAATATGAGGAATTTATAATGAAATTATGGCCTCTAGCTCCATACGTACACACACAAATTGTAGAAAAACGCACAGTAAAAATGTATGATAATGTTATGTGCCTTAATTTATAAACACTTGCATTATAAACAATTATGTTCTAGACCATTATTCTGCAACTCACTTTGAACAGAGGAGATTAGAAATGACTTTACAGTGTCTGAATTTATACTAAGAAAATAGTCATCTGGCACCACCCATGCAGCCCTTCTGCAATATCAATTTCTAAAAACAGAAAATGATCTTGAAATACTGAGTCTTTAACTCTCAAATGTAAATTTACAAATGCATTGTAACACTTTTATGTCGACTTCTTTAGAAAAACGTCCACACACCAGAGTGTCTTCCTCTACACCCAACCATACAAAGATGCAAGATGCACTTTTGCAAAATCGACAGGCTTGATTCAGAGATAAATGTGAATCTGCAAATTCCAAATTGTTCTTAAAACTTAACTAATCTTGAGGTTTTCTTGATGTGTTGACAGATTTTTGGTTAATTTTGTGTCAGAGGTATTAGAGGAGGAGGGTGAGAGTATGGTGTCTCATAAGGAAACAATATTTCAGGTGCTACCTGACCATCAAGCTCAATTAATTAGAGGCTTGCAAAGACTTTAGAAGTAAAAGGCACAGTATTTTTATTTTACATATTCTAAAAAATGTTTCAACATTTTTAGACTCTTATTCTTCCAACCCAGAAAAGGAATTAGACTGCAGGATACATACCTACTTATCTAGAATGAACAAGAGTATCTAGTTAATAATTTCTTTAGATCAACATTAATATATTTTTTTCTTCTTCTTTTGCTCTTTTCTTTGGTTTATTTTATTTGTAATTCCTTTTAATTTGTTGAAAGCACTTTGAATTGCCTTCTTGCTGAAAATGTGCTTTATTAATAAAATTACCTTACCTTTAATACAACATAATCTAAAAGTTTTGAAAAACTACTTTGGGGATTGTATTTATGTTTTTGTTCGTAAAAGCACACAGACCAACTGCTCGACTACGTCTCTTAGTTTTTTCTCAGAACAACCATCCATTCATTCATTGTCTACTCCACTAAATCTGCAGGGTTGAAAGCTTCTGCATAAGTGCAGGACACACTCCAGACATGTTTCCAGTCTGTGTTGTCTAGTTAATGTGATTATTTGCTCTCAAGGCCATCGATTTATGTCTTGTACACATGTAGTATATCATTTGGATACATATCTGTCTATTCACCAGACACATGCATGAGCAAAGTGTTTAGTTTTTTTTCCCATCTTACCACCACCTCTATCTTCATGAGCTGTTTGGCTGGAGGGCAGAGTGGACTTCAATCAGTCCAGCTGTATCTCCTCCAATTTTAGGTTGTGATGAATTTGAAAGGCTGCCTCTTGTTATTGTCAGCTTGGCAGAGCTCTTGGTCTGCCTCTGAACTGGGCCCAGCAGGCTGTGTTGTGGTGTCCAATTGGGAGCTCTGGAAAGTTCAAAGGCGGTTTCACACTGATGCAGAAAAATGAGAAAAAAAAGAAAAAAAAGTCATGGGAATCGTGTGATTACATAAATGGGAAAATAAGAATAATTCATTCAATCCGATTCCAATTGAAACTGGTTTAAAGATGGCATTTTGTCTGTGCTGTGCAACTTTGTCTGAAAGATGGTGCAACAAATATTTGATTTCAACTCTTAATTGTATGATTCTAGTTTAATGTCTTAAAACTTTACACTTCTAATAGTCAGTGTACGCCTTTTCCCAGTTGCTCAGTCCCCTTCGTTACAACAATGGCTGTTGTGACTCCATTTAATTACCCAATTAAACTGCCAAGTTGCACTGTTCTATGTAGCATCCTGTTCAATGAAAGCTGCCCTAGCAAAATACTATATTGCCAATAAAATGTCTTCTCTTTCAGGAAAAGAAAAGTTTTTCTTTCAACTCAAACACAATTTCAGAAGTATTACACCAGCAATAAAAAGGGATAGCTGTTGAATGCATTTTTGTGATTTTATGAGCTTATTTGTTGTTGAATTTAACATGTTTAACATACTTCATTTCAGGGTTTTCTATGTGCAGTCTGTTTCGTGACGTTGGCACAGTTGCATCCAGTCATATTTACTTCAGTGGTATAAGAAACTAGATCCTTCACACTCTTCTCATATCGTACTGTTTTAACTCTGACTAGTCTCTGCCAGCTTGTGTTTTCTCATGCCATGTGGTGACAGCCATATGGCTGATTTGTGTTTGTGTGATGAACTGCAGTCATGAGATTCAGTTTTCTTGGTGATCAAATTGCTCATAACATAAATTCAAACACTTTGATTTAGGTTGTGCAGACATTATTTTCTGATTTCTAGGTTCTGTAGTTCTGGTACAATGGATGTTCCAGCATCACAATCGATTTTGGCATCACTTTAGAAGCAGCTTGCTATTATTCATGGAAAGCAGTCAGATTTATATTTTTTCCCACTCTGCTGTGACTTTTTAAATTATGGTCAAACAGAGAATTTAATCCTACCCAACAGTGTGCTCACACATAACAAGCTTGTGCATAAAAACAACTAATTGTTCTGTTATTGAGTTAAACTAATAATTTATATTTGAACTTGCTGAAATCATTCGTAATCCTAGTAAAACTCACTCTTAACTATATTCATGAATTTAATCGTAATATATTTGCAAATCTTCTTTAATATAATTTATTTGCAACATTAAGCTGATAATAGAATTAGGGGTAACATTAATCCTAAGTTATAGGGTTAATATGGTAATTGTTGCCTAGTTTGTGGTTTTATTACCCAGCAAACCAGGAAAAAGTTAGACATGACCAACATGCCTTTTGATGATCTTGATCACAAAAGAATTGGGAAGGGATGTGGATGTGTACAAGTTAACAAGTCTGCAATGAGCCGACAGGACAATGAATGGGGGAACAAATAAGGACTGTGCTTGTCTGACAGACAGTTAAGGAAAAGTAGTGAAATGCGATGGTGAAAAAAACTCAGTTAACAAAGTGTTCAATATGGATTACGTTTGATACGTTTATCTAATACAAGTTTGCTATATGGTCTTGAGGAAAAGGGTTGTGTTAAAAGGCTAACTAATAGAAGACATTTGTATCCCGTCTTGAAAGGAGTGATGGTAGATTCCCATGTAAGCGTCTACTGTCCATTTCTTTACTGATGCATGTTTGCAAAACACTGGGTGGCTGTTTCTGTGGATTGCTGTTTAGTTTTTATTCAATGAATAAAAGTGTGCAAAGTGGTCAGGTATGTTGTACTTTCAAGACTTTTATTGCGTATCTGCCAACATGGTGAAGGTAAAACAAAATGCTAACACTACTCTTTTTTTCTATCGTTCATTTATTTATTCTTTTTCTTTACACATGTCCACCAGTAAATGTCATGGTACTCATGTTTTATTTAATCAGAAGAGGTTCACTGTAGTTGATGGGTGACTCCCTGTTGGGTGCCATTTCATATAGATTTTGCTTCCTTCGGCACTAAGGATTAACTAAAGGATTGGCCTTTTTATACCTGCACTTATCAGGTTAAATTCCATTTTCAGGAAAACAGAAATTGTCATATTTTAGGACACAAATGAATTTTGATATAAGAATATGTCTTTTGATAAAAAAAAACAGACATTTCAGCCACTAATTATAATTTTGATGGGATGGGGCAGAATTGTTTATTTTTTGACAAGACATTAATCTTTTTGCTCAATTACTTTCTCATTTAACAAACATTTGTTTGGCATTCTATTATTTTTTAAGCTTTATATTCGGAGAGCTTTATATTAGTTGTGACTGGCTCACATGCGCCAACTTTACACCTAAGATAGGAAACAGATTTGTTGAAATATTTGGAATTTTATTCATCCGTAGGCAGACAAATGTAGCTTTTCAACTGGAGATCAGTCTAAATCTAAAGCATTAACTCTGCAACCATTTTGTCAGTTGTGCAGCAGTCAGCTGTGGAATGCCACCTGCACTGGGAGACAGAGCAGCTGGGGTTTTGCAACAGAAGCAGGCCAAGGGGTTTAGCTCTGTTTGTTCCAACCTTATTCTCAGACATACAGTACAAGCATGTTTAACCAAGCTTGTAACAAAGCTTGATTTATGTAAGGAATGCAGTGATGTATAACTCAAAAAACAAGACACAGTATTGAGTTTACAAGAATGAGATTAAACAAGATGTTACCTTTAAGAAAAAATCAATGATCAAATGTATTCTTCTCAAAGATCTCAATTTTTTTGTTTTGTTTTTTGCCATAATCTCAACAACTAATATTTTTGTTTTTATGAATGCTTTTATCCCCTCAAATGTTAGCACAGCACTTCAGCAGTACATTTACCATTTCCCAGCTGCTATCAGTACCATGCACTGTGATAGTGATGTGATCATCATAACGATAATCGATGGCTTTTCCCTGACATCAAGTCATCAGTTGTTACAGTGATGTTTTGTTGCTCCTTCAGCATCTGAACAACTTTCTCTGCTTACATATTGTTTTTGCATTGTCTGTCACTCTGTTGCCATTTATTGTTCCTACTGGAAACCCAAAATACTGTCAAAGTCATAATGAAGGACGCCCCAGCTTTCCTTACATCCTTTTGTTTATCAGGTAAAGCCATCTTTACAGCAACTGCCATGTGTGATAGCAGACAACTCAACAATCTGTAGTATATCAGATCTCAAATGACATGATATTATCATTTGGGATTGATTGATGTTATGATTTTGCTAGCAGAATTAGAAAGTATCTGTATTTTTGATGAAAAACAAAAAACTTTTGTTTTCCAGCAGCTTGGTGAATATGTGAATAGGAGCAGCTTTATTATTCTGAATTAAACTAAGGTTTATGTAAGCATGTAGATCAAGGAAGAAATAAATAAATACAAACAAACATGTTGAAAATACTATAAAATGGCATAATTTTTAAGACAAGAAATTTACCAACTGACCTTTGACATCTCACCTGACTATACAACTAAATGGTAGATGTATTATGTTTTTTTTTTTTTTCTGTAACAGTAACATTCAAAAATTAAATGCATACAAATTGCTATAGACGATAAACGCTAATTTATTTAAAACTTAAGTTTACCAGACTACAAATTATATGCCAAAGAAGGACCAGAAGCATTTGCTGGCTCGCCTTCCTTGACATAAAATTGCTGAATAATCTTTGTTCCACTATGAAAACTTTTTCTCTCAAGGGCATCAAACTTTAAATCTAATCTCAAGTTTTAAAAGACTTGAAGAGAAATTTGAAGAGAGTATTGTAGTATTTCTGTTTTCCATAAATGGAAATCAAGTGGAGTTGCTTTTTCAACAATGAATACACTATAATCTCAGCAGTGTCAAAGTATTGGAAATTAGTTACCTAGAGCCATAGAGATTGCTCACAGCTGCCCTGCCAGAATGAACTCAAGCTCTGATCTGTCACCTCTCAAAATGGAGAATCAGAATTAATGTCACTTTCTCTGAGACAACAAATCTGTATTGTTGGCTTATCTGCTAAGTAGTGTCACTTCTTCTGAGGTGCAGAGGGCATTCATAAATATTTTTAAATCTGTTTGGCATCTTCTTTTGGCTTTCCATGAAGTAACCCGCTGGCACAGTAGCATCTTGACTACTGAAAAAAGGAGGCTTTATAAACTTGAAGGCCAGCTCTGTTTGGAATGCTTTCGCTTACTCAGTGCAGGTCATTAGAGATGAAACAAAGCAAGGAAAAATTGCTGGTGCTGTAAAAATTCCTCCAGTGTCAGGCTACTGCAGCCTAAGTCATGTAAGAGCATTATCACAGACAATGTGTGTTTGCAGCTGTCAGGCTTCATAATGATCAGCATAACTTCCAATACAAAAGATGACATAAAAAAATAGGTTTCAATTGTTTAAATTGGGTCATTATTGCAAATGTTACTAATATTAATATACAGAGACAGTCTGCAAAGTTTTACATTATTACTGTAGTGCAATGTAAAACTTAAAAGCATCTTTATTTAGACATTCTAATTTGATCTATTACTAATTTCCAAGTTGTTATTGTACAATTAATGCATGCGTGTGTTTTGTCTTTGAATATTTCCAACCAAAATCATCACAAATTAGTGTGCTTCTTTGTTGTGTTTTGGAGGTTACTTTCTCAATAAAATTACATATGTTAATGCCTGGTGTAAAGAGATTTGTCAAATTTGTTCAATTTTTTTATATGCAAAAGCACAGAGGATTATAACACAGGTTTGTTTACTTGAAGGAAAAAAACATAATAACCAAACTGTTTCACAAAAAAAAAAAAAAAAAAAAATGCTTGAATGCTCTGATAAAAATTGTTTTGTGTGGCACTTTACTCAGTGGCACTTATGCTCTTCTTAAAAGCTTCAAATGATAAATGGTAACTAATTTGCATTTGTAAAACACTTTAGAAAGCCGAAGCACTTTGTACTACTATCAGTCACCCATCTGTTTACAAATTCACACTGGTAAGCAACATTGTTGCCACAGCAGCCTTGATAAAGCTCCAACCCAATTGCCACCACTGATCACCATAAGTGTCTTGCTCCAAGGATACAATGGCTGAAAAAGACAGAGTGATCAATACAGATGATTATTGAAACTAAAGTAGATCAGAGTGATGGCAACAATAGTTGCTGGTTGTGAGAGTAAGTATCTTAAACTGAGCATAAAAACAATCTCAAGCTATTAAATCTTTCAAAAGAGGACTTTAAAGGAGAGGGCTACAGAATGTAGAGTGGTATGATAAAATGTCATATTTCCTATTATTTTGTAGATTTGTCACTGGTGATGGGTAGTAACTTGTTAGAAGTAACGTGTTACAGTAATCAGATAGTTTTCTTTTTTAAAGTAACAAGTAAAGCAGGGGATTATAATTGCAAACAAGTAAAATATTACTGTTAGCTCTGTGCAAGGAGATTGTATTACTGCATCATTTTGTTTGTGACCATATCACAAGATTCTCACATCTCATTACCACTGAGTATGCAACATTTGTGGTTACAGGAAGGAATTGACAACATTGGTACAGCAGGACTTGGAAGTGACAAAAACATTAGCATGCAGATGTATGTTCTCTGTTTGAAGAAAACTTATCAACAGCAATAAACACCACTTCAAATCCAGTAAGCCGCAGAAACTCCAAATTCTGCGCTACTGACTTGACCAATAATTCCACCGGGCAAAACTCTGACAACCTCTCTCTTGTTAAACCGGCGAAAATAGATTTTTTAAAACTCATTATTACATTCAACATTATTTGAGTGCTTCTCATTGCACCAGATATCATGGGAATTATCTGTGTGTGCAGAGAGGATTGATATTTTCCTGTTGGTCTCATTAGCTTTAAGCTAGCTCATGGGACTGGTAATCTTGTCTGGGTGTTTTGTGCATGTTGCCCATTGGTCACTGGAGATGTACACCAGCCTCCCACCATAAATGAGAAGGAGTAAACAAGATTAAGGAAAGAAAAGGTAGGGAGTTGCAGTAGTAAGCAGAGTATAAATAAATATTTGCTTTGTTGCTATGATTGATCACTCTGAGCATTCATACTGGGTGATTTTTCTGCATGAAATCTTGTTGAAGCCATAATTTTAATTAACCTTTTTAGTTATTTAATAAATGGCAAAGTGTGAAATTAGTCAGGTTATTTCAACCTGCAAGGAAAACTTGAGATACTTTCATAGACCAAACGAAGCAGTTGTATTTATAGTTTTATAATGCATAGGGATGTATGGTTAAAAAGAGGCTATTGCACCTCTGCCTGAGTAAGGTAACAATAGGCTGATGTAATAAAAATATACTCAAGATACCTTCAAATTAGCCAACCGTATGTTATTAAAAACTTTATAGAAGGCATGCTGTCAGTGTGGACGCCTGCCTGTAACCCAGTTTTGTCTGCTTCAAGTTTTGAAGAGTCTTGGGTGATGAGCTCCAAAAGGGTTGGAGCAGCTTTTTTGTCTGTCCTCTTTTATAATAGTTCAGTTGGTTTTAAGACCGGTACGGATGCTATCACCTTCTTTAATGATCTCCAGCCTAACAGAGTTGATGAGAATGGGTCTTGTGATACATCTTCCATGTTTTTTTTTCCTTTTTCATTTTAGTTTTAATGGCATCCTCCATGAATCACAGCTAACTAGTTTGAAGCCACATTCGAAGTTTAATTACAAGGGAAGGAGTTTTAAATCAAACTAAACTGCTTATCACATCTGCAACCAGTTTTTGCACTCACTTTTTTTTAAGTAATTTAGATATTTTCGAGTGGTGTAATTTCAAATGCATGGGAACAAACTGAATGCATTGAGAGATTGTTTTATGTAAACACATACGCATAACATATGTGTCCACATCATCTGTACTGTTGAATTATAGCACAACTTATTGCTTGAGCTATGGCATATCAAGTTTTCTGAACTATAACTTTCCTACTTCTGTTTATCCTTTGTTTTTTTTTTTTTTTTCAAATGTAAAAAGACAGTATAACCTTGAGTGTCAGGGAAGAAGAAACAGGCTACTTATTTATTCAGACTGTGTTGTCCACTAATGCCTGTCGCAGACAATTGACCGCTTAGAACAGAAAATGCCAGCTGACTAACAGCTCAGGATTACACTGCTGTGTCACAGTATATCAAGTTTTACTTAATTCGTATTATTATGTGTCCAAGTTAATGTATAATCTGTCTATGAGGGTTTGGGAATAGCAATGTGAACCAGTGTTATTCTAGTCTAGCTTATATTAAAACCAATTTGTGAGAACAATGGCAACTCTCATATGAGTAAAACTTTATATAGGAGCTGACCAACTCAGGTTTTTGTTGTAAATCAAAAAAAAATATATAAAGCACATGTTATCAGTGATAACTGCATTGATGGTTAACTTTGTGTTTTTGGGACTGTCTTATATCCATGTAATAGAAACTGCATAAATAAATAAAAAATGAGCTGGATTTAATTGCATTTCTTCTTTTTACACCACCATTAATTTTGTTGAATGCTTGTCTCAATCTATATTGAAGCAGAAAAGGCATTTACAACATGCACATGAACAATCATGTTTTCTTTTTTTTAATGTATTTATTGGGCTCAAAAAATATGGAAATTTGGCACAAACTACCAGGCTTAAAAAGGAGCAAATAAAGACTAGTGTATTTATCGTTAAAAAGATTAAGAAGTTATCCGTTCCACTTGAATCGATTGCATAGACTAAATAAACATCACTTTGAAATAAATCTAGATTTGAAATATGAGTTTGCCTTTTCCAGGTGAACATTATCTTACAAGTTCAGACTGAAAATATTTTATGAGCAGTTTTGCATGATGTATACTTTGATGTATTCATGATCTATACCAGGGGTGCTCAAGTCCAGTCCTCGAGAGCTACCATCCTGCAACTATCAGATGCATCCCTGCTCCAACACACCTGAATCAAATAAATGACTCGTTACCAGGCCTGTTCATAGCTGAACAGGCCTGGTCTACTGGAGTAAGGCTGCAACTAAAAGTTGCAGGACGGTAGCTCTCGAGGACTGGACTTGAGCACCCCTGATCTATACCATGGATGCCTAATTCAAACCACAATGCGCTAAGTCTCCACAGACATACGAGTCCATCGACAAGGTGTGAGCAAGTGACGGGTAATGACGCGCTTATCAGCAATGTTGAATGCTGAAAAGTCAAGTAAAATTTTTGTATAGCACATTGTAGCAACAAGGCTATTCAAAGAGCTTTACAGGTTAAAAAAAAAAAAAGATAAATTAAAAAAAAAAAGACAAGCAGCAAACATATACATAATATACTGCAGACACCCCTGATCACCACATCCAGATTTTGTGTCTGGTAAGAAGTTTCTCGCTGTAGTCTGATGGCTGTATAGCTATGATATCTAATGTTCTTACTTGTTATAATATGAGGCGGGGGAGTGAACCTAGAGGTATCCAGCATGTGACTTCTGTCCACTTTGATGAGAAAATACCTGACACATAATGCATTATACATTTTGCAAAGGCAGCCTTAGTACTGCAGTGAGCTCGGAAACCGGATTGAAAGACATCCAAGCAGTTGGTCATTGTTAAAAAGCTGTTTATCTTTTGAAAAACACATTTTTCAATAAGAGAAAATAGGGAAAAATGAGTGTAGGAAATAGTCAGCAGTTGAAGCATTCATAGCAGGGCAGAAGAGGACAAAAATCCAGTGATCGATTACAGCAGCAGTAACGCTGCATGATCAGAAACCATTTGATATTTGTCCTAAGTCGTATTCAGTCTAACTCAGCAGTCGGTGAGTCTAGTGGTGTTTATTGCTGAATGATCACAGTCCACAGCTAGTGCTTATCTTTGAGGACCAAACATTTTGACCAAAGCAGCGGAAAATCTCACAGTGTGAAACCAGCTTAAGATGGCACAGAAATCATCCAAGCATAAGGGCTAACCCATTCTGGCATTTGTATCAAATTTATGCACTCAAACACATATTGATCTATATATAAATTTTTGTTCTTCCTTACTTAAAAATAAATGATTAATGGCTTGTGCCTAGATTTTTCCATTTCAAAAAGTGCATTTTCTTTCGATTATTTTATGTATTTTATACTCCGTTAAATAAAAATAAAAAAAAATGAAAAATAAAAATGGGAACATTTTTCAGAAACACTTAAGAGTTAAGTTGCACAGAAAAAATCTGTAAGTTAGTGTTTCCCAGACTACAAATGGGTAGGGATTCACTGCGTCACCCCTACATATAATTGATGTTGCATTAAGATTTTGTCCTATATATTGTTTGTGGTCATTAAAATAGTTGCATATAATTATGTTTTATCAAAGTGATGTTAGAATCTAATATCTTATTGTTACTACTTAAACAAAATAGACTGGTGCATAATAACAAATGCCAAAAAAAAAAAAGAAACCTGTAGTGAGGTACAGAAGAGGAAATGTCATAAGAACATAAAAGAGAAAACGAGATGAAAGTTGCCTGCATGGACAAGGAAAAACGAGATGAAGACAATCACAGAGGGAATGAGGTGAAGATAGGAAATCTCAAGGGGGAGATGTCTGAGAGGAGAGAGATGTGTGTGTTCTCAGCATCTGTCACTGCTGTAACCTGTGTGGATCTGACTGACAATACAAGTAGAGCTTGTGCAGGTCAGAGGGCTGCCTTGAAGTCTCCCACAGGGGCAAAGACCTGATGCTCCAGGAAGAAGAAATAAACTTCTGAAGAGAATGACCAGAATGCTCATTCTCATTCACTTCCTCACGTTTCTAAAAATAGATGATTTCCAACAACATTAAAAGTAGTCATAGAGTTGCTATTGTAATAATGATCAATATCATTTTTTATTATAAACACATCTATTTTCCCTTCTATAGTTTCTAATTGAACTGTTATGTTCAACAAAGGTTTATCAAGCTTGTGAGTAAACCAGATTTTCAGTCAGAACAAAGCGAAAGCTAGTGATCAGTTATTGGAGTTGCACTTTAAAGCAGCTGGACTCAAATTCCTTAAGTCGACTATTATGACTGGTACAATGCAAAAGAGAAAATAAGTATGAACATAGTAACATATGGTCCACAAAATCCATAAAAAACAATTGAGCAATCCTCTCTCCCCAACTATAAGTGATCTTCCCTCATAAATCTTTGTAGTAGTTTTTTTTTTCTTTTAGACCAAGTAATCATTAAGGAGCTCATTCGCTCATAAAAATATATGTGATTAGCTGCTTTGTTGATGTTATTGTTTTGCTCTCTAATTGCTAAAATGGTTGAGGAGCAACAAAACAAATGAGCTGTGAGCTGAGAAGTGAAAGTATTTTAAAGTGGTAGTGGCTGTGTAAGTAGTTGAAGTGTTAATGAGTGATTCATTAGAGCAATCAAAAATCTTTTTTAAAGCTTTTTTTTCTGCTAATTAGTTTTGGAGATTGTTTTTCTGAGCAGTATCACATTTACTTTAAAGCTACTTTTAAATTGCATAGAAAAACGGGAGACATTCATGCCTGTGAAGATCTGATCATGTAATCGTTCAAGTGCTTCACTGTGATTAGGTATTATTGATTCCATTATCTTTTCATGTTTTTGTCCCATTTTGAGCAGATTTCGATTATTTCAGACAAGAAGCATCCAAATAAAACCTTTTCTTTCCTGTGGTGATCCAGCTGTTTAAAACTTGAGATAAACACTATAATTACCCTTGCTTATTTTTATTTTCTTCAATGTACCACTCAGCTGTACATCGCACAGTAAATCCATAAAAGAACACAAAGAACAACAAGGAAAACATCTTCCACATTTTTGACTGGTTAGCTTAATGCCTAATTGGTATTTGATAAACAGACAAAAAAAAAGAAAACATTTGAAAAACAGTTTAAAATCAACACATACATTATATAAAGGAATCAACACACTGTCTCTTGATCATAAATCAGTTGTTCACCTTGCTGTTGCATCTATAATTGAATGCCTTTTTCATAATGAGCTGTTAAGGCAGTTATTAAACCAAGTACGGCCATGTTTATCACCAAAACCTCTGCTTTTGTTAAATCTCAAAGCTGATAAAGAAGCAAAATCTACCACTTCTTATCAGTAATTGGAAAACAATAAGTTGAGAAGAAAAAAGAACTTGATAGGATGGAGAATAAAAGGAGAAAATAACAGATAGTAGTGGAAATTGATTTTAAACAAGTGCTTTTATACTACAAAAGCTCCACATCTGAAGAGAAAATGATCTCTTTGAATAAGAAGTGAGGAGGAAATGTGGCTTAGACCTGATAAAAGGATGCCAGAGGGAAGAGGAGATAGAGACAATGGTGTGAGAAAGGGTGATAAAGTGTGATTGAAGAGAATGAGAGAGGATGCAAGGTAGAATTTGAAAAAAATCTGCAAGGAAAAGGGGATTGTGAATGGGATTTGAAGAGGGGCAATAGCTCTGTGCCTTATATCCTCAGGTATACATTACCAACAATTCAGATAAATCTGAAGTATCTATTTTCTATTTTATGATCACATATGTCACTGTCAGGTTATAAACTAAACCTTTGTCAGTCAAAGGTACATAAGTAAGCTAAACTGATCACCTGCTTGTTTTCAGTTACCAGGTTTTGTTTTAAAACCTGATATCAGAAGTAAAAACTCGTCTTTTAAAATTAAGTTCAGTAACACCTTATCATTTTACTGCACTACAGATTCAACTCATTTATGTGCTACATCAATTCTAGAGACACATAAACTGAGAGTGGTGGTGAATTACAAAACGCAAGCCGGAAAAGTCTGTTGAACACAGAGTCAGTATAATCCCATCATGGCCGCTGATCTGTATCTACAGCAGAATGGGCAGAGATAAGCACATAATTTAGTTCTGCTAAAGTTTGCATAATGACAGAAGCACAGAAAGGAAGTTGGGTTTCAGAGATCTGAACAGGGCTCAGTAAGTGAGTCCCTTTATGTAATGTTTTAGCCCACCGAGCGGGAAAATGACAGACAAAGCATCAATTTCACAGTTCATAAGATATTCCTTTATCACTTTTGCACTAAGGATCATCAGATGCAGACCGAAGCTTGCAAAGATACTTGGACCTACTGATAAAAATGCATGAGACCATTTTATAAGTCTACATGTTGAGTGGGATGTATATTACTAAGGTGATGTAGTAATTCTTATTGGTCAATGAGATAGACGATTGAAAAAAATTAGAAGATTGCAATTTTGTCATAAAAAAATATTTCATGTGAAATGATTAGTTGGGAGCTGTACTTTAACAAGAATTTAAAAGGCTTATTTTATCTTATTTTTTTCATGTAACCAAAATAATTTTATTCTTATTTCAGTTAATGTGCATTTCTTCAGGTGTATGTGTACCAATCTAAATTCTGAACTTAAACTACAACTCAATGTTCAATCCAAATATCTAAATCGATTTACTAGTCAGCAGCTAAAATTCCGACAGGATAGAATAAACTGAAAATCTTATTCACTACAGTATCCATTCCTAAATAATGCGTTTTTAGCTAAATGACAGTCAGCAGTGAAGCAAAAACATTTCCCACTGTGACCTAGCAGTTTTTTGTAGACAAACTGTGAAGAGTAAATGTTGAGGCAGAAAAAGTGAGAGTAGAAAGAATTGATATTCAAGATCTGACACTTTCATGAGCCAATGTAGAAAATGCTGGGGATCTGAAGAAAACACGCTTCTTGAAGGTGAAATCCAAATGAAACATGACATCTGAAGTAGAAGAGAAATAAGTAAGAAAATAGGTAAGAATATTTTAATATGTTGAGAAGGCAGAGTTGCCTCCCTGCTTGGAAAATACAATAACATGATGCAGTATTCCCTTCACTATTGCTCTCCACCTTCATTTATTATCTCAACCAGAATACCACTATGCCTCTTCACCCATGGAGACAATGACTGCTATGTGATTACTCACGGATTTAAGGTGTCATTGTCAATAAGAATAGTTAAATATCTGAGAAAAGAGGCACATCCCATACTTTCAAGAATTTGCCAGTCAGAAAGAAACTACAGCTGTGATTTAAGGTAGTGTGATATTGATTCTTATTTTCATCCGTAATCTATGAGGAATTTTGAACTTTAAGACCTGGTTCACTTTAAATCTTTAACACTCTCAATGGAAATCACCCACTCACTTTGTCGTATTATGATGTACAGAGCCTCTATATGTAAAATATTTTTAATAACCTGCAGGAAAACTATCCTTTGAAGATCCTAATTAATTTTACACAAGTCACAGCTAGGAGGAACCACAGTCTGTTGCTGTCACCCAAGGATAGAAATGGTATATTGTACCAAAATAAATCTTGCAGGAGAGATGTGAACAGAGTTATGCATAACTGCACACAGACATCTGAAAACTTTCTTTGTTGTTTTTATTTATTGCACTTTTGATTAATCTTTTCACTCTTTGAGGATGTTTTATTGAAAAAAAAATGCCATAAAATGAGTTTTGTTGGAGCTCTCTCTCTCTGTATAACTGTCAACATACAAAGTCTGCAAGGGAATAATATATTATCTTCATCCATGCTGCTCTTTGTTACTGATCAACAGGCATGATGAGATTGTACATACTCTGTGTTCAAAAGACTTTTCTTTATTTTTTTTCTCTTGAAACTTGGCACATCTGTTACATACTTCTTGCGTCTATAAAATGAATGAATAACTTATAAATGAGCAGAATAAATGAGCAGAACAGTGCAATGCAATAAGCATCATTGTTGTGAGTAATATTCCCATACGAACTTTCATCCATGGTGGGTCAGTCTACACCTTTACATGGATGCATCAAACAGAACAAAAGCAATATAATGTTGAAAAGATAATAAATACTACATAATTTGACAGGAGCCTAATCGAAAATGTTGCAGTGTGACTGATTTAGTCAGTTTTGTTATGTGTGGGTAGTTTAGTTATGTGAATGAGCCCATTCTCATTCCACAAGGTAATTTTCTACTTTGAATTGTTCAGTGTTTCTATTCAGGCTTAACAGGGTTCAAACACTTTGTCAGGGTGAGGACATGAGACCTTGTGAGGAGTGTTTGTCTGATGGTTGATGGTGGAAAATGACTGCAAAGTACTTTTCGTCTTCCTCTCGTTCCATAGCAAGCCCTTTCATATTCACTCAAACCTCCACATGGAACTTTTTGAAGGACAGGAGTTCAAGTGAAAAAGAGCTTTGTCACTCTGCCTGGTGATTTGTTTTGATCTGAGAGACTGAAGGTACCTGTGGTTCAGCACTGCTATGATGACATGCTATCATAATTTGTTCACCTTATGCGGTTATGATAATTTGCACACAGAAAACCTCAGCATTGATAAACAGATTCTTATTTTATTCAGCTCTCTTTTGAGACGGAGTTCATATTTATTTTAATCGTTTATTTTATTTATTTTATTACATTTTTAAAGCAATGTTAAGAAATAGATCATTTTTCTTGAAAGATGAAACAGAACAGAGACAGAGGTTAAAATAGAGGTTAGGACAAAAAATAGAAACTGAAAACGAGGGCAGATGGACATGCACTGCTCAGAAAAACACAAAAATTATGACTTAATGCAAACAGCAGGAGATATGTCATGCTGTGCCATCCCAACAGGCTGAAGGGAGCAATGACTGTTAATCATGGGGACACCATCCATGTGTTTGTGTTGATCCTCTGATCTGCCTCCTACAGAACAAAAACACATCTCTTACTGTGTTTGTTTGCATGCTGAGATATGGAGGCATTTTGCTAAAGACTTTTGTTCTTAGTCTCCAGACAGTTTGAAAGAAATGTTTGATTTTGTTTTTTGAGGCATCTAAAAGTTCAGCCAACATAAATACAACCTGTTAATGGATAGTTCAGTCTTCCCATAGTGTTTACTGGAACACTATGGGAAGTGTGTTCCCATAGTGTTAGACTAAATATGTCTAATTTTGCTATTGCAGGGAAAATCAGAGGAATTGGAGGTTTTCAGCTAAGAGTGATTTCTCAGTTTTTGACAAGTTGCAAAGTAAAAGTGGTTGTTACTCTCCCAAAGCTCCAAAGAGGTGTTTTATAGTGTTTCTCTGAATGCTGTTTATCACGATTTTTCATGAGAAACATTCAAGTCTTTGTGAAAGGCTTAATGAATGTAAGCCACCAGTGAGTTTAATACGAGTATGTTTTTGCTCAGGGCGGTGTGTTTCACTTCTACACAGTCATTCTATGCTTTAAGTTCCAATCTCCCTTCACCTTGAAAAAGACATCTGGGAGGCTTTTATTTTTTTTCTTTGTAGGAATACATATTTTGTTTACTATTTTAAATTAAATACATTTAAGTATTTGTAATTGTTCAAAAAATGGAACAATTACAAAAGAGAACACAACAAGGGACTGACTAAAAGTACTAGGACAAAAGGAGACTACTAGTCTTAGAAAGAGAAAGAGAAGAAACAGAAATTAGGAAGTTAGAAAATACCAGGAAACTACAAATGAAAAAACAGAAACAGTTGCTCTGCTTCTGAGCTTTCTGGACTTCAATGTTTTACATAAAACATTTAACTTTAATTGGTTCTGTAATGTGGAAACTTGATATAATTAATCATAATTCCATTATGAAATTAAATGTGACTTTCTGACTTTTAATGAGAAACTATCTGAGTGCACTATTCTTTTTTTTTTTTCTCCTTCTTTGCCCACACATCCTCTTTTTTATTCAGCTTGAATAGAGCTCACTACCTTTCCTGAATTTTAAAGCATGGAGAGATTTGTTCACAGTCTTCATGCGCATCAGATAACATTTTCACTGGGTAATATGGTGAATGATGTTGATTTGTATGTTCTTTTCAAACTCTTTCTCTTGCTTTTAATAATTTCTTACTAATCTGTCTAATTATAACTAATAAGCACCCTGTGTGTGTAACGCCTTATGAATGACTACAGTAACTGTGCTTGCTGGTGAAGTGTCATATGGCTGGTAGAGCCATGCAGAGACAAGATGAAGAGTCTATCTTTGATCTGTCACTCTGGAATTCAGTGACTTATTTCTGCTTCCACTTTCACAGTGCTCCTAATCCTCCAAAGAGCAGTAACTCATCTACACACAGACACTGTGAGTATCTTCGGCTGTTACCTCCGGAAACTCTTTGGGAACAATTATCTCACACATAATGCCTGATTTTTTTTTTTAAATGAAATCTCATATAATCTGTGTGTAGATGACACTATGCACAGCACAGAAAAAGAATTGCTGGAAAATTGCTCAAAAATAATATCTCTTGAGGCAGGAGGGGTATAGAATTTTTCAATGCAAATATCAAGAAAGATGCAATCTGAGAGTGATGCCCTTATTCATATTATATATAAAATTATGTAAATATGTGAAATAATTTATCACATTAAAACACTGACACCTGTATTATACAGAGGGATGTTTTATTTCTATTTAAAGGGGTTGTGAGATTACTGACATGCAGCAACCTTTTTTTGTAGCTGAATTAAGCTATACTTATAATAAATTATTGCTCTAGTTCCATCATAGTAGCTGAATTAAGCTACTATTTTAGCATTGGCACTTATTGCAGAACATGTTGCTGTGAGAAATAATCGTTGATGTTCACCAGCTCTTAAAGAAACATTCTCTAAGAGAGCTACAGGGAAACAAAACTAGCATTGTTCCTTTTTACCACAGAAGATTTATTTAAAAGAAAATGAAATACAAAGCAGTGACCTGTCAACAGTTGAACGATAGTTTAAGTGATGGTTGACCCCCCTGCCCATTCTATTTTTTTTTTTTTCAGTCTTTTTTTATTTTTTATTTTTGCATGCTCTTATATATGTTGTCCAAGCAAAACATGCAGCTCCGTGAGCATCGAACCCACCTCAAAGTTCCTGGCTTTAGTCGGAGTCACAAAGATGGCAGCAAGTGTTTGGAAACTCCACTGACCTGCTCAAAAATCAGCAGAGCAAAAACACACACACACACACACGCCCCCACACACGCACACACACGGACAGGCAAATGAGTTAAATCACTGAAGAAAACGATCACCATCCAGTTCAGCATAAAAAGGACTCTTCCCAGATCACAATGGCAACCTTTTGTGAATAGTTGGAAAGGGCAAAAAAAAAACAAACAAACAAAAAAAACTTAAGGTTCAATTGTTGCATGTTTTTTTTTTTTTAATGAAATAGTGGATTTGATCATCCTTTGTTACCAAAAGATCAGAGTAAGTGTAAGATTACTACAATGATGGAGCTAGAGCAATAATTTCTTATAAAAGCACATATTTTAATGTGGAAAGGCAAATACAGTACATCTTAATATTTTAAAGGCTGTAATGTATTTTTTAGTCTAACAGCTCATCTGTCTTTAGCATGTTAAATATATTGAGTTTTAGATAGAATCTGCGCTACATCATAGGCAAAGAGCATTGTCACTCTATTGTGGAGAGGCAGTGGGTCAGCACAAAAACAGGCTCAGGCGGCATTTTGTGACATCTCAAACCGTGAAGCCAGATACAAACACTTGAGATGTCACACTCAGTCACAACTTATCAGCTGCTGTTAAATGATTCGCTCCACATCTTCTTTCCTTGGCTTCAATGATGAGCTCAATCACAACTTGGAGGATATTTTTTTTGTATTTTGCGATCATAATGCGCCCGTTCTAGTTCCAAATTATGCATCCGTGTTTTGATGTTTCCAGAGTTATCAGAAAGGTGGCTGAGTGAGTGTAGTATATGCTCTCCCAGTTAAGAAAGAGCAGATTAATTGAACACATTTTTAAATATTTTTTATTTATTTTTTATTTATTTATTGTGTTAGTATTTTTGCTTTAGCAGGAGAAATATTTACAACATAGAGTGAAAATATTAAAGGGAAACTCTTGCAATAATTTATTACCCTGAAAAGCAAATTTTGATACATTACTCTTGATGCTTACATCTCATTAAATGCATGTGCTTTGTACCTTGTACCTAGTAAAAATAAACTGTTCATGAAACATTTTTTGATATAAAATAAAGATATAGGGGAGATTTCAGAGAAAATCTGTTGTATATAAATTACAGGAGGCTCCTGTAAGCATTAGCTATGTGGATGTCAAATGTAAAAATAAGCTGGATTACCTACTAGCACACATCTGACATGAGACTCACGCATTTTCTCTTGTTCTCACTGTTACAGTTTCCCTAGACACATTTCAGGAATGTAGATGAATAAGCATAAGAAATTCTAGCATAATGCATAATTGTGAGGATGAGAAAGGAGGACTATTGTGAAGCTTGTGTTCAAGGTTGATAGGATTTATCAAATAATTTTGCAATTCTTAAAAACAACTTCAGGTTTAAGAGACTCTCTGTGATCAGATTTATGATGTTATGCATAATATTTAGAAACCTATGGAGAATTACTGGACAATTTCTATATGTAATAGAATAGAAATAGAGAACAGTTTAAAACTTGGTACCAAAAGCCCCTTCACCTACCTAATTATCATGCCTAAGCTATGATAACTCTGTCACTGTTAAGCAAATTGTTTTGCAATTCATTTGTTACATTTTCCAACATTTTACACACATACACACGCGCACCTGCACGCTTCCACACATACGTTTAGAATTGAACACTTCTAATATAAGACATGGACATGTACGAGTAAATTGATAGAGCCATGAGAAGCTTATAGAATATGGTAAACCAAAAAAAAAACAAACAAACAAAAAAAACATCTGTACTATTCAACATGTTAATATTAACATGCTCTGCAGTTGAATTGTGTCTCCAAATATTGTGGCTTTTGTGGAATGGTGAATATCATGGCTGACTAACAAAGATCAGATGCTTGCAATTTACTTTCCTCAGGAGTCTCAGCCATTGTCAGTTTGAAATCTTTAGATCATTTTCTTTGTTAGTCCCAGCTGTTCTCTTCTCAGCAAAACACAAAACCACCCACCTTGAAATGCAGTCAATACATGTGGGAAGACTGGGTGGTGGATGATTTTTTATTTTTTCTAATCTCATTCTGCTGTTAGAATATGTTTGCCATGCTTAGTGCTGTGGGTTTGTTCTTTAGAGGAAGAAATATAAAACAAAAACATTAAGTATTATGATTTGTGTTTCGTTAACAAATCGATGCTATATGATACATGTAACGTATGATATATGATTCCACCCCTCCACCCATTTTCTTACACCCTTGTCCCTAGTGGGGTCGTGAGGTGCTAGTGCCTATCTCCAGCTCATGTTCCGGGTGAGAGGCGGACAGGTCCACACTGGACAGGTCGCCAGTCTGTCGCAGGGCAACACAGAGACAGATATGACAAGCAACCATACAAACACACTCACACCTAGGGAGAATTTAGAAAAAACAATTAACCTGAGAGTCATGTTTCTGGACCGTGGGAGGAAGCCGGAGTACCCGGAGAGAACCCACACACACAGGGAGAACTTGTAAACCCCGGTCTGGGAACCGAATCCAGGCTGCAAGGCAACAGTTCTACCAACAGTGCCACTGTTATATGTTAGTATATGTATCTGTAACTAGTATGCATATGTGCATACTATGCATGAATACCAGTTGCAGATATGAGTTTGGTGGTTTACACACATCACCAGGAAATGTGTGTAGAAGCTAACTTCTACACACATTTCCTGGTGATGTGTGTATATTCTTGGTTTAGCTTTTGCTTGACTTTTCTTTCTTTTTAATATTGACTGCACAATCACTACCTCACATAGATAAATTATGGGTGCACTTGTGTTACATTTATTTCAATAATAGGACTTTGAAATGACAAATTTTGGTGTAATGTTCTTAAATTAAGAGTTGAGAAACATCATCAGACTAGATGTGTTGATATGCAGTCAGTTAACTGCAGATTATTACACAAACTAGTTAGTAAACTTGGCAAAGTTAAGTGAGATTCTTTTTTCATAGCTTAATTGGCCTGGATTTAAAACCTACCTGTGTCAGTGACTGTATTTGATATGGGGAGGTGTGGCCAAGAAGCTAGATAGTTTAATGTATGAAGCTTTTGTAAGCGCTCCCATTGTTTTTGCTGTTCTCTTTTGTAACTTTTGAAAGGTCATAATGGAAAGGTTTCAAATAAAGGCTGTTTTGTTTAAGGTCAATAGGTGAATTTAATATGGCTGACCCCTCTGGAACCTGCTATGTTATTGCAAATGATTAATGTTCCATAAGAAAGCTGTACTGTTGTGTAACAGGACTTCTCAGTTCAATGCTCCTCACATATTATTGTCTGTTCACTCCTTTTTGAATTTTTATACATATTTCACAGATTGCAAGTCTGCATGAGAAAAAGACTGCTTTTGAAAGTTTTTTTTTTCTCCTCTGAGAAACTGGGAAGCCCATCAAATTAGATTTTAAAGACTAGTTAAAAAGTTTAGAATTATATAACAACTATTTATATTTTGGATCTTGCATGTCCATCTCATTAGCTTCTGTCTTTAGTTTTGAACTATTTCCCCATTTGTTACTGAAGCTATGTATTTCTCCCTATTATTATGGTGGGTAAATGTCTGTAATTTTCTAGGTCTTTCTTACTTCTTTTTTCTGAGCTTGCATGTTTGCGAACACTTGGTAGTCGTATGATTTTCTCAGATCAATCATCTTTGTATCTTGCTGTTATTGGTTGGGTTTTTCCCTTCAGCTTGTACTTGAATAATTTTTCTCTTTTACATTACATTAGGTGCGTTGTATGTTTTGGATGACTGCAACAATCAGGACCACATAGAAACTAAAGAAATTACTTACCATGAAGCTGCACTTGTTCCAAAATGCAATTGCATAGACACACACTTTGTTTGCCATCTGCCTGTAAGGACAAATTGATGTTTGGTTGGTGCCTAGTGTTATGCCTCCAAATACTTCAGATTCTAGTAGGTGCTTACGGCTCCACGCATGTAAGAATTCCTCCTTTATAGTAGTAATTGTGATCAGACTTACAAAAAATGAAAGAATGCCAGAAGGAATGACAGTTAAGACCGAAGATAGATATGGACTAACTCCAAAATGATGTTAGGTATATTTGTATTAAAACTAAATTTACTATTGTGCTGCAAATCCAGTTAGACTTTCTCTTCATTTTCTTCAACTTGCACGTTGTTAACTAGTAACAATTCTTTGAGATTGCTTCAGTCATTACAATAATGAATACATTATTATTTTAGGCAGCATATTACATATTTGGACAGGACAATATCTCAGGTTGCCAACTGATGCATTTCACACCTGCAACTACTTAAAACGCCACAGGGAGAAAGTTTTAATCAGAAAGTGGTTATTGATTATCCATATTCAGACAACATGTACAGTAAATAATGTATGTTTATCCTGTCACAAATTTAATCTCTATTAAAAATAGTAAAACCTTTCAAAGCTTTTTTGAGACACTCTTGAGGTCAATCTATCACTATGTGTGAATGAATAGATAGTTATAATTTAAATACATTTAGTTATTAAACATGCCACCAATTATTTAATTTTGTGATCAGTTGGTCATCTTGTTTCATTTTGTTCTCACTTTAATGCAGACCATAACCTGCTCAAAGAATTTCAGTGACATAATTGGCTCAGAGATAAAATTCCTGATATTCACAGGCTATCAATAGCATGCATGTCGAACAGCCTTTATACAACAAAGAACACTCCGTTTATTATTTTGGTTGAGAGACTATCATATACCTACAAGAGAAATATGAAAGCATATTGTTATCCAGATTCTGTCAAATTTCATTTCCAGCCTTAGAAAAAAAAACATGTCTGGCTTTAGTTTCAAACAAGAGCAGTGATGTCAGAGATTTGCTTGAATGAGTTTGACATCTTTTAACTTTAAGAGATCCATCCTCAATAACACAGGTGAAGCAAGGAGATGTAGGGCAGTTCAACCATCCATTTTTACTGAGTATTGGTGGGCGTCAACCCTTTTCTGCAGTAAAAAAGAGCAGCAATTTTCAGCAAATTGCAGAGCTCTGTAAAATATTGCTCTTTTTTTCCCCCTTTGGTCAAATTTACTGCAAAACACGCTGGTTTCTATCAAAGTCTGACAAGATGGCGCATTTTATTATTTTCAACCTATCCTTCCTTTTTTTTTCCTTTAGTGAACATGTTTCTCCAGATCTTTATCACATAAGGACTTAC